>NW_013562494.1:4702071-5302071 GCF_000835505.1 Exophiala xenobiotica | reverse complement strand
TCAGCGCTGCTCCGGCCATTAAGAAGCCGGGGGTCGTCGTAGGGAACGAGAGTGCCGACAATCAGTAGACTGACGACATAGAAGAGGGTGATACGCCAGAAGACCTGTGCTGCTTGTTAACTATGGATGTCAATCAAAGGGAAAGATGCGACTGACCTGCTTGATAGCGGTCGGTAGCGTCTTTCTGGGATTTTCTGTCTCTGCGGCAGCCAGACCGACAAGCTCCGTCCCTGCAAAGGCGAAGGCCGCGGTGACGAAAGTGCTGCAAAGGCCTTTGAAACTATTGTGAAAGGCTCCCGGGTGGTGCCACAGACGGAAACCCATGTAGCTTCCATCTGGCCGGCCCTGGCTATCGACACCACCCATGATGTTGATGAGGACGCCCAAGAGGCTGGTCACAGAGTCAGTACGGAGTATTCACGACCCGAATCGAAAGAACACAAGCACAGGGTCGGGTTCGTACATATATCCTATCACAGCCGTGACCTTGATGATAGAGAAGACGAATTCCGCCTCGCCGTAGGCTTTGACGCCGAAGAAGTTGATAAGACAAATCATGACGAGGAAGACGGAGACCCATGCAGCGTTGAGTCCGACATTGTGAACCTGGATTTTTTGTGCGCCGTCAGATTTCATTGACCTGTAGAGCACCCAGAGGGTCAAAACATACCCAGTAGTCGACTGTGATGGAAGCGGACACTATTTCCAACGGCAGGACCACCAGCCATTGCATCGCGTAGTTCCAACCCATGGCAAACCCCCATGCTGGATCGAGGAATCGTGTCGAATAGGCGGCGAAAGAGCCAGCGACTGGGAACAGCACGGCCAGTTCTCCCAGCGCTTGCACTGTACAATACAGCATGACGCCCGTCAGGCTGAATGCGAGCAAGAGTGATGCGGGACCTCCATAAGCCAGCGCTTTCCCGCTGCCTACGAACAGCCCCGTGCCTATGCTACCGCCGATGGCGATCATTTGGAGATGTCGGCCTTTTAGTCGACGTAGCAACGGTGAGAAGGCAGTCGCCTGTGCGGCGGCTTCTGCATCGTACGCGTGGTGATGGTGGTCGGCAGCGCTGAAGGAGGATCGTGTGACGCTCGCATTCGGGTCTCGTTTGAAGCTCTCGGTGAGCCGCCGTGTAAATGTTCTTTTGACCTGGTGCATATCGCCCTCGTAGGCGGACGGGTCGGTCGAGGACTCGGGACTCCAAGACTTCTTGTCATCCATGTCAATGCGAAAGGTAGTAGGAGGCTTCGTCATGGCGGGTGAGGGTGAGGGTGCTCGGCATAAGGAAGTTCGTCTAGATAGATCAGGCAGATCGGGCCTTACGAGTTCATATTCCCAGCTGCGGCAGAATCAATCGCTGTCCGATGAGACCTGCTACGACAGCGCATTGTTGAACATGGGAGTTGGAAGAGAAGGGGAAAAGAAATGAGTGCTGCGCAGGTCGTGGTGTCGCAGGCGGAGTGATATTGGTCGGCCAGCCACAGATAGGCCGGTCCCGCTCCGGACCCTGCAATGATAAGGAGAGGTAATTTCCTAAATGGCGCATATAAATATCAGATCAAGTAGGATCCTGTCCCAGCACAGAGTACAGACGTGGATGGATAAATGCGAGGATTTCACAATAATAATACACAGCTGTACAGTCTAGGTATGAGTATATCTCGCCTCAGCACATACACAAAATTCATTCCGCTGCAGTCATTAGGTCGTAATCAGCTAAAGCGCGAGAGCCCGCCGCCCATATGCCAACCCGCTATGGTCCTTTGCGCGTCGTAATGCTATCCTCTCATTAAGTCGGATCGTTTCCATCTGCTGCGGTCGGTTCGGATTGCTCTGCAGGCTCTTCAGTTCTGGACTGTGGCTCCGAGAGTATCGAGTCGCTTTCTTGGATCCCGTTTTGGGGGTCAGCAGTGGTGCCCTCGTCCTCCATTGTTGACACATCCGCTTCATTATCTGGCGAATGCTTGACATCTCCTGAACTTAGCCCTCGTTGCACGGCTAGCCGATGGGCGGCTTCTCGTTTCTGCTTGATTTCCAACTCTTCCTCCCGTGCAATTTCTTCCTCCTGGCGTCTGAGATCCAGCATTGTAGGCGTCACGGGATGCTCTCTGACCGGGGTTGGTGACATGGGTGCAAGACTCCTTTGTGAGGTTGACCTGGGGCTTTGCATGCTAGGGCTCTTCAGGGATTTGGAAGACGCTGTTCTGGTCGACCTGCGAGAGGCTCCTGGGCGTTTTCCACTGGGTGTCCTTGTCTTGCCGCTGCTGTGATCCTCAGTTGAGCCTTGATTGGTGGATCGGCGAGCTAGCATGACGGAGGCAAATTCGTCGTCGATGGGAACGGCATCGTCCTCCTCGTCACTCATGATCAAATCTCCCCTAGAGCTAAGTGAATTTGTGGTCGATCGCGAAGCGTTGGTGTCGCTCCTAGTTCGGCCGTGTCCCTTCTTCCATGTGTTATCGTCTTCGTCATGTTCTTCAATCAGAGGCTCAACTTCGGCATCTCGTATTCTGTTGCCTCCGGGATTCTCTTGTAGGTCCGCCGCCGAAGGCTTGTATCGCAATTTTCGTACGCCAATCTTCCAAGGCAATCGTTCCAAGAAACCCAGATATGACGAGCTAGGGATTATAGTGGGATCCTGACCGGAGTCTCCTTGTATTACGGTCGTCTTCCGTCGTCCTCGAGAACCGTAACTCATTGCTCGTGGTCGTTTCGGCTGATCTGATCGCGCCCCTTGCCCGGCCAGCAGACTGTCGAGCTCATCATTGCCCCAGGCCGTAGAGCCCTCCGCGAGTGCTTCATCGTCATCCCAGGCATCATAGAAGTCAAAATTGTATTCGGCCCTGCCCTGCGACCTCCCTCTTTTCCGGCGCAAGTTGTCTTCTCTATTCGGAAAACATGGAGCGGTGCAGTCGTAGATGCAGGACTTGACTCCGGACAGGCAAGGATCAATGTAGAGTTGGGCAAAGGTATAGATGTTCTCTTGAGCTGCCTGGTTCGCTGTCTCGAGATTGTGAGTGATGTGTTGAAGGGTCTGTCGAAACTCGGGGTTGTTCATGTTGGGAGGCTGAAGGGGGCGGCTTTTGGCGTGTTTGCACTATAGAAGGGATTGGACCGAGGCGCTGAATCGATGCGCTCCAGTGTGGCATTTGCCATGCTTGAGAAGAGGTATTGTTGGAAACAATTGCAAGTCAGGCTTGTGGTAAGGAGGGTAGGGAGTAGGGAAGGGCAGACCAGGTGCGGTATGCGATTGTCTGGGGTTCAGGCGAGTGGGCGGGATACTCGTGGATCCTCCAGCCGCAGCGTTGGAATGACAGTTGAATAACATCAGCCTGGTGAGCCGTCCTCTCCGTGCCCAGCAAGGCCAGAAAGCCAGTCACAGTCGGAACCGGGGAAACACATTTCTCCGGATCGCTTCACCCTGCCTCGCTGGCTAGACAAAAGTCCAGCTGATCCCAAACCATCTCTCCACCCTTTCCACGCTCTTCAGTCATCTCACAATCTACCACTGCGGTCATGGTTCATTACGTTCGATTCTTACGCACTCCACAGACGGATGTTGGCAAGAAGACAATCGACATCTCAGCAGTGGTTGCAGTCACCACAGACTTAGGCGACGCTCTGTACCCGCTGGATGCTGATCTTCTTGTCGAGGTTGTAGAAGCTAATCGTCCGTATGGGGTGCTTCATTCTCAAACCGTCAAGTGGCAGGCTATGGCCAGGGCCCTCAAAGTCATTGTCAACTGTCCTGGCAAGTATACGTCAAGATCTGTACGGCTTCATGTGACGACCCCGGCAACAACCTCTACCCTGGCAGCGTTTGACGTGCCCAATATCCTCGATGTTTGGAGTGTGACCTTTCCTCTATCTGACAAACACCGGACTGAGCCCATCGTGGAGCGGCAGCTCATGTTGCCCAACAAAAGCCGAGTTCGCATGTGGGAGGAAACCGGCGACAGTATCGCGCGACATATCTGGTATGTATCCCCGCTGAAGTTAGTTTGACTAGTAATGGTTCAAAGGGATGCTGGTTTAGGGTTTCTAATGTATTTTACCCAAGCCCTGTCGCCCACGTCAACAAAGGGCGTGACCAAACTTGCTGCTCTCATGAAGTCCAGCAAGGTAAGACGCTTGCGGGTGCTGGAACTAGGGGCTGGCTGTGGCATTGTTGGCGTTGCTCTTGCTCAGCTTGTCAAATGCGACATGCTCCTTACCGACTTGGATGATGCTCAGGAGATTCTGGCAAGCAATTTACAGTGTGCTTCGCCATTGGCCGGGTCTACGATCAAAGCAGAGGTTTTGGACTGGGCTTCAAGTCTTGATGATAGTTCCAATGCGAATTACGATCTCATCTTGGTTTCGGATTGCATCTACAATCCTGACAGCAGCGTTCATCTGGTAGAGACTCTGAGGCAGTTGGCCACTCGTACACCGAATGTGCTGGTTCTGGTCGGGTTCAAACGACGACACGAAGCCGACACCATCTTCTTTGAACGAATGCAACAAACCAACTTCGATATTGCCGAGACGCTCAACATCCCTCTACCTCACACAATTACTGAGCAAGACACGGAGCCTCCCATGACTGAATTCTACACTTACACATTCCGACCGCCGCCAAAGTCGGGCTGAAGTTATGTCTTCCTCTGCTCCATCGGACGATCCCGCTCGGAGAAACGACACAGCATCTGTCTCAGCTATGTTGCCTCCCCAGGGCCGCCCCCCGCCCCCCCTTCAACGGCGGTCTGCGGGAAAGTCTTCGGCTAGACGGACCACGGCCGAGGCAGCGTTAGGGCTTCCACGTCGCCACGTATATGTCACGTGACATGGAAAATTCCCGCGCACACTGGGCCTCACTCACTCTTACTCGGATCACCGCGTCTTGTGGGTGGTGAAAACTCAGCCTTTCAGCGGGGAACGGAACAAAGACGAGCAGAGCCGTGCAAGGCCAATCCAATGCCACAAATGACACTGCAGATTTAGCGCTGATTCACAATGACATGTCAGATGGCATTGTAATTCTGATTCACCGCAAGGACGGGTTCTTGGATTTTTTGCTGGGGCCTCGATCGATCGCCTTCCGAGAATTGCGGAATAAATTGCCCCCCACCAAACTGTCCAAACTGTCGTCAGTAAAATAAAAAATTTCCCTTATCAACACCACAGAGCTCTTCCTTTCACCACCTTTCCAACTCACCTTCATTGGGATCACCCGCCATCATCTGTGTCTAATCAAGATACAGATCATCCAGTCCTCTAATTTACTTGCCTTTGGCATCCCAAAGGCAGCCAATACCACGGCAGCGACATCGTTTGCCCTGCGCTTTCAAACTGCATCATCTTGCAAACACCGACATATTCTCAACACTCGTCCACCTCCTGCTGAACTCTCACACGGCACTCCCGCTTTCTGCTTTTCAGTTTGAAACCCCCAGCGAACAGTCTCCCCAATTTCAGCTGCCGCATAGGTCGTCACTCGAGGTTCTTCCTCCTCGTGAGGGAGAGTCAGTGAGGCAAAGCCAGATCCCCAGAGGAGCGGAATCCAGAAAACCACCCTAACATTTAAGTGTGCATGGTTATGGCACCTTCTGCTATTGCCATTGACCACCAAGAAACCACTGTCTTGAATGACAATAAAGTCGATTATCTCGACAACAATCATGGCGTCGAATCCGATGTGACTGGCTTTGCCTCCAAGGCCTTAATCAAAAAGGTTCTCCACGAACACATTGCTCGTGTCAATGTTGATACTTGTGAGCCCGGCGAGGAAGATGCATTCTATGTGGCCGATCTAGGCGAGGTCTACCGCCAGCACCTGCGCTGGAAAATCAATCTGGCTCGTGTCAAGCCGTTCTATGGTGAGTCTCACATGCGATCGCCAGTCTTATACCTGAGCTAATTGTTCAATAGCGGTCAAATGCAACCCAGACACAGAAGTGCTTCGTTTGCTGGCAAAATTGGGCACCGGCTTCGATTGTGCGTCTAGGGCTGAGATTGACATGGTGCTTGGTCTTGGCGTAGCACCTAGCCGCATCATCTATGCTCAACCTTGCAAAACAAAATCATACCTCCGGCATGCTCGAAAGGTCGGGGTCACGCTGATGACCTTTGACAATTCCGACGAACTGCGGAAGATCAAGGACTGCTATCCTGAAGCCGAATTAGTCCTCCGAATTTTGACGGATGATTCGACCAGCTTGTGCCGCCTCAGCGCCAAATATGGTGCAAGCTTGCACGATGCGAAGGACTTGCTTAGGTTGGCGAAGGACCTCGAGTTGAACATCGTTGGCGTCAGCTTCCATGTCGGGTCTGGAGCTAGTGATCCGAATTCCTTTGGGAAGGCGGTCATGGACGCCCGGTTCGTCTTCGACCAGGCAGCCGAGCTCGGCTACGATCTCAAATTACTTGATGTCGGTGGCGGCTTCGTCGACGAGACCTTCGAGATGTTTGCTGGGAATCTGCATGAAGCTCTCGAGGAACATTTTCCGTCTCACGTACGTGTTATCGGAGAGCCAGGCCGATACTACACTTCCAATGCGTTCACACTGGCTACCAACGTCATTGCCAGGCGTGAAGTCGCGGGTGACAATGAAGGCGAAAACGCATACATGCTCTATTTGAACGATGGTGTTTACGGCAACTTCTCCAACATCATCTTCGACCATCAACATCCGATTCCTCAAATCCTCTCCGCTGCAGCGGCTGCCGATGAAATGGTTGAGTACTCCATTTGGGGGCCCACCTGTGATGGAATCGACGTCATCACCGACCAGATCTACTTACCGGGAGTCATCAACATCGGGGACTGGCTGTTCTTCGAGAACATGGGTGCCTATACCAAATGCTCAGCTACCAAGTTCAATGGGTACAACGACGATCACGAAGTGGTCTACATTTCCAGTGAGCCTGGGGCCTCCGCACTGCTTGGATATTGAAAAAGAAAGACTATACTCCGACGAGGATGGCATCGATATGACTTTGGGAAATCCTGTTGGAAGCCCGGCTCAAGTCAGGACTCTTGGATCTAGAAACATTTCTTTACTGTTGTCACACGCTCTTTTCGACATTTAGCACACCAGTTGTTTATCAGACACTACTCTCCCTGTAGCAGGGATGATTCAATTCACATAGACATTTCTACATGTTATCAAGTCATTGCTCGCCACTTCGGGGCAAGCCTCGCCTGTGGTCTCTAATCAGCACATACATATCCTCCTAGACATCCTATAAATCGCTGTACTTGCTGCTACACGTTTAAAGCTCGTCCCTAAGACAGCCTGCATTGTATCATATCACGTGTTGAGTCCACAATTTCCAGCGAGCTTTCCTCCAGCGACTTCAACGAACCTCAATGTCAACTGCCCACCATTCTTGAGCACTTGTCTGTGGACTTTCACCTTATCCATCCATACTCGCTTATAAGCAACTACTTCCTCACCTCGTTGCCAATCATCGCTTCCTGCTAGTCAAGCTTCTTCATTCGTTTGGTATACGCTGCTTTCCGCACTCTGTCGCGACTGATAAAGGACGATTTGAAGTCCTTCCCCTAAGATGGCACCCACACCCGTCACAATCATAACTGGCTTCCTGGGTGCTGGGAAAACAACTCTCATCCTCAACCTTATCCCCCAGCTGCCCAAAGACTACAAGGTAAGGCCATCCGCTGCATGATTGCCATTTTCACAGTCAGGAGATACTGCGCGTCCGAAGTGTGTGTTGAGTTCAGCGGAATAGTCCGAGACAAAATATTCCCAGGTACCAAGTATCATGCTGACGGAGCTTAGCTCGCCCTCCTGAAGAATGAATTCGGCGATGTTGCTGTCGACTCTCAACTTGCGGGCTCAGCCTCCATATCAGGCGTTCAGGAACTCCTCAACGGCTGCATCTGTTGCAACCTGGTCGGTCAGCTCAGTGATGCTCTTTTCCAACTTCGAGATTCTGTACACCCGAGCAGAATCATCATCGAGACGTCTGGCTCAGCATTTCCTGCCACCCTAGCGATGGAGGTCAATCGGGTAGGCCGAGAACATCCGGGCACATTCTCGCTCGATGGTGTCATCAGCGTCATCGACGTCGAGAACTGGCAGGGCTATGATGATACGAGCTACACCGCAAAAATGCAAGCCAAGTATACCGACCTAATTGTGTTCAACAAATGGGAACTCGTCGATGAACGAAAATTTGATGATGCACTGGACCGTGTGGGCGATCTCGATGTCCAGGTCGCGTGGGTGAAGAGTGACAAAGGTTGGGTCGACGTTGAGCTCATCATGGGCATTGACGGCGCTATGGTGCGTGCACAAGGATTACGCGGAGCCATCGAGATCAACGAAGAACACGCCCACGACCATCTTGACAGCCATGAACATCCACACACGCATCACCAAGAAGAAGTCGAGGTCCTCAGTGTCGTATTGCACAATCAAGACACGTCAAAGCCTCCACAGGGTGTCGTGCTCGATTCATTCGAAGACTTGCTCCTGTCAGCGCCGAAAGACGAGGTCTACCGCATCAAAGGACTTGTGCTGTCGTCAAAACCACCACCTGACTCCACCGGTGAGCAGAAGCCAGGCATTGCCGTGGACACAGAGGGCCAGAGCTTGTACGTTTTGAACTGGGCTTTCGGACGATGGACATATACCCCTCTTCCGGGTGCGGCCTTCAAAGCTATGGAGTCAGCAAGTGCAAGACTCACCTTCATTCTGGCCAGAGGAGAATCTACTAGGTGGATACGGCGGCTGGAGAAAGGGGATTTTATTGCTCTCGAAGGAGAGGATGGTAAAAAGGAGAAAGGCGTGCTGAAAATCGAAAAGATTGGCTGACTGAGGTCTCCACATTACCTCGCCCTCTGCACACGAAGACAGTGTGGAAGGACGACCATTCCTTCTAGTGCTTTGTATGCTGCCTGCAGCCCAATGGCTCATCCTTGCTGGCGAAAGAGTTGGGGAGGCGTTTGGCTGATCCAGGCAGCTTGCACTTTGCGGCAACTAGAGGAAGTCCTCGACCTCGAATCAGGCCGAAGCCGCATCCCAACCATGGTCCTTACCCACTGACGAACAATGAGCAAGTCCGGTGGCGGAACTGACTATTGACAGGAGCTCAACCAGGCTGGGCACAGTCGAAATGGGGCCCGGACGACTTGTAAATGCTAACGACAACAATGGAGGCTGAGAGAGGGGATACCGTACAAGGCTCGGTGCTGAAACATGAAGATCAGGCTATGCTCTCACCAAAGCTACGGCCAACATTAAGTGGCAGTTGAGTGGCAGCTTACAGCAGGTCTACTGCAGTAAAAGTCATTCTGCGGCGTCTTGGAACCCTTGTTCTTTTTTCTTCCCGGTTGAAAGTAGCCTGTCTTGAAGATGATTTCATAGGTGCGGCGCGTTTCATCTACTGCGGCCAAGACGAGGTAAATCGACACCCAGCTCTGAATAGGACGGCATCAATAAGAAGGGAAAAGGGATTGGTGGCTACAATAGCACATTGATTGTTTGTATGGTCGTCTCTGACACGATGGAAAAGACGAGTAAGTATGTACAAGAGAGCGCGGGGCAAGAGAAGAGGTGTGCCAACTGGGCTATTCCCAGGCTGGCCTAATGCATCATGTGACAAGCTCACCCCTGTTGGGAATAGGGTGATGCCGCCCTGTGGTCTCCCCCGGCTCGCGGACTCTTTCCTTCAACCTCAACTGTGCTCAACCGACAACCGTATCGTTGGGATCAGACAATTTGGACGCAAAGCAACCTCGCTTACCTCACATTACGCTTAGGCTGTCGTAACTCAGGCTCTCAAAAAGTTGAAATTAGCTACACTGCGGCGCCATAGCATTGGCCAGCGTAAAGACGACTGCAACACGCCTTCAAGTCGGTCTTAATTGTAAAGTGTTCACAGAAGCACCAGATCTATCTAATGTCTCTAGTTGGCACTTCTTGGATGCATTTGAGTTCCTCGACGGTGTATAAATGTTCTCATGGGACTTATTTGTCACGAGGATCATTCAAGCCTATCGAGTCTCCCAAAGTCCAGATCATCTCCAAGGTAAGATTGGTGAACTTCCAGATATCACCGGAATCACCGTGTACTCTCCTGAAAGTCGAATAATAATACCCTCCCTCCATGAAATGCTCAGACAAATCATGCTCACTTCTGCCATGCGTGGCGAAGCATGTATACCGGGCATGAGCCACATCGTCTGATTCGAAAAAGACGGTAAAGTTGGCGGCAATGTGCTATTATTGACCGGTTAGAATGCGCGAGGAGTTGAGAGGTATAGAGAGACATACTAGCATTCGCTTAAAGCGCGACTCAGCAATCATGCCGAATTTTGCGAGGCCTTCTCTTCCATGATGTGTGCCAAATGGGTATGTCACTACGCAATCTTCGGTGAAGAGGTTCGCCCAGTCTTCTGCAACTTTCAAATCCATCATGGTCGAATCCAGGGTGTACGCATAAGTGTTGCACAGGTCAACAATGTGTTGTCGCTCGTAGATGTATAGAATTTTGTCTTGGGGAGAGTTTTGCACGACTAAAGGGGAGTACTCTCGTTCCGAGCCCCAATTCTCCTTGATGGTCCCATCATGTCCCTTCTCCTTCTGATCGAGATTGAAGTATTTTCTCTGTCGCTCAAGGGGCTTAGGATAAGAAAGAGGATGGTCTACGGAAGACAGCGCAGGAATTGAGATCGAACCCATGACAGCAAATCTCAACATCGACAAAAACTCGTGTTTTCTGATGCTTCCAAGAGCAGCGGCGGATTCCTGGGGACTTTATGAAGGAATCGACCGAGATTTAATCATTTGACGAGGGGACTTCAAACCAACTCGGGAAGCAACGAAGTCTCAGTGCAGATTCTGGACCCATCAATAGTAGAGCTGGGCTGCTCTGTGCTCTCGTCTGGAAATCCGAAACCCACATCTACAGATGAAAGAAGCGACAGACGCTATCACCACCCAGATTATCCTACTGGATAATGCTTCAGATTGAGTTTGGACTATGCGTGGGGTTCCCCGTGGGCCAGCCACTGCCACCGTTCTTAGCTGCCAGGTTTTGATGGGTACCACTGTGCCAGATGTGGTACCTATGCGAGCTGTACACTATGTTTGCGGGAAGTGAAAGACAAAACTTGGGAGGAAACAGGACGGGAAATACACCCAAGGGAAGGATGTCAATGCCTCCGAACGTCAACTATAAAGAGCTATTACTTCCACGACTATCATTGCATCAACCGTTGACCCAAAGCCATTCACCGCATAACCATCTGTTACCAACATGACAAAAGCAGGAAAACCATTCCTGGGTCTTCAAGGCCAATCTCTGTCCTGGGCCATCACATTGTGTGCGGGCAGTGCTTTCCTGCTCTTCGGTTACGACCAAGGAGTCCTAGGCTCAATTATCTCCGGCTCAGATTTCCTCGGAGCTTTGGGTATTGCGCCTGATGACCCTGACACATTGTCGACGGTGGTCTCGATCTATGACATTGGAGTGAGTCCCCGAAAGTCCACGAGAATGATCTTGTTTCGAAAGCGCTTACGGACATTCTCATTGCTAACCGAACCAGAACATGGTAGGATGTCTTGCTGCTGCAATTTGGGGCGGCAGATATGGCCGCCGGGCTGCCATCACCTTTGGCTGCATTGTCACAATTATAGGGGCAGCACTTCAGGCGTCAAGCTATTCCGTCGCACAGATGATTGTGGCGCGCATAATCACCGGAGTTGGCAACGGAGTCAACACAGCGATTATTCCGACTTGGGTGGCCGAAACTGCAAGGAGCGAACATCGTGGAAAGCTCATCGCTACTCAACTGACCACTGCCATCTTGGGCATCGTCGTAAGTAACACTCCCGTCCAGGATGGACGCCCACTAACGGACGTTCCGAGATTGCATATTGGGTCAATTATGGCTTCTTCCATCTCCATGGCCAGATCGTTTGGCGGTTTCCGATTGCTTTCCAGATCATCTTCGTGTTATTCACGCTGGCCGGTCTACCATTTTTGCCAGAAAGTCCTCGTTATTTGTACTTCAAAGATCACATCGAAGAGGGGAATGCCGTGTTATCAGCCTTGAAAGCTCAGCCTGTCGACAGCCCGATCGTGCAAGCCGAAGCGGCGGAGATTCTGGCGGCAATCGAAATGGAGAACAGTCTGGGAAAAACCAGTATCAAGGACATCTTCCTCAACCGGTCAGGTGATCAAATCCTGAAGAGGCTGACTTTGGTTATGGTGATCCAGGTACTGCAAGAGATGACAGGGGTGAGCGGTCCGACTTGATGTTCAAATTTCATGCTAACCAAAGAAGACGCAAATCGTTGTCTACTACAGCTCTTCAATATTCATCACCTTGGGCTTCGAACATGGTCTGGCTCTCATCCTCGGCGGTATTGTCTCGATTGCCTTCCTCCTAGGGTCCATTGTAGGCATCTTCCTCATCGACAGAATTGGCCGCAAGAAGTTACTGATGTCAGGCACCGTCCCAATGTTTGTCCTCTACGTGATCTACACGATCATGGTAAAGGATGGCGGAAAAGTTCAGTTGTGGGTTGCATTTGGTGCAACTTGCGCGATCATGTTCGTCTTCGGCTGGAGCTGGCTCTCAACGTACTTTCCATGCTTCCTTGCCGATGGATATCACTGACCGTCATTTTAGAGCCTGGGTTTACGGTCCAGAATTGGTGCCAGTCCGATACCGACACGTCGGTGGTGCTTTGAACGGTAATGTCTCATGATTCTCTTCCTCACCGCTGCTGACGAACTCCATTAAGCATTTTCCAACTGGACTTTTGCATTCGTCACAGGTGAGTTGATGTTCGGCTTCAAGCGACCCATGCTCACCGTTTCCAGTCAAGATTGCGCCAATCGGAATCGCGAATCTAGGTTGGAAGTTCTACATTATCTTTATTATCATGACCTTCATTCAGTTGCCAGTTGGTACGTCGACAACGCTAACTTGTTGAATATACCTAGGTGGCTAATTTTTCTAGTGTGGCTGTTCTATCCCGAGACGAAAGGACTGTCTCTGGAAGAAATCGATGGACTGTTTGTCAAGGGTACCAGTAGCGAGGCCACCGACATGCTAGCCGAAGCAAGTGAGAAGAGGCATCAGGTCGAAACCAATGATACAGGATATATCCATGAAGAAGTATCGCCGTCGTTGTGAACGTTGCTATTCAATGGGAAGTACCAGGAAGTTTGTGGACATGGATCGATCCAGAGGGCGGTACGATTCGCAGGGTTGTTTAGGCTAGTGTAAGAGGTTCGGGTTAGCGAACTAGGTTCATCCTTAGTGCTCGCTTAACCGGGGTGCCTCGAAATGATAGGCGGGAAGTGCCTAACTGAGTCTATACCTAGGTAGGTACTCAGAGACGGGAGCACCTGCTACGTGCATTTAAGTAAAAAGTCGACCTTCCCGGAACCAACTTGCTCTCAGCTTTACAAACCTTCTCTTCCTCTCGACTCCGTGAATACTGTAACTCCATCCGATGTCCAGCAACGCCGCCAATCTTAATCGCAAAAGGGCTTATGACTCGCCCTTAGCTTCAACCGTGATTCTCGCAAAAAAGAGAATCAGGTCAGAGCAGGCCTGTAATCATTGTAGGGCTTTGCGGAGAAAGGTATCTTCAAGTGCTTTACCTCACCCGCAGCCCAGTCGCAACCTCTGAACGGCACAAAGAAACTGTTATCAAGAGGTTCTAGCCATACGGCTTTACAAAGTCCAAGCTGCTGAGATAGAAGGCTTACTGACTCAAATTCAAAGTGCGACGGCCGCAGTCCATGCGGAGCTTGTCAACATGAGAATCTCCATTGTACCTATGAGGGTGTCGCCCACCCCTCTGAACGCATGACCCTTGCAAAAGCTGTAAAGTAAGTCGTCACGATCTTGTCGTTAGGAGAGACACGATCTAGGTCTCCTCGGGTTAATATCGCGCTCTTTCGTCGTGTAAAAAGATTTGGCTAATGCAATCATAAGGAGGATTGCATATCTTGAAGAGCGCCTACGATTGTATGAAGGCTCAGGATCGGCCAAGGACAGTGATGGTGCTGCCCTCCTTTACAGCACTGAAGTGTTGGCAGGAACTGCAAACAACCCAGAGAATGAGATGGCTTACGCATTACGAGGCATTAATCAATTGAGGACTGCCCCAAGACATCCCGAATTTTATGGCGGCTCATCCGTCAATGTCATTATCGAGGCTGTCCAGACGTCCGAGGCAAATGCAAATGAAAATCAGGACCAGGGAATCTGCCCAGCAGACATATATTCTCCCGAGAATAGGGCTCAGTTATGGTTAGGTAGAGGCTCGACCTTATTCTTCAGCAAAGCTTCTGGGGCGCTTCTACCGGCCGAGTCGATTGCGAACGAGTATGTACATCGATACTTCCAGACGGCTCATCGCATTTTCCCAATCCTCAATCGAAAACTGCTTGTCGACTCCTGCGCGGATTACTGGAACGGCTTGCCCACGGAAGGCAAGGGTTACGAGTACTGGACTGCTGTCATGTACATGGTGATCGCTCTTGGTCACCAATATAGTCTGGTTGATCCGGATGAGGAGGTGCGGAAAAGGGCAATGGCCTCACCACAACACGGAGAAGCATGCTTCCAACTTGCGAAGTCGACTTTGAGCAATGTGCCTTTCATGGGAGGCGACATATCTGCCGTCAACAGTCTTCTGCTCGCATTTCTTTGGCTGAGCAACGAGCATCGATTTCATGAAGCATATACCGTGCTGGGCGTGGCATCACGTATTGGGTACGGCATCGGCCTCCACCGGGATTTGAAATTCGACCCCAAGCAGACGGAACAAACGCCGCACATTATCGGATGGTGCTCATCATTCTGGTGCTTGTTCACATATGAAAGAGAAATGGTGGCATTCCTGGGTCGCCCTTGTGCTGTTGAAGCTGGAGAGGTTGATATCAAGGCTTTCAACTTGGAGACGTCTCCGGTCGATTTGCAGTACGTAGAACGAATGCGTCAATTTGCCTGCGTGACTTGGGACGCTTACAACCATGTCTACTCTCTTTCGTTCAGACACAAAAGTGTCGCTGAACGTGGCGAGGCACTTCGGAAAGCGGACAGAGCATTCGAAAGTTGGTTCAATAGCTGGTTCCATGACTGTACATGGGCGAGAGAGCCACATGGCCTAGTTGCCAGGCTCCGATTCCTTCACATGCGGTTGCTATTACATCGGGTTTTCCTCAACCTGCTGGTTCAAAAGAGCAGAAGGAAAGAGGCACTATCAGAAGAATTGCAGGATCTGGCAGCAACCTGCATTCATGTCGCCGTCGACATTGTCACCTTGACAACTCAGTCGGTTTTTGTAGGGGTCCTGACAAGTGGGACCCTGCAAGGCGCCCTTTTTCATGCAATGGCGTACCTCTGGAACGCCATGGTAACCCTCTTACTCTACGCAAGCTCTCATTCTGCACAACAGCGACTTGGACCAAAATTGAAAAAGCTAATCAACATCATCCAAGAGATCAATAATGGCATGAAAGTCTTTGGATATCACAAGGAAGCCGTCGCGTTCGCTCGGACAGCCTCGCAGAAGATCACAGCCCTCTTGGAGACGATTGAAACAAATGGGAGCAAGACTTCCACGACGACCTCTGGACAGCCACCAGCACCACCTTTCACATCACCAGCATCATTGTTCGATTGGACTACGGGTCCAGAGTCGGACTTTCCAGAGTTCGACGCATCCTTCAATGACTTCCAGACTTTCTTCAACATGGATTTGGACACACCACTCCCTCAGAGCCAACACCCAGACGAAGGACAAGCGTCGTGAATGAGCGCAGCTTTTTACCGGATCCCTCGCATTCGCAATTGTGGTATGCAATTAATGGTCATACCTTGCCAACCATGGCCGACAAGCCTCAAGCAGCGCAAGATGACTTTCCTTATTTGGGCCTATCAGCACTTCAAGAGAGTCGCCACCCAATTTCTCGAAGAAATGCAAGAAGCTAGCCCAGATAAAGTCTGTATAGCTGATAATCCTCCCCTGGAAGTACGGTCCCGCACGATTACGTTCCAGGAGCTCGGTCACACGCGCGACAAGTGGTGCAGCCTCTCGGTAGACCTGTGGTCCGCCTTTTTCAGCTGCCACCTTATCCAGCTTTTGACCCATGAACCACTCCTCCCGAGTCCGATGCCAGTACCCCAAGCTTCTTTCGCCGAGGACCCTCTTCGCAATCTTGGGAATGAAGTCCGGGGAGACGATCTGTGCAGTCCGGTCTGCCAGGTCTTCGATTTCAGCCAGATAGGGATCTAGTGCTATGTTCAGCGGTGGCTCTGGGTACAGCTGCTCAAGACGCTTGGCAATCGTCCTTGAGTCCATAACCCATTCGCCGCTAGGCAGTTGAACGGTAGGTATTGTGTATGATATGCCCGCGGCATTCGGCGGAAGACTGGGATTGAAAAGATGATTCAGCAAGTGTCAATGCTCTACGCAAGCACGACGTCTGCCAGAATGAATGGCCGCTTAACTTACTGTGGTTTGATCAGTGCCTCAACATCAGGATACTCTACCCATGCGGTCTGATAATCTAGTTGTTTATAATTCAACAGCATTCGAGCTGTTGGAAGTTGGGGTAAGCCCCTATCCTAAATTGGAGGGCCTCTTGGAGGGATTTCTCACTCTTCCATGGGTTGAGAGACCAGCATCGTCGTGGCGGCCGAGAAGGCAGATCGTACAAAATGATCTGTGGAGGCATGTTGGGAACCTAACACTGTATCGTGAACGTGGAGGCCTAGAATGCAATTGCAATGGTTATTCTATAGCCCGCAATACCCAGGCTGCAAACTTGAGCATGTTCTCATCGACGCCGGAGTGTTGGTGCCACAGGGGTGAAGCTGACCTGTGGAAGACATTTGACCGTCGTGCTTTCAAGCTGGTCAAAAGCAAGTCTTCCGCCCTGGGTCTACAAGCAGTCCGCACAGATGGTGCGTCCTGCCCATGCATTGGAATCTCCGCCGGACTCGCATGGGAGAGGAAGGGACGATTCTTCTTACATTCAAGGGTCGTGGTCCCCGTTATCCTATTGATCCGACATGAGTGCGGAGGTATCCAATGAACTAGGGCTTCATGCAACAGGCCACATCACGTAAGCCCTGGCAAAAATTCCCTCCCAGACTTTCCTACTGGTGACCTGGACTCCACCGGCAGCCCCCACATGCAGATATCCTCCGCTAAGGAGCTTTGTAATGAGAGGTTCCAGAATCTAGGGGAGAGTTGGATAGGTTGTCACCGTGGGAAAGCGGGATGAGTATCGGTTAATCTTGACTTCATGTCGCAAGTCCGAACCTTGCTCGTTGCTTGTGGAGGGCGGTCTGTGCCAAAGCAGACCATTGCAACAGTCGCGGCAGTATATCGTCCCATAAAGGGGACTACTTCAGCACAGATGGCCTGACCAGGTAGTTGTTGATGCAGTATCAGGACTGAAACGAAAGAAGTGATAGCCGACTTACCAGGCGTAACTCCCTCAAACGCACAATGGCTGAGACGACAACATCGTCGACAATCACACTGTACACGGCAGCGACCCCGAATGGCATCAAAATATCAATCGCGCTAGAAGTCCTAGGCCTGGTAAGTCGGCCTTTCGTTCATTATAGAGGCCACCCACCGGTCCCCACAGCCTGTATTCCCAGATCAAGTTGGAATACCATGCCTATTTTTCCTATGGTCACCCACGCTTTTTAGGTCACCGTGTTATTGACCATCCTGAGTACTAGTACAGCCCTATAAAGTCCACCATCTAGACCTGTCCACCAACGTCCAAAAAGAACCATGGTTCCTCGAAATAAACCCGAATGGTCGCATTCCTGCCATTACCGATACCTTGTCTGACGGGTTACCAGTCCGGATCTTTGAATCAGGCTCGATTCTTCTCTACATAGCAGAACGATACGACGCTGAGCGCAAAATCTCATACCCGACGGGCACCCCGGAGTACTTCGAGACGATCAGCTGGCTGTTCTGGCAGAACGCCGGTCTGGGACCAATGCAAGGCCAAGCGAACCACTTCCGGCGATACGCACCTGAGGAAGCCGAAGAACGGCAAGGGTATAGTTATAGTCTGGATCGATATCAGACTGAGACACGACGACTGTATAATGTACTTGAAGCGCATCTCAGCAAGACTACGTCGCTGTTCTTGGTGGGCGGTAAAGCCACGACTGCTGACTTCTCCGTGTTGAGTTGGGTGCTGTTTGCGGACTGGGCGGGCGTGGATATCAATGACTTTCCGCTTGTGAAGAGCTGGGAGGAGAGGGTGTATGTGATTCCGGGCGTGATTAAGGGGACCGAGGTACCGAAAAAGACGTTGGATTTGAGGCAGATGACGGCGAGCGAGAAGCAAGAGTATGCGAAGAAGGCGAGCAGTTGGATTGTTAGGAATACTGTTCGGTAAAATGCGAAGATGTTATCGAAATACCTAGATGGCGAGATGTCGATTGTGGTTGTGGTAGGCCTGACCTGCATCGGGCCATCGGCATCTTCCGATCGTCTGATAAGGGTTATATACAATATACAAAGCCATTGTGAAGGATCATTGGTGGCATTTCCCGCCTCAGTTTGTGTTGATAGAGCTTACGTTTGCCGCCAGAATTCTTATCTTCAGCTCATCTCACAGGCTCGCCCGTCCAGCCCTTCGACGTGTAGCGACAATCGAATACGCCGCAACAATGATAATCGGGGGGTCTGAATACCATCGAGTCGCTGAAACGAATACACCGTGTTCTTCAACGCCACGAACACAAGTTATCTTGCTATCAAAACACCTCCTTGGGAGAAGCAGATCGGCTTGACCCGATCTACTACGGATATCTTGCATGCTGAGGCTTATCACCTGGTCTATCATGAATATGTTGTAGAGATTTCTCAAGAGAACACTAGGTACCAACACGAGGAAGGAGTAACATGCAGAGATATAAACTACAAACACCGACTGATTAGTCGTCCTTTAAACGAACAGTGCAACCAGTCACTGCTGAGTACCTTCGGCTGTGTACTGAACAGAGTCGAAGCGCCTTCATCTCCTGTACTTACCCTACTTCTTCTTACCACCATCGCAATGTTTGCCAGTCCCGAGATGGAGAAGCAGCTTCCAACGGACACTACCTACTCGGTCAAAGGTGAAATAGTCGAAGCCGGAGCCACCAGCCAAGTCATCTACATTGACCCTGAGAAAGAGAAGGCTGCTTTCAGGAAATTTGACAAATATGTGGTCCCTGCCTCATTCATCTTCATGGTTCTTTGCGCTTTGGACAGAAACAATGTAAGGATAATCAGTTTCTCTGCAATCATACAGAGCTAACAGATCTGCAGCTGGGAAATGCTCGTGTCTTTGGTTTCGACGAGGATATTGGTCTCCACGGTCGCCAATTCGGCGACATCAACACCTTTTCTAGCCTTACCACCATGCTCTTCGAAGTGCCTTGGGTTTTGGCTGTTAGGCGATTCGGGGCTAATAAGGCCCTTGGAACCGCATTTTGCATCTGGAGTGCCTCTACCTTGGGTACCGCCTTTGTGCAGAACTACGCCCAAGCTATCGTTTGCCGTATGCTTGTGAACGCCGCTGGAGGTGGTCTTGAGCAGGGATTCGCATACCTCTTTTCCACTATATATCCACGGCACCTTGCAGGTAAGCGAATCATCACGAACAATTTGGCAATGTGTGTCTCTGGTGCTTTTGGCGGGCTCTTCGCATGGGCTATCCAACAGATGGGGACACAAAGGGGCCTTGCAGCTTGGAGATGGTTGTTTATCGTCGAGTTCGGCATTACCATTGTCGTCGGAGGGACATGCTGGATCTTTCTTCCTAAATCGGCGGAGTCAGCTTGGTTCCTAAATGCTGAAGAGAAGGAAACAATGCGGCTACGTAAGGAGCGCGACGCCATGTTTCGAGGAGCCGGCAAATTTGACCGCAGATGGATTAAGATTGCCCTCCTCGAACCTTTTGTCTACCTCCTTGGTATTGCCTTCTTTACATCTTCTGTGGCCATCAATGGGTTCAATATCTTCTTACCGACTATCCTCGCCGGCCTTGGGTGAGTTACTGCTCCTAGCATTGAGGAAACCCAGAACACCATGCTGACGGTGGCTAGATACGCTAACCTACACGTCAATTACATGACCATTCCGGTATATATCGTTGGAGCTGCCTCTCTCGTTACTGTCGTCTACCTCTCGGACAGATTCAAGCGTCGTGGGATATTCATAATAGGATGCTGCGTTCCTGTTGTGATCGGATACCTCATAGCCGTTGGAACCCCTAACGCACACGCTGGCTATGCGGCCATGTTTGTGCTTGTCCTTGGTACGTTATGGAACCGTCGTGGAGCTGATCCTACTTCAAGTTGTTTCCTCAGCTAATCACGTTGTCGACCAGGAATCTATCCCATCTCCACCCTTGCCGTCACTTGGGCAGCTGGTACCCTGGCGCCAGACGATAAACGTGCCTTTGGTATGCCTCTCGCCAGCTCGATTGGAAACCTCTCCAATTTTGTCTCGTCCCAGCTCTATCCAACTCAGCAAGGCCCACGGTACATTCAGGGTAATGGCGTTTCTGCTGGTCTGACTGTCGTAGCTGCATTTCTTTACGCCTCCTGCTGGCTTTTGTTGAGAACCAGGAACAAGAAGAAGGAGAAGCTGATTGCAGAGGGAGCTACCACGAACGGTCTCGAAGGGGACCAGGGTCTTGACCACAAGTATATTCTTTGAGCTTGGGACTGTCGAAACGGAACTGAAACGACTTGTGAGGACTAACGACAACAATGGAGGCTGAACGAGGGTGTGATGTGTAAGGCTAGTGCAGCCTTAGTGCTGACTTGGCCAATAACACTGCTTCTGGCCCCTGCAAGACACTTTCAAGTTTATTATCGCCAACTGGAATTCCCTGCCAACCTTTATTTGTACTTCTCAATCTCTCTAAAGGCAGCCTTGCACAGTTGGCGAGCCATCAAACACTTCAAGCGCTCGTATTGACTGTATGGAAATCGGCCAGCTCCACAAGGCTACGCGAAACGTGTATTCACCGCTTGACACGTCTCGGCATGAAATCCGACTACTTCAATTCACCTCTCCAAGCTTAGACGCTGCATTGACCGAATGTAGCCTGGGGACAGTCAGCCTAGACGATGCCCCTGCTTTCGTGGCACTATCATATGTCTGCGGCGATCCTGCTATTACAGAGGATATCCTGGTTAACGGGGTTATCCATCCCGTCTACACGAATCTCGTTGACGGCCTTCATCATGTCCGAAGACTGTGGACTGATATCTGCTCGGAGGAATTTCCTGACCGCGCTCCACAGACCCTCAGACTTTGGGTTGATGCGATATGCATCAATCAACAAGACGTTGGCGAAAGAAATGAGCAGGTGCTTCTTATGAAGAGCGTTTATTCGGAAGCTGCCCTTATCTTATCATGGCTTGGGGTCCCGGAAACGCATAATGCTGCTGCGTTGGAAATTTTCAGGCTGTTAATGGAAATCCAAGAGCATTCCAGGCAGGGCGAGTTCGCTACGCTCGAGTGGATGCAGAGGTACCCGGAACTATGCACTATTGATGATACAGGATTTGCCGACAATAGGCTATGGAATTCTCTGTTCTGGTTCTGGGCATTGCCGTACTGGAGGCGAACGTGGATCCTGCAAGAAGTCACTCGTGGTAGACGCGTTGTTGTCTTGTTTGGCTTGGACTTTCTGGACCTAGACAAGCTTACGGCAACGTCAACAGCGCTGAAGAGAATTGCCCGGGACCTTACAAACAAACCTACTTTTGTTCCTCCCGGTCTCTTGTCAGCCCTCGACCAATACCGCTGGGCGGCAGTGGAAGTTCAGTCCATCCGATTCGCGCTGCAGACGGAAGGCGGTTTGCGTCTCGGTGAAAGATTGCTTTCGTCAAGACTTGGGGGTAACCTTGGAGCCACGAACCCAAAAGACCATATCTATGGCCTGCTTGGTGTCACAGAACTAGGCTTGATTCCTGACTACAACATCACCACCTCAGTCTCAGAAGTCTACATCCAGTATGTCAGAGTCTGGCTGGACGCTTTGCCTCTGGTATATCAGCAGCACTTGTCAGGAGATGGTACTGGTACCGGGCCGTATAACATCATATACCCCCTTCAGTTTCTTTTCGACGCTGGAATTGGAATCCTGCCAAACCCACACAATCTACCTTCTTGGGTACCGAACTATCCCGCAAAAGCTGAATCCTCTTCTTGGAGAATGTTCTCAATTGATCTGAAAACCCGTGATCGCCTGCCAGTGCTATTTACGAAGTGCTTGCAATACAACCCGGTCGTCCAGGGCCGAAGCTTGTTCGTGAGCGGCTTGTGCTTGGGACCCGTGGCCAGAGTCGTGACCCCTCCAGATCCAACACTAGAAGCGTGGCATTGCTCTGCGAGTCAATATTTGAGGAGCTTGAAGAATGCCGACCAGGACCACGCGACTGGAAAGCCTGGACTTGGAGTGGCATTGTGGCTGATGCTGAGGTGCGCGCAACAACCAAAACCTCTTCGCACTCCCTTACTAGCTGCGGCTTTTCTTTACCTTTCCATGTATGCCAAATACGAAGATATACTCAGAGTTAATGTTCCTCTGCACTTGGACGTGACAGGGTGGTATTTCTTGAGCCAGTGGGTCAGGACTCATGCCCTGGGCTGCGACCACTACGACTTCTCCATGGCCTACATACAGAGGTCCATACAGATTCTGCAAGACGAAAGGTTCTCTGAAAGACAAGAGTTCTGGGACGCACTGGATGAGGCTAAAGCATTACTAAGACTGGCGTTGGAGAGGCTTAAGGGCAACTTCCGTCTCGCAACAGTGGCTGGTGAACACACTGGACTTGTTCCTCGGTTTGCCGAGGAGGGAGACGCACTTTTCTCCATCATAGGGTTTCCGGTCCCTGTGGCGTTACGCCGAATCGGCAGTCATTATGAATTCGTGGGCACTAGCTATGTCGAAGGATTGAGTAATTGTGGAGTGCTGGAGTCCATGGGCACGGCGAAGTTGGAACGGATCGAACTCCGTTGATAGCGTGCTTCACAACCAGAGAGTCCCCAAGAGTATAAGAGCACACCTACAACTCAGCAGAAGACATCAGCATCGAATCCCGCTCATTCGCATGACGAAACGGCGATCACAACCGGGGAAGGCCTGCACAGGACGACCGCTGTACAGTCCCTCTTCTTCAGTCTCCTTTCCACTTTCACGGCTGAACTTCCGACACCATCCTACATAACCGCTCTAATCTCCCCTTTCCCAGACGTATCCAGTCCTAGAAACCTAACAACCTGGCCTAAGTGGTCGAATCCCCAGAACCCCTCGACACTGCCGTCGGCGTTCTCGCACTGAAACCACGGCAGTCCAAAAGCGCCGTCGTTCAGTGCTTGGTCCGTCTTCGCCGAGAGCTCTTTCTTGACCTCCGGACTACCCATTTTACTCACACATTCGGCCACGACATCCTTACCCAGGACCTTCTCGAGCACGCCGGCGAAAACTTTCGGGTCCGGCAGCTCCGATTCGTTC
Source organism: Exophiala xenobiotica (assembly GCF_000835505.1). Classification (NCBI taxonomy): domain Eukaryota; kingdom Fungi; phylum Ascomycota; class Eurotiomycetes; order Chaetothyriales; family Herpotrichiellaceae; genus Exophiala; species Exophiala xenobiotica. Next base: position 5,278,526 of record NW_013562494.1, on the reverse strand, counting down.
GGTTCCGTCCACAATGCGGCGTAGAGTGTGTCCAGGGCCAGTGTGAGCTTGTCCGGGTGTGTCATGTGCAAGGCGGTCAGGAAGCGCTGGACATGGAGCGTTGGTTTGGGAAAGCCTGCTGGGAAATCTTGACTCATGGGGATATGGAATTGGCGGGCCCACCTGAGGCGTTCTGTATTGATCCATTTGTCTTTGTTGCGGATTTGGATGGGCGCCGTGTTGTTGCAAGCTTTCATGAGACCGCCGAGGAGGATGGGCGTGTATGTTATGTTGGCGGGCTTAAAGATGGGGGAGTGCTGTCCACCAGGAGCGATGATTAGACCTCGGTTTCGGCATCAATGTACGTGAAGCGTAACTAGTACCACTCACCCTAAGCATATAGTAAGCCATGTACGCAAAAGGACTGACAATGTCCACGTAGAGCGTAATCTTCGGGCCGGCCATCTTTGCCTAACACTAGCATCGGCTGGCTGCTTATAACGTCTGTCTGTCTGCGTCCGTTTCCAGCGCTTTGTTATGTCAGAGAGCTGGTGACTGACTGGCACATACTCTGCCATGTTAATATATTGGTGATGGATCTAAGGTCTAGTTTATTCGGTCAAGGGCGCGGCGAGGGGGTGGAGAAGCACGACTGGGTCGAAAAGAGCCGAGGTCCGAGTACCCTGAGTATGGCTTATCTGAAGCCGTTGACCCGTCTCGTTGGTATGTATGTGAACATTCGGGGCATAATACAGAGGAGATTATACTGGATCAAGGTAGACCAAAGTATCAAGTGACAGCATATCAGAGAATCGCGATTTTCTAGTCCGGCTGATGTTGAAAGACGAGATTCGGTGTGCCAGCTGGAAGAGCATTGGTGCTAAATGAAGACTTTGGGACTTAGCCTACACACCCAAGGCTAAGAGCGGGTGAGCTGGCGCAGATAGTGTGAAGTGCTCCGACGAGGAGGTGGTGATTCTGCTGGAATTCGAAGAAGAAATGCATTTGCAGACAGGTGCCGGGAGCCTTTCGGCGAATCAATCACGTGACAAGGCTCGGATTCAACTGCCCAGAAGGCTTCCGCTCTTTGACGCGGCGCAACTAAAGTACAAACACCTCAGTTCTTCAACTTCTGCTTTGCCAACAGATTCGCATTATTCTCACTCCAGGCCCTCCAATACCTTCCTCACAACCCTTCCATCGTTGCAACTTCATCAGCTCCAAGTCTCAACATGAACCATTTACCTCAAGCTTGGGGTCGTGTACGTCCGCTTAACCTTGTTCGCAGCCATGACTGACACTTCAAAGCCCCGAGACGATGTCTACGGTCCCTACGACTCATCCTACCTCCAGACCTCTATGCCCAAAACTCATACACAGTCTCCAGCTGTCACCGGAACATCAGTTTTAGGCGTCAAGTACAATGGTGGCGTCGTCATTGCTGCAGACAATCTAGGTGCGTGCGGTGATGTTGCTTTACGAGTACAAGCGGCTGACACTTCGATACAGCTTCATATGGATCTCTTGCACGATTTACAGATGTCAAGCGTCTGCGAACATTTCCCCCAAATACTGTGATCGGCTTCGGAGGCGACGTATCAGACATGCAATACTTGGACCGACTACTACAATCATTGGACATCCGCGAGAACTATCTTTCCTCGAGCGAGCATACCCTGAACGCAAGGAACCTACACACATATCTGTCGAAGGTCATGTACAAGAGAAGAACTGACTTCAATCCACTGTGGAATATGATGCTGGTTGCCGGTCTGGATGAGGATGAGAAACCGTTCCTTGCCAGCGTCGATCTGCTGGGAACTACTTTTTCAAGCCCGACTTTGGCCACTGGATTCGGTGCACATCTGGCTCAACCTCTACTACGGAGATTGATGCCAAAGGACGAAGAAAGTGTGAAAGATGTGACGAAAGAGATGGCTATTGATGCTATCAAGGAGTGCATGAAGGTCCTCTTCTACCGAGATGCCAGAAGTTTGGACCAGTACAGCATTGCGGTGATCACCAAGGATGGAGTGGACCTGAAGGAGGACGAGAAACTTGAGAAGCAGAGTTGGGCATTCGCTGACCAGATTCGGGGATATGGTACGCAAACCGCATAGACAGGGACCAAGGTCACGGTGTAGGATCGCACCAAGTGCACGGCGTTCAGCGAAAGGGATCTCGGATGGGATGCGTTTCAGAGACTAAAGAAGCCTCGAATCCGAAAATGGCACCTTGATTGCCTTGGGAGTCATTCGTGCCTGCGTGCTTGCATGCATCCTGCCAGTCAATGGATCCCACGCGTGTTGCATCAGTAGTCGGTCGCTAGGATCTGGACCATTGCGAGGCTGTGCCTGTGACGCCGTTCGATTGGTCAGCCTTGTCATGAGTCAGTCGGTGTTCTAGTGAATGACGTGCCGATGGCATGAATTTGGGGAAATCGAGAAAGTCTAGGAAACTTCGCAGCGCCACTGCATTGACTGATCATCTCTTGCTCGTACTTTTTAACCACTGATATATCTTTGTTGGTCTTCCAGCAGGGACGTTTCACCTTGCATTTGTCCTTTAGATTTGTTAACAAGGGCTGTTTTTTTGAAGCCCAGTATTTCCTTTGCTCTCAACCTCTTGTTTGTCGGTCAGCCATCCTCCACCAACCTGCACCCGAGTGTCGAAATCAATCCTTTGCCACGGCCTCGCATCATGGAGTCTCCTACGGTCCAGCAACCAGTCGGACCAAGTAACAGAGGACAAAGACACAGACGGAGAGGGAACCCTAGAAGAGCGCAGCTATCACAGCCACCACAGCCACCATCCACGCAAGACCCTCCTCCGCCAGCACGAACTGTTGGGGAACGAACCTTTGGTGGCCAACTCACACGACTAGATGCAGGAGCCCCAACTTTCGTGCCAGCATCCTTGCCTCCGGTATCTTCTCCAAGCTCACAGCCGAAAGGGTCCAGACCTCGCCATCCTCGGCAGGACCGGAAACCTGCTGCCCAGAAGCAGAAGCAGCCGCAGCCGCAGGCTCGAAGGGGTTCTCTGTCTAGGTCTACAGCGCCTGACATTGCCACGCGAATACATGAAGACATATCTAATGGGGTCTATGAATGTGCAATTTGCACAAACGAAATCACGAAAAATTCCAAGGTCTGGTCATGTCGAACATGTTGGACCATTTTCCACATTGGCTGCATCAAGAGATGGTCCAAGAACGAAGGCTCCGCCGTACATCGCCCTGCCGGTCAGGAGGAGGAAGGCGAGTCTGTGGTAGGAAAGCAATGGAGATGCCCTGGATGCAACTTGCCCAAGGATACATACCCTTCATCATACACATGTTGGTGCGAGAAAGAGCTGGACCCCAAGCCCATCACTGGTCTGCCACCACACTCATGCGGGCAGACCTGCGGTCGAGAGAGGAAATTTCCAAAGCCTTGTCCACACCCATGTGACCTGCTCTGTCATGCTGGTCCTTGTCCGCCCTGCTCCGCCATGGGTCCAACTCAGAGTTGTTACTGCGGCAAGCACGAGACGAGAAGACGATGTGTAGAAACGGACTACGAGGCGGGCTGGAGCTGTGGCTCCATATGTGGAGATATCATGCCTTGCGGAGAGCACACTTGCCAAAGACCTTGCCATGAGGGCCTGTGCGGCGCTTGTACTACTGAGGTCGACGCAAAGTGTTATTGCGGGAAGGTGGGAAAAAAGATCTCATGCCATGAGAAAGGCGAAGAGAAGGTCAGTTTCGACTGGAATGGATGCTTTGACTGTGGCGAAAATTGTGACAGGCTTATGGACTGCGGGATACACCACTGCGAGAAACTATGCCATCCTCAAGACGAAGCAGTGCCTCACTGTCCAAGATCTGTGGATGTGGTCAAGTTTTGTCCTTGCGGCAAGACTGCTCTGGCAGATATCGAAATCGAACCTCGGAAACAATGTACCGATCCTATCCCAAGCTGCCAGAAAGAATGTGGAAAGACACTGTCTTGTGGGCACAAATGCAGAGAAATCTGCCATCTCGGAGATTGTGAGCCTTGCACCCTAAAAATCTCGACTACCTGTCGTTGTGGTCGGAACTCATTCGATGTTATCTGTCACGAGGCTTCTCAGGACCCCCCTCAATGCACGCGGTTGTGTAAAGCCACCTTGAACTGTGGTCGGCATGAGTGCGGTCAGAGATGTTGCACTGGAGAAAGAAAGGCAGCAGAACGGCAAGCTACCAAACGGAAGCTCAAACCACTCGGTTCTGCCGCTAGAATCTTTGACGAAAATATCGAGGCCGAGCATATCTGCACACGTCCATGTGGCCGTAAACTTAAGTGCGGCAACCACAACTGCAATGATCTCTGCCATCGAGGACCTTGCGGCAGCTGTAAAGAGGCCATCTTCGACGACATTTCCTGTGCATGTGGCAGGACTGTCTTGCAAGCACCTCTGCCATGTGGGACTCGACCACCACCATGCAATTTCTCCTGTACGAGAACAAAAGATTGTGGTCATCCTCAAGTGCCACACAACTGTCACCTGGACGATGAGGAATGCCCAAAGTGTCCCTTCCTTACCGAGAAGGAATGTCTCTGTGGCAAAAAGACCCTGAAGAACCAACCTTGCTGGCGAGCTGATGTGCTTTGCGGCTTGGTCTGCGGAAAATCCCTCAAATGTGGTTCACATACTTGTCGCAAGACATGTCATAAACCAGGAGAATGTGAAGACGCTCATCAGCACTGTCAACAAGAATGTGGTAAAGCCAAGAAGGCCTGTGGGCATCCTTGCGAACAGCCGTGTCATGCTCCGTCGGCATGTAAAGAGGAGAAGCCATGCCCGTTCAAGGTCATGATCACTTGTGACTGTCAGCGAAAGAAAGAAGAAGTCAGATGTAATGCTCGAGCGAATGTGCCTGAGCCTTCTGGGCGACAGACCTGTCTCAAGTGCGACGAGGAATGTGCCAGGTTGGAGAGGAACCGCAATCTCGCAATGGCACTCCATATCTCGGATGATCACACTGACGACCATGTTCCTTATTCAACAACCACCCTGAAGATGTATCTTGAAGATGTCGCATGGGCACACAAACAGGAAGAAGTGCTCAGGCTCTTTGCTGCAGATGATACTGAGAAGCGGTATCGATTCCAGCCTATGAAGAGTCGGCAGCGAGCTTTCATTCACAGTCTTGCAGAAGACTTTGGATTTGATGGAGAAAGTCTTGATCCGGAACCGCATCGCCATGTTCTTTTGTTCAAGACGCCAAAGTTCGTTGCTGCACCAATGAAGACGTTGGCCCAAGCCGCTAGAATCAAGCGCGCTCAACTGAATGTCGCAGCTCCGGTACATTCAGCACCGGAACGGAAGGCAGATGAAGTCAAGCATGACTACAATGGACTGCTATTGACCAAGCCTAAATTTGCCCTGACAGAGGAAGAATTGCGACCACTGGTGAGGAAGGCAGCGCCTACCACAGAATTCGACATTGTCTTCCTGTCCAACGACGAGGGTGTCGCCTTGCTTCCGTCCATGTACTGGGAGACGCCCGAACAACTGGTCACACTACTTACCAGCTTACAACCCACCATCGCTGCCGAGGTTGCGAGAGACAACCTGGCCACGTCGGTTGTGCGTTGTCAGTTCGAAACCTCGGGTCTCGAGCCAAAGATCATTCAGCAGCAGGGTAAGCCGGGCAACGCCTCCACCAATGGGTGGTCACAAGTTGCAGCGAAGAGAGCAGTGCCGGTACAGGCACCGCAGGTCAAGCCGGTAGGACAGAGGCCTGCCTATACAGTGCTGGGAAGTCGACTGGCAGAAGCCAAGAGAAAGAAGCAAGAAAACGAGGAGAAACTACGCAGGAAAGCTGAAGAGCAGGTTGTGGATGATTGGGAAAAGGAAGTCGAGAAGGAAGAAAGTGATGAGGCTGAGAGAAGGGCTAGTCAGGGCAGTGAAAAGGAGCAAGAGTAGAAGCAACAGGTGCCTTTGGCTTGAGAGGCACTGGGTAGATGCCAGTGGTGTGTACGTAGTATTCAGCTTGCATCTGCTCGCACGAGTGGTGACTTGTTTGATACTAGCAGGACGTGCACGACTAGTAACTAGAATTGTATAGGGGACAAGGGAAATCGAACCGAAAGTCGGCATCATCCGTGACTATGCCAGCTGAAACTCGAATCTTGGCCGACGTAATTGGTTCATGGTCCACTGTGGTGCTGTGGTCGTCATGATTGCTTCTTGTTTGACGGAGGACAAGCACCACAGTACCACACGTATTCTCTCTGTGTTTCTGCTGCCGCCATCCGCAGTTCGTATCACGTCCCGAGACTCATGTCAATCTTGGAAGTGTCCCAGGTATTATCCCACCTTTCAATCAGGCTCTGCAGCTCCAAGAAACTTGGCTGCATCAAGAACCACTCTTTCACTTGACTTCCTTCGTCCTCAGCTGAAGGTGTCACCTTTAGTCTAGAGATCCACTCGACCGTGAATTGAACCCTACCTCTCTCTTACTCCGACCACTATATCTTCTTGATTCCCTACTTTCACGTCATTCGAACGGCTTTCTTGACCTTGACCTATCTCCCTTGTCCTTACTCGGTACACATCTGTCAAAATGGATCAACTCAAAGGGGCCTTGAACAGCTTCACCGGAGGCAACAACGAACAAACCCCTCAACAGAGCGGTCAACAGCAGGGCGGTTCCTCTGGAGGTGGTTTCCTCGGCGGTCTAGGTGACAAGTTCAATGCTGCAGCAGGTGGTGGTCGAGAGTCGGAGAAGAATGAGGATTACCTCGACAAAGGTGGGCATCCCTGGAAACTCCAACGTTGACATGATATATTGACGAAGATTGTTACAGGTGTCGACTTCGTTCAAGAGAAATTCCTCGGCCAAGGACCTCAAGACAACGAAAGTGCCGTTGAACAGGCCAAAGACGAGCAGATCAGCGACTTCATTCGCAACAAATGTAAGTCTTCGCCCCAGACAAGATTCCCTGCGAGTGCGTGAGAATTGGATACTGATAAAAATGGATTTGCAGACAAGTCGACCAGCGGTTCTGATCTCCCATTCAAGGACAAGTCCTAGATTGCGGCCCCCGTTGACCTTTACGAACTGCCTCCATCGATGACGCTCTCGACAGAAAATCGGACGTAGGAAAGTGCTGGATGCAGCAGTGGACTGGTCGACAAGAGTGCTGTCGCTTGCTACAAATGGTGACAGCTTGGTGAGCTGGGATGCGAGCTCAGTAGCATGGAATTACAGAAGTGCTGGCATGGACTTCCATGGCAAATAGCACGACACGAAGGACTTGATTCGTACCTAGGTATGGATTGCATCACATAGGCAGCCGCCCAATATCAGAAACAGCTTTTTCAAGGCTTCAACGAATATTCCAAAGGGAGGGAGTCGGTCTACTGTGGTAAAATCCTATTCAGGATCAATCGTTGCTTTCCATGCTATGGGTCGACAAGGTCTGAGCAGCAACATCTTAACAAGTTTGCAGCCCATCTCATTCAGCCTGAGATAAGTTCTCCTCCAGACCACTCAATTATCCTGACCAACATCCTCAGGTAGCCGCCAGATTTTGTGATTCCTCCCTTCATGCAGCATCTCCCATGTCGAAATTATCTCGATATTTACGCCGTAGGGGCCATCCTATAGGCCCACCATACGTACTAGGTAGTATAGAACAGCATTCCAGAAGGTTGACATCGACCGAAGGGTGCCCATTATGGTTATTGTTCAGGTTTGGCTTGCTCCCTAGACTCCCTGGGCTCATTCTGTGTACGAGTATCGTCCAGAAACTCTTCCAGGGCCTCGACGACCAATTGATGATCTTCGTACTGTTTGAGACCGCTGACGACGACGACCCCGACGATGCCCTCGACGCCCGTGACCCGGACGGGCACACCGCCGCCGTGGATGGCGTACTGGCCCGCCGTCTCGCCGAGCATGTATTTCTTCTTAAACGCCTCCTCGTCACCGTGCATCTTGTTGTGCATGAACCACGTGCTCACGCCCCATCGCAGGACCGTGCGCCGTTTGCGCGACACCCAGATGTCGTTGTCCGGCTGCACGCCCGGTCTCGAGACGGCGTGGAAGAGGAGGTTGTTGCTGTTCGCGAGCGAGATGTTGACGACGGCGGACAAATGCGTGAGGGCGCGGAGGCGGTTGCGGATCGACAGGCCGATCTCGAGCGCGTCGTCGGCCGTGAAGTGTGGCAGGATCAGGCCTTCTTCTTGTTTGGCGATGGAGTCGAGCTGTAAAGAGAGAATTGTAGTAAGTAAAGTAGGAAATTATTTGGCGGGGGGTTTCGTTTTGCAAAACAGGGGGCACTCATGGGGAGGCAGGGGATTGGGAACTGGGACTGGTTATATACCGTACATCTCGAGGCGCTTCCCGAAGAGGTCGTGCAGACATGGTTGTGTGACTTGTGCACGACGTGGACGGCCCAAATGGCAATTCCAATTTCCTGCGGGGATACTACGTAGTATACCTAGAGTGCCTAGGTATCTTCACCATGGCGGGGCGGAGAGAATCGCAGATCGTTAGAGAGTGTCCATGATGCTTGGCGGATCATGCATACCGAGCATACATCTCAAATTCTACCTAGGCACAGCTCGCTACCTACAAAGTACCTTAGGTACTTACCTACCTAAGTAAGGGACTCACATGGGAGCATGATGGCACTCACCTCGACCTCGACTGTGCTGTTGTATTCTTATTAGGATAAGACGATTCGCTCACGTCTCACCTTCATCCTCAACTCCCTTGCCCATGGGCTCATCGATAACTCAACCGGGCCACGACGGTTCCATTGCGCTGCTCGACCTTGCAGCAGCTTATCCTTCTTTCAAAATCTTCTTGTACTCAATCTTCCTCGCCAACCAACAGCCTACTGTTAGCCCAGTGACATTTCCTGCCTCGTCCCTCTTGAAAGCAAGCGTCCAATCGCCTGGCGCAGGGGCGTCCATGCTCCTCGCGCACTCAAGCGCCCAGACATCCTCTCCAACATGACGGATGAGATGTGCAGCGCCCGTGCCTAGGAACCCTTCGAAGACCCCATAGAGCATACCGCTATGTCCTTCGATCTTGAGCTTCGAGTCGATTTCATCGCAGTAATACGAGCCCAGGAGGGGAGCGGAAATTTTCGCCGGGTTCGCGCTGGGACTGAGCTTTATCGCGCGGACCGTGCGATTGTCTTCGATTCGCTGAATGACAATGATTTGTCCATCTCCTTCAAGCGAGACCTTGAGTGAAGGCGATTCCGCATGGGTTGCGTCCGTGAGCTTGACCGTTTCTGGAGCTCGGACGTAGGAGATCTGGATTTCTCCCGGCTTTTTACCCTTGGCGACAGTCAAGAACATCTGCGCTTCGTCATCGAAGTATGATCCGAACCACTCCTCTCCCGGTTGAACGACCTGCGTTTCTGGTTCTTTCAGGCCGAGAATCTTCTGCAAGATTGAAGTTGCCGCGGCCGCAGCGTCAGCCTCGTGATTGAACATGACAATGACCGAAACCCGCTGTTCGGGGGCATAGCATCGGTGAAGTCGATACCCGCGCAGTGCACCACCGTGTCTGACAGTCCGTACACCGAGGACATCCACCGACGCAAGGCCGTTGGCGTAGTGGGCGGGTGTGCCGTCGTCGTAGGTAGCCGGCTGCGCATTGTCCCAGAACCAGCCCTCCTTTGCAGTCCAGCTGCGGTCCAAGGACTTTTCGTAAGCGATCATGTCGTTGAGCGAAGCGACGATGCCAGCATCTCCAGCCCACTCGATACGGTTGATGGCAGGAAAGTAGCCGACCGAAGGCGCATCGCCTTCGTATCCTTGACAGCGCGTCGGATGAAGCGACGAGTCTGCACCAACGAAGGCACTCTTCATGGAACTCGGTCCGAATACACGCTCGGCAAGTAGTTCGTCGAATGTCTGGCCACTGACTGCTTCAATGACGCGCTGGAGGATGACAAAGTTGACGTTGGAGTAGCTGTAGCCCGTGCCTGGAGTGAAATGCAACGACCTGCTTACCTTCTCGATGACTTGCGGGATGTGCTCCTTGATCGAGAATTTCTGATCCAATTTCGCGCCCCAGAGCACGGTTAAGGCCCAGTAGTCCCGTATTCCGGAGGCGTTGTTCGCGAGATGATGGATCTTCAAGCCCGTCTGCTTGACGAAGTCGGCGCCCAGAATCTCGGACAACTGATCTTGGAATTGCATTTTTGGTTTGGCACTTGTGTCTGTACCGCGGGCCTTCATTGCGGGAGTCGGGTTGCGCTCAAGGCTGGGCAGCAGAGCGCAGAGCATCTGCTTGGTGATGGAACAGATGGGTAGCAACGTGTCTGGGCCCAACGGAGTCCGTGTGTCGAGGTTGGAATATCCCCAGACCTGCTGGCCGAGCAGGTCGCCATCCTTGAGCACAGCGACCGAGCCACCGGGACCGCGATAGGTCGAAGGTACCGTCTCGAGCACCTGCGCCACTGTGTCTGTGAAGGAGGTGGACGTCATATTGACCTGGAAGGGGTTCTGTTTTTCTTTTTCTTTTCCTTTTCCTTTCCACCTGTCGTACGGAGTGGGTGCACACAGTGCTACCTAGGTACCTCTACGTGATATCAAGAGCAGCTAGCTAAGCCGCCCTTCGGAAGGAGATATGTTTCTTTATCAATAGCACTGCGTACACAGTCTTCGTCAGCGCCGCACTAAACAAGGAAGGCCACTACGGTCGGAGTACTCCGTAGTAACTTCGTGTCCTGTAAGAGTTTCGGCCCACGGCGAGTGACACCAAGAGCGGGGGGTTCGAGTATCACCCCTGAGTGTAAGACTAGGGCGGTGATGGCGGCATCACTCTCTTCCCTACTCCGTGAGTTAGACGGGGTGAGCCATGAGTACAATAAATACCTGACTACGGAGTAGCGAGGCTAGATATCCCATGCGGCCTCGACGGCAACCTTGGCGGCTTACCTAAATTTCACACCTTCTATCCGTATTACAGTGTTACTTCATACGGGACACCTCGCTATTAAAAAAATTGTCAGTCAGTCTTGCGAATCGAGTGCAATAAGACGACTCTTTTCCTCCGTCTGCCTCAATCGTCGCAGTCCTGGCAGGATGCGGCAACTAAGTTAGATGGCATTCCTCGAGACGTTCCCCTCCATCAGTGATGCCGAATTCCAGGCGGGTTGCAAGGCTTTGGAGAATCGGGGTTTCGACAGATTAAACGGCACAGACTGGCTGAGTGTACGCTGGTCCGGAGAAGAACTGCTCATCAAGGAGAGACGACAGATTACGAATTCGAATTCAAATCCTACGAGAGAGGAAAACAACGATGGATATGAAGAACTAGAAAACGAAGACGATGTGGAAGAGCGTTCTGACAATCCAGATATCATGGTATGCAGTGGCCTTTCCGCGATGACATGATATGGCATACGCCTTCGCCTACTGACTGGATCTAGCTCCGGCATAACGACGTCGACCCTGATTCCCTGGTCATCCATTTCTCCATCACTTTGTCTCCGACGTACCGTGTCCCAGTATTGTGGTTTTGGTGTCAGCAGGCTGTGGCGTTGAATCTCGAGCAAATATATGATTTCCTGGTGCCACGCACATCGCAAGAACCTCTGCGTAGCGTTGGCGTCATGGGAGGTATCAGCATGGCAGTGAGGCGACCTAATCCCCCAGGACGTGCGCAGTTGGCGTTGGCTAACAGTTGTGCAGCATCATCCAATATCCGATCAACCCGCTTACTTCATACATCCCTGCAATACTCCCGAAGCTCTGTCGGTTCTCAAACCCAATAAAAGCTTCACCCCAGAAGACTATCTGATGCTTTGGCTCGGTTTGATCGGTTCCTCCGTCGGGTTGCACATACCAAGCAAGCTCTTCGACGCTTGATGGGTGACTATGCTGTCAAATTCGCGGAGGATTAATATCTGGTAGTCAAGACTCTTCCGGCTGGTTTGGACTGATCGACACGACCAGCATTTGACTGGTCAAGCCATCTCCTCAAAACACGGCGTGCCACGGCTCCGGCTCGTAGCGGATCGTCGAGTACTCAGCCTGCTGATGCTGATTCAGTCGCGGCAAAGATAGTCTGATGAGCACCGTGCTGGAAAGTTTCAATCTTCATCTTCTTCCATCGGTGCATCATCTTCATCCTCCTCCATGGACACTTCTTCTTCTTCTTCCTCCTCTTCCTCCTCTTCTCGTGTTCTTTTGGTGCCATGAGGTACGCCGTTCACTTCCGATGGCTTGACTCCGTTCTCCGAGGGCATGCTCGTAGCTCCAGAGGGCGGGGCATTGAAGATAGATCTCTGCAGAGCTGTGGTTTCGGCGGCGCCAGTAGCGGCGCTAGGAGGTTCAAAAGTACCCCGAAGTTTAGGGATTATGGACGATTGTCCCTTTCCGTAGGCAATGACCTGGCAGCAGATACTTTAGCAGTGGCTTCGCTTCCCATGATTTCCTGGGAAGAAAACATACCATCTCTTTGCCGAAGAACTCAAATCCTTGCAAGGCTCGCATGGCCTGCGTGCTCGTCTGAATATCTCTGTAGACAACGTGGGCTTGTCCACGCATACTCTGACCCTTCGCTCCCATGCGGTTGGTGACTATGTCAAGTACTGGTCCATAGGTGGTGAACAACATGTAAAGGGCACGTTTCAGCTCGGTCTTGTTGAGTTTTTCCGGAAGGTTGCGTAGGTACAATCTAACGAAAGTCAGCGAGTTTGCCCTTGCGGGTAAAGGTTGGGCTCACTCACGTTTGGTTCGGAGTGCCTGCGTTATGAGGCGCTTTCGCGCCGGGCGCGTTTTGCGTCTTCGTAGACATTGTCGTGTGGTGCTACGGATGAGGGTGTTCATGCACAGGATCGTCCGGACTTCAAGCTCCCGCGCGCCACAATATCAGGTCAAACACGAATCCTTCCTCATAGTTGCCTGGCCGTCGAATATGCCGGTACTACGAAATGTCAATGGCTTGCTTTCGCAGTTCACGAAGAAAATTCCCTTGGCGGACTTTGTCACGTGCCCGACTTCCCGGCGAAAGCACTCTGCAATAAAAACGGGCATTGTATCGATCCTCAGCCTGGCTTCATGTAATGGCCTTCGAAACCTCGAGAAACTGAGATGTTCACACGTACTACGGCGGCACTTTGTGTGTGTGGCCCTGGGAAATAAGACTATCATCCGCCTTCTAAATACTAATGCGCCCAGGGATGCAATGGCATGCCACAGCGCAATGATCTCCTGCACTTGGAATACCAAACAGCCATGCTGAGTACGACTCAACTATTCGACTAAACCATACCTCAAGCACTTGTTTGGCCTGCAAGGTTGCCACCCGTCCAGATCATACTGGGAGATGTTTCCACCACTCCAGCTGCAGCAAAGGCCCATTTCCACCGGGCTTGATGTCTCGATTGCTGTCTGGAGGACTGGATTTTGAGGACTCAGTGAAACAAAGCATATTCCCCCTCGCATCCTCGTCGGATCGTTCAGCCATTGTTCCCGGTCGCCACTCCCCAGAAGTATGCCGCCCAACTTCCAAGCACGAGCAGGATGCAGCTGCCGACGCAGACCGTGGAGATGCGCTTGTTTCTTGCACCGTTTTCTCCGTAGAATCGACGCCTGCACTCGTTGAGGATGGCTCCTTTGGCTAAGCGTTGTTTACAAGCAGTCCACGCCAGTGTCTTGTCTCTGCCAACCCGACCGTCGCCGGCGAGATGTTTTCTTGGCGCCCCGCCAGTGCAGATGGGCAGGTTGATGCAGGCAATCAGATAAGATCTTGGCCTCGATGGTCCCCTTTCACATGGATTCTCACTCAAGACTTACCCACGACTACGTTAGCCGGCATCAGCGCGACGACCATCTAACACGTTCCTCCTTCGTTTGGTCTTCTTCTTCTTCGATGTTTTCGGTGGTCTGGACTGCGACTTGATACAAATTTCTGGAAAACAGCATATATCGGTGTGGTACGGAGTACCAGGAAGGCAGGTATGCAGGAAATCGTAAGCCAAGAGTGACATACTGACACCCTCACTCGACGTCATCCGAGATACTCCATACCGGCCCGCAAATGCTGTGATCCTAGTACCTAAGGTAGGTAAGCAAGTACTGTGGTCACCGTGGTTTGCCGCTCCCACCGGCACAACCAAACTCTGTCCGGAGTACTGGTACACCATAAGGTACACCCCACCAGACATCTCGTCATGGGAATTGTACCTCGTACCACTTTACTCGCCTCGGAAATCCACCCCGGATCGTGACCTCAGCCGTCATTGAACATGGTAAGGTATATATTGTGCCCGCCTTACGCCGTGGCATTTCCCCCCTACCCTGATAAAACCCCCCACGACACGCGAACGCTAGGCTAACATACATACATACGTGTCTCTACAAGACTCGGAACAAGATCAAGATGAGAATCGCAATCACAGGTGCCCGAGGCACGGTGGGTAAGGAAGTCGTCAAGCTCTGCGCCCAGGCAGGCCACCACACAGTGCAAATCAACCGGACCGAGTCCGAACCCGATGGCACGCCCAACTCGGAGATGCGCACAGCCGACGTGGCCAGTGACTACGACGCGACCGTCAAAGCATTCCGGGGCTGCGACGCGCTGATCCATCTCGCCGCCATCCCGAACCCGGTCGACAAACCCGATTCGACCGTGCACAACAACAACGTGTGCAGCGCGTTCAACGGGTTCCGAGCCGCCGCGGAGAACGGCATCAAGAGAGTCTGCTACGCGAGCTCCGTGAACGCCATCGGCCTGGCCTACGCCAACCAGCCGCTCGAGTTCGAATACTTCCCCATCGACGAGGACTACCCGCAGAAACCGACGGACTCGTACGCCCTGGCCAAGCAGGAATCCGAGGTGCAGGCGCGCAGTTTCGTCCGCTGGTTTCCCGGCATGAACATCGCCGTGCTGCGGATCCATGAAGTCGCGCCACTCAAGGATGTGCAGAAGGAGCACAAGGACGACTGGGACCAGGCGGCGGTCAAGCAGCTGTGGGGCTGGGTCAATCCGGTGGCGACCGCGAGGGCGTGTCTGAAAGGTGTCGAGAGCGACAAGTTCAAGGGCTGCGAGATCTTCAATATCCATGCAAAGACGACGACCCAAGATACGCCGTCGAGGGATCTGGCCAAGAAGTACTTTCCCAACGCCGAGATCAAGGGCGATTGGGGGAAGGATAACGCGGCCTTCTGGACGACGGATAAGGCCGAGAGACTGCTTGGATGGACGCACGACGAGGAGCAATGATGTGTCGTTACTTTGTTGTGACGCGGAAATGGTGGCGGCGTACTGAGTTGGGATTGTCGAGGGTCGTAAGAGCAGCGCGATAGATTGTGGAACGCCCTGGATGTGTTCACCGTTACCTCACACACTTCAAAGCTTCAAGAGCTTCCTCTACTTGTTCTAGATGCAGGCAGTCAGCATCAACACTAGCCAAGAGACCAGGGTAGTACTCACGCGTCATGCCATTGAGAGCCTCGAAAGCGATTGAATAATTCTGCAGGGCGGCCAAGACGCGTCCCACTCCAGCGTACAGTTCTTCCAAGCCTTTATCGGCAGCAACGCTCCGTTGATACATGCATTGCCTTTCTAGGCTCCTGTAGCATAGCGTGAGAAGGGTGTAGCAACTCTGCATGGCACAACAAGCAAAGCCGGGCATTGTTCTAGGTGCCTGATTCGCCGAAGTGATTGACAGCATCGATGGAGGAAACACCGGCAAGGGTAATTGTATCGGGTTCGGATGCGGTAGGGTTTCAAAGGCTCGACTTATCGCCAAAGCGGCTTTCATACAGGTCTTTGCTGCGGGGAGGTCGTTGAAGGGTATCTCAGTAGCACCTGTCGGCATGGCATCTGGAAGGGCGGGAGAAACCGACTTCTGGCCCGGAAAGGTTGTATTGGGCGACGTTCTTAGACTGCCCGAGTGACAGGCACATCCAAGCTGGCGCGGAGTAGACGCATCCGTTTGATCGAGGTCGCAGTGTTTGCGCGTGAAAACGGGGACATCGTGAAAGGCACGATATCTGTGGAGCTTGATTCTTGCGCTGCTGAGCTTGATCAGCGCCTGCGACCGGAGTGACTTTGCTAAAGTGTTCTCCTCAAAGTCACTTGGCGACAAAAACTCTGCTTCGATAGGGTGAGTCGAGTATCGTTGTAGGATCGTGTCGATGTCGCTGTCGAGCATGGCTTTTCTGCCGTTGAGCTCGTTTGGATCTACGCCGGTTTCGAGGGCTTTTTTCAGTGCAACAGTATATTGTGTACATCGCAAGATGATCTGTTGGGCCTCAATGAAGAACAGCCAGGCGTCCGGGTCCGAGGCTATCGTCGGAAGAGGTGACCTGAATTGATGGAAGTCGATTGTGATGATCGGAGGCGTGCTGGAGACGATAGAGCTCTGAAGCACGACAATGTAGGTCATCCACCAAGCTCGTCTTCGAGCTTCTGTGCATTCATCTAGAGGAAGATCAGAAGTGTCGTGGAGACCGAGTCGGACAGCTGCATCATATGCTTGAGAGGCACGATTCCGCATTTTGGCGAGATTGCCTCGCTGCGCATATTCGTAGATGCTCAGGACAATGTGTGCCAACAAACTTTCGAGTTCAGTGGGCACAGCAGGATGGAATCGCTCTCGGCGTAGCGATGGCCGCGAATATTCCAGGGCAGCAGAAGGGCTCGTGGCAGACTCAAGCAATTCTGTTTCCATTTCCACACTTTCCATGGCCATCTGTGAATACGAGTGTGCCTCTTGTCGCCTTTGACAGACAGATTCGTCGCTATCTGCAAACAGGTCGTTGGGGTGCGGTATTAGCAGGAGGATTGCCAATAAAGCCATGGCTAATGGCGAGCCAGGTTGAAAGCCTTTCGACTCCGAGGCCGGATCGTCAACCTCCAAGGTCGTTGGTGGGGGAGGCAATATTGGAAAGTATGGGTGGATGAATATGTAGTATGCGTTGAGTATGCTTTTATTGGTCTCGTAATGGCGAACGACCGGGTTGTAAGGAAGGGATTGGATATTGGGCTCAAACGCATCAAAAACGACTTCTTCTCCTTTCGGTGCATCGAGGAAGATGCTGTCGAAGATTTCGTCGCTATGACTCTCGTCGTCCAGGTCTAATAAACCGGCCCCAGGGGCGATCATTGAGCCAATTAGCTCGTCGTGGAACTGTTCAGTCGACAGCATTAAGGAGCTCCAGTCAATATCTATAGACGGATTTTGCTGTCCGTCACCGTTGCTTTCGGCCAGTCGTCGCTTTTCTTCGGCCAGCATAGCTTTTTTTCGCGACACGCGTGGACCACCACGGTTGCTTTTCAGATATTGGCAATCCTTACCTCGGATGAGGCACTGAAGCAACCAGATTAGGCAAGCGTCGCAGTCAAAGGAGGGTTGTTCACTCACGTTTTGGCAGGTAGGCTTGATGCCGTCGCATCGTGTGCGAGACGCACGGCTACATCCACATCATAAGAGGTTGCGCAGGGCACCAGGTTGAGGCAAGAGCTTACCAAGAGGTACATGCCACTTTGACCGGCGGCTGGACGGGCCTTTTCGACCTTGCCATGACAGCCCCACTATCGCTTAGGGTGGCGGTTGAAGACATGATTATTCCGTATCTTGCGGACAAGAAGCCGGCGGCGTTGGAATCAAACGGCGTCTGGAGAACACCCGTAAAGATGGAATTGTCGCAGGCAGGGAGGTTCACATCTGGCAGATATGGCGATTGCGTTATAGATATTCCAGATACGGATACCGTTAATGCCAAACGTATCTTGGAGGGTCAGAATGAGAAGTCGCTAAAAGAAAGATGCGGGTTTCCCTTGTTATTAAGCAAGTCACAAGTCCGGCTCTACAGCTCTTGGCATGTTGGGATCCTTCACCACCCACGAAGCCACCCATGACCACTGGACCACCCACCTAGGTGTGCCACCAGTCAACGATCCCTGTAAGCGAGCCACGAGCACATTACACGACGCGGTCGAGATAAGAGGTCGATCTGCTTATCACCCAATGATCGCTCAGCTTCAATTGTATCCCTGGGCCGTGTCATATGCTGCATCCACGCTATCTTCATTCATCAGAAAAGTACACATTGGTCCCTGGCTTCTTATTGACGGTCAGCGTAAAGATATCAGGCCTGGAGTAGCTCCCAACAGCATCAAAATCCATCCGGGCCTCCACCAGATCGCCTCTGTTCAATTCTCCATAAACGATGGCTTCCTGATCCCACACAGGCTCCGCAATAAAAGTGCCCAAAGGCCCGACGATGCATGAACCGCCATGACTGAGAATTGCTTCAGGAGTCCAAGCTGAACCGTCAGGCTGTCTATCATGGTGACTAGCTGTGAAAGGCGGGTAGTCCGAAGGAAAGTCGTCAACCCTTGTGAACTGGTTCACCGAGACGACAAAACACCGCCCTTCCTTTGCAATGTGTTGCATCGAGGCAACCCAAGCCGGAAGATCGTCTGCATTCGGCGCGATGTACACCTCGATTCCTTGCTGGTACAGCGCCAGTCTGGCAGCGGGCATATAATTCTCCCAGCAAATCAGTCCACCGACACGCCCAATATCCGTATCTACAACTTGAAGTCCATCGCCTGCTCCACGGCCCCATACTAGCCTTTCAGCAGCCTGTGTTTGTCCAAGTCAGCACGCAATATGCTCATAACGGCGGCTCTCAAATGATAACGTACAGTGGGAATTAGCTTTCGATGGGCGTACAACAACTCTCCTTTTCTCGAAAGCAATATCGCCGTACAGTATAATGTGTCTCTCTCCTTCTCGATTATCCCGATGGATAGCAATACATCATGTTCCCTGGCAATGGAACACAGATGGTCGAACTCAGGCGAAGGAATCGCAACTGCTGACTGGTGGTATCTCGCATACCACTGACGGCCTCGGAGCTCGCGTGCACCGATTGTCGCGTCGAAAGCGTAACGCCAGGGATAAGCACTGAGGAACCCCTCGGGAAAGACAACCAGGTCAGCGCCGGCTTTAGATGCTGTTTTTGTGAACTGTTCAAGCTTTCGGATAGAAGCCTCTAGTTCGAAAGCGACTGGCGCAGCTTGTACAGCAGCAACCTTGAATCTCAGAGAGGGAGACAACATGTCAGCAGGAATTACGCCTCTTCTTCCCACAAGAGTCGCCCATGGCAGAGATCATGATGTTTTTGAGTCTGAAATCTCTGTCAGAAGTCTCTGTCAGAAGTTTTACGACCGCCACGGGCAACACTCATATCAGTCCCCTTCCGGCAACTGTCACGACGAAGAGTTTCTTTCTAAGGTTCTGGTCCGCGGCGATCGATAGTTATCCTCCTATCTGGGATCATGTGTAAGCAAACCCCGAAAACCAAACACCGGACAACGAATACGCTGATCGGCAGAACACATAACCGGATACACTCTATGTGGGTCTCTCGTGGTGTTGAAACCAGTATAGCGATATGATATACTGTTGCGGATGTCAGTGTCAACTTCACACGGCATGAGAATTTACAAGAACAAAATGGCTATTGGTATGCACCTCGCTCTTGCACGAATTCGTGTGCTCCGTCTGACCTAAAGCTAGATCTCGAAGCTCGGCCGCAGAACAATCATTATGCAAGTCTTGTGCGGAACCTCAAAGTTGCGGTCGTCTCAAATTTCACGCTCGAATCTGGTTGCCAGCTCTCTCAAGTGCCAGTGGCTTACAGCACGTGGGGTGCACTGAACGAGGATGCAAGCAACGTCTTGGTTGTATGCCATGCTCTTACTGGAAGCTCAGATATCCAAGACTGGTGGCCGTCACTGCTTGGGCCCAAGAAGGCGTTGGATCCAACCCGCTTCTTCATAATTTGCTTCAACCTACTCGGATCGCCCTACGGATCCGCATCTCCACTGACCCTGGACCCGCTGACTGGGGATCCCTATGGACCTACGTTCCCGGAGACGACGCTCAGGGACGATGTGAAGATACAAAAACTGGTCCTCGACGCGCTCGGCGTTCGTCAGGTGGCTGCGGTTGTTGGTGGTTCGATGGGAGGACAATTAACTCTGGAGTGGCCCTTGTGCACGCCGCCGGGTTATGTGAAAACAATCATCCCCATTTCGACCTCGGCCTATCAGAGCGCCTGGGGAATATCATGGAATGAATCTCTGATCCGGTGCATCCAAGCAGATGCACAGTTCCACGGCGGCAATTACGGACCTGTGCCGGAACGCCAGCCTATTCAAGGGTTAGGTGCAGCAAGAATGATTGGAATGCTCACATATCGGTCATGCACGTCTTTCGAGGCCCGATTTGGCCGACGCAGAGTTGATTCGAAGATATCAACAAACCAAGCAACAGTCTCCAGGCAATCACTGCCTAGTCCACCTGCATCAGATGCAGGTGACGATCTCTCCGAAGCCGTAGAGCTGAAGAAGTCAACTGGCCATACGGCAGCGCGTCCTTTGTACACTGTGCAAAGCTACCTTCATTACCAAGCCGACAAGTTTCTGAAGCGATTCGACGCCAACTGCTACATCCACCTCCTTCGAAAGATGGATGCACATGACATTACGCGCGATCGAACAGATATGGCACTACTACCGACTCAGGCGCATCCCGACTTCAGTAGCCTTGCCCATATCCTGGGCAGTTGTACAACACCCGCTCTTATTGTCAGTATAGATTCTGATATATTGTTTCCTCCTGAGCAGCAAGATCTTCTGGCAACCTACCTCCCGGACGCTCAGCTCGTTAAGCTCCAGTCCTCTGACGGGCATGATGGCTTCCTGCTAGAGTTGGCAGCTACGGACCAGATGATTAGATCGTTTCTTCAGCAGCATAACCCTGCTGCATTCGCTGCGGCTCCTTCTGACAGCACCGAAGGAGCGGCCTCAGCGGACGTTGGCCTCGACAGCATCTTCGGCGAAGTTGACTCGCATTTCCAATAGATATATAATCACTCCAGATGTTGACAGCGGATATTTTGATACTTGAGATACCAACTAGCAGGCCCTTGTTTTATGACGGCGTGAGGCGCATTTCAATCGGACCCTTTCCCAGATCAAGAGTGCTTGAAGGCTGGGAAGGCGCACACTGCAGCCACTTATTCTCAAAGTCCTCGGAGAATGCATAATCCACATCCACAAATGTCCGGAGCCTGTAGAAGGCAAAGGTCCTTATCTTCTTACGCCGGCCCGCCCGTCGAGCTAGGCTTCCGGGCATATGGAGGGCGAGGACATCATCCAGTATCAGTAAGCAGAGCCCGGCCCAGGCTGATCCTAGCGTTATCTATGGTCTATGCCGTGGAACGGCGACTGCTGTGGTGCAGGCAGCCACTTGGAGCAGCTCGTCGCTTACCATATGGCGCAATGTATAGGTACTATGAAGTTGACCATGAGCTGCGTCAACGAAAAGAGGTCGTCAGAACGTATACTGCAGTCAAAACGCCGCCTGTGCAAAACGACTCGCAGGTCAACAGGAGCCCATTGTTCCCATCCTCCTTACTCTAGCAGAGAAACACTTCCGCAACGAAATATGATCGCCCCTATGTCCCCTCGACCATGGATTGTTCAAAAGTACGGTGGAACAAGTGTCGGCAAGCTGTTAGGTACCATGACAGACAGTATCATACCAACATACCTCCAAGACTACAACCTAGCTGTTGTGTGTTCAGCGCGATCAACCACGAAAAAAGATGCAGGCACGACGAATCTTCTTCTGAAGGCACTTGATTGTGCAGTCTCCGACGAAACTAGCATGACAGCCTGTGATCGAGTCATAGACGCTCTCAAGCAGGAACACCTCTCGGCAGCAGCATTTTTGGAATACTCCGGCATGAATGACGGAGCCCAGTATATCTTGACGACATTGCGATGCAATATCGTAGAAGAGGTCGAGAACCTGAGGAAGTTCCTTTGTGCTACTTGGACAATTGGGGAAGTGTCTGATCGAACTCAAGATCGAGTGCTTGGTGTTGGTGAAAGATTGTCATGTCTCATCGTTGCTGCTGCACTATCCATCAAGGACCTTCCGGCTGAAATGGTCAACTTGGAAAACATTGTTCAAGCCGCAGAAACAAGATCAATTCGTGAGCAAAGGGCTGCTTACCAACAGAATCCGGTCACATTCCTACAACAACTCCGGCATGCAGTCAGAACCCAAGTTCTTGCTTGTTGTGCAGACGGGAAAATACCCATTATCACCGGTTTCTTTGGCTCGATGCCGAATTCACTCCTGCATACCGTCGGCCGTGGCTACTCTGACCTGTGTGCTGCTCTCTGTGCAATCTCATTGGATGCCGGAGAGTTGCAAATATGGAAGGAGGTCGACGGCATCTTCACGGCCGATCCGACCAAGGTATCGACAGCAAGAGTGCTACCAACGGTCACCTCGGAAGAAGCGGCGGAACTGACGTACTATGGCAGTGAAGTGATCCATCCGCTCACCATGACACTGCTCAGAGAGGAATGTGTTAGCTTACGGCTGAAGAACGTCAGAAATCCCACTGCCGTTGGCACAGTCATCTACCCGACAAGAAGTCCCAACTCGAGTCCTACACGATCACCAGCGTCCACACAGCTCGAGGCGAACATGACGGTACTCATGGCCGCGAATGGGTACGATGGCGACAAGAAAGCAAAGCGTGTCCCCACGGCCATCACGGCCAAGGACTCAATCACGCTTGTCAACATCACCTCGAACGGCAAATTACCGCCACAGGCCTTCCTTGGTCAGATTCCAGACATTCTCGCACGACACCAACTCGCTCTCAATCTGACCAGTAGCAGCCATCAATCCTTGAGTTTAGCATTGTCTTCTACTGGCTCAGCGGATCTAAGCGATGCAGTAGCTGAAGCTCTTCCGGACCTCGAGGAGTTCGGCACGACGACTGTTATGCGGAAAATGTCCATCATCTCGGTGATTGGGCATAGGATGAAGAACATGGTCGGCATTGCGGCCGAGATCTTCTCGGCTTTGGCGAGTGCTCGGATCAACATATACCTTATCTCCCAAGGAGCAAGTGAGATCAATATCTCATTCGTGGTCCGAGCCCAGGATACGCTACTTGCTATGGAGGTGGTTCATACAAAGGTCATGCGCATCCCTGGTCAAGCTGAGAGAGAGATGTCATTCATAAGAGGTATGCTGCATGTCCATCCAAGGTGCAGATACGTTTTTCTTGCTGACTACCCCCATCAGGTCCGTGGCTTTACTAGTTCAAGCGTGTGAGATTTCCCTCGATTTGTTTTAGGTTGCATGGTCTAGACGATGTAAGCCCGTAATGGGCGTCGGTAACTACCCTCGAGAGACACGTAGAGCGCCAGTCAAAGGTTCAGATTTCGGAACATGGGAAGGCACCCGACGAGTACTGAACTTTTGCTGTGAAGATTTCTTTAGAGGCTACCAGTAGCCTGATCCACGTCGACACCGCTCGCCTCCCGTATCTGAGCTTGTTGCACGTTCGCTCCTTCCATAAATAGGCAGGCTGCATTCAAGTCCATAAATTCACCCAATGATCAGCGCGAGCATGTGCATAATTGCGCGTCCTGGCGTATAAGCAGCCAAATGGTGGCATGATAAGGCTGCTGACCCCTTATCACGTGACGATATCCGCAGGCTTTCCTCGGTGTTTGCTTTGATGATATACCCTTCTATCACCAGCCAGTAAGAATATCCGGTACACGTATAGGGGCTTCGGGCTTTGCTCTGAGTGTACGCATACTGCCATGCAATATTGGGGCGTCAGGGGATACCGTCGATTGGATGGCTTGCTTATCTTCCTGTAGATACTACAACCATGCCCAAGCCCATGTAGATATCGATAGGTTTTTGATACTAGAAACTGACTACGTAGGTCGATAGGTCTCTGGTACTAGAACCTACCTACGTAGATCGATACGTCCTCTTTGTGGATAGTGTCAGATTTGGAGACCGACAAATAGGCGTGTGGGAGATACGTCCCAAAGCCCTTGGCCATACTCGTCAGACTATCCCTCTCAATCCAGACCCCGCGATATGGCCCTGGCTCCCTTCGTGCTGAAGTACCTTTACTGCTGGACGTTATTCCCGGACAGAAGAGTATATCAAAGCGGTCAGGCTCTGATATGAGACAACATAGCGCAGCATAGCATCTCCCAGTCCATCTTCATTTTCTAACTCTCCCGTGTCACTAACTTCTCATTCCATCTCTGGTACATTTACCTCTCCTGACCCTTCGCACAGACATCATGGTGTCCGGCCACTTGGGTGAAGTCACAAAGACGCCCGAGTACGAGACCATAGCCCTGCACGGTGCTCAAGAGCCCGATCCGATCAACGGCTCACGAGCAGTACCATTGTATCAGACGTGTGCGTACAACTTCACCGACGCGTCCGACGGCGCGAGCAAATTCGCCTGGTCCAAAGATGGCTACGTATACACACGGATGGGCAACCCGACCAACTCGGTCTTCGAGAACAGAATGGCGATGCTGGAAGGCGGGGTCGGCGCTGTTGCCACGGCCAGTGGCCACGCAGCACAGTTCATGGCCATCACGTCGGTCTGCGAGCCGGGACACAATTACATCAGCACGATGAATCTGTACGGCGGCACGCACAACCAGTTCCGCGTGTACATGAAGAAGTTCAATATCATGTGCCGGTTCATCGAGGGGAACGACCCCGAGGGGATCAGGAAGATGATCGACGACAAGACCCGGGCCGTGTACATCGAGACGATTGGAAACCCGCAGTTCAACGTGCCGGACATCAAGGCCGTGGCGGACGTGGCCCATGACGCAGGCATCCCGCTCATCGTGGACAATACTTTTGGTATGGGCGGGTATCTGTCGCAGCCCATCAAGCAGGGCGCAGATATTGTGACGGCGTCCTGCACCAAGTGGATCGGCGGCCACGGCACATCAATGGGCGGCATCGTCATCGACGGCGGACACTTCGACTGGTCTGCCTCGGGCAAATTTCCGGGCTTCACGGAGCCCGCCGATGGGTACCATGGCATGCGCTTCTGGGACACGTACGGGTACAAGGCGCTCGCGGCGAAACTGCGCATGGACGCGATGAGAGACTTGGGCCCGTGCATGTCGCCGTTCAATGCGTGGTTGTTCCTGCAGGGGCTGGAGTCGCTACCCGTGCGGGCCGACAGACACGTTTCCAACACGCTTGCGTTTGCGCAGTGGCTCGAGAAGCATGACAACGTGGCGTGGGTGAATTACCCCGGGTTGAAGTCGCATCCGGACTATGAGCGCGCGCAGAGGGTCTTGCCCAAGGGCGCCGGAGCCGTGCTGACGTTCGGCGTGGCGGGAAATATCGACGAGGTCGAGGCCGTCGTGAACAATCTCAAGTTATGCTCACACTTGGCCAATGTGGGAGATGCGAAGACGTTGATCATACATCCGTGGCGCACGACGCATCAGCAGATTCCTGACCAGGAAAAGATCAGGGGTGGCGTCACCCCGGACATGATCCGTGTGAGCTTGGGATTGGAGCATATCAATGATATTATCCACGATTTTGACCAGGCGTTTGGCGCGGCTGGGTTAAAGGGCGCGAAGGATTGGGTCCCCACGTGGAAGAGAGATACAGTGAGTGAGGAGTGGAGTAAAGGGACGCTGTATGCGCCGAATCCGAATGCTTCCAAGTTGCCAAAGACTGGGGCGCCTGCTGTAAGGAATGTTGTCGAAGAGGCGGCAACGAGGGATCTGGCGATTAGTGCTTAGATTGATGGACGAGTTTACTCACCATGTCCAGGTATTGGACCTGCAGACGCGCGGGGGTGTTTTCAGGAAAAGATGGAATAGATGTCATCTGGTTAAGCTTAATAGCTTAGCTAGGCACCCACTAGGCGCACCTCGCTAGGTGCTAGGTACCCTTTGCACTTAGATAGTTGGGTGCCTTGGCTAACCTAAGTTAGTCCTCACTGTCCCTACCTAACAATTAGGCTGCTAGACGGTCTTGGCACCGGCCGTCATGACCAGGAGCTAACTCAGCTAGGGAGGGAGATGGCTTGATGGAGGCCTCCCGCTGCGGGTTCGTTCCTCCACGCGCCCGCCAACCGCCAAATCTCGCAGGCGCAGGCGGAGGCGCAGTCTCAGTCTTCGTCGTTGTGGTCGCCGTACCGTAACCTCAACATCCCCACGATCAACCCAAACAATCCTTCACCATTCAGCAGCCTGTACAAAATCTCATAACCCTTCCTCCCGCAATACCCATATCTGTCAGTAAGCCATCTTTGTCCAACATCGGCATCATACCACACCGCACGCAGCGCTGGGCATCGAATCGCAAATTACCCGCCCGCCTGGGCGCATTTAGACCCCCAAGCCCGATGCAGGTCGTCAGCAATGGGGAATATCGGTAGCCGAATCGACGACGGCTCGGTGCTATACTTGAAAGATCAAGGGCGTTGTATGTTGGTTCTCCCTGCATTGGACGCTATCTTACAACTCCAGTCTCCATTACTTCGATCACAGTCAGCAATGGACGGCGGAAAGTCCTGCTTCATGTTACACCCAATGCATATCCCGCCTCACGTCTCGTGGGAAAACTAGATGCCGCTGATTATAGACCAGTCTCTTACATCCAGGTTTGTCTATTTGAACACTTCGCTCCGTCTGCACCATCTGACAACCACACTAGGATCCAGAATCACCAGGCCTCTTGTTCCTACCTAGACTAGACCTCGAAGATGAACTCGATGTACGATTTACGTTCGCGACTCGACAGAATTCGGGACCGTTACCTGCCACGCCCTCTACAGCAACTGCAGCTGTCGATACCACCATCACCGGACTTACTTTTGCCTATGCTGCCAATGCGAAAGAGTTGGACACCCTGGTGACTCGAGAGTTTCATGCGGATCCCAATCTACACAAGAATTCCAATGTACAATTCATAGGCGACTTTGTCACAAATGGAAGCCCGGTCATTTCATACGAGTGGAATTGGCGGTGGAAGCCTCCGAAACCGTACGAAGACAAGGGTGGTGGCTGGCGGAACTGTTGCAGTTTTCTCGAGTACGATTCCCGGGCGCATCGATTGAACACCCTGGCCTCATTCGCGTTCTGGGTGAACAATGCTGCGCTACCAAACATGACCCCTCTAGCTTCACCAAACCTCGAACTCATGGTTCCGCCCCAGCGGCGTATGCCTTCGAGTCAGTCATACCAGTCAGCAATAAGTGATTCGGAGGATCGCCCTGACCTGCCAAATCCACCCTCGCCTCATTTCCAGTCGGTCGATGTGAGCTCGACTGCCTCAACGGCTGCGGCTTCAAGCATTGCGCCCTCACTTCCCGTGATTGATGTTCAGTGTCCGCGACCAGGAGAAGACGTCAGCGCGGTCGAAGATGGTCCGGTCTTCAGAGCCACCATGAAATCTCTCGAACTGAAAACGGGCTCCATGAGAATCCAAGTCAAAAAGGTACTCAAGAAGGCGGAAGCCGCTCAACAAGCGCAAGTCGAGTGCAATCAAGCCATGGCGGAATTTTTACGCGCGCTTCAGGAGGCATCTGCCTCGAATGCCACGGCCTTCAAACCAGCCCTTGATCACTATTTCACAAACATCGCGCAAAGGATATTGAAGTATGAGAAAGAAAACAGTTCGCTCTTGCAGAAGCAGATCATCGATCCAATATCGAAACTCTACAATCTCGACATCAAGCAGGCCGAGGCCAAAAAGAAGGATTTTGAAGATGAAAGTCGCGACTACTACGCTTATGTCAGCCGTTATCTCGGTCAGCGGCAGGATTCTCTGAAGGACAAGAAAAGAGCAGAGAGCGATTCCAAGTATCAGAACAAGAAGAAGAACTTCGAGCTCAAAAGATTCGACTATTCCACGTTCATGCAGGATCTTCACGGCGGTCGCAAAGAACAAGAACTACTATCACAATTGACCAGATACGCCGACGGTCAGGCACACTCGTTTCTTGCAGCAGCTAAAAGAGTCGAGACCCTCATTCCCCAGTTGGATGCCCTTGTTAAAGAAGTGGGCGATGCTGATAAGGAGTACAACCTGCAAAGAACTGAACGGGAAGAGAAACGTCGGAATCTGGAAAAGAACGGTCCCAATTCTGTGGAAGGTGATACACCTTATCAGCCTCCGTCCACGACCTCACAGCCAACTACGCAGAATGGTCAGACCGGTTACACCTCAGACACGGACTTGAGCAGGGCAGACAGTCAGAGCTCGCAGTTTGGTAGATCCTCGGTCAATACCTTGTCACCAGCCACCAATGCACCATTACAGGGAATCCCGAGTGCTGCTTTATCCACGTCGCCATCAGCCTCTTCAATAGCGCCGACACCCAACAAATTCAAGGGCATTCGTGACCTCGATGAAAGCGCCGTATCGATCAGTGACAAAGCATCAAGTGGGCTGTTCAAGAAAGAAGGATTGTTGTGGGCTTTGAGTAAACCCGGATCTCACATAGATCCCAAAGGTATCAACAAGCAAGCCTGGCACAAGTGAGTCACCCACCTTTCGTTGTGAGCAATCTCTAATTTCTTCAGATTCTGGATTGTGCTTGACCAGGGAAAGCTTTCCGAGTACAGCAATTGGAAAGACAAACTAGACCTACACAGGGAACCCATCGACTTACGAATGGCTTCAGTGAGGATGGCTCGAGACGCCGAACGCCGATTCTGTTTCGAGGTCATCACTCCTCAATATAAGCGAGTTTACCAAGCGACGACAGAAGACGAAATGAACAACTGGATAAACGCCATCAACAATGCGCTCCAAAATGCCTTTGAAGCAGGCGGACTGGCATCCCAGCAAAGCTCCAAGGACTCCGCTGGGCATGAATATGGCCATATGCTCACGGGCAAGAGCTCGTCGCAATCTGGACCTCACGGCTATACTCAGCGACACGATGCACCGGGAGTCTCGCGACGGACCACTGTGGGAGCTAGACCTACCTACACCAGGACGAGCAGCAACAGCTATGATGAGAATCCTGCCAAGCTCCTTGATCAGATCAGAAACCACGACCAAGGCAACCAGCTCTGCGCTGACTGTGGGTCCACCTCCAAGGTCGAATGGGTTTCTTTGAACCTGGGCATTATTTTGTGCATCGAATGTGGAGGTATCCACCGTTCTTTGGGTACTCATGTGTCCAAGATACGTTCCCTCACGCTGGACGTACACTCCTTCACCAACGATATTGTCGAGCTTTTGATGCTTGTTGGCAATCGTATCAGCAACATGGTCTGGGAGTCTTTGCTGGACCTTTCATTGAAACCGGTACCCACTGCCACGCGAGAGCAGCGGTTGAGGTTCATCACATCAAAGTATGTTGAGCGGGCTTACGTCGATCCCGTTTCGCAGTACGGGACTGCTGATGACATGCTATTAACGTCGATCAAGAAGCATGACGTCAAGGGCGTTCTCCAGGCCATTGCTCAGCGCGGCAACGTCAACGCGCAGGACCGTTCCAGAAACACTCACGCAGTGTTTCTGGCTTTGGCAGCTGCGGATCCTGCTCGACCAGTTTCGTCTCATTCAGCGACACCAAGCAAATCCATCAAGGCATTTCCTATGGCCGAGCTGTTGGTTCAAAACGGAGCAGAGATCCCCACCGAGCCACCTGCTATACCATTGTCTTCGGCTGCGCAACTGTACATCGATCAGAGGACCGCTCGAGCAACGGCCGCCAATGGTGGTCACGGAGATACACTTGGTCCCCTACCCATTATGAACGCCAGAATTTCACCGTCAGCCTCCGATGGTCACGCAAGATTGCAGAAGCGAAGTAGTGCCGGTTCAAGATTCGCCGGCAAAGTGACAGGGCTGGGTGAACGATAGAGCCGTTATCGGTCAAAGGTTCAGGTCGACATTGCGGTACCGATTCTTTGTGATACGTTGGGGACAATCAGCAGCCCATCGCTTCTGAACGTGGGGTCGGGTTTGAGCGGTTCTTTGGCTCTTCCTGCTAGGGTTTTGTATTTGGGGAGTACGGCGAATCTATGATGATGTTTTAATGATTGAGATGTATGAGTGTAATGCCCCAACAAGATCAGGACACCTTGTTCGACTGTACCTGGGATTGGGATGGGGGCGCAAGGCAACCTTTGGGAGACCTGGACTCTTTGGGCGTGGCTTTGTGGATTGAGGAACACCGTCGATCTGGTGAGGATTGCGGAGAGCCTGGTATGGCCTGTTGACCCATGGGCAATTGGGTACACAGAGAGCTTTTATCTATACATTTGCATTGAGTAAGAGGAATGCCTAGCGGCAGGTAATTGACTCGAACCGTCAGGCTAGACCTGATTGTTTTTAACACTTGGGCACCTATCTGGGTATCACTATAGTATCGTTAAGACATGGTTAAGCAATTCATAATCAAAATGGTTTCGTGTCTGGTGAGAACTGTTCAGTGTTGACTGATCCGATAGAATTTCTATCAGTTCTTTGAACTTTCCGGCCCAGACCTGGAAGTGGCGATTCTACTATAGCATCGACCGCCACTGCAGAACCCTCCACGGCCTTGGAGGACAGGCAAGTTGACCTACGGCGCACAATTGAGGACCACTAGGTGCCTCAGGCGATGAAAGTAGAAAGCAAAAAGTAGGCTTCTGTCCCCTCTGTGTGTATACCTGACCGAAGGAAAGTACAAGACGTGACGAGGCATCTAAAACCGTTGTCACAGTACCTCGCGTGTCACGTACATGGCTTGGTAGGAGCTTGTACTAACTAGGTCCTGGCGCTACGAATGGTGCTGTGCTGCATGTGCTCGTATCTGTAGTTCTCATGAAGTTTTGGGCCCATGAAAGAGGCGAGGACTTTCCAGAGAATTGGAAAGCGGCGGATCCAGTACGACCCTCGAATATCAGAGACAGACTCACTCTTTTGACTGCATGGGAACGACCGTCGTCGTATGCTCTTGTATTGTCTCTCTCTTGAGACAAGCCCTGAGCTCGTGGCGATGTGGTCTGGTCCTCGGCCAGCTGTGTAACGATGGATGTACGATTTGTGGATGAGTGTTCCAACATCTAAGTGTGGAATTGTCGCTTTGTTAGACTCGACGATGCCAAAGGTACTGACGGTGCTGCTCCGGAAAAGTGTCGTGGAGTGAATGGAGTCTGAAAGGAGAAAGCGTCCGTCAAGAGTCAAGGTAGTCTCCCACGAACGAGGCACTTATATGCTTGTACGTGCTGTACCGGTGGTCAGGGACGCAACGGGCCTCTTGTAGAGGAGCGAAAGCAATGGCAACTCGTACATAATGCAGGAAGAGTCAACGTATCACAGTCGCTGCAGAAGTCAATGGAAAATCTCGCCACGGTGTTCTGGAAAATGACGCAGCGACCGAAGAGGTTGGTTTCTGGTTTGTTGCTACACGCACTCACTGCCAGTGGATGTTTTCTTCTGTGGAATATAGCATTCGACTTTGGCCTGTCCATGTTTCATCCATCAACCAAGACAAGTTCGCTCAACATGTTCCGTTGGAAGGGTATGTGACCTCGGCGCATAGGTCGCCCGGACAGTCATGTATTCATCTACAGGAGTTGCCAACCAATCTGCCATCCTCTCAGTGCCTTACAATGAGGAGGCAGAATATAAAAGAAGGGGCTGTAAAGTGTGGAAGGTGCGAGCACGAGTGTCTCGTGTCTCTTCTCGCATTGTTCTTCTCGGATATAGAAAAGAAAAAGAGGACGCCGGGGAGTGGGCAGCGGCATGGGAAGCCTATATGATGATGGCTTCGGGGACAACCACGGCTGCAAAGACGCACCAACTCACACACTGCAATTTCACTTGATTTTGTGTCGTGGGTACTCACCTCATCAGAAAAGAGTCCTTCAATGCAATTCCACAGACTGTATATTGCTCTGATCCAGTGTACCTTTCGTGACCCCTGGGGGTTTCCTGCTTGACCACCTGCATCGGAGAAAAGGACAAGACTCAGAGAGCAGATGCAACAAGCTTCTACAGTCGGTGCCTGCGCCAGTGTCGAACCCTCAGGAGATCACTGATGCGTTCATGAGACTGAAATCCCTCAGCTGAGAGTGTCTGTTCTGTTGTTATGGCGCCAGCGTCGCTCGGCTCAGTATTGTGGACTTTTAGGATTGGATAACCACACTGCTGTCTGTCTGCCAAAGCAGTCCTCCTCTTAGAGACTGAACCGCCGCAAGATTTCGTCAGATCGATTAGTCCTATTCATAACGAACGCCTCTAGCCAGTGAGGCACAGTGGCGCTTGCTCGAAACGCAGAGGCCGATGAAGCAAAAACCGGCGGCTACCAGCTGTCTCAGGGGTAGGAGAGGGCTTTTCGCCTGAGGAGTGAAGGAGTGAAGGGGCAAGTAAGGGAGGAGGGTCCAAGTCGACTTGTCCCCCTGACGCTGCCCCCAACGGCGCGCTCGCCTCGTCGAGCATTTCGCTGGAGAAAAGGGGACGCATTGCGGCGTTGCTAAGAATGTTGGGAAATCTAAGCGGCTGCAGTCAGGGGCGCCATCCTAGTCTGCACCTTGCAGCCTCTATGTCGTGATCGGCAGAATGGCGCCTGACTGTGTGGATGGGATTTGTCTGTTTTGAGATTCTGATGCTGGAGCATGCGACGGCAGAAAATTTCCAAGGGTATAGAACAACGGAGTGTGTCCGGGTGACGAGTGCCTGCGGCCTGAAGACAGTTCATCTCATGCAAGCCATGTGCCTCTGTGGACCGCGTTCGGACGAGTCATCCAGCCAACACGGTGACAACGATGAATCGATTGATGTTCATGAATGCATGGTTGCTCGCAACAGAGGACGATGGGTCAACTCCGTCCAGGACGCATTACTTGAAAATGGAAAGTAACATCAACAGTGCCCCGAAAACAAGTCAACCAACGAGAAGCTCGATGCTGGTGCTTGGCCGTCGTGCAGGAGTTCAGTTTTCGCAGAAAATTACGGACAAAGCCCGCAAAGTGTTGCCTATCACGCAGCTCTATTACATTGTAGAGTGTTAGTCGCCCATCAAAGAACACCTCATCTATTGATATGGAGACTGTGATCTCTGGTAACAAGCACCAAAAGATCAATATCCCAACGTCACTGGCACAACTTCGATGGAAGAGCTCGCTAGAGTGCACCAATGTCCATCGTCATGGCAGGACCATCGAGAGAGGAAATGCCATGGAGTCTCAGTCAATATGACCAGGTGCTTTGCATGCAGCTGCTAGATATGCGGCTAAAGGAGTAGTCGGTGGAGCAGGCTCTAAAAGCAGGGGGCTCCGTCAAGCAGACTCAGGGCGATAATCATAATTGGTGATTGCAGGAAGCCCCTGAAGGAGCACTGTCAAAACCAAATCAAACGGAGGCGATTCGCTTGCATCAGTGTTGTGATCAATGGGAGCTTCGAATTCGCCGGTAGCCATGAAAGAGCAAGTTGAAAGTCCTACTGCCAATATGTGCGATCACAGATGGCGTCAAAGACTAGAGTCATTTCACGCGCGTCGATGCATGAATAAAGTTGCAAGAATGCGACCTCGATTCTGTAAGTGGTGTGGGATTCGCGCTTCGCCAATGCAAGGGACAGCGCTGACCAGGTTGTCGACGATCCAAAAGATTGACGTTTGAGCAGTGGCTCTCAATGAGGTGATGGCACCGGTAGCTCTTAGCCACGGGAAGAGGATCACTGGATACCGACTCGAGCAAATGGTGCATGGAAACACGTCCATTTCTCCCTCGTAGAAGCAACATATGTCTGCTATTGGTCGCCGCGCAGCAACGGACGGATGACAATCTCCGGCAAGCATCAGAGATTTAGAGCATGGCGTGTCCCGGATCACTCGAAGTTGGTCAACTCAACCCATGTCATGTGGTTACAACTGGTCAAGCTGGGCCGACCCATCTGTGCAGGGCGACGGCGAGTACACATCGATGGCCCCTCAGAAGAACGAAGTCTGCGGGTGGTACTGGGTAATGGTGCGACATCGACCGAGCAACGGTCCTTGACAAGGAACTAGTGTGATGGCAGCTTCGTGGTGGTGGAAACTGAATTTGCAGGAGCCAGAAATAAAGACATGATTGGTCTCGCTTACCGAACCGATGCTATGGCACAGAGCCATTCAGAGCTGCAGTATGCCCTTCGGCAAGCACTCGAATGCGGAGGGTTGATGCCTTAGGCTCAAACAGACCCATCAATGGAAAGGCGACGTTCCGGGGTTGCGCACCAAAAGTTTGGGCTTCAGATCGTGACTTTTCGAGATGATTTGGCGTTTGTGACCTTGTCTCAAGCAATCAATGGCGCACCGATCTTTTGCCACCAGCACGGAGTTCGTTTGAGCCTGGTGGTCTGAGTGGGAGTTTGAGACGGAGGCAATGGAATTTCAGGATTGGCATAGGCCACACCGTGTCACACTAGCCGTTGTGCCGGAGTCGTAAGATATTCTTGGAAGAAATTTCTGCTAGCGATGATTGCGAGCCATCGAGTTGAGACAGCATTGTCGAAAGTACCATCATTGAAGGAACAGCCTTTTACGAGGCAGTGTGGCTTGGGTGCTCCGAGAGCGATCACTGCCCGATACTCCAGGGCGAAGCATCTTATCTCGGTGTTACCGATTTTTCGGGATTGATGATCATCTGCGTTATATCCTGAATGAAGTACTTGGCCGGCGTCTGGCTCCAAAATGGGTTGTGCTGATGATGACGATTTTCCATATACGAGTAGCCCTTCTCTTTTGGTCATAGCGCACTCGGAAAGACCACCAACGGTCGTAGCTAGACTTCCTCCGGGCAGGCTTGCGTGTACTTTGGTTTGGAAACTCGCGGAGGAGGAGGATTTTGTTAGGTAGGTGGCGAATGCGAATGAAGGAGGCCTCGTTCGGTCTTTCGTAGTCGTAGGTCTAGTGGAGTTTTCAGTACCACTCGGAACATTACCATTGGCACAGAATTTAACCGAGATAGCACAAGACCGCTCAAGGTCGATTTGCCTCTTGCCCAGAGGCGCCTCGCTGTCACTTCACGTTCGACCGGAAGAAACCGTCCATGACTAGACTGAAGTCATGACCTATTTCGGGACCTGTGCCAGTCGAAACAGGCATAGATATCCAGATAACAAGCAGGAAGCTGTGGCGAGTGGACTCGTTAGATCGGTATGGTGTAGGGATCTACAGAAAAAGTTGAATGATGTGTGGTTGAGGAGAATTGAGGGAGAATTGATGGATGGTGATTGATGGTCGATGTGGAATATGTGGATGAGGTTGGAACAAGAACAAGGCTGATGACGCCATTTCAGGGTCCACGGCAGCAATTTTTTCCGAACCGCACCGCTAGGCCAAATTGGGATATGCGGATTGGGCAAGAATTCCATATTCGCTCTCGAAAATTCCATCCTTAGGGAAAAGTCTGGGGAACACACGACTAGTATCTCCGTACTGCTCAGCCACAACCAGGGTCTAGACAAACTCCCTGCACCTGGGTGAGGGACTCGTCGCTACTCGCTAACCTCGTCGTCCTTGCACTTCCTATCTCTCCTGATCGCCGCTCGCTACTGAACGTCCTTTTGCCACTCACACTTGCCAAAAATACCCAAGACATACAAGGCAGTCTCGAAACAGAGGCAACGAGCTCAAGTGACGAGAGATCGTCGCGTTTGATGAGCCGATCACCAATCGTTCCTGCATTGTTCCTAACAATAGCTACGAGTGTCATCATCGTCCAGATCTATATGCATGATGATGGAAAGCTTCGTCATCTTTAGTTAGATACCATCACTGAGGCCTTGCTAAGATTTCGGATAGACTGTGCCGGATCCGACACATGGATGTTAGCACGACGAGACAAGCATCGTCGCTGGTCGACAAGACGTTGTACAGGCCTGTTGCAGAGGAGACACCATCTGGTCATGCTTGCAGCACGGTGACTTTCACCTAGTAGGTGTATCAGCGTGGTATGAATTCAGCACTCTGCATGCCTGACGTGTCTCGACGCCACAGATGAATTGCATGGCTGTCGCTACTCTGCCGTGGTGTCCCGAATGACATGTCTCGTTCTTCCATGAGACCCGCTCACTGAACTCTGCTTGAGTGTCAACATGATTTGACACATCTTCATCCCAGGAGACTTGTTGGGCTCCACCATATGCTCATCAAAGCAGGCATATTCCATGCTGGTTCCAGAACCCTGGTCGGTGACAACATCTCTTGTACCTCAAGCGTGCAAGATACATGACACTACCAGTGACGTGAGACTCGCGCAAAACACTGTCTTGCTTGATGGGAGTGACACAGGTGTCTGAGAAGAGCACGCGCATTCCAGAACGTCGCCGAAGCCGAGGCGATCGCTTGTGGAAATGTGGCTTACCGGTTCCCTTGGCAGCGACCGGCGCATAACAACTAAACCCCCCCGGTACAAGATCTGCAAAGTCCAGAACGTCCAACCCTTCGATTCTTCCCACTAGGCCCATATTCGGTACCAATGTCAGCTGAAAACAGGGTTGTGATGGGTTGTGCATGGATAAGGTATCCTATGTCGGTCGCAGTATTGATCTAGCCGTCTCCCAGCTTATTTTGGGGGCTTGTCCATCCTCTTCGATCCAAGTCACACAAGGCCGTCCATATCATCCATCCATTATGGCCCCGTTCGGAGTCTTTCCAACTGTGGGCCGGCCGTTGATGAGCCTTCTTCCCTGTACTGTGGCTTGGGACTAACGCGGGATGTCATCAACCACTTCACTAAGCGATCGTTAAGCTTGCTATGACCCTGGCCAATTGGAATACTAGAGTGTCAAAACATTTCCGAAGCTTGCCAGAGCCTTGAATGTCGCCACACTATCGGCTCGTGGCTGAGCGGGTCCACTGATGGACAATTTTGCTTCCTCTATCGTGCATTTCCTTGTCTCTCCGGTCGCGAAGCCCGAGTGCTTTGTTGCGACTACGGAACATGTTTCTTCCTGGTCTTTTTGTCGCAGAGCCCAACCTTCGTGGGTACGCGTAGTCGTGGGTAAGTACTAGTAGCTGCGGGACATAACAGCTCAAGCATGGCTGGACTCGAGCACCCCGGCTCCCTCATCCGAGAGAGGAAATCGTGAGCACCGTCACTCCTTCTGCTAGACTCCACTGTCCGGGAGCAAAAAAAAATTGGTACAGTGGGAGCTACGAACTCGCTTGCATCGGACCAGAACCAAGCAAGGAAAGGTCGTGAGGCTCCTCGAGCAAAAAGAGGATTCTCCTCGCCCGTTCCATCCCAAACGGAGAGGGGCAGATTGCCGGGACCAGATCAGCTTCCTCTTGGGTCTTGGGATCTGGGTTGTGCCATAGCGGCCGCATGTGCTGATATCCGCGCTTGTCTTTCTCGGGCCTTGCCTTTGGTGCCGCGACATGTTTCCGTCCAATTGCGCCGCCTGCCTTGACCGTCTTCCCGCCTTGCCAGCATCCAGAGAGAGGAGCCGCCAGGCGCTACGAGTACGCTCCGGCATAGTTGCTGGCTAGAGGGACGTGCATTGACTTCTGTTCTACCTTCTGTCGACGGGTTTTTCCTTCAGTTCCCCCTAGTCCTTCCCACATATTCCCATACCGCTGGTTTCTGTGCCAGTTCTGATCACCTACTCCACGACCAGGGGTCCCCTCCTGCCCGTTCCCAATCACAACACCTCCTGTACTTTGGCCACTGGCTCCCTGGACCCTGGTACATCTGTCGAATTTTACTTGCTGAGTTCCACATGGCTCTAGTATAATGTGCATCGCTACTACCACCAGTCATAGACATCCACGCCGGTCAGGCCACATTTGAGACCTCGTTGGTCGAGAATCCCTTCTCACTTTCGCTCCTTTTGCAAACTCGGTCTAAACCAATGGTTTTGCAATTCCTCTTCTTCAACACTGCCACGACAGAGAACCCTTCCTCATCAAGCCCTGTGAAACATACAGAGCACCCTTGGTGACCACGTTCATTTCCAAATTTGGCGCCGACCTACCTGTTTCATTTCCTTTCTCGAACACATACCATCTACCTATAGGTATACTCTCGCAAGAGCTTCTGGACAGTCCACCAACCTCATTCGGATCCCCCTGATCCGTGCTCAGCCTCCCTCTTTCTCTGCGCAAGATCAGCTTCAGTTACAGAGCTTAGGTATGCCTATTTCAGGTGTTTTGTCTCTCCTGTTCGCTATCTCAAACGCCCAAGCAAAATGGACTAACCCATGGCTCTTTTCTGGGTCCAGCAATACTATACTCTTCCTGTTATATTTGAGGGTTTAGCGATGGGTGATGAACCACTTCTTCCCCCAAATCTCCTACCGAACGAGAACGAAGAAAACCTAAGAGGTTCGCTTTCTGGCTCCAACACATCTGGTATATCGACTAACGTTACTGTTACAGATCCATCCCCACAACACTCGGTACCAGGTGCCAGACAGTCAAGGGAGACCAGCAACATGGAGTTCGAACAATATCCTCGACAACAATTCGGCATGGGTCACTTTCCTGGTGCCGGTGCTCTCGACATGTCTAATATGGCAACGGCATTGCCGGATTATCAGATGCGACCATTCCAACAGCCCCCGTTTCCGCACCATTACCAGTCTCCAGCTGTCGCCAATCAGTCTATGATGTACCAGTATAATCAGGGCGCGCAGTTTGCTGGTCAAACTGCCGGTAATTACACTCATACTTTCGGTCAACAATATCCTTCGCAGTACATGCAAGGGACTCCGCCGCGACAGCAACATCCGGCATATCCACAATTCATAGGCACCCCAGGGGGAGTCACCGCTCAGCCTTTCCAGAACCAAGGGTTCATGATGCAACAGCCCATGGTTTCTACGTCCAACACACCACCCCAGCATCAGCAACAAGGAGGATACCCTCAACCTTTCACCAACCCGGCGTACGCAAGCGCGTACGCTGCCAGAGTCGCGGCGGCATACCCAATTCCCCAGTTGCGCTTGGACAGTAGCTTGGCCCAGCCACAGCAACACAATTTCTACCAACAGACACAGAGTCAAGGTAGGAGGGAGCTCCCACCATCCGATTCAAGAAAGATACTAAGTGGCACAGCCGTGCGGCGAACCAGCTCGAATTCTTCTCTACAGACGTCCGCGCTCAGAGGGCCACCCAGAAAACCAAAGCAATCTGGTCATGCACTATGGGTAGGCAACCTGCCTCCTACGACGCACATCATCGACCTCAAGGATCATTTCTCCAAGGACGCAACAGACGACATTGAAAGCGTTTTTTTGATCTCCAAAAGTAACTGCGCTTTTGTCAACTACAAAACAGAATCCAGCTGTGCAGCTGCAATGACCCGCTTCCATGATTCTCGGTTCCAAGGGGTACGGCTGGTTTGCAGACTGCGTCGCGGAAGCTCTTCTACGGCGACCGCAACCCCGACCCAGTCGCAGAGTCAGCCAGCGGCACCTGCACCAGATGAGGTTGTTGAGGGTGGAGCGAGGCAAGAAGAATCCAGCTCTGAGCAACCTATAATCGACGGTGACGCCGTCACGGCCGAGCCAGAGGCAATAGAGAAGGTCAAGGAGAAATTCTTCGTGGTCAAAAGCTTGACGGTCGAAGATCTGGAGCGCAGCGTTCACAGTGGCGTTTGGGCCACTCAGGCGCACAACGAAGATGCCCTCAACAGGGCTCACAAGGTCAGTTGAGACCACTGGACGGGTTGACCCCAAGCTAACAAGATCCAGTCTGCCGAGAATGTCTACTTGATCTTCTCTGCCAACAAATCTGGCGAGTATTTTGGTTATGCCAGAATGGAATCGGCCATCGACGACGAGTCGGCAGCCAGCATTGACTACCAACCAAGAGCCGCCGAAATTCCCGACCCAAGTCCCTCGGACCTTCCTCTGACCATCCCCACACCAGCAACAGCGACCGCACCCAAAGGACGAATCATCGACGACTCTGCCAGAGGGACCATCTTTTGGGAAGCAGAGAGCGAGGCACAAGAGAAAGAATCACAGAACCCAGAGGACGATGGCAACGTGTCGGGCGAGGGCTATGAGTCAGGCAGTCCCGCAACGCCGCAAACGTTCGGCAAGCCCTTCAAGATCAAGTGGATGTCGACGGACCGACTCCCTTTCTACCGGACTCGAGGTCTCAGGAACCCTTGGAATGCCAATCGCGAGGTCAAGATCGCACGAGATGGCACCGAGATCGAACCATCGGTCGGAAGAAGGCTGGTCAGCATGTTCCACCGTCCTCAGATGCCGTCTGCCAGTCCCAATGCTGCCAGACAACAACCTCTTCCAGGGTCTGGTGTGGGCGGTTTCATGTCCCCACATGCTTCTGCTCCTGGTGGCATGTATGGACGATCTTACTGATTACTAGAAGAGACTCCATGTTGGATGATTGTTGTTTGTACAGAGTCGCTTACTGCGACGTTTCATGCTTGGTACGATGACATGATGCTATGATGAGAAGAAGCCGGACGGGAACAAAAGTTATTACAGCAACGATTGAAAAGAGCACGAAGGAGCCCCGGGGCCCTTGATCAGATTGTTCTTTTTTCTACTGGCAACATATATACGACTGGGCTTCGCTGGGCGAGCCTTGCCTTCATTTCTCTGTGACAGGGGTTTTATAGCCGTTAGCCACACCTAGGTGCTGGCTGGATCGGAGTGGATTGGATCGAGGGAAAGCTGGTGGAGTATTGCATGCTGTGGAAGAAGATGGTCAATTGGAGCCTGCTGTTAGTATCTCTGGAAGTGCCTATCTCGCCATGTCGGATCGATTGTTCTTTTGGGGGTAGAAAGACAGACAGTCAGACAGTCAGACAGACAGACCGACCAATCTACTGTATTTCATGAACCACCGGCGCAGTACTAGTACTAGTACTAGATACCGTCGTCGATTGTCCATTGTCGGTTTTCGAATCAAGTTCTTGGAGCAGCTCAACAAAGTCCCCGTCCCCTTCTGCCGCCAACCTTTTGAATTCGTCTATATTGTCCTCCAGCCATTGGTCTTCTTCGCCTACCTGTTATTGGGCACATGGTCAGCAACCGAGTACAATACATTACCAGCACAGAGGATTTGTGCTAAGGAAAGCCCTGGGCTTACACTGGGTCTGGCAATGCCACATTCCACAGCGGTCGTCAATGCACCCATGACCCATACCGTTCTGAGACGTTGTTGTTGGCCTGTTTGGCCGCCTTCCTTGCCC
Source organism: Exophiala xenobiotica (assembly GCF_000835505.1). Classification (NCBI taxonomy): domain Eukaryota; kingdom Fungi; phylum Ascomycota; class Eurotiomycetes; order Chaetothyriales; family Herpotrichiellaceae; genus Exophiala; species Exophiala xenobiotica. Next base: position 5,237,529 of record NW_013562494.1, on the reverse strand, counting down.
ACGACGACGCCCTCCCACAGCCTGATAATGTCCCGGCAATGCTCGTCGTAGATTTCCTTTGTACGTGTCTCACCCTGTCGAGTCCGCAGGATGATACGGTTGTACTTGACTCGCCTCCCGCCACGGAAGACGACCTGGTCACTGGCGTCGGTGTATCGGACGTTGACGAAACATTTGGGCGTTTTGAAGCGGTTGGCGTGGAGATTGGTGAGTGCCTGGGCGAGACCGGTCTGTTGGAGGAGGTCGAGTGGCGTTATGTGCTCGACATCGTAGAGGGGCATCCTTATTTTTATTTTCGGGGTTACTGGAATATTTCCACTCCTGGACGATGTTGGACAAAATACCAGTAAAATGCTGGTGATAGCAGTTTGTTCCTTGTTGGAACTCAACTCGGCTTGCGCAACCGTCCTTTGAATGACAAGTATCTTGATACAGACTTATCTCTCCGACTCATTTCAATTAGAGATTACTGATCCCTGGAGAGGAGATGATACTGTACAACCAGGCAGGATCCGGGGGAATCCCGAGGGCGTGTGTGACTGCTTACATAATACGGCACAACTGCGATGTGGAAGGATGAGTGGTGGATGCGTTGATCTTGATGTCGACCTTAGTGGATAATTGTGCAAGTCATGGCCATGTCCAGTCCTGTACTTCGCGCGTCTATTTGATTGCTCTTTGGCATACTGTTTGAAGATGAGATGCCGTGGTGAACATCTCCAGCTCAGATGGTGTTTACAAGGCTGGAGCACCCTCAGCGTAGATAGATATTCATGACTCGAGACTTTGAAGAGGTGCCTCGACGTTCAGGCTGGCGTTACATTTATCACCGTTATAATCACACCCGTTTCTCCACGTACGTCTGATACGCAGCAACATACCAATGTACCTCAGTGTGCTTAGGTACCTTACTTATTCATTGAAATCGTCGAGGCTGAAATCGCGCCAAGATCAGTCGCTCAGCCTTGCGGGATTCTGACCAATGATAACGAAGGGCCTTGATGACCAATTCAATTGTCCCGGAAAACATTTTTCGTCTGCTCATTACCTGGCACCTATCCTGGTACTCGTGTCCGTATCTTCATCATCATCACTTTGATTATCTCAACAAACCACTCGCTAACTCAGCCACGTCGATTCTGCAATTCTGCAATTCACCAATCGAAAGCCTAGCCTAGCCTAGGCTCTTTACGGTCTTGAGAGATGCCCTCGCCGCCGTCGCCCTCCTCGGGCCCCAACCGCAACACTCTCAATCAACGCGCCTCGCGGGCCCGGCGGAAAACCTACATTGGCGAACTCGAGCACAGGGTCCGAACCTTCGAAGCTCAGGGCGTCAAAGCCACCGAGGAAGTCCAGCGAGCCGCAAGACGAGTCGCTGATGAGAACCGCGTCTTGCGAGAGCAGATCCAGGCACTAAGGGCGAGGAACGCCGAGCTCGAAGCACTCTTGATGGGTGGGCCCGTGGTTGCCAGTGGGGGCCACGGTCGGGTTCAAGGCGAACGACTACTCCAAAGCCAAAGCCAAATTTCTGGACCAAAAGCCACGGAGCAGCAGTATCCGTCACCACCTCAAATGAACGAAATGGCAATGGCAACGGCAGCGACAAAGGAAGAGTCGCCCACAGCCAATACCTATCTGACCCAATTTCAATTGGAAACCCGACAACAGCCACCGCTTGCAACGTCCGCAAGTATACACGCCACGGTGCCTGTTCACGCAGCAACGAACGCTGCCCCTAGTACCGTTCCCAACACTTGTGAATCTGTACAAGGACACGCCATGACTGAAAGCACCGCCTCGAGACCTTACTCGGACGATGGCACCGTCGACATGGACGAAGACGAGGCTACCACAAAGCCCCAGCCCCCAGTCACACAGCCCAGCTCGTCGGTTCAAGAAATCAACAACAACGGCCCATGGTCAAACAGCACCTCCTGCGCCCAAGCAGCAATGATCATTGCAAGTATGCGCGGCCTGCCGTCTGCAGACGACGTCGTCGCCACCGAGATATTATCCGAATTGGGCTGTGCGCCGAAACCCGCCACCGCAAGCTCGCGATGCTGTAGCTCAAATTTCAAGCAATGTTCCACCCAGGAAGCTCAGCATTGTATGGTGGACAATGCCAAGCTGTTCGGGATTCTCGACCAGGAGGAAAGGCTTCCTTGAGGTGTTCCAAGGCAAGTCAAATCAATTAAATCAGACCGTGATGTGACGCAGTCGCCCGGGTTGGCTAGATGCGATCAACACCAAATACTATGCAGGCTGCGTTCAGAGTAAAGCGCCGCTGGAAATGGATACAACGCGCTGTTAGACACTTCTAGGGCAAGGCACCTTGATTGCCACGACAACAATATGGCACAGCTGCGCTATGTCTTGCGAAAAGGGCATCCACTTGACTATCGAACACAGAGGCATGGTCCGCACTGTTGCTTCACACATCCTCTGTCCACCTTCTGGGCTCTGCAGCACGAACCTCTGGATTTGTTGAATTCGCATCTGAACGGGCACAGTCCTCCACAACATGTCACAACCACGACCATCCCCCCCAGGCTGCTGAGCCTTATGCCTTCATTTTCCAATCTAACCATTTAGGAGACTCAGCTCAGCTCAGCTCAGCTCTGACTGGCTTCACCCGCTTGCTGGCTCGTCCGGCAAGACAGGCCATCCGGCCAACCCCATGGTGAAGAGCGGAGAGTTCTGGATCTGATTGGCCCGAGCCTTCATCTCGTCCACGTCCCAGTTCGCCCAGACGAACTTGTTCTTGAGAAACCTCGCCTCGGGGCTGCACAACCACACAGCAAAAGACGCTGGCAAGTCGGCTAGACGAGAAAAGAAAGAGAGTATCAGCAGGATGACACTCACAACAACCACCGGAGGTAGCTGCTTTGCGGGGCGGGCAGAGGGGACGCTAAGTCACTCACCCGAATCTTGCGGCGTTATGCCTGGTCCCGCTTTGTCGCTCATATCGCTCTGAATGATGCCTGGCTGTATGCTGACGACATGAAAGTCCGGGTTTTCCACTTGGAAGGTCTGAAAGACTCTGATCCCTGCAAGCTTGGACGCAGAGTAGGCCGACCATGCCGGATTGGCAACCTGTGCTGCGCCGCTGGTGAGATTCACGATGACGGCCTGGGGCGTCACTGCGACTGCATGGAATGCTCGAAGCGTGTTGAAGGAGCCTTTGGCGTTGATTTCGAATGCCGTCCACCACTCACGCGGCTCGGATTCCATGATCGTGGCCGGCCGCGCCAGGTAGCCGGCGTTGCTGATAAGGATGTCGATGGGACCTTTGGCGGTATCGCGGATCTGGGTGAAGGCGGCTTCGAGACTTGTCGGGTCGGTTATGTCTGCTGTGGCTGTCACTAGATTGACACCGGGGTACTGAGTTGCGTGTTTGGCTTTCGTCGAGTCCAAGGTTTTCTGGTTGCGGCCGACGATGCCGATGAGGTTGACGCCTGCCTGGGCAAACGCCCCGACCATGGCGGATCCAATGGTGCCGCCTCCTCCTGTGACGATCACATTCTTTCCCTTTAGCGAGAGCTCGGGGCGAGATGGGTCAATGGCAGGATAGGTGGCATGGTGATACCCTTTGAAGGGACTTGGAAGCGCCATTGATCACTACTAGTAGTATTTGGGCTTGTTCGGAGCAAGAGAAGTAAAGGAAAAAGGCAGAGAAAACGAATGAGCCTGTAATACCACTGGTTGTCGATTGATGTTGGTGTCTTTATGGATTACAAAGCATGAGTACTTATATACGAGGCAGGCCCCACGAGGCTTGTGGGGCATACGGAGTACAGTACCACAGTATCACAGTTCTGCGTGGAAGAAGCATCCCTGAGCAAACACGCCGGGGCCTAATCAGGCCCCTAGTACATAGATTCCCTGTCCTTACTATCCTTACGCTGCCGCCTAAAGTTGTCGCCTGTGATGCCGGGAAATCCGCATTCGGGCATGATCGCGAGCAAGCAGCAAGCCGCTTTTAACGGCAATAGGAACCTCGTCTTCTTCTACTGTATCCCAACTCTCTCCTTCGCTTCTACTTACAATACCGCCTAGACCTCTCCCTCTATATCATATTATGCCCCTTATAACTTTTCTCCTACGACTCCTCAAAAGTTTGCCTCGTCGCCAGGACTCTTCTCTACCGCTTCGGGCCCCGCTCCATTCGTCCCCTTTCGGCCTATTCAAAATGTATCTCGTCTCTTCGAGTACGTCTCGATTAGCCTCGTAATCCTCGATCTCTTCGCGGGCCTCTTTTTACCCCTTTCGCGAAGAACTCGTTATCAGCTCTCTTATGCACCTAATCCCTTTATAGCGAATGCGACTTCGCAAACGTGCCCGCGACTCACAGTAGTTAGTAGTTCTTGACATCGAAGATCACGTCCTACAATACTGCACTCCAGTTTTGCTTCTTGATCCACTCTTCAACGGTGCCCATATTGACAGGGATGCCCAGCTACAGAACATTTCGTCAGCTCCAGTATGCTACCTTACCTTACTCAAGTAGTACTGTAGGTAGATGGATAGTGTCGACTCACATCTTTGGGATGAATGACTCTCGGATCGCCTCCTTCGAAACCGAACTCGGTGATAAAGTCTGCGCATTCCTCAATGTCCTCCTGCAACTCCGGAATAGCAACCCACACCTCACCGGGACCAGTCGCTACATACTTTGCCTTGACACCAAGCGCGCGACCCCAAGTCTCTGCAAATTCGTCCATCTTTATCAATTCACGGTATGCGAGAAGAGTTTTGCCCCCGTCGACATTGACGAGTGCCTTTGTCAGAGGACCGGTGTCCTCGCTAGTCGCGACCAACGGCACTTTGCGATCGGCGGCCATTTTGGTGCGGAAGACGTATACTCCGTCTTCATCCTACAACTGATCAGCGCTAGCATTACCGCAAGAACATCGTCGTACCTTGTGCGGCTGGTAATGTGGCTTCCACAGCATATTTGTCAAATAGATTCCGAGCTGGATGACGCTAGTTTTCTTCATCAATTCCGGGTACGTTGACCGCGCGTACTCGACCGCCCTGCCCTCGGCGTCGAAGTGGTACACATGTGTATACTTGCCCTTGGACCATTTCGTGACATATGGGAGAGCGGAGAAGACCAGTCTTTCCAGCGTGTGCGTCTGGGCAGCAGCGGTGAAGACGTTCTTCCCTTGTTGCAGCTCGTAACCGTGCGCCCATTCCATCATGGTCTGACCCGGTGCGAGCTTCGACTTGTTTTCAGGATTGCGAAAGCCGGTCCAGAAGTCGGTCACGGAGAAGATCGCGTGGGCTCCTTGAAAGGCTGCAATCAGAGACGGCACGTCGTCGAGGTTGCCGGCTACCATTTCCACGCCTCTGGCCGCGAGAGCCAGGGATGTCTGGCTGCTGGTGTTGCGCGTAAGGCCACGAACGGTCCATCCTGATTCGTTGCGGAATGTCTCGACTACCGAACCTCCTTGGGTGCCTGTGGCTCCGATGACGACAATGAGTTCGGGTGCCATTATCGGAAAGCAAATGTCTAGAATGTCTCTACAAGGATCGTAAGTTCTTCACGGATAGAAGCCTTTCAATATCGCCTTGGTCGGCGCAAGCTATGCACGGCTCCCGGGCCACAAGCATACCGATGGATCCACGATGCTTGGGGTGCTTACCAACCTAAGCTCCCCGGCCACTGCTGAAGTAGGAGGCAAGCTGCGAGCGTCGTACGAGCATGTGAAGCCAGATAGAGCATCGTCCGTGGCCGCGCCGCGGAGCTCGGGAATGTATCAGGAGATCAACACAGGCGTCGACACAGGAGTCGGCTCGACTGAACAAACGTTGCCGAGTACGATGTCACGCCAGAGGGGTGCCGGGTCAAGATCCTCCAATATCTCATACAGGTCCCAATTGTCTAAAGTTGATGGAAGTTGGTGTTATGAAGACCGACGGCTCAGGCAGACTCCGGGTGCGCGCTCAGGGCACCATACATTGTTTTACGTCAAGAACCCCAGGAAATTGTCTATGACCCTGCGTTTGTTGACGCAATCCGCCGTGGGCGTCTAGGGCGGCTGCGCCACCGCCAGCCACTCACAAGTTGTACTGCAGTAATCAAAGATGAGCAGGGTCAGGTCCTTAACCTATGCTACTCGCATATTGTCTTCCCCATTTTTGTTATGCATGCTGTCTGAAATCATATACCCATTTTTGTTATGCATGCTGTCTGAAATCATATACATGAGAGATGTTGAGCTGAAAGCCAGTGTGCACGGAAAAAACCCCCTCTGATTCCACCTGCGTCCTTGCTTGTCTGATTGCTGTCGAAGTCTCGAAAAAGGGCGGGAAAACAGGCTACTCGGCAGACTCCGGGTGCGCTCAGGAAGCAGCAGGTGAGCTGAGGGTGAGCAAAGCGCTGTAGGCGTGGACTGTGATGTGTAAGATATGTGTCGAAGTGTAAGAGAGTCCAATGTCGTAGGAGCAATATGTAGTGCAGTCCACAGGCGGCAGGAGTCAACAGCGGCAAGGGGCTAATCACAAGGGGACCACGGTTTCGATACCACGGAGTACCGAAGTAACTTATCCAGTACATAGTAGTGTACGCCTTACTTGCACTATGCTACCTGGTAGACAGGCCTGTGTTGTCATGTGACGTTGACGGGCTGGTCTTCCAGGATCCTGATTGTCCCTTCGACGCCCCTCTCAAGCAAGCCGACGGTGCACCCACAATAACGAAGGCATTCTCTGGTCGTCCTATCGGTTTGATACAGCCCATTTCCTGCTCGCCATTGTCATCCTCCGAGATGAAGTCATCATCACTATTCTCAGATGGATTGGTAGGATTTGAATCAAGTCGTCCTTCCGAAGCCCCTGTGCACGCAAGCTACGACTGCTATACGAAGAGTGCACTGGGTGCTCCGTCACGCCGTTGGGATCTGGCTTCTGCAGGTCAAAAAAGTCGACCTTCTACGCCATTGTCAGTCAGGAACACATCACAACAAGCAGAGAACTTACCCAGTCGTCGTTCTTCAAACAGGTGAGCTCGGCAAGAACATCGGTCTCTTGCTGGTCGTTGAAGTATCCTCCTTTGATGAGGGAGTTGACCTTCTGCTTTCCTGGTCTTGAAGGAACGCGACTCTTGAGTATGGTGTGTCGACTCTTTTCATTGCCGACTTAGCTTGCGCCTGGTACTTCTCGAGAAGCTACTGGAAACGTCCGAATTCTTCGGCGGCAATTGCTGGACAACCTGGACGACAGCAGGAGGCAGAACGCTGTCCCAATCTGCACGACCTGGCTCGTGATTGCTGGTATATCTCTCCCACTGGGAACCCGACTTTGATGAGGCAAACAAATAGCGGTGTCGTCAACTCGGTCTTGAACAGAGACCGGTCGTCCGGCATAACGACCTTTTGTGGTAACTGGTTGTCATCTCCACGAAAATCATGAAGCCTTCTCTCGAGTATCGAATCGCAAACACTGGCCATAGATTATCATCTCGTCCCGTAGCTGCTTCACTCATACATCAACAAAATCAAGTAAACCACGTAGGAAATCGAAGCCACCAGAATTTGGCGATTCGTAATCGCGCCAGAAACATCACACGGGAGTCATTGATCAATTCATGCCGCTGCTTGACAGAATTGTCATAATGTTCCTTGAGAATCCTGGCAGTTTGCAGTTGCGTCAAGGTATCTTGGTCCGCTTGATCCAGTCCTTGAATGGCAGGAGGAGGTGCATCTGCAGGTTTGCCAGAGATTTCTTAGCCTCCTACATGACAATATCCCGCGTCTCATAGCTCTGGCTGCATCTACCAACCCCTCCATGTCGGCAATAACAGAAGCTCCTTGCGGCTCCGAGGCCCTCCGAGTACCAGACAAACTGTCTCTGGTGCGGCCTTCAGCAAAATGGGTAGGACGAGTTCCACCGACATGTGACAAAGAAAATGCCACCATCCCATATCATCCCAAGTTATGTCGCGGCTCGGCTCTCAGTCGCAGGGATTGCTCTTTGGTCCAACGGCAGTCTCGTGCTTCTCCGACGTATGTCATGTCATCTTTCGATGTGTACATCCCGAAGCGGTCTGGAGGGGCGTTGAGCTGTTTGGAAGCGGTAGCCTAGTCCACCCATACCCAGCGTGACCGATCCGGTCGTGCTCCAGGTGCATTCGAAGAGAATGGCAGAATCACTGCTATCGCCCCTGATCTCTAGGGTGAGAGCTTACGAAATAGGAAGTGGGTCTGAGGAGACGGGGCGAGGGAGGGACGCCTGGCGGCGGTGGCGGCGGTGGCGGCGGTGGCGATGGTGGTGGTGGTGGGTTCGCGGAGGGTCCCGGTGTCAATGTGGCCCGGAGAAGTCGTAAGGCTGATCCAGGAAGGGCGGCGGGAGCAGGAGGCGCCTATGGTGGAATTGTCAAACTTCCCAGTGCCAATTGTCCTAGATCACGGTACGCCGAACATCTAGTTGTCGTCTTCTGTCGTATCTAGTGCTAGATTGCAATAGTATGATGGACATCTTGGATGCCCATCCTCTGGATTTCCCTCACATGCTGCTGGTCGTCCCGCATCTGTTTTCGTTTCGTTGTTCGGCTTGCGCCGCCGGTTGGCCCTGGAAATGCTCTTGGTGAACATCCTCCATTGTCCTTGTCCGGATCTTCCCCCAAGAGATTGCTTGAGCTGAATGCTAAAAGCTCTTGAGGATAGACTTAAGGCGCAGCTTATATCGTATAAGTCTTCGAACTTCTTCTCAGCCACAGCCTGCCGCACTGAATCATGCGCCTAAGGACGCTACCCTTGACAAGGACGTAAATGGTCCATTTTCCCAAACGATCGGAGGATACTCGCCTTGTTGCCGACACGCTCTGCCATTTCCCGACTTCCTCTCGCAAGTCTCATCGTGTCGTTTGTGACACCTATGGGTGGTACGTGTCCACCATTGATGCGATGCATGGTAGAGGGAATCACTGTGCATATTCCAGACACCGAAAGACCCATCCGTGGCTTTTGCACTCGTCGAATGGCATCACGCCGTTCGGTATCAAAGAAAGCACGAACCAGAAATAGCCCTTTCGTCGTCCATGATCCATGTATATATATATATATTATATATGCCCCGAACCGTGCTTCGTCCATTGCCATTTTCGTTCAGGAACCTGCGGCCTCTACTCCGTACGCTGCTACCTAAACTACTTGTGCGGGCTCCTCTTTGGCGCCTAGAGGCCCTTTTTTTTTTTTAACTCAAACCTACTGGCGCCCCAACGTCTTACGAACCGACCTTTTGGCCTGGCTATGGCCTAACTGGAAGGGAAGGAGTGCCGGGGCCGGCAGGCGAGTCAATCCCCGGCAAGGGACTTCCGGGAAATGCGTGGTCGAAGTAACGATCACGTGACTGATCTGTTTGATCCTGTGCAATCCGGGTGATCTGTACAGAGGACCGAGCGGCAGGGCACAAGAGCACATTCATTACTACATTAGGAAGGATGACAGAAGTATATAGACGCCGTGTGCCCCTTTCAGTCTCCCGTCGTGTCCAAGTCCCCTGTTATCTTTGATATGACGATGCCGGTCGAGTCTAATGGCATCTACCGCTCGGGGGAGTGTCTATACAGAGGAGTCTCGTGAACGAGCTCCCGAACCATTCGATTACGCGTTTTCGCGTTTTCTTGTCATTGCGTCATCACGTCATCGCAAACTCGAACAAGAATATGCGTGATGAACAGTAGTCATCCGCTGGATTTTGACATTGGCGTTGCTCAAAGCGAGAAGTTACGGCGTTATACCTGAGAGCCCACGGATCTTCTCGACACTTGAGGGAGGCACCCAGGAGATGAGGTCGTTCCGAAGTTTCCAAGATTACCTTCAATGGCTAAGACTTCATGTGCATCTATCGTCATCCCCGTCTCTTCACAACTCGACTGAAGTCTTCGTGTTCCAGTCCAATCTCACGCGTTCAAGTTAGGTATCATTCTTCCCACTGGCAGTGACCGTCAATTAACTCTCGCACCTGCACTGCGAACTATACCACCATCCTTGAGGAAGGCGACGCATTCTTGCAGCACCTCTGCTTGCACTTGCCATTACCTCAAGAGATGGAAGGAGCCGTTGGGCTGGAAGGTGTGAGTGTACGGGATGGCTATCACCTTTCTCCTGCCTGACCGATTCTTCTCTTTTCCTCTCTTCAAAGTCTACATTTTGGGTTCGTAGCAATGTCTTCTCAGCACTTGTGGCCAGCAGACGGCATTATTGCCACACTTCTCTCCCCTTTTGGACCAGCTATGGGCACCAGGCTGGTCAACTGGGCTCGGCATTTTCGGCTTGTCGGTCCAGTCCTCTGCTATCTCTTCCCCGAGGAAGAAGGCCCTCGTCCTAATCAGCGGGATGGGGAGCCTCAGGTTGGTCTCGATGCTGAATCTATTGTCCTGCTGCGTGGTGCTCTGCGTGACGCCGTGCAGGAAGGCCTTAAGGCCGCTGGTATCGATCAGGCGCTGACCGCTGAAATTCGAAGGCAGAACGCGTTGCTTCAACAGCTCGTCGATGTCACAGAACGGATGCGGAATGAGGCAAATGATCGTCACGCCGATACCTACACAGTCACAAGCACCATCACGCGAGCGCGCTAACTGTGGTGTAGGCTCACCGCTGGGAGCTACCAGCGGCGGCCATGGTTTCAACAACCTGGTCGCACCAGCGAAGGGCTTGCACTTCTACGTAGTGCTGGTGACGAGTAGCTCTTCAACGAGTGAAACTAGGACAAGCCCAACCAAGGACACCTCATCCTAGCCAGGGAAGTTTGACCCCTCCGAACGTGGCAAAGTCATTGACTCACGCTCATCACAGGCTCGCGTGCTCTCCCTCGGCCTGCCACAGAATCGCTGTTCTTCTCGCACAAGTCCAAAATCTTATGCCGCCTTTCTCCATCATTCGACCTCGGGTACTTTGCGGACATGTTTTGATGGGACCAAGTACATAACCAAGATCTGGAATTTTGTGGGCTTGTGACGCTCGAGGGGCTGGTCTATCTGGAAAGAGATAGCCGATGGAGAATATCAGCAATGGCAGCAGCCCCGGCATGACGGACGGTTGCACAACTCGAGAATGGCTACAAATTACTTCGGGCTGGCACAAGGCACAATTTGATCGATGGTGCAGATAAACTGTATAACTTCTAGGCATGACTATGTCTCCATACTTGGAATACACTCCGTTTTAGACTCAAAGGCCGCTCGCACATCCCTCTGCGAGACTGTATCGGTATCAAGCCGCAACGCTGGGTCTCGATGAAAGATCTGCTCAGTCGACAGCCTGTTCCCGTATCGTCGTCCGTAGTTTCTCCAAACATTCAGAACGATCCTTGCCCGATTCCCCGCGGTCTTCTTCACGTGCACTTGGTGGTCAGTTTCGCAGAAGGGACACTTGAACACTTCGGATTTCTCCGAGCCTACTATCATGCTTGCGACGGCTTGCTCGAAGGTCTGCCATATCTTGTCGATGGCCCCTGCAGTGGCACATAGATGCAGGCATATATTCGGGAGGAAGAGGCGCGCCATCACCTTCACTTCAAGTCCCGACTCTGCCTCCACCTCCATTCGACTGGCCAGTATAAGTTGACCGTCCACCAACCGTGCCTCGTTCGTTCGAGAAACGCCGTGGTGATCATGACCGCTCATGTTCAAGAAAGATACAGGTAAGCCGTGAGGGGGCCCATGCTCGTAGGCTCGCAAGATCAGGTCGACCACTCCACGCCTCACCCAGACATATTTCTTGTCTCCTGCTTGGATAAACTGACCGCATGATACTAGTATATCCGCAACCAGGTGGTGGTTGGCACGCGGACAATCGTACTGGAAGAATTCCATCTTCCGCCAGAGATACAGAAGGCCGCAGGAGCGGCATGTCAGATATTCCGGGTAGTCGAGTTCCAGAAGTTGTAGAAACCGCACCTTGGTGGCCCTATCATCACCAAGCGCCATGTCGAGGTGGGAGTTGAGAAGAACACGAAGTCGTCGACACGAGAGGCTCAGCAGGAGCTGAGACTCCTGGTCCAGAAAGCTCGCAACCGTGAGGACTAGCTCGTTGGGAAGATCGAGGAGCGGATTGTGGTCATAATGGTCTTGTTGCTCTGCTGTGTCGGCTGTGACGGCTGTGACGGCTGTGCCCTTTTGTGACCCCTTCATTAGTTCTTAGACATTTTAAGGATATCTAACTCTTTCGATGAGACCTACGGGTTGAGGACTCTTCTTCTGTATAGAGGCAAGAAGTCGACGTAGCAAAGACCATCTGCTCCTAACCCCAAGTGGGTCATTCATCTGTTGGCAAGTCTCAGGAAGTGGGGAAGTGATATCACGACAAGACGCGGTTTAGAGGCCGAGAGGCCGAGGGGACGTAAGTCCAAAGTCCCTGAGGACGCTGCAGCACTGCGATTTTTGTTTTTCTTGTTTTTTTTTCTTTCATAAACTCATGCGGAAGCTCATGGCGCTGTATATGACAATAGAAGTTTCGGTGGTAAGAGAATATAAGTTGTAACTTTAAAAAGAAGGCGGTATCGCCCTCGAGCCTATCCTATATGCAGTTGTAGTAGGGCTTAGTATACGTAATAGCCTTGGCTTATAAATATAATTGTGCGTAGAGGACTTGTTTATTCTTGTAGGGTCCCGGGCACCGTCAGACTATACTAGTCTTTACTTACGGAGTAGTGCTACGAGACATTTCGGCGCTAGTAAGCTTGGCGTCGATGTCTTTACAGGGCCTTGACGCCTATTATCACATAAATAGGCACCCGTAGCACTGTAGCCACCTAATCAGAAACCCCTTGGTCTCGCTCTAGGCCCTACATTGGTAGCAACGCCTACAACGTCCTTATCCCTCGCGTGATTGAGTATCGATGCCTATCTTGGCGCGTTCGGCTAAGTTACCATAACTTATTTCCGATATCTAAGCTAGATGGATATTTGAAACCTTTTCGACGGCCTCGTACGTCTTGTAACCTATCGAAGTACGTTGGTGCCCGTCGTAGTACGTAGATACGTCTCTGTTAGGGCGAAGACGAGCGAGAGGCTTAGAAGAACAACGAAGGGTTTCGGAGAGTAACGATAGGTAGCTAACAATAATATTACTATCTGATGAATGTCAACCTCACGAGGCACTCACAAGGTATTCAAGAGGCGCTCCTATATGAATGCATGCCTCCACTTCACGGTAGATAGATACCTATATAATGGACGTCCTATTACGTTAAAGAGCAATAAGATATACAATTGACAACTTACACAAATAGCCAAGGATCTCACAATTGCCAATCAGGCCATCACCTCCTTCACTATCCAATGTAATAGTACAAGACGAGAGACAAAGGACGAAAGAAGACTTGCGAGGAACGCCGTATACTTAGAAGGGAGTGGAAGGGGAGCGCGAAAGAGAGGCAGGGAGCAGAAGAGAGCGGACGAGGGAGCGAATCCGACTAAATAGTCGTTAGCGGGAGAGCAAAGCGGCGAGGGATGAGTCAGCGAAATGACCCTGGGCGTCGACTGTTCGGGGATTATATATATATTGCTGGCTCTGCTCTTGCAGGAGTCCAAAGTGACTACCACTGCGGGATTGTACGAAAGCCGGAATGTTGCCGGTCAGGCTGTTCGCCCACCAGTTTGGGTGTGTAGTTGGCTCCCGCCGTGTGTACCGTAAGAATATTGCACACGACTCAAAAGTGAATTCTGCCGCCAAAAGGACCAGTTTGGCACGAATCTGGACAGGCGTATGACATGTTGAAGCAGAAGGAATTGCAATATGTGACGTTCATTCGACCAAATCATCTTTCCACATTTCATGGAAGCGATGCGGTCCGATTGAAATGAGTTTGCGAGCAGTGTAGATAGACCCGATCTCGAAGGATTGGAGGCATGAATTACCCATGTCGACGGGTGACGGTGCTGAGGAAGGGAAGAAGCATCAAAGGCCAATGGGAGTCGCAACTATTTGTAGTTTTCCCATTCCCGCGATGGCTTCGATCGCTGAAGATGAGTCAATGCTTGACAGACTTCGCTGAAAAAGGATCAATCACTTTGAAACCTGCCACAGACTGATTGAATCCATGTGAACGATGTACGACTTCGATAATCGATTGAATCGCACCGACATGATTCATCTTCTACGCTGTGAAACCCGAGTCAGTCCTACGCGCGTCTCACGTTGAGGCGACCCAACTTGGAGTCGAGTATCGAAGGGAGATGTCGATATGGAAGGCGCACAAGGCTGCGTGAATAATTCATACCTGATGAAGTTCGATGAATGCGCACGTGTCCTCCGAGTTCCAAGCCTCGCTGTCCTACTCAACAAACGAGTCGAGATTTCCAGCAGTCTTGGCCATTATGCAGAGGGACCCCGGGGAATTCGTCTTGAGGACGACGAGTCTGGGAGCGCGAGAAACAAGATAGAGCGTAGAGAAACGCAAAATCCGGGCCCGCAACTCGACACGAAAGATCTTCTAATATTTGGGTCATTCCGCATCGCGGCTTTCCAGGAGATCACATCCCCATGCTATGTACAAAGTAGTCATGAATGATTAGGCCCTGAATATAGTCAGAATTTTGTACTGTTGCAGTCTTGCGAGAACGGGAACTTACCACTTTCCTAAAAGTGCCATAAGTGCGGCACCGCAAACCATTGTTGCAAACGCCGACAACACGGTCTGGATTTTGGCATTGCGTAAACTAGGAGAAAACATAAACTCATGTGCAACTAGCTCCACCAAGCCCGTATAGATGAGAATACCGGCTGATATCGAATCAAAGACACCATTGACAATGAGGGTTGTGGCGGATTCGGGGGGATAAGACTTCCGGACGCCCAAACCGATAGCAATGGCGAGCGGCGTGCTGAGACCATACGCCAGTCCAAATAGGTAGGGTGTCCATTTGCGGTCTTTCGGCCAAGGGGTGACAGCCAGTCTAGAGCCGAGACCGAGCCCTTCAAACATCTGGTGGAAGATAATGACGATGAAGAGAGTGTCGAATTCGTCGCCGGCGACGGCGAGGGTCAGACCAATAAAGACGCTGTGGAAGATGATGCCGAATTCGAGGATGAAGATAGCCGTCATTTGAGCTTTGTAGTCCTCCAGGCTGAATGGGTTATTGGCTGCCTCAATGTCGTTATGTTCACGGGCGTGGCCGAGATGATCCTCGCCTAGGGTGGTGCTGTGAGGTCGGGTTGGTAGCGTGGAACCAGATGGGTTGTCTTTGAAATTTTCTGCCGGTGAGGTCAACTCTGTATCGGCACCCGAGTGGTCATGTGTGGGTCCGCCCGTAAAGTTTCCGTATCTCATGACCATCAACTCGACAAAGAAGAGGACAAAGATGGTCATGAGAATGATTCCCTCCACCCAGGTGTAGTTTGTGATGGGCCCAGTGAGACAAGGATTTCTGAGGGCATCTTCAGCCGGACCCAGAAGGTGGATGAAGGCCGTCGCAATGATAACGCCGGAGCCGAAGTATTTGCAGAAGAAGAAAACCCATTCTGGTATTTTCAAACCCGCGTGTCGTTTCGCAAAGATGGGAAAGGTTGCACCGATCGAGGAAGTAATCCAGATAATAAACAGGGCGGCTACTCGCAGACCGATGCGACCGTCATATGCATTCCCGGTATCACAGGTCGGAGCCACATCCTGTTCTTGCCGTGCGACGAGATGTGCGAGGGACTCGAGAGTAGCCATGATGTATCTACAGGAGCGGAGGGGCTCGTGGTAAGGCTTGATGGCGAGGGAGGTTGCTAAGCTTCGGGTGGTTACCGATACTTGACAGATCGAGGAAGAACAGAACTATCTATGTGAGCACAGATTCGAGAAATTTGTAAGATGAGGACCTTAATTCAATTACCTTGGCAGTTGGGTCCTCGTTACAATATTGCAACCTTCCAGAGGCGGCTGACCGGGCACTGATATTAAAGGTACGTTGGAGGCAGTAGATTTCGAACCACGGGGTATTGATGAAGGCCCAGCGCAAGGGTAAGGCGAGGTCAAGGCTGCGCTGTCTAACAAGGATGTGTTGTGGACAAAACACAATATTGCAGAAACATAAACATTCATTCCATTCCGCTCCAAACGAGAAAAGACGAAGAGCATAACAAAGGCATAAGAAACGAGGTTGGTGGGATGAAGATTCAGAATGAGGACCTTAAACTGATGGTATCTCTGCAAGGCAGGAACCAATCAGAGTTGGATGATTCTACTAGGCAGTGATATATGTCGCTGTGATTGGCTCGTTTTCATTATGTCAGGTACCCGGTCGATCGGATTCGATAATCCTTCACTAGCGCAAAGTGTTTACTATGGATCTATCCAATGATAATAGACGGAGTACGCTGCTCATCAATGCCTTCAAGCAGCGAGAAGACCACAAAGGATACCGGTGTCCCTTCGATACCTAGGTAGGCAAAAGCACAGTGAACACGAGCAGAATCTCTGACCAACTCTGAAATATCTCGAGTCTGCCCTGCGTACGAGCCTACGTAGTTATCCACCTAGGTAGGCACGGGTAGGAGTTATGGGAGTAATCCTCCGTGGTTTGGGGTTCTTAAGGTCCTCACTTTCACTTTTTGCCTTCTCCACCATGACAGTCACATGCACGCACATCCCACGTCAACACGCACACGCTTACATTATTTCGGCCCGTGGCATTAGATCGTGACACTCGTCAAACCATGAGACCGGGTCATCTCAAAGCAACTGCACGAAGTGTGGGCCATACTTCCTGTGTACTGTGTACATACCTAGGTATTCTTCATTCTATCAACACTGCCTTACGCTGGACGATTTATACCAGGCCAAAGAGTGCACCAGCTTCGCCGAACTTGCGTCCTTGTGGTGCCCGGCGTGGAAGTTGCAGTATGCCCTTGTAGCCAAGCCATCCCAGCAGACCTGTGACTGCAAAAGTCGAGGCCAGGATCTGCACGTACATGTCTCTTCGACGCTGTAGGCGAGCCAACCTCAATTGCTTCTCCCGATACCGATCGCGCCCGGCTGTCTGGATGCTGCAGATTTCCGAAGCGTCAAACCCAGACCCAAGTACTGGGATCGAGCTAATGCACCCTTCCACAACCGCCTGCAGAACTTGTGATAGGCTTCGTTCCTGGGGAACCTGGAATCTCGCGGGGACCAACCCTGTTTTTCGACCCATAATCAACCCGACATCAAGAGGCTCGTCGGACACTGCCGTGATGCGGGCTTCCGTCCAATGCCCCAGCTTTGCGTACTTTGTTCGCAGTGCATCCCTTACCCATCCCTGCGGCACTTGCGGTCTCTGCATAAGAGCAAGATATCCTAGCATTAAACAATCCAAGCTGCTTTCTTCGTCACTAAGCAAATATGACTTGCCCCCAAGCATTTCCATCACAGGTTCGAAGAAATCTGCGGTGATCGCGTCTAGTCGGAACTTGTTCTTCTGCAGACCTCGGCCCAATAGCCCACTGACAGTCTGTTTCGGTTTCCTCAAAGACTTGGGGATATGCGCAGTCAACCCGGTATCCTCGCTGTTATCCTCTTGCGCCGTGTCCACGTCAAGACTGCTCAACCCCAGATGTTCCGATCTCTTC
Organism: Exophiala xenobiotica; assembly: GCF_000835505.1. Taxonomy (NCBI): domain Eukaryota; kingdom Fungi; phylum Ascomycota; class Eurotiomycetes; order Chaetothyriales; family Herpotrichiellaceae; genus Exophiala; species Exophiala xenobiotica. The sequence goes on along the minus strand of NW_013562494.1, from coordinate 5,219,989 downwards.
TTTGCTCTTTCTCGTAGTCGGTGGGGCACAGTCCAGCTGTTCGGCCACGTCAAAATCTGTCCGAGTGCTTGTCTCGTTCGATTGAGATAGTTGTCGCTACTAACGTAGAGACTCAGATCGAGGAGCGGTTGGCCATGAAATTCGAGAAACGAAGTGAAAGCTGCGCGGTCGGCTCGTTGGGCTTCGTCCAGGGACTTGTCCAGATCCCATTCTCCATCGGAGACATCTCGCAGGTATGCGATTATGTTGCTAAAACCAGCTACCCAAGTTTCGGCATCTCGTAAAGCAGGAAGTTCTCCAAGAGGACTGACTCTAGGGTCGCTTGAAGGAATCACTACCCATGACTCTCCGGGTCGACCTAGAACATTCTGCAGATAATAGATTGTGGCCAGACACTGTGGGTCGATGGATGGCAGATCGAATGCTGGACCCCAAGTGTGCAGTTCTAGCACCATATCTCGCCTTGATGATGCGCAAAAGTGACGGATTTGAAAAGCTCACTCCAACAATGCGGAGTAGCAAAACGCGGTCCACAACACGTCGAGACATCTCGGCGTCCGTCTTTACTTCAAAATCATATCCCTCACCGTATACTGTGGGGTGGATCATTTGCGTCAGATATGCAGCTCGGACGTCATCTGGCTTTTTCTGAGGACTCCCGAGTCTACGAGGATTCTATCTTCCTGTATCCTCCTCACCAGCAGGACGAACGCTCTATGGGCTACTCACAAACCCGAACTAATGCATGAATCAACTCCGCCTGGCTCAGTGCCTAGGCACAGTCTCGTCACCTTCCTTCCGCCGGCATCATAACGAGAACTTGATCAACACTCTTGCCCACGACAAGAACACCACTTTCTCCTACCTGAAACCCGACACGTCCTTGCACGATGCCAACACATCCTCATCTCCATCAGTCGCCCACCAAGCTGGCGTCAACTGCCTTACCATAGACCACAATGAAGGCCGCTACCTCATCTCTGGAGGGGCAGACTCATCCATCCGTCTATGGGATCTTGAACAGCCGCTCCTCAGCCCATCACCAATATACACTCCGGCCACAACCCTCGCCCGCGGCGCACCCTCATCACACACGCACGCTCTGACCTCGTTGTCCATTTATCCCTTCGACCCGACTCCTAGCACCCTGATATCCACAAGCTACGACAAAACGCTCAAGCTCACAGCCATCACCCCGTCAGCCCTCTCTGTAGTCCACACCTTCGACCTCGACTTCATCCCTTACACGCACTCCCTATCCCCGGTCCCAGACTCCAGCCCACTCATTGCCGTCGGCACCGCCCATCCCGCCATCCGCCTTCTCGACCTCCGCTCCGGCCTATCGACCCACTCACTATCCGGTCCCAACGGCGCAATCTACACGCTCTCCTGGTCCCCTCGAAGCAGCCACATCCTCTGTTCCGGCTCGACGGATGGAAAGGTACTATTCTTCGACATCCGCCGCGCCAACGCAGCCTTTGCCTCCCTCGACCTCGACGACGCAATCGGGGTGGTCGGCGAGACACCGTCGTCTGGTCTCGGCGCCCGGCCGCACCATTTGCATCTCGACTTCAACTCCGTTGCGCACAATGGAGCCGTCACGTCCGTCCAGTGGACGCCTAGCGCCGACAAGATCGTCACAGCAGGCCATGACCAGCGTATCCGCGTGTGGGATGCCGCGACGGGACGAAACGATCTCGTCCACTTCGGCCCAAGGATTAGAAATGAGCGCCAGGGCGAGTTGAAGCCGTTACTTTCACCGGAGGGAATGCATGGTCCCGGACGCGAGAGTCTATTCTGGCCCAACGATGACGGGCGGGGCATGATTTTCCAGCATCATTTGCGCGAGGGCCATCTTCTACGGATCCTGAAGACCGAGGGCGTCAAAATCGCAGAGGTCCAAGCCGCGAAAAGAGGCAGAAGTGGCGGTATCGGTGCGGGAGGACGAAGCGGAGGGAGTAGTAATGTCGCGAGACTGACGAGCGGAGGACGGATTAATGGTCTGGTGTGGCGGCTTCATGCGCCCGTGGGCGAGGGCGTCGAGATGTACACTGCGCATGGGGATGGGAGGATCTGTGCATGGACGCCTAGTACTTCGAACGAGGATGAAGATGAAGAGGTCGAGGTCGAGGTCGATGCGAAGAAGCCGTCATCATTTCAGACACCGTTGAAAAGAGGTCAAAATGTCGATGCCACCATCGCAGCCATGGATGAGGCAGAGAGAAGACGGAAGCGGAAGAGAGATCTTATTGGAGATCTTGTAGAGGGACTGACTAGGCGCCCTATCCCGTTCTCCTGATCTGTCCGATCTAACGAGCAGTACGAGTGGGTCTTCTGTTTCGCGCGCAATTGCATGTGAGGTGTACTTGCATACGTAGTATGTCAAAACTTGTAATCTCATGCGAAGTCCAAGTTGAGACCGAGCTTTGGCTCTTGCATTGAACGGTCGCTCGCTCTATATTAGCTACAAGTAAAGGCATGTCGCCAGTATAATGCTGGTGCTAAGGCTGTACAAAAATAACAATCGTCGCTTGCATATCGCATACCGCACCAAACTCCATCGCTAACCGTCTGTACAAAACAATCAATGCTCGCACCATCGTAGTAACCATCTATACGTCGTAGAATGTCGTCGGACGCCTGATACCCTCCTGCCCGATATCGGCGTGCTGATAATCCTCCCTCTGAATCTGGAAATCTCCTTCGCAAGGATCGAAACCATACCAAAGCGCCTCCTAGAAACGCTTGGGCACGGCGAACCCGTCTTTTGTTGATATCCTGAATTTTGTATTGACCCCGGCGACCATATCTGCGGCTGTCATAAGCCCTGGGTCGGACGACTGCGCCTTTGTCTGCTCCGCCGCCGTTACCATAGTAGCGCCATACGTAGGAATCGCCCCTGGAGCTTGCGGCAATGAGAACATATAGGGGCTCCCTCCCAGGTTATAACTCGGATAGGTCATACTCAATGGTGCAGGAGACTTGCCGTATGCCTGAGACGGACCAACATTGGGTGAAGGGCAGGATGAAGCGGGGCCTGCAGTATTATTGTAATATTGACCCATATCAATTTTATAATACCCAGGGACTGATTGGGCTCGAGCATAATAAGGATGAGACGGGGCCAAAGATGACCGAGGAGCGATTGGAGGTTGCGGCCCATATGCTACAGATTGGTTGGTCGTGCTCCGCATCGACATGGGAGAGTTCGGGTGTAGCTGCTGTTGCATGACTGTGGGTGAGTTGTCGTACATGTTGGATTGAACCGCTTGATTTGATTGGGATCGCGGCTGATTGTTAAATGGCTTATCAGAGAACAGGGGAGGAATTGACGAATTCCCAGACGGGTCTGGATGGTTGCTGACTTGAGAGGTATGTTGTCTCCGTTGGTCACGAGGCGGAAGCGTCGGTGTACCAGTCATGGACGATCTTGCAGAGGTTGTCACATTTCGTTCGGCTCCGTCTTTCAGACCGGCATCGTCAGTAGCTCTTTCGAGGAATTCTGCTATGGGAGAGGAAAATGGCGACCCAAACAGTGAATCGTCTTCGTTCGGCCGTTGGTCTTTCGGGGGGTGTTTTCTCTTTCTCGTTCTCGAATCTTCTGTGGCAGGTGTAGACACTGTCTCAGCGGATGGAGTATCGACCTCAATTATCACTGGGGCTGTATGTTTCGCTTGTGGTGCAGCAGGCGCAGATCGTGCAGGCAGAGGGTTCGACGCAGACCTTGACTGGATTTGCCTGCCATTACTACCAGCAGCTTCTCGGTGTAGTTCGTGATTCAGCTGATTTACCGGAGACTTGGACATCCTATACTCGGCTTGTTTTCTTGCCCACCTTTCCCGGAATCCCATTGCATCATTCTCCGCTCTCTTTTGCGCAACCAACGACGCAATCAGGTTGGGATGGGTCTTTAGATTAGGTGCTTCCCCCGGTTTCAAGGCAGGTTCTTGAGCAGGAAGGGTAGGTAAACCTGGATTGCTTGCACTCCGTCGTTGGGGGCTCGCCGGGGCTTTGGGAACCGATCGATCCTGGGACATAGTGGCTGGAGGAGAAGCCTTGGACTGGTTTACAGGCTTGCCTCCAAGCCTAGCGGTAGCCGAGTACGCTTGAGGCTTTGGAACGGGTTGTGGCCAGGACTGCGCATCGGGAAAGGACCGCTTCTGTGGTATGAAGGAGTGTTTTGGATTTTGGGAACTTGTGGCGGGCAAGGAGGATCGAGGGTGAGACGGGGACTGTGAGGTCGGTCGAGGCTGCGATTGTGTCTTCTGAACAGAAGTTGTAGGTGGTTTGGATCCAGGCTTTGTTGCTAAGGATTGTGAAATGGTGGAGAAGTGTTGTAGCGAGGCGGGGATTTCAAATGCCACGCGTTTCTGATTCTGAGATGCAGCAGAAGAAGGTGAAGGTGAAGGTGAAGAAGTACGCTTTCGGCGCGTCATGATGGATAGTCGAGGACATTTAGCAACTATCACCTGGACATGGAGAAGGCGATGCCATACATGTTAGGCACAACGACGTTGAAGGGGGTGAGTTGACTCGTGTGATGAAGATCCATGTTGACTGAAATCGTGGGCGCAATGAGCCGCCCTGAGATGGTGATTGATGACGGATGGCTTAAGATGGTGTCAGTCAGTCAAGGCGCAGGCGAATCCCGTGCAGCCCATCAGAGTCTAGGTGCCTACCTTCGGTACCTTACTTACCTGGCAGTGAGTCCAATAGGTGCCCAAGGGCCAAACAAGGAACACCCACAGTACCCGCTAGGTGCCTGCCATCATCAAGTCCTCATCATCCCCATTGTGGTCTCAGCCTCAGCCAGAAGAAACGGCATTTCAATTTCATCCAAACTGCCAATCTCAGCTCGTCGACGTACTTGGACTTACCAGTTCTTGCCATTCTTTCTTCAACTCAGACCCTCTACGTCTTGTCTCAGTTCATCACCTTCGGATACGGCCATCAACGGACGCTGTGAAAAGCAGACCAAAAATGCGAAAAATGGCATTCAACTTCCTCTGATAATTGCTGACCATCATATCACCTCAGCATTGGGTCCATCACCAATGATGCCCTAACTGAGTTCCTCAGACGCGCTCAGAATAACCAGTACAATAGATCCTGCGAGCCTGGGATCATTTACATTCAAGATAAGTCCTTCACAGTATTCGTGGGCGAGTAAAGGGTACTAGTACGAGTATGGATGATCTTTCACATCCGACTAAGATCATCTCTGATTCCGCGCATCATCTCATACAAGCATCCTGCAGCCGGATATCTTGATCCGCCCGTTCGGGCTCTGAACTCGGTATGACCTAAAATAGGTATGTTCTCGAGAAGAAAGCAACGAATCGTAAGAGTCCTGCAATGGCCAAATTGGGTTGTAACCCGACTGTGGTGCTGATATCGACTCGGGTCCTTGCTTTGAAGAACTACTGTTGTACTAATGTGCCATTCTAAACAACCGTTGTGCTCACATGCAATCCAACACTCCCTCAACACGGTTATTGACGCTCCTTTTCCATTGCAACGGGGTGAAATCACACCACTCGCTGACTCGATACGATACCTCGAATCTCGAAATGAGGAGACAACCGAGGTCATGACCTCGAGACCACTCGAGTCAGAGATACCAAGCTCTCTGCACAATCCCCCTGCCTGTCAAAACCATCACATCCTCCAATCAATTCCAGGCCATCCTCCGATCTATTGCCTACCCCGGATTTTGTCAACCCCGAACGTCCAAGATGCATTATTATGAGGGGAGAAGTGGAGATGCGAAGCCGGCCGCACCAAATCATTTCTCTCCATGAGGTCAGGTCGGTTCCGCTCCTGTCGGATGAGGAGAGGGCTACGACTACGAGTTGCACGATGCCGCCGGCTCTCATCGGGGCTCATGCAGAAGAGGAGTAGCTGCATCCTTTTCACCGGAGATCAGTTGCCTGTCATGGAGGGGGTTGCCAGGTATAAGGATAAGCCCACCCTTGACCCTGGGATCTTTCGCTAATCCGTCCGTTGATCTCAGTTCCCCCTCCTTGGACCGATATCAAGACCTTGCACGCAGCCATGGGTGACCCCTCTGGTACTCAAGAACTGCCAGAGCGCGTCTTGCACCGCGACCTTTTCGAATATGCTCAACGGCCACGTACCGATGGACCGTATGCCGACAACCTTGATGTCGACGTCCTCATAATTGGTGCAGGGTTTGGTGGCACGTACATGCTGTATGAGATGCGCAAAGCTGGCTTTAAGACTGTCCTATATGAAGCGGGCACCAGCTTCGGAGGCACTTGGAGGTGGAATGTCTATGTATTTCCGTGGACTCCTAATATAACGTCGCTCCGAATGCTAACAGGTTTTAGCCGGGTGCGCGTGTTGACAGCGAAGTCCCTATCTACCAGCTAGCCATCCCCGAAGTATACAAGACATGGACATGGACTACAAATTACCCAGACTGGCGCGAGCTACAAGCATACTTTGATCATTGTGACAAGGTGCTGAACCTAAGCAAGGACTGCGCATTCGGTAGCGTGGCTACGTCTGCCGAATTTGACACAAACTCGGGGAAATGGACAGTCAAGACTGCAGATGGCCGTACGGCCAAATGCAAGTATCTCATCATAGCCGCAGGCTTTGCCGCGAAACGGTACATCCCGGACTATCCCAGCATGGAGAAGTTCCAGGGCATCATGCATCACTCCTCGTTCTGGCCAGTTGAGGGTGTCGACGCCCGCGGGAAGAAGGTCGCCGTCATCGGGACGGGAGCAAGTGGTGTCCAGATCATCCAAGAATGGGGACCCCAAGTCGAACATCTCACCGTCTTCCAGCGCACACCAAACCTGGCACTGCCCATGGGCAAGAAGGATCTGTCCGCGCAAGACCAAGAAGCCCTCTACCCGGCCTACCATGATCTGATGCGCATGCGCGAATTAAACTTTGCCGGCTTCACCTACGAGTTCGAGGAGCGTAACACATTCGAAGACTCGCCCGAGGAGCGCGAGGCCCTGTACGAAGCCCTGTGGAAGAAAGCCGGTTTCGGCCTCTGGCTCGGCTCGCACAAGGACTACCTGTTCGACCTCAAAGCCAATCGGTGCGTGTACGACTTCTGGCGCAAGAAGCAAATGACCCGGATCAAGAATCCTGAGAAGCGCGAGATATTGTGCCCCGCAGAGCCGCCGCACCCATTTGGCGTGAAACGGCCGTGTCTCGAGCAGAATTTCTACGAGGTCCTGGACGCCGATAACGTAACGATTGTGGATATCGGCAGCAAGTCGGGCAATGCCATTGCCGAATTCACAGAGAAGGGCATCAAGACGACCGATGGGAAGGAGCATGAATTCGACATCATCGCGCTGGCGACAGGGTTCGATATCACGACCGGTGGCATGACGAACATGGGACTGAAGAGCATTCACGGCACGACGCTGCATGATGAATGGAAGAAGGCGGCATACACGTACCTCGGAACCACGATCGCGGGTTATCCGAATATGTTCCATCTATGTAAGCATCATACCTTGTGTTCACTTCTCCTCTGCCCGTTTTTGCTGGGAAGAGGCCGATATGAGGCCGTCCAAGCCAAGCACGAGGTCTGTGGCTTTTCCATCGAATACAGATATGCTAACGTCGACTCCTCGCAGATGGTCCACACGGACCGACGCTGTTGGCCAACGGGCCGAGCGCTGTCGAAGTGCAAGGGCGCTGGATCCGTGATGCTATCAAATTGGTCGATCGGCAAGGGCTCAAGTACATCAACCCGACGCAGGAGGCGAGTCAGAAGTGGAAGCAACGGATCAACGAGTTGAGTGATATCACACTCTTGCCGACCACGAGGAGCACGTACATGGGTGGCAGTGTCCCGGGCAAGGCGTTCGAGCAGGTCAACTATGCGGGAGGCATACCGGCGTATGTCAAGGAGATCAGGGCCGTGTTACCCTCGTTTCAAGGGTTCGAGACTGTCAAGGCTTGATAAGGGGGCCGCAGTCTTGCCTGACCTAGTAGGATGGCTAACGTTAGTAAAGGCAATAGGAGAACACGATGAAAGAAGAAAGTGTAGGGTCGGTGGCCGCACGGCCGGGCACGAGTCTTGAGGCATGCGGTGGCGGTACTCGTATGCCTGGTCGATGATTCGAGGCCTGAAAGGAAGCCTTGCAGAATGGGAAATGCACACAATCTTGAGTAGTTGGTGAAAGGCGCGAGAATAGTCGAATATGGCGAGCAGCCAATTTATTGGAATTGAGCACTTGCTAATTTAGAGATTGAGCGTTGACATGGCAATCATTTTGTATCGTTCCAGCGTTAAATCGATAATCCAGCACTCCCAGAAAGGTGTCCACGCCATTTGAATTCCGCCATTGGCATTAATCAAGTCCAAGTCGTTCCCTCACATAGCGCTGAAATGTTAGAGTCGTAATAATACAAGTATGATCGAGCATTGAGGAGACCGCAGCCTGCTCGGATCAGCATGGGATAGTCCATTGGCACCCAGGCCGAGGTCAATCGACATTGAGACTTCTCGGGTCTGATATCACGGATTCGGTGACATCTCATATTGTCAAAGGCCTTTATTTCTTGTTGTCAAGGTACATCTTTGCAAGACTGGTCACGAGCGGTGCGACAGTCTTGTAGTGTTTCTGGCCTTGTTCGACTAGACCGCCAATGTCGTCGATGGAAAAGCCTTTCTTCTTGCTTCGACCGTCACGGTCTCGGCTTCGGTCGCGGGAATCATGATATCGTCGGTCTCGGTCACGGTCTCTGTCTCTGTCACGCTCGCGATCGTGGTAGGACCTGTCCCTTCCGCTGTCACGATTGGCGCGTCTGTAGCCTTTGTCGGAGGCATAGCCTTCATCGCGGCGCGAATGGCCTCCGCTTGCACCACGGTATCTGCGGTCGTCGTATCGCTCATCATCTCTTCTGCGTCTTGCAGATGCTCGATCGGGATCTGAGTGTCTATCTTCTGGACTTCGGTAGCGGCGCCGTGGAGGTTCGTCGTAGGGATCATCTCGGCGGCGACGATCTGGTTCTCGATGGGTTTGCGCACGACGTGGTGGAGCTGGCTCGAAGTCATCGTGGTCATCTCTTCTTGGCCTGGTAGATTTGCCCTTATGCACGTCTCGATCCATTGCGTCGGGATCTCCGTGCGGGATAGGTTCACGGTAGCCTCGAGACCGACCATAGGCGCCTGCATCACCACCATGATAGCGGCGGGACCCTGAGTCTTGATCGTCATCTTCATTTGGACTTCGTCGCCTTGGAGCGGCGGTGTTTGATTTCGTTGGTTTCATGTCACCGTCTCTTTCACTGGGATAGTCCCGGTACTTTTTCTTGTCTGCGTCTCTTGGCTCAACGTCTCGAGGGTCAACGTCCTTTCGTCGACGAGGTTCCTCAGAGCCATAAGAGGGAGGTGCGGCTTCATGGCGAGGGCGGTGGGCGCTTGATTTTCGCGTGTCGGCATAGTCATTGTCGTCGTCGGGGTATCGTGGTCCAGCGTCTTGATCGAACCGAGGTCGGTCTCGACGAGGACGTGGAGCGTAGTCGTCGTTGTATGACATTGTTATTGAATCATGGAGTTGATATCGATGTGATGACGAGCAGATGAAGAAGAGAAGAAGAGAAAGCGGATGAGCAGATAAAGAGAATTAAAATGAGAGTGTTTCGGATCGAATCAGCAGACCTGTTTTCTGCTCAGCTGCGAAGGAGATTCGAGACTTGAGACTCGGAGAATGGCTCAGGTGCTTCAGTCAGTCAGGTTGGTGGTTTGGAGCCTTATGGCGTCACAGGACATGGATGGGCTTCTTTGTGTCAAGCAGGGCACCGTCGGGCTTCGAAGGGTTGGCAGCACAGATCGGGGGCATGACAGAGGCTTGATGGGGGCTTGATAGGGGCATGATGGGGGCATGATGGGGGCTCTGTCCTTCTTCGCCTTCGTTTAACACGTTTATTGCTCCTTCGAATGCTTTCTTTTTTCGCTTATCAGCCAACAAAACGGCTTCGGGAGAAGTAGGCAGCTTACGGCCTTCTCTGACTCTCTGGTTTTTCTTGTGGGCCTTATTTGTCGCTTTGTTTATCCCTCACCACGGTACGGACCACTCACTAGTTAACCCCCGGATCTTCAGCACCTTCCCGCCCGAGACTACGGGTGGAGATTGGGCATCAAGATTCAAAACCAAGGAAGAGACCGTGATTCAGGTTGGCACTGAAGAAAGTTAAACCCACAGGACTCTCCCAGATTACAAGAAGGAAAGTCGAGAAGTCAGAGGAACATATGGAGTACTGGAGCAACCGGTTCCGACTCCATTTGCCCTGCATAGCAAGAATCGTGAACGAGAGCCTACTGATGTAATCCAAAGTACGGGACGTATCGAAAGATCAACTCTCCGGTAGCACTCGCTGTGCCGCTGTTTCATGACACACAGCCTGCATTATTTGGTTCTGAAATCCCCAAGGCTGCGATGGGTGGGCGAAGAAGTCGAAGTGAGAGAAGGGAGGATACAATACAAAAGAAAAATCGAGATGGCACGTGACTGTGAAAAGAAATTATATACCCAACATCCGTCGTTGCTGGCTGATCAAAACAAAAGCGGTCAGTCCGATCGGGAAGGTAAAATTGCCATATAAGGCAATATATCTAGGTAGCGGCAGTAAACCTTTTGTTTGGTCGATACCTACCTTACCTTAGGGTTGACGCCGGACCCGGACACATCGCCAAACCACCTGCCGCGGGTCATGGCCATGGGTCGGCCTTCCACAGCAAGCATGGTGCTCAGCGAGAGACCGACTCCTGATGCACCCTGCCGTCTCTACGATGGACTTCCGGGAGCCTTCATCGATACCATGGGCAGTGCATATGAAGCCTGATCCTCGCCATACTTTGCAACTTTTGGCGCGAAACTCGCGCTATCCTGAAAGCTTGAAACCTGTTCTGTACGGTTCTTGTCTCTCATCCTATCGATATGTTTACCCCGGTGAAAATCTCCCCTAGGAACATTTCTCCTCCAGCTGGCGTCAACGACTCTTCTCTTCAACATCGGCTGCATGCTCAAACGCGACCGCGTAGTTGATGCGGTTCAGTCTATTGGACGACCGAGAGCTGGCTTTGCTCTGAGCCGTCTTGACTTCTGATTTCTCTCTATCAATCGTAGGCCCGGAAGTCAAGGACTAGGATTACCAGCTCACGCGGAAAAGCGAAAACTCCGTAAATGTGGTTGTTTGACTGAGTTTTGATGTGGTATATACTTCAGCTACATCCCTACCGGACTCTAGGAATGGTGAATCATACACCATATCCACGCCGAGTCCAGGTGGTTTCCAGATCAGTTGTAAAGCGGCCAATCTGACCAAACTGCATAAAATTCCATCTTCTTCGCATTTCACATCGGACGAGGTCGATATCCTCGGGTGTACTCATGAAAAAGCCCAGCGTGTATGCAGGCCAGTTCCCTATAAAGCACCTCGCCCATTCATCGTCATCCTGATGCGCCAGAAGAATTTCGCGTGCTTTGTTGAGTTGCCAGCTGTCGACTTGGTGCGCTTGAGGTGGGCCCGGTTTCGCCAGCCCCTGCGACAATTGCTCGATCAACATGGATGCGTTCAGGATGTACAAATAAGCGGCATCCTTGTAGACTTGATGCGCGCAGTTCGGCGTCTCGTCTGGATCCACGCAATCCAGATCCTGGTCGCAAAGCACTGCACCTTCCCAGTTGCCCAGGTCGGCTTTGTATTCCTCCAGAGTCTGCAAGTCCACGCCGTGTGGGTCTTGGTAAAGCTGCCTGATGGACAATGCAAGCCTGAAGAGCGTAAACGGAATACCGAGGACGGGGCTGTTGAAGCTCATGGAGCGGTTCGGAAATAGGGTCGAATGAGCTAGTAGTTTCTCTGCTTGCAGCCAGAAATGGGAGTCGAATCGGTACTCGATATCGATCGGGTTGGACCAAGATCCTGTCGTGACGAGAAAGACTTGGTAAAGAACGCTCTCAACCGCTAGTCGATCGAATGGTCGGCTGATTTGTTTTGGACGCTCTAGCAAGCGGAGCGTGAGGATGCGGATGGCGGCATTGACATGCCGGGGGATGTCTGTGTAAGTCCCTCTACCCATACACCCGTGCAGATAGAGGAGCATCACTGACATGAGCAGCCCGTTGTGGTTCTCAAGCCGGGATGCTTTCGCCAAAAGTTCGGAGAGACCTCTGAGAGCCTTGGAATAGTACGTAAGAGCAAGCTCTTGCATCTGAGACGAGGCATCGATGAAGTGGATGTGCGAGGCGGCGTTTGCGAGCACGGAGTACTGGAGGCTTTCGTGCTCGACCATCAGCTCTTGGATCTCGTTGATCCAGCCCCAGTAGTACTCCGGATGACAATTTGGTAGGATGAGCAGGCCATAATACCTGTCGATGAAGTGGCGAGAGATGACAGGTTTCAAATCGCGACTCAGCACCTGGTGAGCAGCTGATTCCGACCAAAGACAGATCCGCGGATCGATCCAGGATTTATGCGCTATCCTGACAATTTCATTGCCGACGCTGCTGCTGCCATCTCTCGAGAGGTCGAGTGGTTGTTGTTGTTGTTGCTGCTGCGGAGAGAAGGATTGGCGAGAAGGGCGTTTGGGTGCATGGCGGCGGTCAACGAGGTCTTCTTCTGTTGGCCATTCGCAGCGAAGACCGAGAACTGTACACCTCTGGCACGCTGGACGGGCCTCATCGCATTTCTTCTTCCGATTCCTGCCTGTGAGTTCCCATGTTTGTTAGCGACGCACAAGATATAGGGCTGTGCGCGCTTCCAACGATCAATTACTAGTACTTACAAATTTGACACCCAGTCTTTGTGCGCAATTTCGGAGGTTGACTACTCTTACCCATGCCCTTTGAAGCCAAGCGGCTTACGCCGACTGCCCATGCTAGATGGATGGTCGTGCAGAGGTGATTCGACTATGCAACGCGTAGGGAAGTTTGAGAGAAGGGTGGGAAAGATTGAGGTCGCGCGAGATGGGGGGCTGGTGTGGTTTTTACATAAGTAGGACACGAACGAGAGAGCTATCTATCGTGCGTGTGTGGGGCCGAGGCATATCATGGGCACTTTGGCCACTGAATTCCTGGTCATGATTCGATCCCCCAGCCTCGGATGGACATCTTACCCCGTAGGACTCCGTTAGCTTAGATAAGGCCTCGAAGGTGACCATCCACAGGTCTGGACCATTGAGACCATGATGAGACTAATAGTTACATACCAACTAGGTGCATACTATGTAAGTACTTCGTACGGAGCTACAACGCTAATCATACTTAGGTACATTTTTATACGTACAGGACGCTACTGATATAAACTGCATGCGTGGTTCCCCGTTCAAATACGATCACGAGGAAGCCTATCACTCAACTCCATGCCTCCGCTGCTTCCTTATATCTACCTACAGTTTGGACTCTGCCGCCTTCTCCTCGGCCACCAGGGCCCAGTATCTCGTAGCACTCTTTGCGCGGAGCCCCTTGCCATACTTGATCATGACGAAGAAGACCGAAGAAGCTGCCATGCCGACAAACGCGGCAGAGATAAAGCAGTTCTGGTAGCCAAGATTCGTCAACCAGGGCGTAATTCTGTAATCGTCAGTCAGCAAAGTGCCTAAGGAGATCGATCAAAGGCCATCGACTTACCCATAGCTGATGGCGAACGACATGGTGTTTCGGACGATGATAACAGTCACAAGAGCATCGCCACTGATGTCGTGGTAGCTGTCGATGAGATAGTTGACACTGAGCGTCACTCCGAAACAAAGGGTTCCAGCCACAGTTCCCATCGCAATCATGAGGCCAAACCAATGGATACCTTGTGCGGCTCCAACACCCCAGAGGATCAGCCCACCAGGTACAAGAACCATGCAGAGAACGAAGGGCCACAGGCGCTGTTCAGCTTCCATGATGCCGTTGTTTCGGCGGGCAAGCTTGATGGTCAACCAGTCACTCAGCCTGCCGGACAGAAGGGAACAGACAATGACGCCTATCGTACAAGACAAGTAGCTGAGCCCCACCATCGACGCGGAGAAATTGTAAGGCGGGCCACCCAGAATGATGGATGCTGTAGCGTTGAGAACGTTGAACCAGATGAGATATGAACCGTAGGAGAACCCGGCATAGAAAATGACAGGCCAGCCGAGGTACTTCAAGCTCCGAACAGCACGCGACCACATGCTCTTTCCCGGAGTAGGGTTCCAGACTGACAGCTTTTCAGTAAAGGTCTTGGGGGCAGCAACGACCTCCCCGTCCTCGGCAGACGGCTGAGTAAGGTTGGTGCCTGCCATACCGGGGTTCTTCTCAGCATCGGCCCTCATTGTCTGCTCTGAAGGCGGCGAGTCAGTTCCCGAGACGACCCCAGAAGTAGCCCGGTTGTAGTTGGTCTCTTCCATGAAGAAGAAGAGGAAGACGAATATGACGGCGAGGAAGATGGCCGCCCAGTAGAACGGCCACCTCCAACCCTGGTACTCTGCGATGAAGCCACAGATGACGGGCGTGAAGTAGTTGCTGCCAGCAAGGGTAAAGGCGTAAACGCCCATCCAGGTGCCTCTCTGATGGGTAAAATACTACATGGCAGGTTAGCAACCGCAACTTCAGGTCCGGGTGTGCTTGGCAAACACGTACGATATCGGTGACAGAGATTTCAGGGAGTGCCTCAATTGGTGCGATAAAGAAGCCCATGAGAATGCATCGAGCGATCCATTCTCCATTGCTCTTGACATAGGCGCTCCATATACTGGTTCCAATGCCGCCGAGGATAGAGAGCAGATAGGCTGGCCGTTTTCCATATCTCAGAGCAAATGGCTGCCACCACAATAAACCCCATCCGAGAAAGAGGAACATATAGCCAGTCCCTTCGTTGAGCGTAGCCACTGATACACCGGTGTTGCCGGACAATGGGACAAGGACAGAGTAGACCGTGCTAACCGCGACGCCGGTAAACCAGGTGTAACTATGCCAGACGTTAGTCTCGTGTGTCTGATTCCACTGGACTGACTTACAGGTTAGAACAAATGCTTGACATGAGCTTCCTGCGAGGCGACCAGTTCAAGGGGTCATTGGGATCTTTGGATGGTGTTGGGACAAGCACAATATCTTGCTGAGCACCCTGAGCGTGTCGCGTGTGCATGGTATGATCCAAGTCGACAAGGTGGACCGTTCCGCTACACATTGTCAGTAAGCTGTACCGCCAGAGACGGGAACACGGCATTGATACTTACGGGATGGCACCCGACTCGGCCCCTGGATGGACATGTGGCACAGTCATGGCGTCGCTGATAAAGGGTCTTAACGAAGAGATGGAGAGCCCAAGAGTTGCAAGGCGCAACCTGCGAGAATGAGGAAAAGGTCGAGATACTTATACCTGTAGCCTTGACACGGGAGGTTATGGTTGTTTAGTGCGCGCCTAGCAACCGTGCATCGCCTCCATGATCTCAGGACAAACGCACGACTAACCACACCTTCGGGCCATGGGAAGCTGTCTCTAGCTTGGTCCTCTTGATAAGGCTGTGGAAATACTCCTTGTCATGGTGTTCACCTTGACAAGCGCTATGTGCTTGGGGAGGCAGCCAAGTCCATAGAATACTCCAGACAGCAGCCAGAATAACGTCCCGAAGTGGCTAGATCGTGATAAGCGGTAATAGCTGTTATTTGACGGTTGACAAGTTGTATATGAGGTGCCGGGTCCAATCGTGTTCGCTAATCGGAACTGGGAGCAATCCAAGAGTCTGGAGAGCTTGGGAGATAAAGGGCAAATTAGGAACTCGACAAGCTCGACAGGGTGGATCGTGTGTGATCGTGGCATCGTGGGACCGCTCGAGCCTCCAGTCCTAGCTTTATCCGCCAGTTGCGCGGATTTGTCCCTGATTCGCTGCTTCCACTCCCTCCATAGTCTTCCTCTTTGCTCACACGATCATCTCCGTGAGGGGAGGGATCTGTATTGCCGACGACCAGCGTGTGGATGGAATGGTGACTATCAGCAAACCCCTTGTTTGTCTCTTCAGCGAGAGGGCCAACGGGGCCCAATGCTCTATCATTGCCGCAAATGCGCCACCTCCTCACTCGTCAGAACAAATCAATTCCGTAATGGAAAAGCTGTGATGTGAGATATGAGGCTCGAGGTTGGATATCCATATCCTTCTCCGCTGTCTCAAGTACGCTTGTGCTTCTCGCACGTCCTGATAGACCTTATAACCCCGCTTGTTATCGGACACAAGGTGGGATTACGTTGCCTCAAATAAAGGGAAAAGCCTGCTCCTTGCTGTCAGAGTTGACCACCTCCTGTACTCACCTTTCCTAGTCCTACGTCAAGATGGTTGCCAGACCTTTCACCGTTCTCCAGCCCGTGGCTATTCCTCAAGGCACACCAGAGTTCGAGGAGAAGCGAGCGGCTCTGCTTCGAACTCTTGAAGAATCCATTCCGAATGAGTACTACCTACCCCAGGAAATCTTCGACAAGAACCCCACAGATGTCTCAACCATCCCAAGTACCTGTGGTATACTTAGCTCTGAGGAGCTCGACATCACAGAAAAGTACGATGCTGTCAGCCTGGCTGAAGCAATTGCCGCTCGCAAGTACACTGCAGTGGCAGTTGCCAAGGCATTCTGCAAGCGCGCTGCCATTGCACACCAGCTCACCTGCTGCTTGACTCAATTCTTTGAGGATAAGGCTCTCGAGCGAGCAGCACAGCTCGACGAGTACCTGGAGAAGAACGGGAAGACCGTTGGGCCTCTCCATGGCGTCCCAGTCAGCATCAAACAACATATGCCGACGGCCGGAACCTACTCGGACCAAGGCGAGTACGGCACCACCGTCAAAGATGACAAAGACGCGCTGTTGATACGAATTCTGCGTGAAGCCGGTGCCGTATTCTACTGCAAAACCAACCAACCACAGGGTATCATGCATCTTGAAACCGACTCATACTATGGCCGTACTCTCAATCCCCACAACATTAACCTCTCAGCTGGTGGCTCGACGGGAGGTGAAGCCGCTTTGATCGCCATGAAAGGCTCTGTCCTGGGTATCGGTACCGATATTGGTGGGAGTATCCGTGGTCCATCAGCTTTCTGTGGCATTTACGGATTCAAGCCGACTTCATACACGCTGCCCATGACCGATATGTTAGCCAGCCCATTCCCAGCGGAACTCAACATCCTCTGCTCAATTGGACCGATGTGCCGCACCATGGGAGACATGGAGCTCTTCACCAAGATCCTCCTGGATGCCAAACCACATCTTGAGGACCCCAGACTCATTCCGACCCCGTGGACTGGTCTAAAGACAGAGGTGCCGAAGAAACTGAAGATCGGCATTATCTCCAATGACGGCTTTATCGATCCTCAACCACCCGTCAAGAGAGCGGTAGCCTGGGCAAGGAAGCAATTGTCCGATCCCAAGTACGCAGATCTTTTCGAAATCAAAGACTTCAAGCCTTACGATGCTGCTGGAGCCTGGTCCAAGATCAGGAGGATGTACTGGCCAGACGGAGGAGAAGGCCCTAAGGGAATCATCAACTCAGCCGGAGAGCCCCTCCTCCCACTGACCTCGTGGATCTTGAAAGATGCAGAGCCTGCGGGAATGCAGACGGCCACCGCCGTGAGTCAGATGCGATTTGAGAGAGACCAGTTCCGCATTGCTTTTGCCAAGGCCTGGAACGAACAGGATGTGGATGTGGTCATTGGGCCATGCTTTGTCGGACCTGCCTGCGCACATGAGACGGCATTCTACTGGACATACACTTCGCTGTACAACTTCGTCGATTACCCCGGTGTTGTCTTCCCTACGCCTATCAAGGCCGAAGCCGGAGAGCAATATGCCTCGGACTATACGCCACTGAGTGATGCTTGTAAGCACGTCAAGCAGCTTTGGGAGGAGGGTAACTTTGAGGGAGCGCCGATCGACCTCCAGATCAATGCGAGGAAGTATCACGACAACCAATTGTTTGGTGCTTTGGCGTCGCTGAAGGATGCTTTGCAATTGCCATGATGGAAGATAGCTGTAACTCTCGAAAGCTATAAAGTAAACACGTTTTGCCGTCATCAGTGTGCAGACTTTCCAAATTTATACATGCTTCTTGTAAGTCCTAGGGCTGGAAATCCCGAAGCCCTCATGCTCCGTATGGTGTTGAGCTTCGCGAGAGTCACAACACACGCCAATGGCACACGCTCACGACGCTAGCCTTATTACTGCACGATAGACTTACGTGCAAGGTAATCTTCATCTCGCAGAATGGTTTGCTCGATCAAGATCCAAAGCCCGACATGGCGAGCACAAGGCTGGCTCTCAGCCTTGCAAAGGATAGAAAGCCCGTTCCTTGACGCTCATTGGCGGAATCGAAACCTGCCGCAGACCATGCCATCATCTGCCAAAGACCTCGTCCGTGATCTTCCTGACTATTTGTAATGTAGCATATTCTCAAATAAAAAATTGCCTCCAGCGTACTCAGTGCAGCCAACTTTAGAGTTCTTGTTCTTGTTCTTGTTCCTCCCTATGCGTCCGTCCCTCCGGCTCTTTGCCTGTCCTACGTCGAGGACAGCAACAGCAACAGCAGCATCTTCTCAGCCCACACGATCGAGGAAACCTCCACCTCTGTCACTCGACCACTTTATCCAGCGCCAGCGCGTGCTGAGCTTATGGCGCACGATCCTGCGCAGCCTGTACAAGATCCCCAAAGACACACGCGGCGAGCCCATCGCATATGCCCGTGGCGAATTCGAGCGCAACAGGCACGTCGGTGACATCTCGCAGATTCGGTACCTAATATCCACGGGGAAAGCCGAGTTCGATGGCATGCAGAGGTATATAGATGAGCTCGCGTCGAGGCGGTGAGCAAGCATTCGAAGAAAAGAGAAAACGGTCGACGACATGAACACCACGAGTTGGCGGAACTGCGTCGATGTTGCCTCCAAGCCTGTGGTTGCTGGGAGGGCATTGGAAAGATGAACGGAATCGTCCAGAACATAAGGTCATGCATAAAGGCTGAACCTGCTACAGTCAGATGCAAAGCAGGACTCAAGGCGACCGAAACATCACCAGCTTGAGCCGAAGTCGACCTGGATCGAGGGGATACTGCATGTTTATTCTGTTCTGGCCCGCAAATCACGGCTCTTAGCATCCCCTTGGATGTTGACATGGCCACAAGCTTGACGGGATGAGAACGAGCATCCAGAACAACGGAATGTCTGTGGTATTAGCGAGCACTTGGATCACGATACCAAGCTTGTCCGCTTTCCTTCACATCCTAGCCCCACAAGACTTTCACGGAGTGAATGGAAGACCTTTGAAGCTCTATACGGCAGCTCTTGTGGCTTGCCTTGCCCTATCACCAATTCAAGGACAAGCATGGTCTACGGAGAGGACCCTTTATCTTGCAAAAGCTGCACCTGCAAGCATGCCATACGCTGGGATATGTAACTGTAGGTTTCCATCGACAAGAGGACATAAGGGAGTCGTTGGGCAGAAATCCCGTCATCGAGCAAGAACTGAGCATTGTTGTAACTTATTGACCTAGCGTTTCCTTCCGATGCCAAACCACGAATGACCATGAATTCTGTATGATTTTTGCATATTTGCCCATTTCATGCCACAAACCCATTAAGATCCAGCTTGGGGAGCGTTTTAGAACCTCCTCCATGCGTCTCCCGTCCTAGACACCCACATGCCAGGGCCCCATCCCTGACTCGCAATCTCGTCCTTGACGCTCCTGTTCCACGAGGGCCAGCTTGACTTCTTCTGCTCCGCCTGCCCCGGTACGACCTGCTGTTCGACCTTCTCCAAAGTCTCCTTACCTTCATCAATCAGCGTCTCTGCAGACCGTTTGACGTCCTGTACGCCCGCTCTAGCGTCTTGACTCGCCCTCTCAATCCGCTCTCTCCACTCTCTGTCCTCCTGGTCTCGCGCCTCAAGTTCTTTGAGCCATTTCTCCCTCTTCTCCGCGGACTTCTTCTCTTCCAACGCGGCCTCGAAGACCTTTCGTTTCAACCTCTCGTCCTTGTAGAAAAAGCTGCCGGCCACGAGGGCAAGCAATGTAAACCCCTGTGCGTAGATCCGGGCGCGGAACATGCGGTTCGTTTGGTGGTGGTCGCCGGCCCGGATGGACTTGGTCGCCATGTACAGGGCGTAGCATGTCGCAGCGCAGCCGACGGGGATGAGAGGCTCTTGTCGAATTTTGCGCCATAGTTTCTGGAAGCGCGATTCTTCGAAGAATTCGTTGTCGAAACTGCTGGGGATGGTGGTGCCGGAGAGGGGGGAGGGTTCGGAGGGGACTGGGTTCGGGTTGGACATTTTTTTCGTGGTCTGGCAACCAAAGGAAGCTGGACGGTAGGTAACGTTGAGTGATGTTGATGGAGCGATGGAAGTTCTCTCAAGTTGAATGGATGCTATCAATTAGCGGGCAAGTGGAGATGAGGACGATAGCCAGGTGCCACGGGTGGTAGTCGTTGCGGATGGACAAGTCGTGACGTCGACGTGCAGGATGGGTTAGGCCTGCTCGCGTGCGAATATCCCAGCTTGTATAAAATGTAAATGATGATTTAGCAACTCAAGACAAGAACAAACCGTGTCAGAGAAAGGCAACGAGTTATTATAATTGAGCTTCGTAGTTGTGGCAATCTTCCGGAATGAATTTGTTGTATGGTCGGCGAACGGAAGCCCGAATCCGCATTCTAAGCGCGAGGCTGAACCACGGCCTCAGCCTTGCGTAGATTCCTGCAACCTCTGTCTACTACATATGTCTATTGTATCACAATGGACGCTATACGCTGAGAACAGAGAAGGGGGAAGCATGAATGCCTGACAGCAAGAGACGATGGATTATGGATTAACGAGTAATAGCAATAAGACAACCAGTGCGTTTTGAGAAACAACCTGTTCCTACCTAGTATCGGGCATACCTCAAGTGTGGACGGATACCAAGAAGTCTTGCATGTTTCTCCATACAAGGTCAACTTGACGTAAGGGCCACTAGGCTAGAGTGGGCTGCTATGCTAGGCTCGCTAGGTACCTAAGTCTCCCAGGGTAGCTAAGCAGCCGAGCAGCGCAGTGGTTTGGGTGCAGCCCCGTGAGCCCCTCATCGAAAAAGCGGTGCGGAGAGCTTAGGAAATTTTGTGGGCGGACTCATCCGCGCGATTTCACCAGCAATCCAACAACGCATTCAGGTACATCGAAGCCAAAGAAGGGTAAGACCTGTAAAGAACCGTCCAATATGGACGTCGCAGACCCCGAGGTCAACGGGACGACCACACCCACTCCCACCACCCCTAAGAGGACCTCAGGCCTCGCATTGACCGAGTACACCGCCAATCCCACACCACCATCAGAACGAGCAGACATACCTTCCTACGACGTTCCACAAGATTTTCTCCTTCCCACTGGCTACCCTGACTACCTGCGACTAATCCTCACCTCTCGAGTCTACGATGTCGTCTCCGAGAGCCCTCTCACCCACGCGGTCAACCTTTCCAACCGCCTGGAATGCAAGGTCCTGCTCAAGCGAGAAGATCTGTTGCCAGTCTTCTCCTTCAAGTTACGAGGCGCGTACAACAAAATGGCACATCTGCCGACCAAGGTTAGCTGGAAGGGCGTCATTGCTTGCTCGGCAGGAAACCATGCACAAGGCGTCGCTTACTCTGCCCGGCATCTTAAAATTCCAGCTACCATTGTGATGCCTGAAGGCACACCAGCCATCAAGCACATGAATGTCAGCAGGATGGGCGGGAGTGTGGTATTACATGGCTCAGACTTTGACTCAGCCAAACAACATTGTCATGAGCTAGAGAAGCAATACGGCCTGACGAATATACCACCCTTTGATGATCCTTTTGTCATTGCGGGACAGGGTACGATAGGCATGGAACTGCTGAGACAAACATCTCTACAAAAGCTACAAGCTATCTTTTGCTGCGTTGGTGGTGGTGGTCTGATTGCAGGAATTGGTGTCTATGTCAAGCGGATAGCACCCCATGTCAAAATCATAGGTGTTGAAGCATCAGATGCCAACGCACTCGTGGAGTCGCTAAAGCAAGGCAAGAGGGTGCTCTTGAAGGACGTCGGACTCTTCGCAGACGGTGCCGCTGTCAAGACGGTAGGGGAGGAGACATTTAGGATCTGTCAAGAGGTCGTCGATGAGGTCGTCCAAGTGAGTACGGATGAGATCTGTGCTGCTATCAAAGACGTCTTTGAGGATACGCGTTCTGTGCTGGAGCCTGCTGGCGCACTTTCAGTAGCTGGTCTGAAGAAATGGGTCGCTCAGAATCCATCGGCAGATCCAAGCAGGGAATTGGTGGCTGTCGCAAGCGGTGCGAACATGAACTTTGATAGATTACGGTTTGTGGCGGAGCGCGCTGCTCTAGGTGAGCAGAAGGAGGCTCTCCTGACAGTCACTATCCCTGAACGACCGGGGTCTTTTGCTCAGCTGGTCGAAGCAGTTTTACCTCAAGCTGTCACAGAGTTTGGTTATCGGCTTTCAACACAGGATCAAGCACACGTCTTGATGGGTATTTCGGTGTCATCAGCTGGCGCACGAGCAAAGGAACTGGGCTCCCTCTTTGCACGACTCTCTGCCGAGGGCATGACGGCCAGAGACATCTCTGACGACGAGCTGGCTAAGACACATGTTCGTTATCTCGTTGGCGGTCGATCGGATATCAAAGATGAGAGGCTGTACATGTTTGAATTTCCCGAACGACCAGGAGCCCTGTTCAAATTCCTGAGAACCATGCGGCCGGGCCAGAATATCACTTTGTTCCACTACCGAAACTACGGCGGCGACGTGGGCAAGATCCTTGCCGGCATACAGTGTCCAGAGTCAGAGAGGAGTGAACTGGAAGGGTTTCTGAAAGACATAGGGTATCCGTTTAAGGAGTGCACGGATAGTCCGACTTACAAGATGTTCCTGCGCAGTTGAATAATGGATATAAAATGGCGTCTGCATATAGTGATACCCTTACGACTCGAATGAGGATAAATTCATAGCCTTCGATCTTGCTACAACATACCGAGCCGGTTTCCAAGAAAAAAATGGCATCGTCTGACAGGGAGTATATAACTCCAGCTTGAAGATAGGGAGTCTGCTAACGGTACATCACAGGAGTTATGGTCATGATACTAACGGCTTTCCGTGTGTCAACGACTTGCGCTATAACGTTGTATACGAAGGATTCCGGGTAGACAACGCGTACCACGTCAAGGACGTCCATGTGAAGCCGACGAACTCCTGTCGTCAGACAGTGCCACCCTTTTTCGAAACCGGAAATACTTCCCTATGCACGTGACCGACCCATATATTGACCTGTTTTCTGTAAATGAATATCCTTCACTCTATCGGTTCGCAGTCTTCGCCCAATCCGTGTTTTTCGTAATTGGACTTCGTCTGTGTGCATCTTCAAGCTTATGTCGTCGCCGGCCATAGAGACACATACTGCGATGGCCTTTCAATATGAGTTCGGATACCAGTTATGTCGAAGAAGAGGCTGAGGATAATATCCTGTCCCCCAACCTCCAGCTTCTATCTTCACCACCAAAACCAGCACTCACTCAGGCGCAAACTGAGCCTAGTCCTTCTTCAGTGGCGCTGGCCGGACCACGACTTATCCCATCCTCCGGGGACTATCCTTATGCTCAAGGTGAAGATGCAAAGTCATTTTTTACACGTCCGAACCGATATTTCGGACCAGCGTCAACCTGGAAATCCTGGACCGAGGAGGAAAGGACTGTGGCTCAAAGTCTAGACCGTGTGCGCAGTCAAGATCTCGCCATCCATCTATTCAACTCTTTCTCCATCAAAAGAAAGGCAAAGGATGCGAAGCTAGACCACAGAACCAAGCGTGTCAAAAAAGGAAAGGAACGGGCGACGTCTGTAGTCGCGACTGAAGGCGAGGACGATGAAGATGCCGTCTCGGAAGCGGCGGAGGCGTTCTCATTGCCGAAGAACTGGACAGCATGGCCTATGCCTCCCGGCGATGTGCCCAGGGAAGACCTGCTTCCTCTGCCGGGCAGTCGCCATGCATTTCACTCGAGGGCCGACACGACACCGAGCGCCAACCTAGAGCAGTGGCTAATTGCATGCGCGACACGATTTTCGCGTGAGAGATGGAATGACCGGCGATGGGACGAGAAGCCTTCGGTCCGAGGACTTCAGTCTGGCACCAAAATGCAAAGTCTAGAGTCAGAAATTGAGGGCAATGATATGTCAGAGGATGAGAGCAGCGGAGATGACGAAGGAGGAAGTCAGCAAGAAGAGGATACACAACCCGAAACCCCCGAGTATCCAGTCTTTTCTTCTCGAGCCTTTTCACCTTCAGAATCGCCGGAAGCCAAGCGCCACGCATCAGTTAAGGCCGATGGTGAGGACATTAACACTACATTCAATGACCGACCTGTCCCTCTGGCGGACGATGAGAAGGCAAGGCAGTACTTCTTACCCAGTACCCGCCATATTCTTTCCAAGCTCGATGACTTGCTTCTTGGCCTACACAGGGCACGGTACGCCTACGCATCGAAACCTCCCGGTAAAGCAAGAGGCAGGTATTCGAAGACGCCCGAAGAGCAGTCCAAGAGCGAAAGTCCAGGACGAAGTAGCTCCCTTCCTGCGCGGCGCAAAAGCCGACAGCGACGTTCCGCGTCTGCAGAGACGGAAGCCTCAGCCTTCTCCTCGGCTTCTACTATGTCTGCGAAACGGCCACGCAGGGTCCAAGAGCTTGGACTACGCGATTGGAGCGACGTCGTGGGCATGGCTTCGTTGACTGGCTGGGACTCCGCTGTAGTCGAACGAGCCAGCGAGCGCTGCGCAACATTGTTCGGTGAGAATATGCTGTTCCGCACATTCCATGAAGGAGAAGCCAAAGAAGGCAATGAGTCGTATTTCACGGAACACCTTGCTCTCGAAAGCGAAGACACCGAGGAGTCAACGGGAGGAGCACCTGGGCGAGAGCGGATCTGTCCACACGAGTCATGCCCCAGACACACCGTCCCTTTCCACAAAAGGTGGACGCTGCAGAGGCATCTGGCCACTGTGCATGGTATTGATCGGAAAGGTGCGAGCCTATCTCGACCCAAGCTGGCGGTGTCGAGAAGTACAAGTGTCGACTTTAGTGACGCCGACATGGACCTGCTCACCCACCCAGATCTAATAGTATGTCCGATTCCTGGGTGCCCGCGTGGCCAAAACCCCTTCTCCACGGGGAGAGGTCTGTATGATCATGTGAGGAGAATACACCCAGATGTCGATGTCAAAAAAATCAAGCAGATGGAAAGTAGGAGGCGTGGTGAGCGGAGAGGCAGGTGGACGAACGAAAGACGGCTGAGGAGTGAGAGCCAGAGAAGGCCGAGCAGCGACGATATCGGGAATTAGGATGTCACGATGGCTGAAGGTGAAGAGCACGAAGACAGCGAATGAACACAAGAAGTGTCGGGACTTGCTGTGTACTGCTGTACTTGAAGCCAGGGAGGTTCGTCTCGTCTCCTGCTAGAAAACAAGGCTGCAACACTCCGCCACGTCTCATGATTGGTCAATGATGGTCAAATCAGGCAATGGGTGCTTAGGTAATGGCTTAGGTAATCATACAGGCTGCGGAGGTGGCGACTTCCGTTCCACTCTTGGTGTTGGACTCGTAACAACTCAGGCCATGTTTCCATCAATTTCTTCGTTCTATTCGTTGCCCTTCTCCTTCACCGCTTCCTGATATTGTGACCTCAGATTACGTGCACACCACCAGTACGGCCGGCATCGAGTCTAGCATGATTGATCGCCATCAAGATATCATTTGATTGGTAATCCTTTCGACATGCCTGTATCAACGTCAACAATGAAGGAACAGGATTCGCAACCGGCTAGGAGTCGAATTACCGATGGCAGAGCCGGACTCAAGCAAATGCGAAAGGGAACCAAATCGTGTCTGGAATGTCGGTAGCTCTCCATCGCCCTCATGTCGTATTTCTATGGTGTCAGCCTTGCGAGCACTAGACTAACTCATTGAAACAGGTCGCCGCCGCAAGATCAAGTGTAACTATCCACCGCAGTCGGCAGATGGATCTTCTTCATCAACAAATTCTGGCACGGGCACAACGTCTCTAGCCCTTGATGCGAGACCTAAATGTGTCGAGTGTAACACTCATGACAGACAATGCAAAATTCAAGGCATCGTAGCACTGGATCCCGAGCCACCCACCAGTCTGGATTCGACTTCCAAGGAGAAACAGGGGCGCCTCATCTCTGCGCGAATCTACAAGCGTCGAAGAGAGGTCATGGATCCCGAGTCTGAAGAAGGACAACCTCATTCTGCAAGTCGCCACGGTTCTCGCATGAATATCCATGTCAACAGAATGAACTCTATGGTCGAGAGGCTCGCCCGAGAACGAGATGGGCCCTGGCAACCAAGTTCGACCCTGGGTTTGTTCACAGACGTTGCAGATTCCGCTTCGAGTCATATGAACGCCTCTCTTCACACGAAACAAGGCCATGCTCCTGTGTCGGGTTCTTCGTTATCGGAAACTCCCGGCCCACGATCATCCATGGCTGGTTCGGAGCCATGCGGCAAGCCGTCGTCAATGATTCCAGGGGAAGATCATGCTAGGAAAACGAGTCCTTTGCTGACTCAACTTTTCAACAATGAGATGGTACGTGCTGCCCTTTCAGTTTCGGCGGCTCTTCAAGCGATCAACACTTTCCTTCTAACACGTTTTCCGACAGCTCACTCAAAGATCCGTATCTCCTGCCATCCTTACGGAGAAAGTCCAGGTCTTGACCTTTTCTGATTCGAGCTCCAACGTCGACGCTGCCACAGATGTAGAGAAATTGCACTCCACCATCGACTCAGAACCATATCTCCTAAAAGCACTTGACCTCGCGACGCATTGGTGGGTCGCCTGGCGCGATCAAACTTATGCCCTGCACGAGGTATTCTTGAAAACTCGGACCCCTCCAGCGTCAGCGGATTCGTCTTCAGAGATCGGCACAAATTCCAGTAGCGGAAGCCCTGGCGGCAACGAAACTTGGCCGCATCAAGAGATCAAGCCTGTCTCCCTGCGCGATTTTGTCCGTACCAAATTGTCGGAAGACGATGCTGTGTCGGTTGCTACAGGCTTGCTCTGCATTGCAATGTCACTGCGAGACTTGCGCCCAAATGTCGACGACATCGAGCTAAATATTTCCACAACTCCTGCCGAACTGGCGGACCGCATCATACTTGCTGTTGACACGGTCCTCTTGTCTCCGTCATCGAATCCTGCATACATGAAGAATCCGGGCATGTTGCTGCTGTATATGATGCGGGCCAAAATATATGCAGAGGGAAATCAGCTGCGAAAGTCCTGGTTATCAGTTCGCAAAGCAATCGAAGTGGCAAGAGAAAGTGGATTTGCCGACGCCTTGCCGTTCCAAGAAGATGGAGTAATACCTGTCATGAACGAAGTCGAAGTCTCGAATATTCTACACCGCCAGCGATGGATTGGCTCACTCCTTGAGCTGGACCGGCTGATGAGCATGGTCCTTGGCTTCCCACATGCCCAAGATGACAAATTCTCGGATCGTTTGGCGTTAAATGTACTCCGGGGCCAAGGGCTTGCGTCGACGAATGGAGACCAAGCCGTATCTCTCGAGCTCAGAATGCGTGCTTTCAGGCGTGTCGTCGCTGTCATCGCGGGTCGCGTAAATGACCGTAACGCAAGCGCCGAACCTGAGGATGTCATGCTCCACACGACCATGTGCATTCAAGCATCGTTGGATGAGGTAGCTGCCGCAATGCCAACAAGTTGGTGGAACGTCACCTCGCACTTGGCTAACCCAGATCCGTACGTGACATACCAGCATCTCATGGCGCAAATGTGGTTCTGGCAGGTACAATCCTTCCTACATTTGCCATATATGATGAAACCCAGCCCTCATGGCCGACCTCGATCTTTTGGCGATGATGAAGAAGCAATTTCCGACACTGCAATCGATCCATACGAGACAAACAGATATCTTTGCCTGCAAGGCTGCCGAGGAATGCTTCGAATCTTTCATCTGCTTCGCTTTGACCCTTCATTGGCTGTGTACATCTGTCCCTGTGAGGATTTTCAGGGAGTTTTCAGCGCTTGCATACTCATGGTCGGATTACTCGTTCGCTTGTCGTTCTGTCCGCACGCCCATGCCCCACCACCAGTTGCCGCCGACAAGCTTGCGGAAGACCTTGACCTCATCGAGCAGGTCAAGGACATCTTCCGCTACAGGGCAACGCACCTGGGCGGCGGTATCAGTAAACAGGGAGTGAAAGTCCTGGACGAGTTAGGCGGGTTTCTGGAAGATTATAGTGCTGGCGTCGAGCCCAAGAAGAGAACTGTGGTCCTGCCGTATTTTGGCGCGATTTATCTCGAGTTGAGGCCGCCGCAGTATCTACGGGAACGAGCTCACGAGTTCGGCTTGGAGGTGCTGAAGCCCGACTTTCCTGTCAATGGCGACTTTAACTTCCAATCCTCTGACCTCCAAGAAACCACGGTGGTGTCGGAGTCGCAGAGTTTCGACGATACGAGTTTCCAGTTTTCATTACCAGACGCAAATGTGGATTGGGATCAGTTTTTGTTCGGAGAAGAATTGGATCGAAATTGGGACCTTGTTCTCCCCGAGTGGCCTCAAGACAATGATAATTTCGATGTAGGCTGAGCATGCGGATCATTGGGATACGATGATATAACAATCCAGGCATATGCATATTCCGCGAATGCCAAGAAACCACTCCACGCTCTATGGTACAGAACAGACTCTCGGGGAGAGGTATACCAATTTCTCTTGCCTGCAGGATGACGACGTCGGCCAAAATCTCAATTTATCCGGCCTTTGAATCCACTCGACTGTCTCAACCACTTTTCGAAATCTTGCATCTGGGGATATTTGTTCCTGAATTCTTTGGGATCAGCTCCAAAGCCAACTTCTCGGAACCAATTGAACATGACACCCAACTGCTCGTGCAAGAGGAACTTGATCAAGCGGCCGACAAGTGGATAGGTTGTGGGCATGTCGGTTCTGACCACTTGCTTGAAGATTTCGTTTGCTTCCTGGAACGTCAGTTCGTCGGTCGCGAGAGATAAAGAGCGCCCGGTGTAGATTTCCGGGTTCTTGAAAATGTCTGCTGCGAGAATCCCGATGTCTGTGGAAGAGACTAGCTGCAGCTTGCTGTTCGGCTCGTTGAGTTTCCACATACTTGCGAACGCCCTACCAAGGAAATCAGGGGTCAGGTTCTCCATGAATGCGACAGGTCGTATGATTGTCCATTTCATTTTGTCACCCGATTCCTTGCATACTGCTTTGAGATGGTTTTCAATGTTGAATTTCGAGGCAAAGTGCTTGATTGCTGTCGGGTCGCGGTCTGACCGTTCGATGCCGCCCCGGTCAGCAGAAGTATATACGAAATGGCGAACACCATGGAAGGCTGCTGCATCGGCAAGGGCTTTTCCCTGTTCCTCTTCGACTTGGGGTCGAAGGGGCACCTGGACGCTGAAGACTCCGTGGAAGGGTTCTGGGGAAGATTTGAATATCGCGTCGCAATCGTTCAGGTCGCCCTGTAGAATGCTAACGTTGGGCTTCTTCGCCAGAGCTTGAGCGCTCACGCTGTTCTTGTTGCGAGTCAATGCGACAAGGTGGAACGGTGGACTTGGGGGAGAGTTGAGCAAGGCTGAGAGGAGGGCCCCTCCTTGCTTGCCGGTCGCCCCTGTGATGAGGACACGTTTGAGAGGCATTACTTCAATGATGGGAGGTTCTGAGACAAGGAAGAAAGACGTGGAGATGCGTATGGGTCGACTAAGGAGATCAAAGTAAATGATTGTCTACTTATCTACCGCTCATCTGATGTAGACCTGCCCTTTTGTACTTATGAGCATCGTTGGGATTTGGTCCGACCGAAAGAGGTCACCATCCGTTTCGTGCGGTTTGATTCATGCAAATGTAAACGTCATGAAGACAAAGAACGCAAGGGTGAGGGATGCAGCCAAAGGGAAGGTAGCATGCTATAACAAGTGGTTGGATTGACTTGGTCCATTTGAAAGTGAGTGAAGCGGACGAATATTGGAGCGGCACGAGCGGGCGTTGATATCCGGCCGGGTGATCGATTTTCGCCGGCGTCGGTGTTTTTGATCCCGAGGTTCCGTCATGCGCTCGAAACTTTTTATCCAGACAATGCGTGGTAGCCGTGCATGCGCGCGCATTGAATATGAACGAACATCCTTATGTCGACCAGTAACCCCGTCCGGGCTGTCCGGCACACCTATAACGTCTGCAATAGCTGTCGCCAGCGTCCACATCCCCGCTGTGTGTCCCAAGCTCCCTTCACGGCCCAGCCGAGGAGATGGATCTCCAGGAACCATGTTCGGAAAATACAAGACGCGGAGGAAGAATGGCGCATAAGGGCGAAAGATATCGAGTCTGGCAGAATGCAGTCGTTGCTCACAACACTTGAAGAGAGGGGATACATCAATCAGATTGTTGGGTACGAGCTATACGCAGCCGAACATTTTGCACGCGATCGCCTGACTCTTCTTGAACAGGTCAAAGGAGGATCTGAACAAGTTGATGATCCATCGAAGGGTTGGAGTGTACGCTGGAATAGACCCTACAGCGCCATCAATGCATGTAGGGCATATGGTCCCTTTCATGGTGCTGGCGTGGTTCTATGTCCATGGTTATGATACGCACTTTGTGGTAAGACCTACAAATCACGCTTGGGCTGTTGGGAAGTGGTGCTAAGACAGTTGAAGCTCGGAGGCTTCACCGCTTCAATAGGTGACCCTACCGGACGCACGACGGGTCGAGAGATACAATCTGCACCTACGCGGAGAGCGAACATTGCGTCCATGCATGCTCAACTTAAAAGGCTAGGAGCCTCGATAGAGAGATATGCGCAACGCCGAGGCTTTCAAAAGGAGTGGGCATGGCGAAGAGCGCTGGAGAACAATTCAACTTGGTGGAACGCTACGTCTGCAAGAGACTATCTCTCAATACTTGGACGCCAAATACGTATCGGACCTCTGCTGGGCAGAGACACGTGAGTGATCGAGAAATCACGTCGGGGTGTGACCCGCAGGCTGACCGGCGGTGCAGAGTCAAGACACGACTAGAAAGAGGAGACGGGATGTCCTATGCCGAGTTCAGTTACCCGCTCGTTCAAGCTTGGGACTGGTGGCATCTGTTCCAGAAGGGTGTGCAAATACAAGTCGGTGGCGGCGACCAATTCGGGAATATTCTGGCGGGAGCTGAAGCCGTCAAGCAACTCGCAAAAGATTCGCATGAATACCAAACTGCGCTGCGGCAGACGACCATCATCGACAAAAAGTATTACATTGACGTGACTTCTGATCCTCTTGGAATCACCGTTCCCCTCTTGACGACTGCCTCGGGCGAGAAGTTTGGTAAGAGCGCCGGAAACGCCGTGTGGCTCGAACCGCGAATGACGCCTATTTTCGATCTCTACCAGGTAAGCCTGTTTCCTTTCCCTACCAAGTAGCTTTATGGCTGAACCGAGCCGCAGTTTTTCTTACGCTCTGCCGACGCCGATGTCGAAAAATATCTCAAGTTATTCACCTTTCTGTCTCTACCGGAGATTGCGGAGATCATTGAAGCACACGAGAAAGACCCCTCTCAACGCATCGCGCAGCATAAGCTTGCCCGGGAATTTGTGGAACTGATCTACGGCGTGGATGCAGCCGCACAGGCGGAACAGGAGCATCGACAATTGTTCAAGAAGACACTCTCCATCAGCGACATCACATCGAGTGTGTCAGAAGCCAAGGCCACGGAGCCTGCTAAGCCGACTCAGAGTCCAACCGCGAATTTCACGCACCCGTCTCTGAACAAGCATGCTCCGCCGCAGCGGCTGGAGGACAATATGTCGACGCACGTCAAGTTGCCTCGCAGTCTTGTGCTTGGAAAGCCGTTGGGTCAGATCATGTTCGCGGCGGGAATGGTCTCGAGTAAAGCAGAGGGCCACCGCTTGATTCGGGCTGGTGGTGCTTATGTTGGAAACAGCCGGGGCGCTGTTGATAGTCTGACGTATACCTCGGCGAGAACGAACACGCCGGAGGAAGCGGCGGAGTATATCATCGATGAGAAGCTGCTTGTACTGCGGGTGGGCAAGTGGAGGATGAAGATTGTGGAGATCGTCTCGGACGAAGAGTACGAGCAGGCCGGGTTGACGTGTCCTGCTTGGGAGTTGAAGAAGGCTGAAGAAGCGGAGAAAGAGGAGGCTGAAAATAGAGATCCTGCTGTTGCTGAGAACAGAAGATATTAGCTGTACAATATGCGAGTGGCTCTGGCGGCCAATGTAGAATATTCTGAGAGAGTCAGTTCTATTATGTGCCTGTCAAGTCAATTAGCGAGGCTGCGAGTGAAGTGGGTGGTCGATCTCCTCCGCAAAGTGTGGCGCTCGGGGGCCACCTGAGTTTAGGGGCACTCACCAGGCAAGCCAGGCACTCACTGCCCTCTACGCGTGGATTTCGCGCTAAAGAGTCGACGCGATTGACATCACAATTTCACTTCGGTTCCCTGTCTGTTTCTGGTCTGTTCCTGTTCCTGCGCAACTCGACTCATTTCTTCCAGCGGCCGTACACCTTTCCGGCCTTGCAAAGGCTGTTGAATTATAGTCATGCCGAGGAAGACCTCTGCCACTTCTGCGTCTACGCCTTCTTTGAAAAAGACGCCCTCCACTGGCGGACAGAAGACACTCTTGGGTTTCTTCCAAAGAACGCCTTCCACTGGTGGTGCACCTGCTGCCTTGCCCTCGCGACAGGCTCCTTCAAGTCCTGCACCTTCGAAAAATCGGTCCAAATCCACTGCAACGAGCTCCGGCTCCTCTTTGACTCCTGCACCGAGCAGTGACGGCCCGGAACCAGAGAACGACGATGACAACAATATCAAGGCGAGTCCGCCTCCTTCCAAAGGTCTGCCGTCGCCAGTCTCAGCTGACGAAGGGCAGACCAATGGTTTGGAGAAGCTGAATGCAAGAGGCACGCCGTCACGAAGGGTGCGTCTCACTCGGCACAACGAGGCATACCATACTGACCTTGGTCTAGGCAAAGAAGAAGACCATCAACTACATCGAGTCCGATAGTGAAGGCACCGATGGCGATGATGTCTTCAAACCCAAGCCTTTATCCCGTGCTCGACCTACGAAGCGGAGAAGACTCTCGGACAGTGCCGATGGGGATGTGTACGAGCAAGACAATGGAGAGGAGCAAGACGACGGTAGGTGCACGAGCCTTGGGTATAGCGTTGCTGATAAGGCTAGATATGGAAGACTTCATCGTGCCAGATGATTCGGAAGACGAAGTTCGCTGCTCTACAAAACGCAAGAGGCCTTCCAAAGCGTCTTCACGAAAGACCTCGTCGCACTTTACTCCAGCTGAGGACGACCCCGAGGAGGATATGGGCATGGACCTAGACATTGACCTAGATTTGGACCTGCCAGAGGGCTCCACTGCTCAGAAATGGACATATGATCCCGAAAACCCTCAGCCTCTGCAGCCTCGATCCACAAATATACCATCTAAAAAGCCAGGCGGCAAGCAAAAGGCGCACATGACAGAACCAGAACAACGACATGCTTGGCTCGAAGATGTCAGAGATATGGATAGGAACCGTCCTGATCATCCAGACTACGACCCTCGCACGTTGTACATTCCGCCAATGGCTTGGACCAAGTTCTCACCCTTCGAAAAGCAGTACTGGGAGATCAAACAAAAGTTCTGGGATACTATCGTCTTTTTCAAGAAGGGGAAATTCTATGAACTCTACGAAAACGATGCCACAATCGGACATCAACTGTTCGACTTGAAGCTCACCGATCGTGTGAATATGCGAATGGTGGGCGTGCCAGAGTCAAGTCTCGGGATGTGGGCAAATCAGTTCGTCGCGAAAGGGTACAAGATTGCTCGCGTCGACCAGCAGGAATCAAAGCTGGCCAAGGATATGCGTGAACGAGCTGAAAAGGATGAGAATGAAAAGTCGAATACCGTTAGCAACAAGAAGAAGCCCAACAGCAAAGATGACAAGGTCATCAAAAGAGAGTTGGCTTGCGTGCTCACTGCTGGCACTCTTGTCGACGGCGCGATGTTGCAAGATGATATGGCCACCTACTGTGTTGCTATCAAAGAATCGGAGATTGACGATCAGCCTGCGTTCGGTGTTGCCTTTGTGGACACGGCCACTGGTCAATTCCACATTGCTGAGTGGGTTGACGATGCGGACCTGACCAAATTCGAGACTTTTGTTGCTCAGACAAGGCCTCAAGAACTCTTGCTTGAGAAGAGTGGTGTCTCAACAAAGACTCTACGTATACTCAAGAACAATACTGGTCTAACAACGATCTGGAACTACTTGAAGCCCGGCAAGGAGTTCTGGGAAGGCCACATCACAGCCAAGGAAATCGAAGCATGTGATTACTTTCCCATGGACTGGCCAGAGGTTCTCGATCAAGCCAGAGAGAAGGATTTGCTGATGTCGGCGCTTGGGGCTCTGATCCAATATCTGAGGACACTCAAGATTGAGCGAGATCTCGTCACAATGGGCAATTTTACCTGGTACGATCCAATCCGCAAAGCAAGCAGCCTTGTTTTGGATGGTCAGACATTGATCAACCTGGAGCTTTTCGCCAACTCTTACGACGGAGGAGTGGAAGGCACTCTTTTCCAACTCCTGAATCGATGCATTACTCCGTTCGGCAAGCGCATGTTCAAGCAATGGGTCTGTCATCCTCTGATGGATACCAAGAAGATCAATGCTCGTCTGGACGCGGTCGATTCACTCAACGCCGATACCAAAGTCCGGGATCGGTTCACCTCGCAGATGACCAAAATGCCCGACCTTGAGCGACTGATATCTCGTGTCCATGCCGGAACTTGTAAAGTGCAGGACTTTGTCAGAGTACTTGAAGGCTTCGAACAGATCGACCACACTATGTCTCTGCTGCGTGATGGGTCAGGGAAACCGCAAGATGCTGATGGCGTCATTGGCCAACTCATCTCCGCCATGCCCGACCTTGAACCTCGCCTGAAATACTGGATGGATGCCTTTGACCGCAAGAAGGCAAAAGATACCGGTGTTCTCGTTCCCGAACGTGGTGTCGAGGAAGATTTTGACAATTCTCAAGACTCGATTGAAGAAATACAGGAGGAGTTTAATGTGCTCCTTCGGAAATGGCGCAAGCAACTCGGCTCAACTGCCATATGCTACAGAGACAACGGCAAGGAAATCATGCAGTTAGAAGTCCCGACCAAAGTGAAAGGCATCCCTAAAAACTGGGATCAAATGTCTGCCACGCAGTCAGTCAAACGGTACTACTTTCCCGAATTGCGAACCCTCGTTCGAAGACTACAAGAAGCTCAGGAGACACACTCTCAGATCGTCAATCAAGTCGCGCGGCGCTTCTTCGCCCGTTTTGACGAGAATTACGAGATCTGGCTGGCAGCAGTCAAGATCATTGCACAACTTGATTGCTTGGTCTCCCTGGCCAAAGCCAGCACCAGCCTGGGGTACCCGAGCTGTCGGCCTGAGTTTGTTGAGGAGGATGACGACGCCCGCTCAACGCTCGAGCTGATCGAACTTCGGCATCCGTGCCTGCTGGCCAAAGTCGACGACTTCATACCAAACGATGTCATTCTCGGTGGTGAAAGGGCCAATATCAGTCTACTCACGGGAGCCAATGCAGCTGGAAAGTCGACAGTACTGAGAATGACCTGCATCGCAGTCATTATGGCTCAAATTGGATGCCATCTGCCTTGCCAATCCGCCCGACTCACCCCGTTTGACCGCATCATGTCTCGTCTCGGTGCTCAAGATCACATCTTCGCCGCTCAATCGACCTTTTTCGTCGAACTGGCCGAGACTAAGAAGATCCTCTCCGAAGCGACGCCCCGCAGTCTGGTCATTCTCGACGAACTCGGTCGCGGCACGTCCTCACACGACGGTGTATCGGTGGCGCAGGCCGTCCTGCACCATCTCGCCTCGCACGTTGGCTGTCTGGGCTTCTTCGCCACGCATTATCACTCGCTCTCTGCGGAATTTAGAGGACACCCAGAGATCGCGGCACAGCGGATGAAGATTCTGGTGGATGACGAGAATAGGCGGGTCACGTTCTTGTACAAGCTCGAAGAAGGAACCGCCGAGGGCAGTTTCGGCATGCACTGCGCGAGTATGTGCGGGATCGCGCCGGCTGTGGTTGATCGTGCCGAAGAGGCGGCGCGCGAGTGGGAGTATACGAGTCTCATGGCCAGGCGGCTCAAGGCGGGACACCCTGAAGGGGAAGAAGACGGTGGTGAGAGTGAGAAAGGTAAAGAGCGAGAAGTGCCGCTGGGCATGTTGAGCGATTTGGCGTGGATGCTGGATGAAGAGAAGTGTGCAAGTGGGGAGGTCAGTGGACGTGGGATCGATGCCTTGGTGAAGTGCATTGAGGCATTATAGACGATTGTTCACAGGTACCAGGTAGGTTGCTTGCTTGATGGTGTCTGGAGGGTTAGGTGTTGTGTACAGTAAGGTGACGGCTTCGATGTTTGATGGGCCCAGTCACTATTTTTCTTCTGGTGGATGTCTGGTGCTTTACTATTCTATTCGTGTGGACTGAGCGTTTGGGGCGCAAGAACTAGCTGTAGCTGTAGGGACATACTTGAAGGATTCGAGTTACCTTAGATCGATGATGATCGGGAACGAGATGTCCCATTCCCTTCCTGTTGATATACTCCGTACTGTATAATAATAGTATCTACACGTAGCTCAACGCCAAGCCCAAGCGATCCTGGGCGGCATCTATTCGTTCAATTCCACCATAGAATGCGATCTGGCAGGTTTTATGTTCGACGACTTTTGATTCGTTCTGTCATTCATTCATGCATATCAGGAACGGACTGAAGCGCAGAGGGAGAGATCATTGCATGTCAGGTATGGACTGAAGCGAGAAGCAGAGACCAGTTTGTTTTGGAAGCAATTTTGTGGTCTTGTCTGCAGCACAGCACAGCGTAGCTCTCAACTCGGGCTCATTTTCCTCAATTCAATGCCATGCCATGCCACAACTCCTGGCTCTCAGGCATTGACCATGCATTCGTTCTCCATGTCTGACTATCTGTTGATATCCATTTTATGAAACAGCCCTCGAGAAAGAAAAAAAGACAGCGCATATCTGATCCAATCTCTCTTTGTCCAGTCCGTTGACCAAGTGAAACTCTCCAAGATTGTGCCTTGTGGATGGCGCGATGATTTGCAACCAACATGCCGGATGCTGGCTATGTCTAGGCAGACGCAGGAACAACAATCTCGGTCTGAATGACAGCCACAGTCTCGGATCCAGCAACCTCGCCAGCGTCTTCGATGACCACAGCTTCGTCCTCTTCGTCGGGAGTAGTAGGACTGTAAGGTTTTGGTTAGCCACTTCAGCGATACAGTCAGAAGAACGAAAGATACATACCCATCATCAGCAGCGCCAACGGCCGGGATTGCTACAGTTCCAGTCTTGGTAGCCACCACCTTGCCAGTCAGAACATTATTCGCCAAGGCAGCATCGGCAGCTATCTTCTCCTTCTTGGCCTTTTCTTCCGCAGCAGAAGCCAGGGCAGCCGGGTCTGGTTCTTGTTCGGTTGCTGGTTCGGCGGTGGCAGCCCCTTTTTTGGCAACTGGTTTGCGTGCAGCCGGCTTCTTTGCCTTGGAAGGCGTGGCTTCTTCGGCATTTTCTTCGCCCGCAGCATCGGCGGCAGCGGCAGCGGCACCAGTCTTCTTCTTGACGGGAGTCTTGCGAGGCTTCTTGGCTGGCTTCTCTTCCTCGTCGTCACCAGCATTTTCGCCATTGGCAGCAGCTTCGGCTTCTTTCTGCGCTTTGGTCTTACGGACACGCTTCTTGCCAGTTGAGGTTTGAGCCGGAGTCTCGGCGGCCTTGGGAGTGGTTGGTGTAGCTGGAGTTTCTGTTCAAGACAAAGTCAGTTGTGAACAAACAAGTGATGATCATGCACTCGAAACGTGCAAGGTCGTGCGGGTCATTCTTACCTTCTTCATTCATCTCAGCATCTCCAGGGGTGGGTGACGCAGGTTCATCAGCAGGGTCCTCGACATCGTCTTCCTTCGCAGCAGCTACAGACTTGGGGGTTCTCTTGGTTGATTTGGCCGTAGCATTGGGATCTTTGGGCTTTCGTGGAGTTCTTGCTTTTGGGGCAGATGGCTCGCCAGCAGTAGCTGGAGTGAGCTTACCACCGAGTGAGAGCTTCTTTTTGACTTCACTCCAGCGTGCGCAGGCCGATCGTGCATCCTTGACACCGATACCAGTGGCCATTGCAGGGTAGTCGATCTGAGCAGTGTTAGTAGAGAAGGTATTGTGGGATACGATCCAGCATAGTATGCATGGGCGTGGTAAAAACTATCACAAGATGGCGGAGATGGTGGTCGTCGGTCACTCACCTGGAGATCGCCACCTTTGACATTCTGGAGGGCAACGACGAGAATCTCGGTCTCACGAGGACTCAAAGTGATCACGGCCTTATTGGAGGTTGCTTCAGACATGGTTAATGATCTTCGATGTTGTTGGTATGATGATGGTGTTCGTGTGTGATTGTGGCTGATCGAGTGATTGGTGAAGGTGGTGAGAGAATATTGTAGCAGAGTGAAAGAGGACGAAAGACTTGGGTGCCGGAGGCAGGAATATATACGGAGACAAGAAAGACAGCTGACGGTATGGCCAGGTTAGCCGAGTCAGTGAATCGTACTTGTATGTTTATTGCGGCCAAAAAGCCATTGAAAGGCAAGTGAAATGTATCTGAATTGAATTGAGCCTGCGAAGATGCTGGTTTTGCCTGCTCACCGCCGCCATTTGGCGACAGTACTGCTTTCAACTCCTGTCAGTCGTTCATAGACTTTGCTCCAGATGCCCGGAGTGACATCCCGTGCAGCCTTGCCGCCGGCTGATTGTGGACGGACGTAGAACTGAGTAGGATTTGGCCTCAGTAAACCACCTCGTTCGACTAGAGGACCGAACCATTCGAAGCTTATAGGTCGCAAGTAGCTCTTGACGGGTCTAGTATTGGCCAATTTCAGAGACAACGAGTCGGCAAGGGTCGTCATTCTCATGAACCTCAAATCCAGCATTGCGTCTGCTGGTAGACTTTGCGCGTAGGCCATGGCTGCCTTGGGGGAATGTTGAGCTGATTGTGGCAGCCTGAGAAAGATCTCCGTCACCATCGGCCTCAGTGTCCAGTTCACGAAGGCAAACGGCACGAAGCCTGCCAGCCATACTGATATCACCTGTCAGTCACGGTCGAGAACGCCCAGGAGTAAGTACATACAGCTAGCAACAACCAGGAATGAGCTTCCATTCATCCAGTGAGCCGGCGCAACTATAACGGTAACGAAAAGCAGGCCCAGAATCGCCGTGAAACGCAAGAACGTGATGAAGTAGATTCTGCCATTTCCTGCGCTGTATATTCGTAGCTTTTGCTTGTATACTGTCTTATGTTAACCTACATCCCTCTCGCTCTTGAGTTCGGTCTACCTTGTGGCTCGGCTCGAGGAGGTAGCCTTCGCGTGAGTTGTTCGATTTGTAATCGTTCTTTGGGTGACAAGGTTAAGTTGGGAGTGATCTCAGCCTTGGGTATGACCTTCAGAGGTACCTCGACTCGTCGGCCAGTGTCGAGTGATTTCGCTTCGTCGCAGCTCGGGACGAGACCTTTGCTCGTGGACTCTTTGGCGGCTGCTTTGGCGGCCGCTTCCTTCTGTGCCTGCAATTGACTGTGTACTACCTGGATGGGCAGCTGATCCTTCTTCTTGCTAGGAGCTGATTTCTTGAACAGAGGCCGAAAGGTGCTAAATTGAGTCCTTTTGCTCGCTGCATGTTGCCTGGAGCATGCCTGGAAAGCCGACCGGACCTTAGCAACAAGTCCAGGCGGTAGGCTTCTCATTGATTTGTTCTTGATGCTGCTAGCAGGAGTTGGGAGGTACAGTCTGCCTTCACTGCCCGCAGTCGTGCTTCGTTTCCAAAATTTGGCCGACGCGGTCGCAGGTTCATGAACTTCTCCGCACGCGGTTCTGAAACATCGAGGAAACTGCGCCGAGAAGATTTGGTGACAAGTCCAACTACTCTTACAACTCATCCAGCCCCGAGGTATCCAGACTCTGTGATCGTTGTGTCCAGAGTCATGTTATGTTCTTGTGCCTCTTGATCTTTTCGAAAGATGTGGCGGTGGCCGATGAAATGGCTGTTGACCCTGACATTCCTCTTTCTCAATGCCGTGGCATACTCACCACTGTCCGATGATACCATACTGAATCGACTTCCTCGGCCGGATACCGCTGACTTTGATATACGGACCGGAAACCTACTGGCACCCATCTTGATCCCTCGAGTCCCGGGTACAGCAGGGTCTAGACAGGTGTTGCAACATTTCGTGGATTTCTTCCGCAATTCCCTGCCTGACTGGACTTTGACTTTCCAGAATTCAACATCCAAGACTCCTACACATGGAGACAACGAGGTTCCTTTTGTCAACCTGATTGCGACAAGAGATCCACCATGGTCAGAACCAGGCAACGTCGGCAGGCTGACCTTGGTGGCACATTATGACTCTAAGTACAAGCCCGATGGATTCATTGGCGCGACCGATTCTGCTGCGCCATGTGCCATGCTCATGCATGCAGTCCGAGCGATCGATGCCGCCCTGACAAAGAAGTGGGAGTCAGTTCAAGCACAAGATGACATAGATCTCGATTTTGAGGAGGACAAGGGCATTCAAGTCCTGTTTCTTGACGGTGAAGAAGCTTTCCACAGTTGGACTGCCACCGATAGTATCTACGGCGCTAGATCGCTTGCTGAAGAGTGGGAACATACGATGCACCCAGCCACGAGCATTTACAAGAACTACTTGGACTCAATCGACCTGTTTGTGTTGCTTGATCTTCTCGGCTCCCCAGAGGATCTTCCCATTCCGTCATGGCAACATTCTTCTCACTGGTCGTACGTGAAAATGGCAGACGCGGAGGAGAGGCTGCGCAAGCTCGGATTGTTCAAAAGCGATTCGAAAAGAACGTGGCTTGCAGACAAGGACAAGAAAGAGACCGACGTATTCAACAGTTACATCATGCAAGACGACCATATTCCCTTCATCGCCAGAGGAGTCCATGTCTTGCATCTCATTCCTGCTCGTTTCCCATCCGTCTGGCATACTATGAGAGATGACGCCGAACATCTCGATGTCAACGTGGTTGAGGATTGGGCACTTCTTACCGCTGCTTTCGCTGCCGAATATATGGAACTGGAAGGCTATTTCGAGGCACCCAAAAAGGTCAAAAGGAACGAGAACATTATAAGCAAGACTGAATTATGACAACGACAGCGCTGAGCTGTTGTTCTCACGACAGGCTTCGAAAGAGCTGAAACTCCAACTCCTGTGGGTTGCATTTGTGGGCTACAAGAGGATCATATCCACGATTTCTCACATCGCTCATCTGCGTTGAATTGACCGACATTCGCCATACGCCCTTGGAGGGTATGTGGCTTTGTGGTATATCGCGAAATCCCTTCTGCCCGGACCTCGCCGACGCGCACTGACGATCAAGCCATATCTGAGTCTCACTGGTCTTTGGTCAGACGCAGGCAGATGAGCGCCGTACGGGCTCATCAAGGCAGGCTGCTAGCAAACGAGCGCACTGTGCAGGAAGTGACTGTGATGATGCCACAGAGCAGACCCATGCCGGTCCAGGAATCCAACTATACCTAGGGCCTTCTCGGCGAGCAAATTTGGGCGCTTAACGCGCCCAGAGATTTGTTTTTTTCTCTCCTGGGCGATAGCCATCGGCGACATTTGCGCCCAACGAGGGGCATGGCGGTTTGTGCACCAGGGCCCCTGTTTAGTCCGTCGACGGCGTAAAATAGAGTGCAAGCTATGCTTGAAATGGGATGGCTCGCATAAAATCGTATAAGCGTATCGCTCAAGGATTTATAGAGGTCTAGATATCCGTAAATCTTTGGGCGTAGCCCTTGTCGTTTTTTTACGATTTTTAGCTCTCGCTACTATTATCGTTACGCCCTTATTTTATATAAACCTTCTCTTTTAGATATTCTTTAATAGCGATAATATTAATATTAAGGCTACTCTTAGCCCTACTACCCTTATCGACACCCCTAAAAAAAGTCGAAGTAAATCGTCGAAGTAAAGAGATCTAAAATATAACTAAAGCGAAAAAATAGAGAAGTTCTACTTAAATCTATTAATAAAAAGTTTACTAAAGAGAGAAAATAATATTTAGCTAGATAGTTTCTAGAATTATTACTATTAATACTTTAAGAGCGCGAGTTTTCCTAAAATCTTCGTTAAATAGCTTAATTCTAAACGAGTAATATTATCTAAGAAATAAAGAATATAAAAGTCTCTCTATAATAATAGTAACTAAGATTTTAATAAAGCGACAAGTATATTAATAACGAATAAAAAAATCTAGATAAATACTATTTATATTAATTACTTAAATTATACTAAATTCTTTTACTATAATATTTTAAGATAGCGTAAAAAAATAAAGTTAATTTACTTTAATATATATACTATAGATAAATTTATAAGAGAGCTAAATAATAACTTTACTTTAAAATTAATTAAAATAAAGTTATCGTCGTTATTAATCTTAACTAAAAAAGCTAGATAATCTATAGTAATATTTACTTTTAAAAAAGCTTATAAAGGTAATTAGATAGCTAATAGTTTTTAAATCATTATAGATAAATTTCTTAGTAAGAAAATAGTTAAAAATATTATTAAGTTACTTAATAAAAAGACTAACGATATATTTAACTAAAAGTATATTATCGCTATTAAGATTATCTCTTAAAATCTTAGTACTTAATATATCTTAAAGTTAAAGAAAAGAATAGTATAATTATAAAATAAAATAAAGAAATTTATAAAATAAAGAGAAATATAAAATTTATTAATAAAGAATTCTTTAAAATTTAATATTATCTATCTTAATAATAGCTCTATTATCTATTATTTTTAAAGGTATTTCTCTCGTACTATCTATATATTAAGAGTAATTATATCTCTCTTATTAATTATCTCTTATATCTCTTATTTTAATTTCTTAAAAGTTAGTTTATAAGAAAAAGAAGAAAATAATATACTAGTAAATTAAAGACGCTTAGTATTAACGGTAGTTTTTTTATTAAATATTGTATAATTTTTATTAAATTTAGCGATAAAGTTAAAGAGATTTATTAGAGTATAAATAAAATAGATCTATTAAGAAGATTAATTAGTTATCTCTCTAAAATTATACTTAAAGTTCTCTTTATCTAGATATTAACGTTATACTTAGACTATCGCTTAAAATATTAAAATTTTCTCTTAAAAATATTAAAGATATACTCGATAGAATTATATAAAAATAAATACTATAGATTAAATAACTTTTTCTATATTTACGGTCTCTTTTTCTTTATATTAGTTTACTTATATAAATAATATTTTATATTAATATATAATATAAATATAAACTAATAGTTATAGAAACTAGTATCTATAAAATAATATCTATTAATTAATAAATAAAATCTCTTAATTAAGATATATCTAAAAATAATAATATTATATATAGATTCTTTATATTTAATATAGATAAATATAAACTTTATAGTATCTAAATTATATATCACGAAGATATTTTATAAAAGCTATTTCTTTTTATTTCTTTATTAAATTTAATTCTAAAAAGATATAAATATAAATATATAAGTCTTATCGATTACGTTATAAATATCTATAAAAAACTAATATTTAAGATTATTTTAGATAATCTTAGCTAATAGATTAAGCGCTAACGATTATACTATCTCTTAAGTATATAGAGATAAGAGAGTATCGAGGATCTAATAGAATAACTTTGAGATAGTATTAGAAAAGCGTTTAAATACTTTAAAGATAATTATCTAGCTAACACTAAATTAATAAATATATATAAAGATAATAATCTTTTTATTTTAATCTATATATTATAAAAATAAACTATTTTTTTTATAAAAGCTAATTACTTTATTAAAAGTCTTAATTAATATTCTTAATTAACGCTAAAATAACTTAAGGTAATAGTATTAAAGACGAAGTTTCTTTAATTTTAACGATAAACGAGAAGAACGAGAGACTATAGTATCGAAGTACTAAGTAATAGCGGTAAGAGAGAGAATAAGTATAAGCTCCTTATCGTTTATATCGTCGGTAGCGGCGAGGTTAAGAGGAGAAGATATAGAGAGATAGTTAAACGGCCCTATAAACTACTAGAGATAGCTTTATAAAATACAATAATAGACGACGTTAAGAAAACACTAAAAATCGCTATATAAGACGCGATTTCGTAACTACGCGGGGGACGGCAACGTAAGTCAGTTTACCCAAAATTATGCACCAGGGTACCCTGTCATGCTTACTACACTAGCAAAATAGGTGCAAACCTAGCACTCCACGCGTTGTGCGCCCAGAATTCCTGGGCGCCCAACTCGCCGAGAAGGCCCCTAGTTTCGTGGAAATGCAGGGCCTTCTCGACTGAGGACTCCGCCAGAGATCCCAAGACAGAATTTCTAGCCATTTGACGGATCGTGATTACGGTGTTGATGCCAGAGTCCAATTTCATTGAACCGCCATGGCGGACTCTGAATTGCAGCGGGTTAGTTGGGTCTACTTTGGGGCATGATGGTATTCTGATGGGCAAGACGTAGACTATAGCCTCTGTGAAGGACGCAGATTCAGCTCAAGACGCGTTGCATCTTCCTCGTCTCAGCGGCGCATTGCTCGGTCAAATCAGATTTAGATCGTTTGCTGGCCATGAGATCGATACGGTCCATGATTGATAGAAGTCAACTTTTGATACAAAGCTCAATGCCTTGTTTCCTGTTCCCCCAAGCACGAGCCGA
This sequence comes from Exophiala xenobiotica, assembly GCF_000835505.1. Classification (NCBI taxonomy): domain Eukaryota; kingdom Fungi; phylum Ascomycota; class Eurotiomycetes; order Chaetothyriales; family Herpotrichiellaceae; genus Exophiala; species Exophiala xenobiotica. Next base: position 5,175,113 of record NW_013562494.1, on the reverse strand, counting down.
ACGACTTTTCATTCTACCTTGGTCCTCAGTCAAAACGCCTGTACCTTAAATATTTGCTAGCCACGAGGCTCATGTTCCGCATCCACTCTATGCACAATTGATATCCCCTGACAGCATAGCATCTCTCATGCCTTTTTTAAGTCGAGCTTCCTCCGCCGTTCTGCATCTCTGTACCGCTACCATGGCCACCTGCGATGATTTTCTCCAGCTCAGCCCTCTCGCCAGACATCTCCACCATCTCTTTGAACACTCCGCCCTCTTTGGCCATCAAGTTCTTCGGCTCATCGTACTCGAGCACCTTGCCCTCACCAAGCACCAAGATCCGATCGAAATCCGCAATCGTACTCAACCGATGCGCAATGACGATCAACGTGCTGTCCGTGAACTCTTCCCTGATCGACCGCTGGATGAGGGCGTCCGTCTGCATATCGACTGCACTCGTAGCCTCGTCCAGAACCATGATCTTCGGGCGCGACACGATCGCTCGCGCCAGACACAGCAACTGCCGCTGACCCTGAGACAGATTCAAGCCTCCCTCGGAGATCTTGCTCGACAGCGACTTGAAGATGTTCGTGTTCGTATCTCTCACACCGTCTCCATCAACCACGGGCGTCACACTCCCACTGGGTCCACTTGAAGCCGACGACACCAAATGCACTCTCGCCAACGCCTCCCTCAACTCTTCATCCGAATGCTGATCAAAGGCGTCCAGATTGCTTCGGACCGTCCCCGAAAACAACACCGGATCCTGCGGGATGATCGCCAACCGTGACCGTAGATCATATAACTTGATCTTCGCGATATCCACGCCATCAATCAGTATCCGGCCCGACCTCGCCTCCAGGAACCTGAACAAAGCCAACGTGAGACTCGACTTGCCAGCGCCCGTCCGGCCGACCACGCCAACCCTCTGATTCCTCTTGACACTGAAACTCAGACCCCTCAGCACAGGCGGCAGATCGTCCGCATACGCAACGACCAGATCCTGCACCTCGAGGTTGCCCTCAGTCGGCCAGGCCGCGGGGGCATCGACGCCGCCCTGCTGCTCGATCTTGATGTTCGAGTACTCGACAATTCTCTCCGTGGCATTCATGTCCAACTCGACATTACTGTATTGGCGAAGGAACCAGATGACGCCTTCTGACAGACTCAGCGCAAAACTCAGCGCGAACCCGGCCAGACTCGAGTCGATGGTCGTGATACTCACAATCAGCGCCGCCGTCACGCACGCGAACACCGCACCCACCATGTTCAACCGCCAGCCCATCCAGCGATTAAACAGCCACAGATGCCAATATGCACGAGTGTGCCGGTCGATGCGAGCGAACATCTTGTCCAGATACGCGTCGGATTTGTCGAAGGCTCTTATCGTCCCGATCCCCATGAGCACCGACCCGAACTGCTCGAACACAGGGGACTTGGCGTTCGATTCGAGCCTCTTGACCTCCCGTGCACCCGCGAGATACCGGATGGCGTAGAACATGCAGATGCCCAGCAGAGCGGCCGCGAAGACGATCATGAAGGGCGACACAAACAAGCCCGCAATGACGACGGACAGCACGTGCATCATGTTGTGCAGCATGAATCCCAAGTCCATGCTGATCCGGCTGTCGAGCATGTTGAAATCGGATGTGAACCTGTTCAAAATGCGGCCCAGGGGCACCGTATCCAGCCAGCGTAGCGGTGCGCGCAGGACGGCGAACGCGAGGTTCTCGAACAGGACCTTTGACGCGCGGATCGAGGCGACGAAGACGTAGAAATAGCGTACCGTGCCGATCAGCCATGCTACTAGCGAGATGGCGAGGTACACGCCCAAATAGTACCGGAGGTTGGGGTCGATCGCGGTGTTTGCCAGTTCGGAGGAAATGTGCTGATACGCACGCACACCGAATGAAGGTGGTTGCTGCACAAGGCGGCTGATGTCGAAGACATTGGGATTGGTCTGCATGAACAATGGATCGGATTCGGTCCGATACGACCTCGTCCACACGCTGATCCAGTAGGACCGGGCGAGGTACACGACGATCCAGACGCCGAAGATCAAGAGGACGAAGAACCAGTAACCGAACCCTCCGCAGGCGCGGATGTACGCGGCGTAAATTTGGAACTTGATCGCGCCCGTCTCGCGCTTCTCGTCGTCGGTGAACTTCTTGGGCTTCTTCGCCTCGTCTGCGCCAGGTTGTCCGGCGTGTGAGCGGCGACGCGCCAGATCCTCGTCGTCAATGTTGGCATCGCTGAGCGCAGACTTCCGGCGGGACCGGTTGCTGAACATCTTTTGCAGGCCGCCGCCATCGTCGATAGTCAGGGCTTGCTCGCGGTCGACTTGCTCCTCGTCCTCTTGCACTTCGACATCCTGGGCGAGGATATGATTTAGTTTGCCTGTGCTCCGGAGGTCTTCTGTTCGGCCCGCTTCTTCGACCGTGCCGTTCGATAGGAGGACGCTGTAGTTTGTCCTGGGGAGGCACAGGGCGACGTGGTGCGTGACCAAGATCCTTGTGCGACCCTGGCCAAGGTCACCGGTCAATGCCTGTTCGAAGAGATGGCGGCCGACATGTGCGTCGACGGCGGAGAAGATGTCATCGAGAATGAGGATCCCTGCTCTTGAGTACAAGGCTCGCGCGAAAGAGACTCGCCATTTCTGGCCGCCGCTGAGATTGATTCCATTGGCACCGATGTCGGTTAATTCGCCGTCCTGGAGCATTTCGAGATCTTTGGTAAGTGCGCATGCAGAAAGAGCTTTCTGGTACCGATCATTGTCTAGCGGAAGGCCGAATAGGATATTTTCGCGGATAGTGGCGTTTTCTATCCAGGGTATTTGCGCGACAAAAGCGACGGAGGAGTCAATGATCCAGTTACCTTTGTTGGCGAGCTCATCGTGTCGTTGATCAGCTGGCGGTGGCTTGGGCACAGTCAGAGTCCCAGCGAGCACTTCAGCCTCACCGATAATGGATGCAAGCATTAAACTCTTGCCAGAGCCGGTGCGGCCTGAGATCACGCTTAACTCCTTCTTGGGGAATGAAAGGTTGAGGTTGCTCAATGTGAATTGCTGGTCCTCCTCTTCTGGTCGATCGGATGGCCAAGCGATGGTGGCATCCTTGAACGAAATAGTGTCACCTGGCTTGCTATACTCCGTCCGTTCTGGGGCATCAAGATACTCTTGGACCCGGTTTGCCGAGACCATAGCATCAAGCAAATCCGTGACCATTTCCGGGATGACCGCTAATGTCATCTCGATTGCTTCAAAGACTGAAATGGTCGTGAACGCCACTGATGCCGTCAATTCTTTGTAGATTAGAGCGTATGTTGCAAGAGAGATGGCAGCAAGCATGACAGGTCCAAAGATCCAGATACTGATCAGAGTCGTATCATAGACGAAAACTTGCCATTGGGTTTTCAGCTCCTTTCTTCTCGTCTCAAGGATCTTTTCGTACCAGTTTCGTTCGAGAGCGCTGAACTTGATTTGCCGAATGCCTTGCAACGCTTCGGTCACGACCGCCATCTTCTGATCACGATGCTTCATCAGGTTGTCTTGCGCATTTGCGTATCGTTTTGCTGCAATGATGTTGATTGGTGTTACGATAGCTGGAGCTGCCAGACCGGCAAGTAACGGGATAGGCCCGATCAATTTCGAGAGAAAGCTGAAAGCAAAAATAAGCTGGATGGCCGAACCGAGGAAGATGTAGTTGTAAGCCGCAAAGTCTGCGATTCTCTTCGAATCAACGCCAACAAGATTAATCGTGCTTTGTCGAGACTTCTGGAAGTCTTCGTCTTCGTCCTCGTCGCCCTCGGGGGTGCGGTCTTCTCCTTTCTGACCGGCGTTTTTGTTGACGACAATCTCGCCATTCAAGGCTTCACCATTACCTTCCGCCTGCTCTTGCTTCTTCCCTGCGCCTTTGACATCCTTTCGTCTGATTGCTTTACCAAACACCACGGCGGAGAGCTGTTCGTAGACGGGGACAGCGAGTTTCATAAAAACGACAAAGAACATCCAAGCTTCTAGCCATGAGGAGAAGGTGACAGCTGCTCCCAATCCAATGACTAGGAGCCAGGCAGTCATGCCGAGGTTGGCACCTTCATCTCGAGCTTCGAGAGCACGCAGAATAAAGTAAAGCGCGATCTGTGGCAGAAAGTTCGTGAAGGAGCAGATTGCCTGGAAAGTCCACTGCTGAATAAATGCCCACTTGTGCGACCAAAAGATGCTTTTCCAAAGCTTGTTCTTCTGTCCGGCTGCTTCAAACCTTCTTCTCAACTCTCGCGATCGAATTTCGTGGTCGATCTGGGGCAGGTCGTCATAGTCAAGGCCCTTATTCTTTGCGGCGAAAGCCAGGACCGACGACGGCCAAGAAAAGGTGAACTTCCCCAGCACCGACACAGTGTTCTGACGGTCAACGACACTCTCGTTATAGTAGACGTCGGGTCGCCGAGGAATGGAAAGGCTTGCGAAGACGAGGAGTATGCCTGCAACGAATTGAATGATTGATAGCGTAAGATGAGCATTTCTCGGAAGTGGACGGACTTGAGAAGCCCATAATGAGATATTCTCAACAGCTACTGCAACGGCGATGAAGCAGCTCGATATCCCGGAGCAAATTCCCAGGTTGTAGCGCTGCAACGATGATGGTGTCACAAAAACAGCCACAGCCTGGAACAGCACGAGCAACTTGCAGGTGTCAGAAAAAGCCGCTCCCGAAATGACAAATCTGACTTACCCATGTCCCGAATTGAAGCCACTGTTCGATGGTCAGAGACAAATCCGGGCGCGTGGTGGTCAAGACAGCTGTAGCTAGAGCGTCGAGACAAGCCACAATCGAGATTAATATTAGGAGTAGTCGTGGTATGAGATCGGAAAAGGCTTCTTCAGACTCTTCGGTAGCTACACCATCTTTGTCTTCGTACCGGCTAGAAACATGTTGATATTGATCCTTCTTCGCGCGCAGTTTTGCGACGAGCTTGTAGCCGGCCGGGATTGAAAGAAGTGCCACAGCCACCAGGCATGCTATCGAGACAGCGACAGAGCCGGTGGTGTGATGCGCAGCCATGATGGATTCCCCAAGCGATCACGATGTCAAAAGGGTCGAATACATCATGTCCTCGATATCACTTCCTGGAGCAAAAGGAAAACGAAAAATCCGTGTGGAATAGGCCTAATGTTTGATATTCGACCGAAGTGGCGGGCGTATGACGATGGCTTTTGTTAACGGTGGAGATCGAGGATTTCGTGGTTTCCACGTCGTGACAAGAGGTAACGACACTTCGAAGATTGAATGAACAGAGATTGAGGACACGAAATCTGTTCTCGAGTCGTTATAAAATTCGAAAAATTAAGAGTCGTCGTTCTCGGGAGGAAGCATAATACGAAAGTCCCAATATATGGGTAAATCCACAAACTGAAACATGCAGGTAGCTACCTCGAGGCTACCTATTCCGGGCCTAGGTAAGCAATTCTCCCACTATTGTCATTGGCAAGTTCTTAACGTCTCCCTAAGGCGTTCTGCAAATGAGTCACTGCGTTACTCATACCTGTGGACGGGATGCTACGTGCATGAAAGGGCAAAGTAACATGCTATGGATTTCTTGAGGACGTCTTCATCAGATGTTTACAAGTAAAAGGATATTTCGTTGCATGTATGATAGTGGAAGTCCATATACATTGATCAAACTGCCAGTGCTGATACAATATCGCCATCTAAAGGCAGAGTCACATTTACTCTGAATCAATAATCACCACCTCCGCTTCTGCCTCTCCTATGCTCTCCACCTTGAGCATATCATTGGCATTGATGTGAGTCACATATGCACCATCCCCCTCATTCAATACTTCTCGTCCGTCCAATCTGATCTTGGCCTGCCCGCCCTTCGTTTCAGGGAAATGGATGTACACTTTTCTATCCGACTTGGAGCTGACAGCATCCCCGCCACCGACCATATAGGTGAAAGCACTGCCTGGGGGTATGATGCCTGCTGAAAATACAATGTCGGCATGGATAGGGATGGTGCCCTCCCGGGCAGGGACTGCAGCCTTCTCCTCTTCCAATGTAGCATCAGGTCCCGCCTTCAATGGAGTAATGATGGTCACAAAGCCTTTGCGCTTGTCTTCCTCCTTGAAGGTATTGGTGTGATATGCGGGCGGCAGGTTTCTCTTCCAAGGTAAAGCCCATATTTGAAGGAAGTGTGTCCACTCCTTCTTCCCTTGGCTATCTTCGTTGAACTCGCTGTGCGAAATGCCCCTGCCTCCAGTTGTGAATTGGACATCACCACGCTGTAACCGGAAGAATTTGTCTTTGTCGGTGCTTTCGGCGCCCTTCTTTAGCATCGAGTCACGATGTGTCAATTCTCCAGACAGGACATAGCTGAAGATTTCGGCATTCTGATGGAAGTGTGTTGGGAATCCTTCTCCTGGTTCGACGCGATCTTCGTTGAGGACGCGGAGAGATCCAAACTGCGTGTATCTCGGATCATACCATCCCGCAAAGGAGAAAGTGTGTTTTGTCTTGAGCCAACCGTGGTCGGCACCTCCTCTTGTCTTTGAGGGTCGAGGGACGATTTTGGTATGCGATAGAGTGGACATGGCAGCTTTCAAGGTGTTTGTTGTTTTCATAGATTGTTCTGTGGCTGTGTTGGTATTGTTGCTGCTGAGCATGTAGACTGCTCTTATTGCTGTGATTAGGACTGTTACTGTAATGATGAGTGTGGTTTTTGAATGGATCAAGTCGGGCAGCATCGAAGAGGAAAGAGAGATATATACTTAGACCTGTGAAAAGCGAAAAGAGCTAGATCATGGTGGAGGAGACGAGAAGCTCCCAGTGAGGATTATAGACGGTTTGGTCATGGATTTGTTGCAATTGGAAAATGGGTCGTGATGGGTGACAGGTTTACCAATTCTTGTGTAAGCGAAGAAGAGCTGCGGAACCACACACCCAGAGTACCCGTACGAGCTCGTGTGAAGAGGCGCAGGGAGAAGAGCCAATCGCGTAACTCGTTAGTCATCAACCCCACATTGTCTATCACTCAAATGATCCATGGACATCTTCACCTACGGATTAACCCCAATCAATGCTGCACTCAACACCTCATTCCTGCTGCTATCCACTTCCCAGTCACTCGAATGTACTCTTGATGAAGAGACAACGACCCGCTACGAGTAACATCATCGAAAATCCCTTCGTCAAGCCAGAAAATCAGTCTTGGGAAATCTCGCCGCCAGCATCGCTAAACAGATCGATCTCTCCCCCACCAACCAATCCCCGACGACGCACTAAGCCAGCCTTCAATTCCATACCCACCAAGTCGGACACTGCAGCCGTAGAGGCAGGTGAAGTCGAGATCGATGACCATGTCACATTCTTCTCATCTAAACTCCTCGCTGCAACGCGACCCCAGATCGAAGGACAGCCTCGGCTGGACCATAACGAATGGCTAGACCTCTATCAGAGAAACCTCAACGATAGAGGTCACCACTTCGTTGTACACCAGCACGATCATCCAGTCGCTGGCACCCATTATGATCTTCGCCTGCAATGCAACTCGACCAGCTCGATCAGTTTTGCAATCATGTACGGCCTACCAGGAGATCCCAACAGCAGGAAGTTGAATCGCAATGCCACCGAGACCAGAGTCCATAATCTGTGGGTGAGTTTGCTTCACGGTTTTGACAGCTCCAATCCCCGGCCTGGCCATGCTGACAACTTTTCAGAACCATCTCATCGAAACAGCCTCATACGAGACCGGGACTATGCTTCTCTGGGACACTGGCGAGTACGAAGTCCTCCAGGATCCTCAGTCCAACAACGACAGCAACACCGACTCGGATTCCGAACCTGATCTATCTAGCATCGAATCCGAGCCTGCGAAACTCCATCGCGCCTTTCAATCCCGCAGGATCAAAGTCCGACTTCACGGAACTCGTCTCCCGAAAAACTACACCCTCAACTTCCGCCTGACACACGAAAACAATAGACTTGCCCAGCCCGAACCACCAGCATTCAAACGCCGCAAACGCTCCCAGCCGTCCACCACTACCCGCCGGCAAACTCACGTCGAATCGTCGGACTCGGATTCGGATTTGGACTCTACGTCAGGACCCAGTCGTCCGTCAACGCACGATCAATCAAGCCAGAGCTCCTTTGAAAAGGCCAGAGCAGGCGAGAAGCGCATTCCGAAACTCGGCCGCAGCGTCTCATCCTTACTACGCACGACGTCCCCACCACGCCCATCACGAAAACCTCCTGGCCTTGAACATCAACCTTCAAGTTCCCTCTACACATCGACGGCGACAGCGACAGTGACCGCTACTGCACCTTCCTACTCTAGCGACCTCGTCACTCCTAAACGAGACAAACCTCAGGACGAGGTCGGGGCAAAGCACCAGACCACCTCCACTTCCACTTCCGCCTCCACCACCAACACTGCCACGACTGCACACCAACCCGACGACGTACCCGAGTCCAAAGAAGACGAAGAAGTCCAGATCCGTCTTCACAACGCCTACCCCGGCGCAACGAACAGCATTGTACGTTTCTCCTTCTCCTTCTCCTTCTCTTCCTCCCTCCTACTCTCCCTCTGCCCTCCCTAGGCGCACGTGTCTCGTCCCTGTCCCGACCCTGTCCCAAACCACTTTCCCCTTGTTTTGGCACTGGACCAATATTGTAATAATAACGACACAACTCGCAGAACTCCATCCACCAGCGCAAATGGTTCCTCTCTCTCGAGCGAGAGGCCTGCGGCTTCCGACCGACCAATCGTATCGAATTCGGCCGGCGGGTCTGGGAACGACCGCGTCTACGTCAACCATCATCTTCTTCTCCAGCAAACGAGCAAGTCCGAGTCCAAGGCCACGGGCAAGGACAAGGGCAAGTCCAACTTGGCGGGTTTCCTTCGTTCTACGTCCGTGGGCGGGATTTCGAGACGAGTGTCCTCACGGGTCGTCTCGCTGCGGATGTAGCCCAGGACGAGGGCCTTGTCAATTATAAGCCGAGAGGTGGGTGGAAGGCCGTTACGGATTGATTCTTGGACACGGTAATTTCAGCTGGAATGAGTTCGACATGTGATGATGTCTTCAATTTTAAGCTTAAGCTCAAGCTCGTATCTTGAGTTTTAATGCCAAAAGGCTTTATTTGAGCATGTTTGATAACTGCCAGGTAATTATATATTCGACAGTATTTTCTGTTCACCACGCACGTGTCCCGTTCCAAATCGCTTGATGCATATTAACGCCGAATAGACAATCCATCCCAAAACACACAAAACCCCTCGCCGACTAGACTCGCCGAAACGGCTTTACACATGCTGCGGCCTGAACGGCTCGTACGCCGTGCCTCGTTGATCGGCATACCCACCTGGCCGTGGGCCGAATGTATTCAGCGGCACACCCTGCTGATCACTCGGGCCCAGATACGGGCTCCCAACACGCTCGTACGTGTACGGGGTCTTTTCCGCCCTGGTTTTTCGCGCCTCGCGACTCCCCGGGTTGTAGGGGCTCCGACCACTGCAGCAGCAGACGCTGAGTAACCAAAAGAATCCGGCGCCCACAGCGAACGCCGTGCCAATCCACGTGACACTGAGCACCCTTGTGCCGACGGTACTTTTGATGCCGTAGTCCTTCTTGAGCGTCTCATTCAGCGCACCCTTGACCACGATGTACACTGCCGTCGCGGTGATGCTGGCGCCGAGAACGAGCAAGCACATGGCCGCGGCGCAGAACGTCGTGAAGAACGATCCCCACCTGCTGAAGACGGCGGACACGCCGACCAGCAGCGTCACGCAGGCCGCGGTGAGAGCTCCCACGTACAAGTAAAAGATGGCTTTGCTGGCAGAGTGGTACACGTCCAAGCCATCGCGGAAGGACTTGGGAAGGTAGTCGTCGATATTGACGCCGGTGTCGTTCAGGCCCCAGACCTTGATCGGGTTGAACCAGAAGTAGGCTTGCGGGTCCGTGCAGTTGGCGTATGTGTCGTCGCCGTTCCAGCTGCAGTAGCTGCGCATGTAGACCGTGTAGTAATCTTTCATTCCCAATGACTGTTTGGCCGCTTGAAGAGCTCCGCCCAGGACGGTCTCGTTGCTGGATGTACCATCACCGAGGAGGTTTGCGGAGGAGGTCAGGGTTATGTTTGTCAAGTCGATCTATGCAGCACGGTTGTGTCAGTCTGCGAGCTCGCCCAAAAACCAGAAACGGGTGACTATGTAATGCTGACCTTGAGAAAATATAGATCGTCCACCGTGTTGTTGCGGTCAAACGTGCCCGCCAGGAAGACTAGTACTAGGCATACTAGTACGGCGATGGAAAGGAGAAATGGTGCTGTGATACAGCACACACGGCCCGCCGAGACCATGATGTGTCTGGAGTGTAAGAGGTGCCCTTCTGTTCAGGCGAGAGAGGCAGTTCAGGCCAATTCAGCTGCGCCTGTTTCCCTTTTGTGTAGACGAATTTGGAGCAGATGATGCGTTTCAAAGTGATGCGTGCGGGGAAGAACAGGAATACGTCGAAGGCTGTCACACGAGATGGTGTGTGAAGCAGCAGAGTATAATAAGGTGATATGCAAGTATCGTAGAGGGACTGAACAAGGTCGAAGAGGCGTAAGAATAAGTAACTGTTCTTTCGATCCCAAACTCGACGTAACTTGGGGGCCCGTAAGCACTTGAGTCCGGTGTTTGGACTAAAAAGCAACTGGCCACAGCCGCAGCCTTAGCCGCAGGCGAAGCGAAGGGTTTGGAGGTGGTCAAGATGTGGAGCTGATCTGTGAGATCGATGGCTGGAGATTTCCAAAGATGGTCAACGATGAGTAGGAATCACCACTTGGATGTTTGTTTGAGATAAAGAAAGCTGAGATGAAGAGAACGAGTGCTTCGAGATCGATGAATACAGACAGAAATGAATCTGGTCCCAAGACCTTTTAAGGCTTGCTCTTTGAATCGACTGTCAAGGCCAGCAGGATCCCTGTTTGGGTGGCACAGTCGTCGTAGCAGGTGGCTCAGCTTGTGCTCCATATATTCGTGTGCGCCCACGAGATCTTGATGGTGATGGTGACGGTGAATTTGGCAAGTCTGGTCTACGAATTCGGAGAGGCTGAACACCGTATACTACGAGTACCTATCTATGCTTCGCTCCTCGTGACAGCATCCACGATGGACGGCAGCTGGCAATTATCGATTCTTTTTGAAGCTCAACATGTATCGAGCAAGTCTACTACGCCTAAAGTATTGGAGGTCCCTCGTAGATACATGCCAGTCACATGGATGCATTGTACCGACAAGCAGCTGAAAATGTACAGCTTGGCTCCGTGTTGATCGGTTCGCGCAGACTATGCGGTGCCCGACTGAGATCCAAATAAGCGAAGACGAAGTCTTGGTCCCCTCTAACAGAGACTCGAAAAGGTCGTACTGCGTGCGCGGAGTACTTGTAAACCCGTCGAGGCTGAACTCCAATGACCAAGCTATTAATAGTCCTGCCTGGCCAAGATCTCTTCCGCCCAAATCAGCAAAAAGCATGAGCCAACAACCGATCAAGGCCAGTCATGATCCTCTATAGCCGTGCTAATAATGAAGACTACAGATTTGCTGCCAGCCTCAAGAATGGCCACATGATTCAAAGGCCTCGTCCGGCACCATATCATGAGCTTTCGGCAACGTGTAGGATATACGCAACCACAGCCGCGCATGCTGGTCAAACCACGAGTCATTGACAAGAAACATCAGCCACGAGCCGCGTGTTCTGATCTGCTTCCATTATTTCATTATGCTATTGACTACAGTAACAAAGGTGACTCGTGCCTTCAACTCGTGTCTGTCCGCCTGTTTCCCTATCTTGATTCAGATCGACCCTAGCTGGTTGGGCATGTATTGCTGATTTGTTCTGAAGATGGAGAGAAACGTGGCGAACAAACACATCCTCAACGACAGGCAATCCTCATATCGTCCAAAGACCTTAACTCAAACAAGACACATATCGATTAGTGCGCGTCACGGTCACGACTCCTGCCTGCGCCAACCAAGAACCGAGGGTATTTGTCTTGACAAATCGCAGCATTTCCATCACGCAAGCGTTGACACGATTTCGATCTCGCTCAGAAGGGCTCGTTCGAACGATTTGGCCCGGAGGGACATCTAAGCGGGCACCTGATGTTGACCTGTTCTCATTGTCAGTACGTCTGCGCGAAATCGGCGTCCGTTGTGGCAGGCTCACCATTAGCACCTTCATGGTGTTGCTCCTCTCCCTCTTCGTCCTCCTCATCTTCTTCCTCTTGCTCGTACTCTCCGTGCTGTCCAGCGGGAACCCAGCTGTCGCGGTCATCCTTCATGGGCTGGTCTTGACCGGCTAGGTCAACACCACCCTCGCGCTTGGCGGCGTTCTTTCTGCGCTGGCTGAGATTGCGCGCGCGGGTGGAAAGCTTGGACGCCACTTGAGCGCGGGATGACACCCAGTTGGTCAAGGCATCCTCGCAGTCCTGGATAATAGCCTTGGAGGCCTCGTAACCGTCGTAGGCCTGACGGGTCTCGCCAGGCGTGACCGGGGTATCATCAACCAACTCGAGCAGATGCTTGCCGTATCCGGCAATGATGGCCACCTTTTCGCTGTGCTCACGAATGGCGTCGAACTGGTAGGTGAATGCTGCCTTGAGCTTCTCACGGGTAATGTTCGAGAGTTGAGCCTCGGCGACAAGAGATTCGGCTTCGGCACGGACGAGTTCCTGCTCCAGGACGACAATTCGAGGGCTGTTGGGCTCCTTGTACTTGAGCTGAGCAATTTGATCGGTGATTTTCTGCTTGCGGTCTCGGGAAGGCTGAACAGAGGCTTCGATATTGCGAATGGACTTGATGGTCACACGGTATTGGTCATATCGGTCCACGAATTGATCTTCGAGCTCGCCCATTTCGTAGATGAGAACACCGAGCTTGTCAGTGACGTCGCTGACATCCTCGTCGCAACCTTCACCCCACAGAGACAATTGTTGCTGCATAACAGGATTAGAGAGATGTTCACCCCAATGAATTACCCGGGACTTACAGCCACTTCCATCCGTTCGCGTGCTACCAGCTCCATACTGCGCATGACGTTCTTCTCCATCTTGACGAGCTGCGAGAGTTTCTTCGCGAGATCTGGGCCAAATGCACCAGCCGTTCCTTTTCTGAAGGCATGTCCTAACTCGCCGTCAGATGGGGAGGTGTACCAAGCAGTGGTCTCACGTACCAAAGTTGGAACGACCGAACAGACGGCCGCCCTTGGTGGAGGACGGAGGCGGAGGAGGGTTCTCGATCTGAGAAGCAGTAGGAGCGCGCGATTGGCGCATAGAATATGTGCGGTGCATCTTGAGTGATTGTAGTGTGGCAGTGAGAGGAGGAGGAGGGGCTCGTGCTCAGGTTCGATTGAGCAGGCGAAAGGCGAAAAGAGGTTGGTGATAGGTCTGAATGCGCAAGACAGGGTGTTAGCAGAGTCAATTCGAAGCTCGAATACTGCAATCAGACTTCGAATAAAAGTGACTGCGGTGGTGAAGGAGTTGGAGAGTAAAAGGAATGAATGGCGCCGAGGAGTGAGAACGGAAAGGTGCAAGTTCAGCAAGATGAAGGTGAAGGTGAAGGTGGCCCCAAGGTGGATTGAGATGACGTGCCGGATGGGAGCGGGAGCTGGAAAAGATGGGCAAATGCATCCAGCACCCAGCACAGGGCAGCGGGCAGCGGGCAGCGGGCACCCACAGGCGAACAATCGCCCATGCTCGATCCATGCAGGCCCTGCTGCTAGCCTAGCGAACCCCAAAGCATCAAGCCCCCGTGTCAAGCCACCTTTTTCCAGCTCGTGCCATCCATGCACAATAATACATCGAACAACAGCTGTTCCACAAGTCACCCCATCAATAATCTCGCCGTCCAAGTGTCATGTCTTTGTTCGGTGGTGATGATGATGGAGCCCGCCGCAACAACGTCATCGTAAGCGCCGCTGACTCGTACCACAGTACTGCCTCTGCAACAAATACAACAGGCAAAGCAAAACAAAGAAGTGTCAACTTACCAGAGATCAGCGTATGTGCCACTTGTGGGAGAGACGAGGTGGAAAAGATGATTCAGCCGGCGCAGGTACAGAAGATATTTCGAGCTATGGGATGTTGGAGCTTTGGAGCTGCTGCAGCTAGTCGAGTAACGAGTTGTTATGAGTACGAAGTATGACGCTCTGAGAAAAATGGATGGGTATGGCAACGGCTTAGGCTTAATAACCGCTCACGATGCAGGTTGTGTGGCTTGAATCTGGTCGTCAAAGCAACAAGCCGCTCACGTCATCGACACGCACCAGCTGGGAGCTACACTCGGGACACTGGAGCTATCACTGTCAGAAAGAAACCGAGCACCACCAGGAAAGAAGACGACGGAAGAGCCAATTCAAACTCAGATTCCACATGCATCCATAGTCGACCTCGAATTTCTACTAGAGAATGGAGTCCTGGGGATAGCGCACGCACCCGTGTACACACAAGCTGAACATCTCAGTGCGATCGGTGACATCTGCACAGCCTAGTGATCAACGCAGCAAAGGTCCAGTCCCGCCAGCAAGACTCTCGCAGATTTTCTCCCACCATTGATGACGATCAGGGGAGCTGCCCCGTCCCATGGCGAATTAAAAGTATGCACGTCAATGGGCCACTGCGACCGACCGGAAATGCCAGCTCTGGACCATCGGAGCCTTAAAGCTCTCCACTGCCATCACCACTGCCGCGTTCTCGACTTTCATTCTTTCTTCTGGTTTGCCAGGCCAGCTGCTGTGCTCTTCCACCAAACCTCTTATCATGCGGCCCAATCTTTCTTTTACGAGCCTTCACCATCTGAACTGTGCCTGCGCGGTCCCGTCTATTCTCAAACGTTTGCGAATCCCTTTGGCCCGGCCTCCGTCCGGATCGGTCCCTGCCTGCTTGTGTCCCGGGCCTGGTGGCCTCGTGAGTATTCTGTGACTTATGACCACGCGCATAGCCTCTCGTTCTCGTCGGCAAGCGCTCCGTAGATTCAGGTTCGGATTCATCGTCTGAGTCCTCGTCAACCTCGCCTACGTCGTCCGACATTTGGCTATTACTTTCGTAGTCCGAATCCTCAGAATCCCCGATTTCGGGGGCTTCTGGAACTTGCGCTCGCTCATCTGCAGAGCTGTCGCCAACGCCGTCCATGGTCGCATTTCTAGTGCGGTATGAGGTTCGAGGGCTTTCCTGCATGGGCCTCTTGCGCTTCGGATGGCGAGTCAACAATGGAGATTGACTGCTGTCCTCTCGGATCTGGTTCGCCTGTTCCTCGGTCAATTTGTTGGCTCCTGTTGTCCTGGCAATGCGTTCAGATGCCATGGGAATCAGCCTCCTGGCATTGGCTGGTCTTTCGCCGGGTTCCCAGAAATTCTTCGTCACCGACTCTGGATAGTTGTAGTTGTACAGAAGTTCCTCGCCGGCTTTGATCAATCGCTTAGCGAAAAGTCCTAGTCGCACCACTCCATTGCACCATAGCTTCTTGGGTTCAACATTGATGTATTCGTCCAGCTGGGAGTTGTTCATAAACCTCATCTTGTTGCCATGGTTTGAGGCATCGATTTCTTGCCCTTTGTTGATGATGAAGAGATACTCTTGGTTCAACACATGATACATTGCTCCTCGTCGATCACCTTCATTGATGCTGATAATCTCGCCGGTATACTCGCCGATAAAATCACCGGCCGCAATCTCGGCTCTGCTGTAGAGGCCATAACCTTGTACTTGACTGGGTGCTTTGGTGGTGGGTGCCGGTAGGCCAAGCTGAATCCGGTTGTTCTTGCAACGGCCCTTTCGAATGTCCTCGTTGTACTTATTATATGAATCCAACACTTCGAGCACGCCACATTTGCCGCACAAGAATGGATCGCACTCACGGTTGTGCGTCCAACAGTCACATCGACTGTCCTTGAAACAGATTTTGTTTCCACGCATGGTGCACGTACATCCGCGGAAGCGTCGTTTGCAAGAATCACCACATCCGCACATTCGCTCGCAATGTATCTTGCTCTTCGAGCAGGAACATGCTGGATTGTTGTAGCACGGCCCGTCATGAGAACACGGTACAAAGGCTTCCCGGAGGTCCAGTTCGGCGCTTCTTGAAGTGTCAATGTTCGGTGGCGGCTTCTTCCTCTTGCGCATACCTGGATGGTTCGAGAGTCGCTGAGCATTACTACTGTCAGACATTACCTCCCCATCCACGCTCAGGTGAGCTTTGCGCGTTAGGCGCCAAACCATGTATTCAAAGATCTTCATGCAACCGACATCCTTGACAATCTGTGCAATGAGGCACGGTCCCCGCTTGTTGTTAAGATAGAATTGTAGCCCTTTATCAACCACAAGTTTTTGAGACTGTGATTGAAATGGTTGGAACTGAAGGTCCAATATCTTGATATTGCGCCTTTTGGTGGCATCCCAGAAACAGGATGGACCGCAAAGATCATCATCGTCCAAGATATGCCGGCTCTGGACAACTGCACGACTGTCACCACCAATACTGCCATCTGCTTGTCGACCCAGTATTTGTCCCAGTGTCAAGGATGGTTCGACGCAGAAGAGCCCACAAACATGTAGGTCGGTCTTGACCTTCTCCCGAACGGGGAGGGTAGTGAATTTCCGTAAGTTGTGGTCTCGCTCTTCGTCGTTGATAAAGGCGGTGAATTCTTCGGAGTCCTTAACTCCATGATCTTCATCGGCAGGTTCCTCGTATGAACCATGTTCGGGGCATTGATGGCGGAAGCATATGACGCAGAGGCTAAGGTCTTTGCTGCGTTCCGCTTTGGGGTCGTCATAACGTGGCTGTAGAAGTCCACCCGCGGCCACATGCCATAGACTGACTCCGGTCTCCTCATGAAAAGCATAGGCGGCCAGTCCTGCAAGCACCAAACTGTGATCATCTGGCTTTGGTAGACTTCTGAACGTCTCACTGAAATGCATGCATCGACTCTCCGGATCAGCAAGCCCACAGGTTCTGCACTTGTTCCTTTGCTCTGCTTCCCACAAGTCTGACCAATCTCCGGTGACTTCACGATCGGGATCAAAGTGCCCTACAGTGAAGTAATACAGCACATCACTGGCCTTTATCCTGAGATACGAGAACAATTCCTCCGCCCACGGCTTCCAGAGCCAGACCTGCTCCTGGCAGTTTCGCTGAGCCAACAGACTATCGTAGTTGTTTTTGAACCTCTGCTCGCGCTCTGCATACTTTTCGGTAAATTCGGGATCTTGTATTTCATCTTCTGCATCGTATGGTCTGTATTTGGCGGTTCGATAGCCCGGCGCCAGCAAACTGGCCGACACTCTTCCAATGGCCTTATACTTTGGAAGCATTGTCCCGCCGGTGTAAAAGGATGTCTCGTCAGTCGGAATCACCTGCAGTTTCTTACTCTGAGGTTTAGCAAATGCCGCTAATTCGGCTTCACTGGCAGATCTTCTTTGCTTAGTGAGAGCTGCGAACGGATCCGCTGCCACTGACTCCGTCTTTGGACCGGAGTGCATTCTTGTGTCCACTAACGCCTGTCTCAAATCGGCCTGCACTGATTTCTCACGCCATGAGTGCAGGTCTTTTCGCAAATCCTCCAGAATGGCTTTGATTGTCTCAATCTTAGGTTCAACGCGAGCTGTTTCCATAGAACCACTGGATTCATCAGATGTGTAACTCTCGTCCTCAAGTATGGTGTCATGGCCACTGACTTGTCCGTGACCGTCGGGTGTCGCCTGAGGTCTAAGGTCGGCTGCATTGATCTCTTGGGCCTGCCTACCTAGCACTTGTGCTTGATCAGGCACATTATCGCGTTCGGAATCCCTGAATAATGGTTCTCTTTGCCGCACGCCTGGGCCTTCGGTATCGTGCTGCATGGTGTTGGGAGCGGTTGCCTCGAAGTTTCGTGTAAGAGGATTGGTTCTCTCTTTGCTTGACAAAGCCTCGCATATTGGAGGAGAAGTCTGCGCACTGGATGGAGCGACAGTGTTATTTGACCGTGGCAGATTCAGAGACACTATCTTCGACCGACGTAAGTCAGGCGAATGCCTAGCTGCATAAGAGCATAAATCTCCACGTTGTCTGCAAGCGGTGCAAGGTGACAACCCATCGCACTTTGATTTGACACGATTGCAGTTAATACAAGCCAGAGTTTTAGATCCACTGTTGGGTTCATTCTGGACAACATGACTCGTTGTGCTCGACGAGCTGCGGGCGATGATATTTCGCTCGACGATATTTCGCCGCTCGATGATTTTTCGCTGCAAATCGTTCACCGCGTCTGTTGAGGCGTTTTGGGGCTCCTCTTCTAGATTGTCCTCGGTCGAGTCCGGAAGACCTTGGTTGGAAATGCTCTGTAGTGTGCGCCTCACCGAATTTTGCAGTGTCTGATTAATTATAGGTGCAAAAGTTTGGTTGAGAGTGGTTGAAGGGCTTCCTAAATTAGCCTGTGTTGGTCCACGACGTAGATCTTCGCGAGATCCTTGTCGAACGGGAGAGTATCTGGGAGAAGATGTTGGTGTCTCGAGACGAGGTCCACCAGGAATCGAGGCACTTGTGGATCCTGTCCGTGTTTCGACGTCGCCGCTCGCACGGGTCTGAGGCGTCCGACTCCGCGCATCGACGTCTTGTTCGCGCGTAACAGGATCGCGCATTGCTGCGAGCAATGCATTATATGGCCGTGGTCCGAGGTGAACGGCCTCAAAGAAGGCATTTGCGGTGGGCATGGGTCGGGAAAGTGAAGCCTGCTCGTTGCCTCTTTGCAGCGGATTTTGCGTTGCTCGTAGTGACGGTGTAGTTTGCGTAGATGCAAAGGAATTTGGTGACATCTGGTTCGTCTGGCGCCATGGGTTGAAGGAATGATCACGCACAATTTCATGTGTCAAATCTATGTCAACTTTACGGTTGCGTTTCTTTCCGGCCGCTTCATCTTCAGAGTCGCTCAAGACAATGGGATCGATCTCATTGCCGTTGAAGGTGGTCGAGAAGGTGTTCGAATTCCGTTTCTGATGGGGTGCTGACGCTGACCCTTGCGGGTAGTCGCTCAGACGTTGATTTGCTCCATCATAAGGAATTCGATTCTCCTGCCCCGGTCGTCTCGGGTGTGATGCTTTAGGCAACCCGGTATGAATGTCCATCTTTGATCATTCCTATGTGCGATGAACTGTCAACTACGCGTCGCAAGACGCGACTTAGCGAGGCGCCGGTTTGACAAGTGACGCTGTGCATGTGAATTGCATATTGTCGACGCAGCCATGCGAGAAATTAGATGATTTGGAAGAAAACGCCAGAACGAACGATGGCTAGTCCGCTGAAAGTGCTTTGGAAGTTCAAAGTTGAGGATGGGTGAGGACAGTGAGAACAGTGAGGATCAATTGAGGATGCCAAATCAGATGGCACCAGATGGCAGCAGGGGGCACCCAATCGCTAAGAGTGGCTTTAGGTAAGCTGGTCACGGCTGGTCTCCTGGTGGTGAGGCTTCACTAGCTCCTGCCGAGCCCGTCCAGGGGTCTTGGCATCAAGACTGCCCTTTTGTGCCTTCCACATTCACCCCGGCATGGTGCCCATCAAGTATCAAGGAACACAGCAGAAGAATTAAATTATTCCTACAACTAACCATCATTCCTCGTAGGAGGAGATTTCCTTTGTTGCGCTGCGAACCAATTATTTGCCTCAATGCCATGGTCTCTCAAGGTGAGCCTCCACGAACCACCCGAAAACGTCCACGCTAAAATTTTCCAGTCCCAAGCCGCATGTCTCCCTGTTAGCGCTCTGCGACTCACAAGAGTCAATAGAGAATGGTTCCTATTTGTCGGGCAAGGACCTCATCTCAATGTCTACGATCTACATGGATTCAGACGCCTCTCTGTTCAAGTGTTCCAGGCCCAGCCTATCCATGGTATTGTGACGCGACCTGGTACCGCACCTCCCGGCAACGAGCATATCCAGTATGTCATCATCTGGGGTGGCGCCTTCGTACGAGTCGGCAGGCTGATTGCCTTTGCCGAAAATGCAAGTCCACAAGCATTCAAGACACAGGTGGAGTTCGCGGAGGAATTCAGTGTAAGAGACTGGATTATTGATGCCGTCTTCGCCGGTTCTAGCGTAACTATGCTTACAGCACACAACGTGCTTTTGGACTTCCCTATTGTCGACAAGCATCCTGAAATTAGCTTGGACAGTGAAAATGCCCAGGTAATTCATGGCCCCGGTTCTTTTCTCTATTCAGGCAACCTACATGTTGCCACTCCAGATCTGATTATCGTGGCCGCTGGGACAGTCTTCGGCAACATTTTGGTCTGGACTTGTTCCCGAAATGGCACTGGCCAGGAATGGCTAGTCTCGGTGAAGCATGTTTTCAATGGACACAGAGGTTCTGTATTTGGTGTTTCCATATCCGAACAATTCAATCAAGTGGACAAACCTAGTCGATTACTTGCAAGTTGCAGCGATGACCGCACCGTCCGACTGTGGGACATCAGTGATTGTGAGCACTCGTCTCCGAGGTCAGACCACCAAGTTATCACAACCACAACCGGCTTCGGTAACGCCGAGGAAGGCGAGAAGTTCGAGCTGGCCTCTGCTTGGGGTCACACTTCACGTATCTGGGGAGTTCAGTTCGTACCCAGGATCGCCAACGATCCCTGTTCCGACCTACTGATCTTGTCAAGAGGGGAGGACGCTGTATGCCAGTTATGGTCTACTGAGACCAATCAGCGAGGATACTTGCAGCTACGACCTCTGTGTAGTGATCGGCATCATGTAGGCAAAAATGCCTGGTCCATGTCACTTGAGACAGATGGCCAATTCATGACTGTCGTTACTGGCGGCGCTGATGGTCAGGTAGTATCGAGGCCGTTTGATCTGCTTAATACAAGCAAGGACTTTTCAATCACACTATCAAAGACAGTCAAGGAGATCACCAATACATCACAAGCCCTGAAGCACTATCTCCCAATCAACAGAGACTCGTGCCTCGCAACCACTGACCAAGGTGATCTGTATCATATGGTCTTGCGGGATGGAGGACTAGGCTTTACTCAGCTTTACAAGAGCTCCACCCGAGGCGGTCTCGTGCTGTGCAAGGCTGCCGCACTGGGACTAGTTTTGGTAGCTCAACAGCGAGGCGGCCTATTCGCGTTGAGGCTTGATAGGGGCAATGATTTGCTGCCTATAACGCTGCCCTTAGGCGTTAGTATTTTATGGATGCGAGTCGCGTCTTCCAATGGAAGCCTTGCACCCAAGACATGTGTTGTTGCGTCTTTGGGGAATGAAGAAGCTCTCATAATCTGGTTGGGTTTGCGAGGGGACTCTCTTGAAGTTAATCACACGGTGCTCCGACTACCAAACACCTTCGTCCTGACAGCTTGTTGTTACGACGAGATGAAACACATACTCCTCCTGGGCTCCCGTGCTGGTGCACTAGCGGTGTATCCCGGCGTAAGTTCCAACTCGGACATGGTCAAGGAGCCCCTGTGTCTTCGGCGTGTTCATGGCACAGATTGTGTGACCTCGATCATGATCCTTGAACCCTCACCGGCACAGACAGCACTCACAGATGAATTGCATATTCTCACTACAGGGCGCGATGGCACGTATGCGATATATGGACTCGAGGTACACCACTTTGCGCTCTCCACAGTGCACATCTCCTCGCCCGCTTTCGGTCCCAACATTGAAGGCGCATACTTTCTTCCATCTGGAGCCTCGCCAGTCTCTGATACACATGACCTGATCCTATATGGTTTCCGGTCAACATCATTCGTTGTCTGGAACGAGACACAACAATCGACAATTTTATCCGTGGAGTGTGGTGGCGCCCATAGGAGTTGGGCGTACGATTACTGTTCCCTCTCCGCGTATGGGACCAAGATGACCTTATCTGGAGCTGGCCCCGCGTCCGATGAGTGCGCAGAATCATTCATCTGGACCAAAGCTGGCAAATTCAACTGGCATAGAACACGAGGTCCAGGCCACTCGATCATTCAGACTGGTGGTCACGGCCGAGAAATCAAGGCAATAGCTCGCAGCTCGAGACTTATTCCAGGGGCAGTCCTTATCGCCACAGGAGCAGAGGATACGGACATACGACTCTTTGCAGTTTCATCCCAGCAACAATATTCCACATCCTATCTTCCAGAGACGCAGCATCAAGCTCGTAACAACAGTATTCAGAGCAAGCCTGTTTTCCGCAGCATAGCAACTCTCAAGCGCCACACAGCAGGACTACAACACATTCGGTTTTCTCCATCCGGTGAGTACCTCTTCAGCTGTGCCGGATGTGAAGAGTTCTATGTATGGAAAATTACCTTCGATGTGCCCTTTATTGGTGTTGGGGCTGTGCTATGGGACATGATGCCGAAAGAAGAAGACGACTCAGACGCCAGGATAATGAGCTTCGATCTCCGGGATGAGCGCCAGCAAAGTGGCGCATCCTTGCACCATGACCAGGAACACAGCCGTGGGAGAGGATGTTTCACGCTGGCTTTGGCGTATTCGAACGGTAAGACGAAAGTCCTTCGATACAATCCATCTACCGCACGCAATCAGGGTACTTTTGAGAGTCTGCAAGAGATCACTTATGGCTCCTTCTGTGTGATGCAGGCATTTTTCTTCTCATCACCGGTCCAGACACGGTTAGTATCGGCTGGCACGAATGGCTTCGTCAATATCAGTCGCCTCGATTCTTCTTTGGTGTTCCACCCCTCGAAAACCGATTTCCGGATCCAATCTACTTCAGAAGTGATGGAAGTCCACAAGGTCCATCAAAGCAGTGTTCTCTCTATGGACATCGTTCCAGTTGGCTCAACAATGCATTTCATTGCTACAGGCGGCGACGACAATGCCATAGGCCTAACTCTCCTCACAATGATGCCGGCCTTACCCTTGACTAATGGTACAGACGGCGACTACAGCGAGTCTCACCAACACCACGTCCGAACAATCGTCATTCCCAAGGCCCATGCTGCTGCGGTCACTGGGTTGAAGATTGTGGGCGTGACACCCACTTTAGAAGGACACAGCATAACCGTGGTCAGTGCAGGCAACGACCAGCGCGTGAATCTTTGGAAGGTTCATATCGGCCTTGACCAGGCCACTTCTTCAATCAAGCAGCCAATCAGTGCACAGCCAGGCAATAACAAGCTACTGGACGACATCCAAGTGCAGAGAGCCGGCGGCGCATGGACGGCCGTTGCTGATGTTAGTGGGCTTGAGGTCGTCCAAGACCATGCCGTCGGTCAACCGGTGTCGTTAGCACACGAGGGAAGCATGGTGACAGGCCAGTCAGGTGACGGATGCAAAATCATGGTAGTCGGCGTAGGTATGGAATTATTCAGCGTGAAGTGGTAGGAATTAGTGTTGTGAAAGTAAATGGGAGATTCTCAACTTGTCAGGGATTACACTGACTGAAGCTGGAGCCGACCTACTGAGTACCTGTCATAGAAAAAGACTCCTTAATGGCGCCTGAAATTGAAGACTTAGAGACCGATCTGAGATACCCGAACCGACACATGTGGAATGAGGACACCAGATGATTAAAGTCCAAAAAATAATAAAAAGATAGTTTCTATGGGGATCGAACCCATGACCTTCTCCGCAACTTGGATGTAAAGGAGACGTGATAAACCACTACACTAAGAAACTTAGAGGACAAATTTCCAGCGTTTTCCTTCTCGATTTGTGTGTCAAATCAAAGCTAATTTTAAGCCGTAATATTATATATCCGGGTTAGTAGTACTGGTCATCCCCGCATTCCTGCTTCCCCTTTTTTGCCTCCTCTCCAACAGCTAACAGTGGTCGATTCCCATTCAACCAATAGGTCTTTCAACAGCATCCAACCCTGTGGCCATTTGTTTTCGAGATGACCTCGGGAGGGACAATGATACGGGTATGCAAGCACGGCTAAAAATCCAAAGATGACCGGGGCTAATTGGTGAGGGGATAACCGGGATAACCATAACCATGCCCGGTCTCGAGATGACCTCGGGATTTGACTCCCCTCTCGACTTACTCTCGTACTTCCTTTGTCAGTATCTTGGAATACTGGCCTTGCTCTCCATTATTGATACAGTCATGCAGCGGCCGCTTTATTTAGATTGCAGTTGTATTTGCCGTGCTAGCTGCCTTTCGAAAACGAGTCTTTGATCTATCAAGCCCGCATTTCTTTCTGTTTCAGGTCTCTCGACTTGTTCGTGTTCTTCGAGGTCAAAACTCTATATCATAACCTTATTTCTGCAAGAATGGAATACGACACATCGACCCTCAAAGACCCTCCCATTGCAGCGGGACACACAACCGAAAAGGCCAATGCTGGATCAGCCAGGGGCTACCTTCGAGCGGAGTCTGAACAGGCCGATGTCTCTGTTCTCAAGGAACCAATTACTTTTTCTTTCTCTGGCCGGACAGCGAAGAATCGAATGTTAAAGGCGCCAATGACCGAGAGACTATGCCACTGGAACAAAGAGGGAGAAGACATTGTATGTTTCCACCCACACTAGATGTGCAAAGACTGACGGTACCTCCTTAGTCTGCTCGAGGTGTACCCAGCCCTGAATATGTGAATCTATATCGCCGATGGGGAGAAGGTGAAATAGGCATCATAGTGAGCGGCAATACAATGGTTCATTATGATGCCGTCGAAGCTTATGGAAACCCCATCCTGGTTGATGATCATGATGGCCGAATTGCCAAGTTCAAGGAAGTAACCGACGCTGCCAAAGCGCATGGCTCGCTCATCGTCGCTCAACTGTCCCATCCCGGAAGGCAAGGTAACAAGTATCTCAACCCTAACCCGGTCAGCGCTAGCGATGTCCATTTGGCCATCAAGTGGGCGGGCAATGAGTTCGCGAAGCCCAGGCCCATGACAATCCCCGAGATCAAGGACATGGTGAAGTCATGGGGCGAGACGGCCTATCTGTGCTACAAGGCCGGGTTTGACGGAGTGCAGGGTAGGTTTCGTTTCCATCACTCTGGGACGACGCTAATTCGCCCTTCTTCAAAGTGCACTGTGCCCATGGCTACCTGCTCGCACAGTTCCTGAGCCCAACCACAAACAAGCGCACCGACGAATATGGTGGCGACCTCAATAACAGGTCTCGAATTGTGTTCGAGATCATCGAAGAGATCCATCGCCGCGTGCCAGACCCGCCGTTCATCATCTGCGTCAAATTAAACTCGGTTGAGTTCCAAGACAAAGGCACGACACCCGAGGATGCGCGAGATTTGTGTCTCAAGCTCGAAGAAGCGAGAGTCGACTTCGTCGATCTGTCAGGCGGCACGTTCGAGGCCAGGGCCTTTGAGCACAAGAAACAAAGCACAGTTGCACGGGAGGCGTACTTCATCGAATTCGCCGAGTTGATTCGACCACTCCTCAAAAAGACAAAGGTCTATGTCACAGGCGGGTTCAGGACTTCAGCAGGAATGGTGACGGCCGTTGCAGGCGGAGCATGCGACGGGGTCGGCATCGGAAGACCCCTGGCTGCGGAGCCGTACTTGGTCAAAGAACTGCTAGAAGGCAAGGTCAACGGTGCGATCGAGAATTACGTACCCTTGCCGCTGAATACCCAGTCAAGTGGCACTCAGTTGCATCAGATCGGCCATGGGGACACCATGGTCAGTGACTGGAGTGTTGAAAGCGAGGTCAAGAGGTGGATT
This sequence comes from Exophiala xenobiotica, assembly GCF_000835505.1. Classification (NCBI taxonomy): domain Eukaryota; kingdom Fungi; phylum Ascomycota; class Eurotiomycetes; order Chaetothyriales; family Herpotrichiellaceae; genus Exophiala; species Exophiala xenobiotica. Next base: position 5,149,490 of record NW_013562494.1, on the reverse strand, counting down.
GAAGCGAACGAAAAAGAGACGGCGCGGAAGATGAGTATCCTGCCCAAGGTGGACAGTTCGGGATACCCACCTCTGAAAGCCGAAGCTGGATTTGCCTACCTGCAGCAAGTGTGAGCCGGACACACCGTCATAAAGGTGCATACTGCAGAAACATAGAACATAGAACGAGGTGAATGAGGTGGGTAGACAGATCATCCGTTTCGACTCGGAAATGCTGGGGGAATTTCGTGATTGTTGACTTTTCAGCCGTTTGTATTTCGATCGCGGCTCCATGTCAACGGCACATTCTCTATCTCGATCTGTGCTTCATTCAATTGACGCCGAAGATCTCTTCCCATAACCATGACACAAGACGCTGAGTGCCGCTCATGCTTTGTGCTCAAGCCGAACCGAGCCACCCAATTTTTCGCGTTTCACTTTTCACTTCGCAAATCTAGAATTTCTGGAAAGACTTGACAGCCTTTCCGGTTCTTGGCAACACACGGAGGACGTTGAATCGGACCTAGATAGCAAACAACATCAGCACGTTGCAGATTTTGCACCCGCCCGAGATTCGCTTACAGTCTTGCTGAGAGGTCTGCATTGACCAACAGTGACTTGGTCACCTTCTTCGACACGGAAAGCAGGAGAGACGTGAGCAGCGAGGTTTTGATGTCTCTTCTCGTATCTGGCATATTTGGGGACGAAGTGAAGGTATTCTCGGCGGATGATCAGGGTTCGGTGCATCTTGGTAGAGACGACGGTGCCGGTGAGGATACGGCCTCGGATGGAGACCATACCGGTGAAAGGGCATTTCTTGTCTGTATTCACATCCACGGTTAGCATAATGTAAGTTTCACATTTGTCCGTGTGCCATGTCGAAGTTGCCAACGTCTCTTGTCGCTCAATTCTCTCCTTCTCATCTGAAATATTCTAGACGAGGGTGTTGGACTAACCGATGTAAGCACCCTCAATGGCGGTCTTTGGTGTTCTGAAGCCCAGGCCGACATCTTTGTACCATCTTCGTCCACCCTTGCCAATTCTTCTGCTCTTTGCGGCCTTGGATTTGTGGTTGAGGAAGATGTGAGGCTGCTTCTGGTAGGCGCGCTCGGACTGAACTGTCAACTCGGTCGCCATGATTGCGGTTGTTGACAGGAAGGTTGCGCAATTGAGGTATGTTGTCGTCCGAACGGCTTGAAATGCAAGATGTGGAAATCCACGAGGAGTTTTGCTGCGCACATTCTGGTTCTTGGCGCCAAACTTCAAGCTAGTCTATAAGGGGCAAGCTCAGTCTGCAGACAGGCACGTGATCTGGTGTTTACAAGTGGTCCTTAGCGCGATTAACCTTCTGGTGCAGGGACGTGAACCCGGTCGGTTCGATAAACATCCATTGTTACCATGCACCACCATTGATTTTGTATACTATCAGACTGAAACACTGTAGAAGTCTGCCGCGTGATTGCAATGGCAGACTCTTCTACAGATCGGAAAGTAAGCAAGCCAAAGTTGCGACAGTCAATCGCGCATGTGCCGAGCAGGGCCACAGCATTGAAGGACAATGTAACAACCGACATTGCTGCTCTTCATGCTCAACATAATGCGACTCAAGTATCTAAAAAGCGGTCGCGTGGGAAGAGTCTCGGCCCTGGAGGACTTGAGGCATTGACCGAGTCAAATGGCAACACAACAAAGGTAGCTGCCTCTTCTCTCTTTTGCCAGGCGCAATGTTGACAATAAACAGACTGAGGAAGCTTTCCAGATCAAATCAATCTTGAAACCTTCGGTGCCCCTCACGCCACCCAAATCGATACCTACCTTTGACGAACTGCGAAAAAGAAGCACAGGAAAGGGCAGATCATCAGCCAAACATGGCGCCGAAGAACTCCTCATTGACTTTTCAACACCGGGGCCCAACAGACAAGAGGGTGCAGAAATTTCAATGACGGGTGCCGAAAACGTCGCAGATCCATTCAGCCCTATTGCGAGACGGACACCCAAAAGATCTGTAGCATCAAATGCGGACACTCTGGAGCGGGCGCAAGAGGATGAGCTGAAGCGCCAAGCGGAAAAACAAGCAATCCTGGAACGACGAGCAGCGAGACGGAAATCTCTCGCGAATAGACGGGTATCATTTGCACCAGAAGCGACTTTGCATACGTGGAGTGTCATGGAGCTTGCGGAAGACTCTACCACCAGCTCGGCCTCAAATTCCACTCGAAGACAATCGTCAATGACAGCGCAACAATCACCAGAAAAACCGGTGCGTTCGCCGGAGACATCTACATCACCGTCTACTCCTGTGGAACAAACAGAGGATCCTATGTCTAAAAGTTCCCCAGCGCATCAGCGAGACTTGCATCAACAAAAACATAGGAGAGCCTCTGATCTCTCACAGCCAATGCTGGATGAGTCGCAGGATGAGGTGTTTTCCTCAAGCCCATCAGGGGATGTAACCACGAACAGCAGCCCTATGCGAGTGGAGGAAGGTATCGAGTCCTCTGATGAGTCAGACACAGATGGGGATACTGCCATGAGTATGGACGATGCCACTGCTCACACAATGAACTCTCAGGATTCGGGGTCGAGCACTCATTTTAGCTTGGAAGAACGCCTACGGCAGGCAGCAACACAGGCTGGAACTCCTGGAATTGAGTACGATGAGCATGAGGAGGAAGATCTGTCCATGGAGATTGCTACTGGAACCGTTACACATGCTTTCCAGCCATATACGCGAAAGCAATCCGCGAATTCCGAAAACAGTGCTGTCTACGATCAGGAGAACATTAATCCTCTCATGGCGGCTCATCAAACTCATATGCTACGAGAAAACGAGAGTACAGAAATGGAAGATGAGTCACAAGTCCAGTCAGAAGACATGAGTATGGACGTCACCAGAGCTGTTGGTGGTATAATTTCCCGACAATCTCCAGGCAAAAAGAGCCACAGATCGCCCAAAAATCGTGGAAGAAGAAGCAGCATTCATCCTCGCCGGTCTTCTGAAGGAGAGTCTGCCTACGATGAGACTATGGAATTTACAGTCATGCAAGGAGGCATCCTCGGCCAAGAGGATGAGTCGAGCCCGCAAAAGACTCGGACACTTGCATCGGACGAGATGACAATGGAATTCACGAATGTTGTGGGCGGAGTTCTTAGCAATGCAGGTCGCCGTCAGTCTGTTCTGTCGGAGCAGCCCGAAGGGAATGACACCATGGACATGACGGCAGCGTTTGGGGGGATACTCGAGCCTATTGAAGAGCACACCGAGCCACAGACGGATGTGGACGAAGAGAAGACCGTGGCCATGGACGTGACGAAGGCAGTGGGCTCCTTACTAAACCAGCATTCGCCTGCGACGAGTCGAGTGACTAGACAGTCGGTCGGAAAAACTTCTACGCCACCACGAGCACAGCCTTCTGCGCAGACTACTCCGAAGACGACTCCAAAGTCTCAACTTCACTTGGCTTCCGTTGCGTCCGAGACAGGCAGCCCAAGCCTTGTCCTCAAGGCTCAATTATCTGGCAGAGCTCAAAGAAGCGTCACCAAAGCATCTACAACGCCTCAACGGACGCCGCATTCAAGCAGATCGGCTAAGTCGCCCAATCGTCCTCAAGCTGGTACTCCATCGCATCAGATCACTCCACTTCCATCGCGTGCTCCAAGCCCGAACAAGACGCCTCTCTCAACCAATGTGACCCAGCGAGGTGCATCTCCAAAAAAGCTTTTCAAGGCTGAGATCAAGGCCAGAGCCTCGCCATCGTCTGCAAAGAGAGAAGCCAATCTCAAGGCCAACACGCTGTTCTCGCGAGATGCAGAAACTGGCGAGCAAACGCCAAGCGTCATCCTACGTGCTACGAAGGCGCACTTGAACGGACGACGATCAAGTGGCATCGGCATTGATAGAGATGGGATCGGTTCGCCTCGTGTTTCTGAGATCCTCGATAGAAGAGCTTCGATCGGCGAAACGTCAGCGGAGTTCAAGTTCGGTAGTACGGGACCAGCAAGATTGCGCTTCGAAGATCCTGAGCTGCTGGAACACGAAGTCGAGGTGGAGCGAGCGGACGAACACCGTCGAGAAAGTGGCCGTTTCATTATGGAGCAGGAAGCCAATGGACCCGAAGAAGAAACAGCTACCTTGCAACTGAAGGAAATGATTGAGACAATGTCTCCGAAGAAACCGAAACCCGGCAGGTTGAAGGGTAGAAAGAGTCTTGCTCCTGGTGGCGCTAAAGGCCTGTTGGGAAAACGACCAGCAGAACTGGACATGGACGACGAAGAGGAGGCCGAGTCAACGCCAAAACGTCTCAAAGCCGTATCTCGAGAAGGAAGCCCAATCAAGAAGGTTCACCTTCCCAAGCCACCCAGCAAAGATGAGACCACTGGCAGACTCAGTGTGAAGCTGCAGAAGTCATTGCAGGGAATGGCTGGCACAGGCAAGTCGACACCAACTATCGAGGTATTCTCGCCGACGAAGATCACCGTATCAGCGAGCCCTCCGGCACCCGGGCGATTCAAGGATGTTGAGACGGGTCACGAAGACAGACCTACCTCATTTGAGGACAAGCTTGACAATGTCGTCGGCGCCATCGACATTACAACGGCTCAGATGGAACATGGCTCTGGTCAAGCCGAACAAGAAAAGATCTCCCTACAAGAATTTCTCAACATGACAAACATCCACTTCATCGAGCTTTCGACTACCAAGAGAAGGCACACCATGGCGCAGTCGATGCCAGGGGTAGAGTCACCAGAAGGTATACAAATCCCCAGCATGCAAATGAACTTCGTTGCAGCAGTCACGACGTTGCCCCTGCTGGAGTTATATCAGCATGCTACCAGAGAGCTGAAATCCTACATCTCAACTGGCCGCAAAATAATTCGCTCAATAGAAGCCGAGACCTTAGCAGAACAACCACCACTTTTCCGCGAGTACCTGGATGCACGTCCAGATGTCAAGGTTGTCATGGATAACCAATTCCGCAATGGGAAGGCAAATGCTCGTTTGCAAAGCAAAGAGGGATGGTATCAATGGCGTGGACAGTTAGTGGACGGTTTGAAGACAGGTTTGGAAGGTATCAAGCAAGGTATGACAGCCGACCTTGAGGTTTTGCACCAACAGCAAGAGCTTCTGGCCACGGTTGTTCCTCGATTGCTGCAGGAGCAGTCCGAACTCCGTGACCAAACCAACTCGTTGCGACAAAGTCTGGAGGAACTCGATAGCGCCGACCACGAGATCTTGGTCTCTTGTCGCGACCAATTGCGACGTGCTGATGAATATCACCTACAAAGATCGGCGCATTTGGAGGATTTGCAGCAGCAAATGAGAGAGAAAGACGACGCTCTCGTCTCGGCTGCGGATTATAGGGTCGAACTGCAAAGTCAGATTGCGGAATCCGAACGAGTACGAGAAGAGAACAGAGTGTTTCCAGTCACGGATGTGTTGGCTATCAAAGCCAAGGTTGAAACACTTCAGAACCAGACTGCCTGGTGCCTTTTGACCGCCGAAGAGGAGGTTGATGAACCAAATGAGTTCGGTCCTGCTCTTGTCATAAGATATAAGGGCGAACTGCAACTTTTCTTCTACCCTCAAGCCTTCCAGTGCAAGCTCGCCGATTCGGGCCGGCGTCGGTCTGGGAGAAAGTCTACTTCCGTCTCAGGACCGTCTGCACCTATCAGTCTGACCTATGCTCCTGAGCAAGAGGACTTGGAAGCTGGTCCATCGGAATTGCCTACAGAGAAGCGCTTCTTCTTGCAAATGATCCGAAGCCAGCTCCATGCTTATGCAATGATGCCGAAGGGAGCAATCACTGCGAAGACATTGCTGTCGACAGTGTCAAAGGGCTGGGATCTGGCATGCAGAGTGTCGGAAGAATTGCGACTTCTCAACCTGCTTGGCATTACCACAGCATCAATTCTAGGTGATGAGAAACTTGGCGTCAAGATAGTGCTGCTTCTGCCCACACAAGGCCGAGTTGACATTGAGTTCGCTGTGACAGTGACTATATTGAATGATGGCGAGGTTGTCGGTTCATCGAATGTCACAGCTACTGCCGTGTATGGGCTTGCGATGGAGCTGCTTGCTGGGAAGAACAGGAAGGTGCAGAATGCCTTAGGAAAAGAGGTCGAAACTCGGACTCTGGGCGAAGGCGCTTGGGTAAATGCTATTCATGGCTTCAAGGCCTGGATCAGCAGTCAGGAGAAAACAAAAGAGGACAAGAAGAAGCAACCGTCGACAACTGAGGAGGTCGTCCCGACTCCTGTTGTTGCAGCTCCCGAACCCGCGGCAGCACCTATCATCGCCGCGCCTGCTCCAGTGGCTCCCAAGCGCTCACCTCTTGCACCAAAGCGAACGAACCTCGTACAGAAAAAAGCGCTGCCCGTCCCTAAGCAGCGACTCGAGAAGTTCAGTCTGTCCCAGCAGTCTCAGCATGGCCTCGACAAGGAGAACTTCAACCCTTCGCTTTCGGTGTCGAGTAAAGGAGGGCAAGCCGTGCCTGATGATGACAATGACCGGGAGAAGGAGTTTTCACGGCCAGCTATCCCGCCAGATATGCAGGAGGTCATGATGCACACGCCTATCAAGCGTGTGGGAGCTTTGCGGCGCAGTCCAATCTGAGACCACGATTTATGAACGTTTGGATGAATGGGGGCAGACCGGGAAGTCGAGATTGTTTTTGGCGATACCATAGCATACCCGGTGGTGTTTGTTGTTGGATTTAAGGTAGTTTGATTTCCGCAGCGGACAAGGCAGACTTGTAAGATGATAGCCTGCTTGTTACAATACATGCAATCACGACCCAGCCTACTTCGGTCTCATGAGTAAATCGTGTGATTTAGCGCTGGGGTGCCATTCGACGACAAACAACAGCGACGACAGTTTATGTGGTAGGAGGGACCTCCTGTTCAAGGTGGGCCCAACTGCTACTTGTTCGACGGCCCGACTGCGTTCAATCAGAGCTATTGCAAGTGAATGTGAATAGCAGCCATACTGTCCACAAAGTGCGTTTGATTCAGGCTATGGTACGGCTGTAGTAGCTCTAATTACCATCCACCACTCTTTCCACCGAAGCCACCACTCTCATCACTCGCCGTTATGGACTTCTTACCCGCTCCACCAGGTCCACCTCTCTGGCTCTTCTGCTGTGCAGCCTCATGTTTCCTCAACTCCTCGGGCACACGACTAATACTGCTCTTCATGAGCATCTGCTTCAAATCGTACATGACGTCCGTGTCCTCGTTGCCCAAAAAGGTGATGGCCACACCGCTCTTGCCTGCACGACCGGTACGACCGATACGATGAGTGTACGACTCAATGTTGTTCGCCATGTTGAAATTGACCACAAGGGACACGTCAGGCACGTCGATACCACGACCCGCCAGGTCCGTGGCGACCAGGACATCCGTCTTACCGTCCCGGACAGACTGCAGCGCAGCCTCACGCTGCTCTTGCGTCTTGGAACCGTGGAGTGTGACGGAGCTGAATCCCATGGACTTGATGTCTCTGGCCACAGCGTCGCAGTTGCGCTTGATATTGACGAAGACGATGATGGGGGGCCGGAACTCGCCAGAACTGAGGATCTCGTTGAGCCGCTTTTTGCGCTTGTCTTCGCCAGCGACGAACTCGACGCGTTGCTCGACCGTCTCGACCGCCTCGCCAACATTGCCGATGGTCACAATGGCCGGACGGCGGAGGTACTTGCGCGCAATTCGCTCGACGGCTGCAGGCATGGTGGCTGTGTACATCATTGTCTGGCGGTATCGTTCTTTGCCTCCAAGGTGGCGCGACATGGCGCGAACGTCTTCGGCAGCATCGGAGTCGGGTTTCTCGTTGGTCACAGGGAGTGCATCGAGGATCTTGTTCACGGGCTCTTCGAAGCCGAGGTCGATCATGCGATCTGCTTCGTCCATGATGACGTAGCAGCACTGTTCGAGGACGATGATCCGGCGTTCGATGCAGTCGACAAGACGACCGGGCGTGGCAATGATGATTTCCGCACCGTTGCGTAGGTTGTATGCTTGCTCTTCAATGGAGTGACCACCGACAATGGACACAACGGTGAAGCCGAGCGGTGAGGCGAACTTACGAGCTTCGAGCTCGATCTGTTGAGCAAGTTCACGTGTCGGAGCGAGGATAATCGCATAAGGACCGTTATTCCGTCGCCATTCGTCTTCATCGAGGCGAGGTAGCTCGGCAATGTAGACGAGTAGCGGAAGCAGGAATGCAGCTGTTTTACCGGAACCCGTGACTGCGACACCAATAAGATCGCGATTCTGGAGAGCAATGGGAATTGCAGCTCTTTGAACGGCTGACGGCTCGGTGTAGCCAACCTGATCGATGATATCGAGCAAGCGTCGTGGCAGATTCGACTCTTTCCAGTTGCGCATGGGGTTTGGGATGCCGCCGCCTTTTGTACTGATGTTAAAGTCTTCCTTGAAGATACGCCAATCTCGCTCCCGCATCTGGTCGAGTCTCTTCTCACTCCAGTGCTTATCGATCGCCATCCGGTTCGACTCTTCTTTCCGTTTCCGCTCCATCTCCATGATCTCTTGTGCTCGTGCAGCTCCAGCCTCGCTGTCTCTCGATTGTAATGCTTCTGCATATTTGCGAGCAGCCTCGTCCGCAGCCTGCTCATCGAATCCTCCCAGCCGCCCTCGCCCAAAGAAACTTGGTTGTGCGCGATTGTTGTAGATTGGATTGTAGTCTGGAGTCGTATCTTCCTCGGCATTCCACTCAAAGTTGAATTTCTTCTCGGTCGTACGCCGTCTCTTCTTGGATGCGGAAAATGTCGAAACGTTTATGTCTGCACCCATGTACCGCTGCTTGATCAGTTCAGCTGCTGCCTTTTCAGGCCGGTCGTCATCTGCTTGTCGCTTTTGTGCCCTTGAGTCGCCACCAAAAGCTATGGATTTCGGTGCCGGAGGTGGATTGAGATCAACGCCCTTGTTATGTTCCCTGGATCGCATCGCACTAGGGCCAGTAGGAACATCTCCATTGCGCAAAGCCCGAGGTCCTGTTGGGGCGGTAGATGGCTTGGGCCTCTCAGTCTCAGTCCTCTCATTTTGATGTTTAGCTCCATTTGAGGCTTCAACTTCTTTTGCCCGCTTCTCCAAGGCAAGTCGTTCACGCTCTGCGCGAGACAGGAATTTTGGCTTGCTTGCTGCCATGTCGGCCTCCCTTTTCTTCCTGAGCAATTCCTCCACACTTAATGGCGCAGCCCTCGGTTTCATCTTCTTGGTGGGCTGGTTGCTATCGGAGGGAGGAGGAGGAGGAACAACACGAGTATCGGACGGAGGGGGAGGGGGTGCTGGTGCTGGTGGAGGTGGAGGCGGCACTGCCATGCTGAAAGAGGGCGACGGGGGTTCGCAGCCAACAAAGAACTGAATAGAATATTGAAATAGTAGGAGAGACCGCAATATGGAGTAGAACAAGTCTTCGTGGAAGTCGCCTACCGCGGTCTCGTGGGTGAATCGTGTAATTTAGTGTTAGGCTGCCATTAGACGACAAACAGCAGCGAGGACAATTTGTGCACAGGATGGCCTCCTGTTCAAGGCGACGTCTAGTACTGTATATGTGGTAATCCGGGGTCCCCGTTCAATGCGAGGTCCAACTGCTGCTTTGACGATTCAAGCGGCGGCTGTTTTACACCCCGGTTCAGCGAGTTTCGTTATGCGATTTACTCATGATACCATAGTGTCTGTTAGATCGAGAAGCAAAAGAACATAGGCAGAGAGCCCCGCAGGCAAAAAGAAATGACGCAGTCAGACCGAGGCTGATACTTAAAAGCGGGCAGAAACACGGTATAACACTGTCAGGCAGAAACTATTTTCTTCAGCCAGGCACCTGCGGAATATACATAGTACACGTGAATGTGGCGCTTCGCTTCCCTCTGAGCCGCTGGGATATCCGCTACGGCGACACGTAGAAGCCGCGAATCTCCAGTACTTTTGCCGTACGGAGTATGCTCAACAAACGTCTTATATAATCGACGAGCAAGCAGCTTTCCTCCTTACTGCCTTTATAGATTGCGCGCACCAGGCACGCCGAGGAGTGCTAGATCCGTCGTAAGTGCTTCATAAGAGACGCGATGTCTCCTTTAACCAAAAATCAATCTGTCCAAATTCCATTTCCGTGTACTACGGTATTCGATGTCTCTGAAGCCTCAACGAAGCGGCAGAACCGATTACATCAAGCTGGCAGGAGATTCTCATTCTGAGACTTCCAAGAACTACTTCTTCGGCGTCTTGTGCCCATCATACGTGGTATAAGCCCCATTATACAGCCCGTTATTTCCACCAGCGGTAATTGATCCGGCGTTCTGGTTTGCCCCAACGCCAGGCGTGTTGGCAGCGAATTTGTCCAACTCGGCTCTGTCCATGCCAGTGTACTTCTGCAGGTCCTCATCCGAGATCTTCGAGGATCCATCCGCGTTGCGGCCGTTCTTGAAATTGGTAAATGATTTGTACTTGTCGCCCAGGAAGCCCATGTTGAAATATTGCGCAAAAGTTCTCGCTTCGAAATTCGATGTCTTTCGGAGTCTGTCTCGCTACGGTGCTGGGCTTGTCGAATATCACGTTGGAAGGTGGTGTTTCTTTGTCTGTAGTACTCACGACATTGACTTGAAGGCGGTTATCCTATATATACTTTTGCAAGTAGCCTTCTTAACCGCGCGGTGGCCTTGAGGCCATGTTCTCCCCACATGATCATTCTGCGGGATGGTTGTTTTAAAAATAGTATCGACCAAAGATCGACCATCGCCTCGCTTCCCCATAACCGACCTTCGGGAATCTCCATTGTCCACTCACTCCTCTGCCTTTGCGGCGCGTGGTGGCCCTACATTCAGCATAAGCAACGCTTGAGTGATTGTCTGGAATTATACGAATACTGCGAGGCATCCAAAGACAGTATGCTCGCCAGACCCCATGACATAATCCCCTAACTTCAATAAGGCCTTGATATGGTTCGGATATCCTTAACCCCGGATGTAAGGCAAATAAAACTTATCACTTGTATATGTGCTTGCATGAGCACGTCCATGTAGCCTCTTCTCACCTCTTACACCGTGCGTAAGCCTTGGTGCAAGCACATCCCGAACTCTGTGGCACAAAACAAACTCCTTGTGGAACTTCATTGCGATAACTCCAATCGCCGCAGGATACCTGACCTGGGCCGCAGACTATCCTATATACTGGTTCAAGTAAGCAAAGCAAAGGTCAACTTCAGTCTATATCTCGTGTCTCTGTCCCCTTCCGTCTTCCGCCACATCAACATGCCTCTTTCACTGCTGCAAATATGTCCAACTCCCGGTCCAACTCCGTTTCGATCCACAAGGACCTCTCTCAGGGGTTCATACTTTCCGTGAAAGTCTACATCTCACCGGCTGATGTGCCGCGTTTTCTCTCCCTCTTCAACCCGGCCTACGACGCCGTCCTCGCCGAGGCTGAATGCCGCTTCCTCATCGTCGCCCAGCCCTCGTCACAAGAAGATGAAAATGTAACATGCCTGTCCTGGATCGAAGGCTGGTCCAAGCCGCCACATTGGTTCATGGGCGTGCAGATGAACAAAGCTTACTACGAATCCTACCTGAGCGAGACGACGGCCATGTTCGTCAAACCGAGATGGCATGAAATTCTGGTTGCAGAGGAAGGCTTGTGCCATCTCAAATTACCGGAAAGCGAGACGACGAGCAAAGACATGTAGAGGAAAAAGGGAACAGGGATATGTTAAAACATTATCAACATTGAGATTTCAAAAGGCTGTATACGCCGAACTCGTCCTTTTGTCTGCCTTCATTTCTGTTTTGTAACAGGCTAATTGCGTGATTGTCAAGTCGTGATCGTCAATAGTTGCCGTTTCATGGCCTCGCTCGCCCGAGTCGATGCACGCCAAAAGGAATGCCTGTTTGAATCTGGGCGACACTGCTTCCACACCTGTCCGTAAGGAGCACCTTCGGCTTCAGGGGTACCTCATCGATGGCGGCTATTTGCCATTGTTAGCTAAGCAGCCAAGGAGGTTCTCTCTAAAGGGGGTCATACCTGTCCATTGACCAGTCCAGCAGCTTTTCCCAGATCAGATGCAGCATGCGTCTTTGTCAACTTCTGCACCGATTCGGGCCCGTTGATCTCTCGATCGAGATTCATGTACTCCTTTGCAGCACCCTTTGTGCCTCGTTCCAGCAAATATTTCATGTACATTGTGACCAGTTCCTGGACGGTGGTTTCAGGTAGTGCCTTCTTCCCCATGATCTCATCCACCACTCGCTTGATCTGGTCGTAGTGTGTGTGCTCGGATTCACTGCTCGACGGCTGATCAATCTCAAAGCGGAGATAGGCTGTCCAGAATTCCGGACTCTGCTGGTACAAGTGCGCATTCTTCTGGAATAATTGGCGAGCTTCTTCGGCTGAGCCCTTCGCCTTCCACAACAATTTCGCCCACTCTGAAACAAGCGCTGCCTTGGAAGAGGGATCGATCTGTAGGTCGATTTGTGCCTGGTAGACTGCGACGGCTGCTTCCAGTCCGGAATGGCGACGGTTACAGTTGGCCAGTGAGACTATAGTCCCTACATGGCCTGGCAAATTCACCAAGATAGCCTCGTGAATGTCTTTGGCCACATCGACTCGGCCAGTCATCTCTTCGAAATAAGCATACTGAAGTCGTGTTTGTGGCAGGGCGATAGGAACGAAGAAGCATGACGCGCGTTGGTAGATGTTTCTCACTTCCTCTTCCTTGCCTGGCTGAGCAAGCATCCATCTAGCATACCGCAACCAGAACTCATCGTGCTGAGCACAGGTGACTAGGCATCGCTCGTGCAGGAACTGAATGCGCGTGTAGTCCCCTTCGCCTTCCTCGAAATCGAGGTACTTCCGCCAATTGGCGAGTTGACTTTCATCCAACTCCGTGACATGGAAATAAGGTCGCTTGATTTCGGATTCGTAGGTCCACCGCTTTGTCGTCTCGGTTTGTGTCTGTCTGAAAATCTCAAGATGGTAATTATCGATGCGTGCACGGAGCTCTCTTTCAACTTCAGCTTGGTTTCGGCCAGCTTTATATCCGGCACCCTCATTCTCAATATCCATTTGCAATTGAGTCAGGGTTCCAGCCGGGGCAATAGCAGTCAGCGGTCGCGTTTGAGCCCACTGCCGGTACTTTTCGAAATAGCGAGCATACTGGTGCATTGGGATGTGTATGATCCGGCCCAAAATGGCAAATATCCGGTCGGATGCTTCCATCCGTTCTTCAAACTCGATGTATTTATCCCAGAAAGGATGGGCAAGGAAGTCCAGACCAACACAGGCGGCACCTCGCTCGAAAAGCCTAATTGAACATGTTAGTATGGTAGAAGCCATGTGCGAGGGGTCAGAGGAGAGGGAGAAAAACAGAGGGGTGCAAACAGGTGTTTGTACGTGATGTGAAGATAATCCTTCAATCATTCTGCAGCAACATGTGTGGTCCTTGCGGGCATGACGAATGGGCACCTGAGGCCTCCTTTGTCCGGGAAAGAGCAAATCAAAGCGCCTGACTGATGACTTGTGAGAAGCAACTCCAGCAGGGTAATATGGCTTATGACGATTCTCACCAATCTTTCGATGGCCATCGTCATCCCAGCACCCTGTCGGTGAGTGTCGAGTGCTGCGTTTAGGTCTTTTAATGAAGAGGGAATTGTCTCTTGTATACTTACTCTCGAATAATGTCGGAATCGTGGCTGGTTTCGGTCTTGAACGAACAGTAATTTGTCCACAGGTCGACTGAATTGGTGATGCTTGCGACACCTCGTTCATAGACCTGTCTCAGTCTCAGATACAGTCTCTCCTCAGGGATAAGCCAAGTCTCACCATTTCCGCAGCTTCTGTGCCAGCTATGGAGAATTCAAGGTCGGCATATTTCTTCCAGTAGCCGAAGAATAGAGGAAACTTTCCGAGGAAGCGGTCGTATACATTCCGAACAGCAGTGATAGCCTGAGAACTCGAGTTTCTGTTGATTCCTCCTTCTAAAGACTCGCCGGTTCGTACGAGCTTCTCCCAGACCTCGAAGTTGTCAGGATCATCGTTCTACAGAGCACGATCAGCATGTTCCTGCTCTTAGACACTACAGATATGCCCATACCACTTCCGCAAGAAGCTTCCGCAATTCTGTGCTCTCCTCATCGTTTCCACCATAGACGTCCATCTGGCCGCAGCCTGATTGGGAATGGAGTATCGTACTAACTCGAGGCGAGGAGCGCTGCGAGACGGTTAGGAAGGAGTGGGTGGTCTCGAAATTGATTTGGCAGGAATTGCAGCCAAAGCCGTAAAATATAGTCAGAATTAAACAAGCAGGCTGCTATGGAACATGTGGTGTGAACAAGAGAATTAAGATCTGCGGCTGAAGAAGTCCCAAAGATTTCGATCGCGCCAAGTCTGCGGCCTGGCTGCGGAGCAAATCCTCGAGTTAAAATGTCGTGAATGTCCAAAGAACTGCACAGCTTCCGTGAAGCTGCATCTAGACACCCTTACTCATCATCATACCCGATTACCTACGCGGCGCTGGAGCGAATTCCCTTTTGGATCATCCAGCCGTCGAATCCCAGAGAAACCCAAGTTGAACCTCGCTCTGCCTTGAGGACAACATTTGCGAGCCATGGCCGAGGCCGTGAGGGCATTCAATTCGTCAACGCTGAACCTGCCGAAGCGGTTACTGGATTTTTTCGCTCGATATCCTCCTGAGTTGTACTCGGCCAAATTTACTGGAATCACACTTCCACTCACACGAAAAGAGTCGAAAGAGGCTGCGATTGCGCGAAATGTCGCAGCTCCTGCGGCGAGTGCTCAGACGAGTCAGACGATAACAGCAGATGCTGCCACATCAGAAGAATTGACACCTCCTACACCTACACCAGCATCCTTGTCTGCCGGACAGAAACTTCCTCCGAACCCGTTCTTGCCTCGGAAAAACTTCGTGACAGGAAAATGGGCAGGAGCAAAGATCGGGCTGCGGCGGCAAGCCGAATTAGTCAAGATGGCGAAGAAATATGACATTGAAGAGTTGTTGCCTCCGAGTCGAAAGTCGACGGCGTTTAAACAGGCGCGGCTACTCGAACAAGGTCTACGGGTCAAGGGCACTGGTGAGGGCCAGAAGGTGAAAGGGCATGCATGGGAGAGACACGTTGGCGCTACTCTGGAGAAGAGGAGAACAGCCATGGAGAATATGCCAGAACTCGTCAAGGAATGGAAGAGGGTAAGTTTCTTGAAGCTGATGCTGCATTTGTCATGGGTGTATATGCTAACAACCCTCCTACAGCGTGGCCACGGAAGAGGTTGGAAGAAGTACCCGAAATAGAATCGACGTTGCGAGTCCACACAAATCTAGGGCGCGACTCAAGTTTCCGGACATCCTGGATCTTCTCAACATCATCCGTCTTCAAGCAAGCTCTTGCTGGGTCTGAGCTTGACTATTTGTGTGCCTTGGGCAGGCTTCGACCGTACTGAAAGCAGTGGAACCTGGGAGTCCAGACTTCTCACAAGCTTGACGTCGTGCCAACACGGCCATAGGAACACCTAACGGTGGACGTGATGCCATGTATATATGAGTGCTGTGCGGCTTCAGTGTACAGGCTGTATATAAGTATACCACCTTTTGTCGTGGTTATGTAAGATAGGCCGAGGACAGAGAATGTTCAAGTACATCTCTGCATGTTTCCAGCACTCCTAGCCCTTGCGGCTTTCGGCGCGGGTGACAAGCTCCAGTTTGGGTAGAATGACGCTGCGCTCATGAGGCTGGGTAGGTCCAGGCCGATTCTCGTTGCCATTAGGGGACGCCTTGAAAGAGATTGCTTGCCTCCATGTCCGGTGAGCCCGGCGTGCCAATAAAGTACGCCAGCAAAGTTGATCACAAGTGTGCATCCACTGGACTATATCAATACCTTACAATTTCTACGCTTGACCAGCGTCATCCACAAACACACCAGTAGCCCAGCTCCAATCAGCATGACGAAGCCACTGAACAGTTGTAGTCCGAGATACTTGCGTCCGTTGTCACGGATAAGAGCTCCAGCTATAGGACTTCCTATGAGCGAGGCTGTAGCACCAATGGCTTGAGCCATCCCAAGTCGAGCCCCAAGCACCTTCGGGTCAGGGCAGACGACAGGGAAGATGCTGGGTGGTAGGGGGATAAGGGGCCCACTGAAGCCGCCTATCGACCGTCAGCATCCAAACCTGGCGTACGTTCGTTCCGTGCATGAACTTACCGTACAATGCTGCATAAGCTATAAAAGAGGCAGTATCATGAATACCAGCCCAGGCCAAGCACATGACCGCGGAGAGGGCGCCACTGATCAGCCATGGAATCATGACGCCTATCCGCGATGCGATATAGGCAGCAAGAAGACGGCCGACGATGGACACAGCTTGAGCAATCACGATGGTGTAGAGAGATAGTGATCGGGACATCCCTAACTTGATCTGACCATAGCTGGGTATGTAGATGAAAGGGACCATATAGCCGAAGAACAACTGTGAAAATTAGCATAAGGGGTACTGGACTCCAGGATCTGGATGGAGACCCACGAAGAAACAAGACCAACTGTACAACCAAAATGGCAAGTCCTTGAACGCAGCTTTGTCGAAGAGTTTTCGAGCAGTGCCGGTGCTAATGTCTCCGGTATTGCCAGCTCCCCATAGCAACAGGGGAAATGCAATTATGTATGATGCTATCATGATGAATCCCATGATCCTGACCGTCCAAGCGAATCCGTGTGAATCTATCAGTTGATCGAAGGTGATGGTGTAAACGATACCGCCTGTCCCGCCAACGATCAGCGTGGTCCAAGGAGGTGCCACAAAGAGTCTTACCGAACGGTGCACCACAAGTAACGATGCCCAGGGCTATTGCTCGACGTCTGGAGAACGAACGGCTGACGAGTGCGATTCCCGGAACATACAGGATTCCGGTCCCCAGACCCAGGCATATGCCTTGCGCCAACATGATCTGGTAGTATTCAGTTGCCAGGCTCAACATCATGAATCCGAACGATGACAAGGCCGCGCCTCCGAACAGCATTGTCCGGTAGTGGCCCAGATCAAACAATGGTCCAGAAATAACGCCAACAACGATTAGAAGATAGGTTGCAACGGTGCCGATCCATGATATCGTGGAAGAAGACTTATTCGGCAATAACTCTAGCTCGTAATAGCTCTGGAACATGCCAAAAGCAAATGTTGTGCCCCTGCATAGGGTGCTACTGTCAGCCAATGTCATACGAAGGGCGTTTGAGAGGAATACCAAACATTGAAGAAAACTAGCCAACATCCCAACACTTGGAGCCATGCTCTGGCACCTCCGTCAGGAGCGATCACTGGCTGCGGTGGAGGAGGAGGAATGATCGCTTTTTCCTCGATAGGAACATCTGTGGGAAGTGCCGATTCGACTGGAAGAGCTTCCAATCCAAGCTTCGAGACTTCGCTATCGGGCTTCACCATATTCTCTGGAAGTCTTGGGTACACCGCGGCCAAGCCTTTCAAATCTGCTGCTTTTGTCCACGCGCCGGCCTTCTGATCGCTCAATTTCTATACTGGATGGTAGCGGAAGGTGTTTGCCATTGAGTGACTGGCAACAGCCGTCCCGGACCTAGGGATCAGAAAATGAGAAATCTTCGGAAATCATCAATCATGAAAAGAACATCGAAGAAAATACGAAGTCGGGCACGATGACTCGCATATAAGGAACAAAAGCGGTCGGCGTAACATTTGTATGGGGTAAGGTTTAAATCCGCGATGGCGATGATCCCATTCCGCCCTTCATCGGTAAAGATTTCGCTGTCTTGTGCAGTACTGCAGAAAACATACCGAGGTCAACGAGCCAGTCATGGAGCAGAAGAACCGTCGTGGCCATGGCGAGAGCATCATAAAACGGATCTAATGTGCCGTGAAGTGGAGAAAAAGAACCAAACATCGGAGAGATGTGATCCTTCGATCAGGAGTCGTGTTGGTTTCGTTGCGATGCGGCTTTCTCCTCTTTCACCAGAAAAGATGTCTTGGACCTTGAGTCATCTTGCGACATAACAGAACTCTTGGGCTTAATAATGCCAGCGATTACGGCCTCAAAGATCGCATTCTCCAGGTCTTGGAGGTGATGTTGTTTGATAGCCGGCGAGCCTCACTCACCCAATTTGTCTTTGCGGGGATGACGAGCTTGGCGCCGCCCAACTCCGTCCTCTCGACGTCTTTTTCTCATCCTGACTAACTGTCTGGCGGCGTCCAATTCGGCGAGGTATCTGGAAAGGGCCATAAGCGACGTTGGCCAAGGCATGTATCATGCTCTGATTCGGACACACCATATAACATCCAGGAAGAAGGTTGCTAGTCTCAAGGCAGCTGCGAAGACTTGCCAATGCTTTGCCGTGCTACGGTCAGGAGGGACTCCAGGGGTGATGTATGTCCAAGGAACCGATCGAGCAGCCGTCCAGAAATGGGTTGATACCGTCCATGATTTACGGTACAAAGACTACCGGCTGGTAGCACCTGTAAGGCCTGTCTCGGAGTCGCAGGAAAAGCCACAAGAACCGGGCATCAGTATAGGAAGCTTGGAAGAGGTTGACACAGTCAAGGAAATGGCAGCAATGATGGAAGCAAAGGGATTGCTAAGATGGTGGCGGACCGCTATGGGATTTGCCCGTGAATGAGTCCACTTCGGCATATTCCAGGCCTGGAGACATACCCGAGAGGATAGATTAT
The DNA here is from genome assembly GCF_000835505.1 of Exophiala xenobiotica. Classification (NCBI taxonomy): domain Eukaryota; kingdom Fungi; phylum Ascomycota; class Eurotiomycetes; order Chaetothyriales; family Herpotrichiellaceae; genus Exophiala; species Exophiala xenobiotica. The sequence continues at coordinate 5,130,809 of NW_013562494.1, read as the reverse complement.
CGCTTCTCAGAGGTTGTTGAGTCTGTTGTCTGTGTATCGCAATGCCAACCCAGGCCATCAACATGGCTCACCGGTTCTATGCAAGCAACGCCAGGCTATATTACAGATAAATGGGCATCTTTGCCCACCGGATCCGCCAACCGCTGTGCAAGATACCAAACCATTCCGACATCTATCTTACAATTTCTGGTACTCCAGCTTGCCCTCCAACTTCTTCGACTCAGCAACCTTTCTGACAGCTTTATTGAAATCGTCCTGGTTAACGGCGTCTCGGTAATCCTTGATGGCGAACAGGCCAGCCTCGGTCACCACGTTTCGCAAGTCGGCACCGTTCAAGCCATCGCTCATCTTGACAACGCTCTCAAAGTCAATGTTGCCTTCTGTCACAACACCGGCGGCATGAATCTTGAGAATCTCTAATCTTCCTACCTCGTTAGGCAGTGGGATTTCGATCTTCCGGTCCAATCTTCCCGCTCGTAGCAAAGCTGGATCTAGTGTATCTGGTCGGTTGGTAGCCATGATGATCTTCGTCTTCCCCAGGTAGTCGAAACCATCCAGTTGATTCAGCAACTCCATAAGCGTTCTTTGGATTTCTCGGTCTGCAGAAGTTCCTTCACTGAACCGTCGACCTCCGATGGCATCGATCTCGTCCATGAAGATAATACAAGGCTCATGCTCTTTGGCGTAACCGAACATTTCTCGAATCAGCCGAGCAGATTCGCCGATATACTTGTCGACAATCGCCGACGACACGACTATACAATGTCAACCTCGATGCCCTATAAGTAATGTTATAGAATCTCACCTTTCAGGAAATTTGTGTCTAGACTGCTTGCCACTGCTCTTGCCAACAGCGTTTTCCCAGTCCCCGGAGGACCATACAGAAGGACACCCTTTGGTGGCTTGATTCCAACTCTTAGGAAAAGCTCAGGGTTCTTCAGCGGCAATTCGATGACTTCTCGCAGTTCGCGGATCTGTTCGTTCAGACCACCGATCCCAGCGAATGAAACCTGCCCAGGGTCTTCTAGAGACATATTGTAGACTAGGGGATCGACTTCTCGAGGGAGCATCCGCATAATGGTGAGGGTTGTCATGTCAAGCGCCACTCGCGTGCCTTGCTTCAATTTCGCCTTGTCAACCTTCGACCGACAGCCGACGACGTATCTAGGACCCGAGGATGCTTTGACGATGACTGCGATCCGATTAGCAAGCTATCGTTGAGGTAGCGTCCGGACACGTACATCTCTCCTCATCAAGTTGTTTTAGCACTTCGCCAATGATTTGACCGACACTTTGTAAGGCTTTGATGTTGTCTTCTGTTGTCTCGAACTCTGTTTGCAGCCCTTTGATATCCATCCGCAGGGCTTTTAACTTGGATTCCCATTCTCTTGACTCGAGTAATTTGTTCTTGTATTGTTCGAGCGCTTGTTGCCTCTCGGGGTCTCCGCTGCCGTCCATCGTTGTCGGTCAAAGGAGAAACCGGGGTAATGAGAAGGTGGAAACGTGGGCGCGTCAAGAGAGTACCGTCGTGAAGTAGTGTATGAGATGTAAGGAAGTTTTGCGGGAATTGCAATAGGCTTTGAAGCTGTAGATGTTGAAAGTCCCACGTTGCACACGGATGCCGATGATTGAAGCTTGCCGCAGGTACTAAAGGCCCCAAAGGCTACACGCGGCGAAGGACAAGATCGCAAGGCTGGAAGCTAACCCGAGCGTGAGCCTGATCACGTGCAATGGTCAATCAAATCAAATGCGCCGGGCCTGGTGCTGTCCCAACTTGCCCCTAAAGGCGGTGACGAGAGACCTAAGGTTGGTGGTTTGGAGGGGTAAGTATTGCTCTCGGCGATCATTTCAGTCCCCCATGACGGTGCTCCCAGCAGTTTACTGATGAGGTTTGTAGCGAAGCCGTGCAGTTTGCTCAATGCCCCACCAAGACAACAAAAAGTTGAGTTGCTTTTCACTCCTCTCAGCTTGCATCTTCCTTATTCCATCCTCGATACTCCGTTCGAAACTTAAGTGTATTCCTTATTGCTCAACCTCATTCACAACAAGCAAAAGCTCGCTGACATAAATTTCTCATCACACCACTTGAGTAAGTACTACCCAATGCAGCTTGCCAACTCCGCTACATACCTGTGTCCCTCAACCTTTATCTTCCTCTTCACACCTCATCTTTTCTAACCTCACTTACTTCGTCACCTCGCGGACTCAATCTATTCTCTTTTCCATTCATTCACCCGACAGCCTGCATTTACTGACCCGCTGCAGCCATGCCGATAGTTAAGATCCACGCCCGCTCCGTCTATGACTCCCGGGGCAACCCGACAGTCGAAGTTGACGTTGTCACCGAGACTGGCCTTCACCGCGCCATCGTCCCCTCGGGTGCCTCTACTGGTCAGCACGAAGCCTGCGAGCTTCGAGACGGTGACAAGTCAAAATGGGGAGGAAAGGGTGTCCTCAAAGCCGTTGACAACGTCAACTCTGTGATCGGCCCAAAGCTGATTGAGAAGAACATTGATTGTACCGACCAGTCTGCTGTGGACAAGTTCTTGATTGACCTTGATGGAACGGAGAACAAGACCAACCTCGGTGCCAACGCCATTCTCGGTGTCAGTCTGGCTGTTGCAAAGGCTGGCGCTGCTCAGAAGGGCGTCCCACTCTATGCACATGTCTCCGACCTTGCTGGTACCAAGAAGCCATACGTGCTTCCTGTTCCCTTCATGAACGTCCTCAATGGAGGTTCTCATGCCGGTGGTCGCCTTGCCTTCCAAGAGTTCATGATTGTTCCTGAGTAAGTGCTGAGCCGCAAGATCCGCAAGACCATACTGATAAGGATACTGCAGTCAAGCACCTACTTTCTCTGAAGGTCTCCGATGGGGTGCTGAGGTCTATCAAAAGCTGAAGTCGCTCGCCAAGAAGAAGTACGGTCAGTCCGCTGGCAACGTTGGTGACGAGGGTGGTGTTGCTCCTGATATTGAAACCGCTGAAGAGGCGCTGGATCTGATCTCTGCTGCCATTGAGGAGGCTGGATACAAGGGCAAGATGAACATTGCCATGGATGTTGCTTCTAGCGAGTTCTATAAGGAGGCGGAGAACAAGTACGACCTGGACTTCAAGAATCCGGATAGCGACCCAAGCAAATGGATCACTTACGAGCAATTGGCCGACATGTACAAGTCACTGGCAAGCAAGTACCCCATCGTCTCCATCGAGGATCCGTTTGCGGAAGATGACTGGGAGGCATGGAGCTACTTCTTCAAGACCTCTGACTTCCAGATCGTTGGGTAAGTGTTGCTTCTCGTGTCGGATGACCTTTTACTGACTATGTTAGTGATGATTTGACTGTGACAAACCCCATCCGCATCAAGAGAGCCATCGATTCTAAAGCATGCAATGCTCTTCTGCTCAAGGTCAACCAGATCGGTACTCTCACGGAGTCCATTCAAGCCGCTAAAGACTCGTATGCAGCAAATTGGGGCGTCATGGTCTCTCATCGTTCTGGTGAGACCGAAGATGTCACCATTGCCGACATTGTTGTGGGTATCCGAGCTGGGGAGATCAAGACTGGTGCACCATGCCGATCTGAACGACTGGCCAAACTCAACCAGATTCTGCGCATTGAGGAAGAGCTGGGATCCAATGCGATCTACGCTGGCAGCAACTTCCGCAAGTCTGTTACCTTGTAAGAGGACTGCTAGAATCGCTCGTGGCTTAGGCTTAGCCTAGCAAAAATTTCATATTGATACACCCCTTGATTACCGTGCAAAAGTGGTTGACATGGGACTTATGAATCAAACGAATTCATGCAAGTTGACCCAATATGCGTTTTCTCACAATGTGCGTACTCGTAACAGAAGGCCCATCAGGCCCTTCGAGGCCCTTGTGCAAGTCAATACCACGATTACGTCAGTCACCTTATTGACAGGCACCGGTTTGGGCCGCTAGGGCTTGGCGCATTTTCGTAGATCGCTTCCATCCGCAGTCACCAAAGACCAAAATTATTCCAACCCTACATCTGGAGTTCACGCCCCTCTCAACCGAATCCATTAGCAGCAAGACACCCGCCGGCCTTCGTCTCAAATCTCATCCTTAACCTCACCTGTATTTCATCCAACTCCGATCTAGTATCTTCTTACTACCATGGCTCCGTCTAAGTGGGGTGAGTAGCCCTCCTGCCATTGTGGGGAGTTGGCCTCCCTGTGCATGGCGGCGATACCACGGTTCTTTTATTGACGAGACTGCTTAGAAGACGAATCTGAAGAATCCTCCGATGAGGAGTCTATAGACGTCCCTGTTGCCCGGCGCAAGTTCGCAGACGAAGAAGACTCCGACGATGTGCGCTGATCCGTTTACCCGAGAGACGAATTAAGAGACTGACGGCGTGCAGATCGCGGATAATTGGGAAGAAGAAGAAGACTCTGAAGTCGAAAGAGAAAAGGCGGCCAAAGCTGCCGCAGCCAAAGCCAAGGCAGACGCTGAAGCCGCGGCAAACAAGAAGTCGAAGGCTCAGCGGATAGAGGAACATCGAGAATCAAACAGACTAAAACGTGTTGAAGGAGAGGAAGAGGAGAGTTCAGACGAAGACGAGGCAACCAAACGCGCACGTCTACGACAAACAGAACAAGATGCCGACCTCAAGCATGCACAAGATCTTTTCGCCGATGTCGGAATGGGTCCCAAGTCTCGCTCAGCTCCTAACAAGGCACTTATAATAGAAGACAAGGCGAACCCCGGGCAGACCATCGATCTATCAACACTGACAATATTCAAGCCGGCGACTAAAGGGCAGTTCGACGCTCTTTCGGCTACCTTGGTGCCTTTGTTCACACAGTCATCCTCCAAGCCCCATTATCCTCTCTGGGTGGCCAATTTTGTCAAGCAAATCTGCGCAGATATGCCAAGTTCTGAGATCAAGAAAGCAGCAAGTGCCTTGACTGCATTGAGTAATGAGAAGATGAAAGAGGAGAAGGCGCAGGAGAAGGGTGGCAAGAAGAGCAAGGCTGCCAAGACAAAGTCGAGTCTTGCTGCTACCCGAGACATGGGTAGAGGCCTTGCAGATACCACGAGTTATGACGACGGCCTTGAGGAAGACGATTTCATGTGATGCGAGATCCTGTTACGCTCTTGATCTTTGTTAATTCCGTCCGGGCCATTACACAAGCACGCTTTCTTGATACGACCATAGCATTTAAGATAGACGATTCGATTTTTGCAGACAATCGAGGATCCAATTTCGTTCGACCTCGAAAGTATTGAAGATCTGTAGTATAAACCTCGTCATGGGTGTCACCGTGATTGATTGGTTAGTTTTGACTAAGCCACGCCAGCCCTATGTATTGGGAACAAGTAGTACTCGTTCATGACCCATGCACTATGCTTCATTCCCATCTCTCACCACTCATTAATATCTACCAACTCAATCGATAAGGACACCTTTGAGCCAGAAGACGGGAAGACCTGGCTTACTCCGATGTCAATTCAATGAGTATCAGCACTTGTCATTGGGGAAGGGGATCAAAGGTGTCAAATCTAAGGCCACAATTCAGTATATTCTGGGTGTAAGATGGAGGTTGACTCCCGCCCGAGACTTGACAGAGAACGCCACATCAAATACTGGAAACGCTGCGCCCAGCTTCTGCCTGAACCATACTCTGCAGGTGAGGCGAGTCGAATGAGTTTTGGCTTCTTCATAGTGGCTGCTCTAGATTTACTGGACGCCTTAGACACTGCAACGACAGCAAAAGAAAGAAAAGGATGGATTGACTGGATCTATTCCTGCCAAGTGCCCTTCACTGGCGGGTTTCGAGGGTTCACAGGGACCATGCTGGGTGGTATGAGAAGCCTACACAACTGGCACTGGGACCCGGCGAATCTACCCAATACATACTTCGCATTGGCTACGCTGATAATGCTGGGAGACGACCTTAGCAGAGTTAGGAGGGAAGAATGTATGAAATGGGTACGATGTTTACAGAGAAAGAATGGCAGTTTTGGAGAGTATCTCGGCGAGGATGACGAGATTGAAGGCGGCGACGATCCAAGACTATGCATGTGCGCCGTCGGCACATTGAAGCTTCTGCAAGGGCCGGACTCGGACATTGAAACGAGTGCAATAGACCAGGTGAGATTGCAGGAGTACATTTCAAACTGCCAAGTAAGATGGACCGTCTCGCAGTCTCGCAATTGCTGAAGCCATTACCAGAGTCATGATGGTGGGATTGCTCAACAGCCTCTTCTTGAAGCACACTGTACGTTATCAACACAAAAGAACGGAATGATGAGCACTGAGCTGATGATGCGGCAGCCGGTCTGAACTACTGCGGCATTGCGACACTCTCCTTTCTCGGCTTGCTCCAGAAACCGCCGACACCAGCACATGAGGTAGCGAGGCAAGCCGGAGTCGATACCGCAGGGTGTACCAGATGGATGCTCGATCGACAGACTACTTGGGTTGAAGAAGAAGACGAAGACGAAGATGAAGACGAGGGTGGAGTGGACGATGCTGAACCGAAGAACGATTCTCTTGACATGTCCGCCATGCAAGAGCAATTGGACCCTCAGAAGGTGATCGCTGGATTTTGCGGCAGATGCGGAAAGATGGCGGACACTTGTTATTGCTTTTGGAATGTGGGAGCTCTGGCTGTGAGTGCGTTCGACTCATACCACCAATAACTGACTGATCCATCTAGATCCTGCAACAACATGAACTAGTCGAGATTGAAGCTCTGAGAAGATATCTTCTCGAAAAAGTTGCACATTTGATTGGAGGTTTTGCAAAAGCACCTGGAGAGCTTCCTGGTACGCCAGTTTCGTTCTCTGTGTAGGGTCTGTTGCTAACTCTCCGGCCAGACCTTCTGCACTCGTATCTCGGTCTCGCAACTCTGGCCATCTACGGGGAGCCAGCGTTGAAGGATTTCGACCCTACATTTTGCTTCAGTAAGGAAGCTGTAGAGAAGCTCAACAATGTCGCTTGGCGGCGAAGTTGACGTGCTATATGAATGCAGGGGTGACTTCAGCTGAGTGCTGAGGCTCCTGGGTCATGAGGCGCTCACGGGGGGGGGCCGTGCAAGGACATGCCCTGATTCGCCGCGTATTAGACTCAGCCCGTGATGCCATCATCCAGCGACCACAGTGGCCAGATTCCGTCGGAGCGATCTTCAGCACAGTCCCGAAGGCGACCTTGATACGAGCACGGCCATGAGACCTGTGGCTGTCTCCTGTCTAAGCTGTGGATTCTCTTTATGAGTTTCAAGACCATCAATGCGAAGGAGCCAAGCAATGTTTGAAACAGCTACAGTCCGAAAAGCCGGTGAGGAAACTGTCTGCACTGATTGAGATTCCGAGCTAGTGGAAGATCAGGCGAAAGAATTGGCTGCCGAGCGATCAAGAAGGCTGAAGCCGCGGATCTGGGAACTCGGAGGTCGAATGCTGGCCACTGGCTTCGAACCATCCTAGTCAGCCACCTTCTTTGGTAAGCACTAGCCTATTCTTAGCGTGTCACCAAATCTTTACCTAGAACGACCCAAGTCTCCAGTACCAAGATCTCATTTAGGCACAGGCCCATCAATGTCTAGGCTCCCCAGGCCCCTCATATTCCCAAACTTTCCGGTGCTTGAGAGCGTCAGCCGCGCAAGACTGCAGAACACTCGCAACTGCTAGCACCTAGCTAGCCAAGTACTCGACTCATTCAAAGCACTATATACTGTTGAGAAGAGGTGATCGATCGCCAGGAGGCACCTTTCCCTCGACGCTGCGAGCGTCAGCAGTAATAACAATGCCAAAAAGAACGCTGTTCACGAACATCACCCCGCTTCCTTCGCAAGTGTCGAGAGAAGTCGCGATAGCTATGCTTCATAATCACGACGAAATGATCGAACTGAATCCTATGGTGATCGAACACCATCCTATCAAGACCCCGCGAGATGCCCCGGCCGACGAATTCCTGGATTGTGTTTGGCAAGAGTTGACGGACAAGGTACACTATCTGCCCGGCGGCCTTGTGAAGGGAAAGGTCAGCTACAAGGCATGCTTCCACGACACACCCTTCGGACTTCAAACACATATCTATGCGCCGACGGGGCTTGACATCCGAGAGAAGTGGTCCATAGGCGGGTCGCTGCCGGGCGAGCCACCGGAACCACGAGAGCTGGGAGTTGAAGTTCCCCGACAAGGCTTGTATCTGAGGGAGGACTGCGACATGCGATGCAATAGAATGTTGTCAGGGTTTGTCCGGAAGAACCTCGATAATGCGCACAAAGTCCTCATCGAACGTATCATGAAGAAAGCAGAGCGATTGGAGGAACACGTGCAGACCAATGGAGGAATTCCAATGACCCCAGCCAGCCCGATGCATCGTTTCCAGCCTGGATCTGTCATGGCCAGGTCACAGTTGCTCAGCACACCGATTGCCGAGCGACCTATGTCTCCACAGATGCTGTCGCCTCAGCAGGATCTGGGATGGCAGGGACAGGCTAATCATCCAGCGTACCGGGCCGACGACAAGCGCATGAGCAACTATGGTCTACCGCCATATCATGCGACACAGCAACAACGCATGAGTTATTATCCTCAGCTACATCAACCCCCGCAGGGCCCGAAGTCTTTCGTCGCTGAATTACCTGGATCGATGTATTATACTGGACATTTGTCCCCACCGGTTGACCACACGTCCCGCCCTGACAACCGGATGAGCATGGTCTCGGAATTGTCGAGCCAGGAGGCGACGCAGAAGGGTTCACCAAACCCACAAACGAATTCAGATCGGATGAGTACGATTTCAGACATGACGAATCAATATCGATACAGCACACAATTCGGACACGGGGGCAGCCAGTCCGAGACGTCTGGACCATCGGACCGATACAGCATGCTTTCTGAATTGCCGTCTTCGCAACAGCAGCAGCTGCAAAATATAAGGAGTAATTCTCCGCCCAGACAATGATGTAGCTGGACATTGACGACGACAATGATGCTGATGATGGATCAGAGACAACGTGTATATAATAGCTGTTGGATGTATTTTGAGCGCGGCGTCTGGGACGATTGGATGATTCTGAGATCCAGTCCATTGCATTTGAGAGTAAAATTTATGTAAATGATTCGACCATGAGCGTGACTTGTCTCCAGGTTTATCCCTCGGGTTCTCGGAACTGTCTCGAGGCTTGTATCAGGCGTGAGTCTTCAACAGTCAAGGAGGCTTGCGTCAGCCGCCCACGGCCCTGTGAAGACCTATCTTGAGATATTCCAGAATTCGATGAGTGGCGAATACTATACTGAATATAAGTGAGGCGCGTACATCGATGATCCGTAGGGCTAGTGAGGCCTTTAATACGAATATAGAGATTGGGCAAAGGCTTTCAACGTCTTCCGGGGATGAATGTGGATCAACTAACTTAGGTGCCATACCGTGGTTGACGGGCCCTAAACAAGGGTTCTAAAATTTCCTCGGGCTCTTGCAGCCTTTTTCCGCCATTGAGCATTCGCCGTTGACGCCTCCACCACAGCCTTTAGGTACGCATAAGGGGACCCTGATTTTGCTCACGCAACTGACCTCGAGACTCACACTGCGCTGCCGATGTCACGCCTGGCCTTCAATGCCATCACCACTCACGAACAAGACCTAGACTTCTACCAACGGCGACCGCACGGCCTATGCGCTCTTGAAGACTTCCTGCATGTCCATGTCTTGCGCAAACCTCGCAATCGAAAGCCACATACGATCGCGCACCCACGACGACAGGGATTGCCTTCTCCTAGACATATCCACATGTTACCCTCACCTTCACCCTCGAGGTCCCGCATGAACTGCTCTGTGAAACCAAACAGCAAAATCGTCTCGAGGGATGCAAGCTCCCAAGACCAGAGCGGAGCTTCAGCAACATAAAGCAAAAGTACACACTTCACACCGCCGTTGAGAAGAGCCGGCACTGACTTACATGCGACAACAGCTTGCAAGCTCCTATTCCGAACTACTCGAGTGAGCATCACAACACTGTGTGTCTACACACTCTTTAACACTCTCGCAGACAATTCTCGTCAAAGGAGCTCAAGAGCGTCGGGAACTACACTATAGGGAAACTCATTGGAAAGGGGTCGTTTGGCAAAGTTTACCTCGCCCGACACAATCTCATACATGGCTCCAAGGTTGGTTTCGCACGTATGAGGAGGAATCCGTCACTAAGATGGGGGCAGGTCGTCCTCAAAGCCTCGAACAAGGAGGATGGGAATCTCGCAAGGGAAATCCATCACCACCGACAGTTCATCCATCCCCATATTGCGCGGTTATATGAAGTCATAATAACAGAGACCCATGTGTGGTTGGCTTTGGAATACTGTCCTGGTATGGGTCTTGTGGATCTGTCGCGAAGCGTACTGAACATGAGCAGGCGACGAACTATACAACTACTTATGCAAAAACGGCGCGCTTCCCGTTGAGACAGTACAGAAAATCTTTACCCAGCTGGTGGGCGCCGTCGCCTACATACACAGCAAATCATGTGTCCACCGCGACCTGAAGTTGGAGAATGTCCTCCTCGACAAGCACGACAATGTCAAATTGTGCGATTTTGGCTTCACCAGAGAATATGAGGGCAAAGCGAGTTACCTGCAAACGTTCTGTGGGACGGTATGTTACAGCGCACCAGAAATGCTGAAAGGGGAGAAGTACGCAGGAGAGAAAGTCGACGTCTGGAGTTTGGGAATCATTCTCTACGCACTGCTGAAGGGAGAATTGCCATTCGACGAGGACGACGACGCGGCCACCAAGGCAAAAATACTCAAGGATGATCCTGTCTATCCCGATTCATTTCCCGAGCCGGCGAAGACGCTGATTTCCAGATTACTGTCTAAAAGACAGCTGTACAGGCCGAGTCTGTCAGACGTCCTGGCCGACCAATTTTTAGCCGACCACGCGCCTGCGCAGCAAGCCATCTTGAAATTGTCTCAACCGGCTGCTTTCTCGACACAGTTGGAGAAAGACACCTTGGAACGGATGAGAGCCGCAGGTGTTGATATAGACAAGGTTATTGAGAACGTCCTTGCGCAGAGGTGCGATGGCCTGGCAGGATGGTGGGCGCTTCTGATCGAGAAGGAGACGAGGAAGCAAGCACGGCGTGATCGGAAGCGAAGAGAAAAAGAAGCAGACATGAAACTGCTGCGGAGGCTGAGTGGTGCAAGTAGTCGTTTGGAAAGAATTGCGCCCACACTCCTCGAGGTCGACGAAGAGGGCCTAACCGGGCAGACGCAAAGACGCCGGAGTAGTAGCAGAGGGAGGACCCAGCGAAGGAGCACGCCCCAGATACTCGTCAGCGACTTACCTCAACTTCCAGAAGGAGACGTTGTGAAATCACCCGGATCGGCCACACCACCACCACCAATTGACAAGGATTCGGTCCGCTCACAGAGTGGGTCGCGCCCACCGCTTCCACCGAAAGAACGAAGCCGACGCAGCAGCACACTCCAAATAGTCTCAACCAACCCAGACTTGCTTGGGCCTATCCACGGCATTAACAAGCGGCGCGGTGGGAAGCTACGCAACCGACAATTCTTGAACCAACTCACGGCACTGAAGCATTGGTTCGTCGAGTCGACGAAAAAGGCCAAGTCACCTGTCCGAGCTAAAGGCAACAAATTGCTCAATGGCCATACTGAGAAAAATGTCGGTCAGAACTCGAAGAGTACGTCTGCACTCGACAGGACAAGCAGAAACTTTCCGCCCGTCAATTCACGCAGATCTTCCTACGGCTCGGCTTTGACGCCCGTCGTATCAAACTCAGGTCCGGTAATTGCGATCAAAACGTCCGGCCCTCGCGTTGACGGCGCGCTGGTAGGATCGCACCGCAAATCTCTCTCACCATCTCCGCTTACGCCGCGCTCGTCGTTCCACCGACACAGTTCGGCTGGCCTGCGCGGTCGCAAGTCGACTTCCTCATCCGTATCATCGGTTCGGAGCATGCCAAGACATACATCGCACAGCAAAGCGTCGAGTCAGAGCAGCAATAGTCTGGACACAATCCATAGTCCGGGCAGTCGCAGCGCGGCTCGGTCCCCACATAATTCGATCAAAGTGCTCCCAAACACGCCGACGACACATAGCTTCCCCAGCAATGTTAGAGTGGTCAGGACGCCGCGTGGGCCAGAGGCCAGTTTACAGCCGCGCCCACTATCGGGGATACAAGACGAAGGGTTGCCGAGCACGCCACACGGGTTTGGATCGGGATTGATGTTCACGAAGAGGAAGCGTAGTCCGTTCAAGGGGCCCATGCTGAATGCGGCATTCTTCTCGGCAGGGAGTGTGCCGGCCGCGTTTGGCAGCCCGGCTGTCGCCGACGCCGGGAGGAATAGGGAGGGAAGCGATGGGAAGATCAATCATGCTTTTGGGTCGTTCTTGGGCTCGGGCGCGGGCGTGGGTCGGAGGGGAAGTGGGAAAGGTAGAAGGAAGAGCCAGATCATCGAGGAAGAAGAGGAAGAACATGAAGGGCTCGGGCATGCCGCTATTGGCGAGGAAGACGAGGATGAAGAGGACGAGGTTGAAGAGGTCGATGCCTTTCAGGCCGTTGAGTTGGGCAAGGGGGAGAGGGTGCAGAGTATCACGATTTGGGATGATGGCGAGGGTGAAGAAGACGATATCGTTGCTGGGTTGAAGAATTTCAAGGTATGAAGCTATGAAAAAAGGGATAGCATGACTTTGAGTGATGTCTGATGCCACATTAAACGCAGCAGTCTGTGCCGGACTTGGGCTTGAGCCTGGGCTTGAATATGGCGTCGAGGCATCGAGCAGCATCGGGGCATCACGGTTGATGATGGGGCTTTCTTCTTCGTAATGATAATACTGTATGAATATCATGTTTTATGTCATCGAGAGATTACTAGCGACGGACACTTACGGGGACCATGTGGATCGAAACGGCAACGGGTGGAATGGAGTTGAGGTGCAATAGGTGACATGGACGGAATAGGTTTTCCTTTCTCTGTCTTCCTTGCCGAGCTCTTTTTGGGTGTCTCTCATCTTGCAGCTAGCTGTCCAATGCTGCCATACCCGAGTCGGGGGATTGTGCTTCTGACTCCGAAATGTTTCTTGCTTTTTTGCTGGCAGATGAGCGGAGGACTCTTCCTGGTGTGTTCCAACTTTTGCATTTCGCTTTCCATGCAAGAAATGCTTGCCGTCAAAAAACAGTGAGATGCTGTAACATTCTGTCGAGGCTGCATGGATCTCTGAGACAGGACGCGGTAGACGGGTGTTGTGCTGTCTTCCAGCACGATCAGGAATGTCTTCCAATAACACAATAACAATTCAACCTCTGCAAGCTCGTTCAATAGTTGCAGTTTTTCGTTGCTCATGTGTTCGATCAAGGTGTTCTGAAACTGCACCGTCAATCGCCTGACCTATGATTTCGATCCTGGTTGAGGGGCGAATGTCAAGCTCTCGCTGACACTCCGGGATCGAACCGTCAGGACAGTGTGTGTAGTGGTTCTCACCCGACGCCGATGATGGACGGTGGCGGAGCCGATGTATTGCACGTCGGCGTCGTCCGCTACATCTAAGACCTCGTGCAGATCAAGACTAGCATCATTAGTGCCAATAGTATTGACAATGCTGTTGGGTTCCTGAGCGCCAGATTGTGTGTTTGACGGCGTGGTGTGCGGTGTCTCTTGCCCTGCATCTGTTGTTAGGTCGACCGCATTTCCCTGTGGACCAAATAGTGTCTGACGTTTCTTAGGCCGCGGGCTTCGGACGTCAGCGCCAGCGCCAGCGTCATTCGTGAGGTCGACTATAGATGCGGAATATCTAGTATTGGCCATGGGTACATCAGAATGAGCTGGCCACGTAGCGGAGGTGGAAGCGATATGTTCGGTACGGGTCGAAAGGCTCGCTTTGTGGCGGTCAAAGAGCTTCGAGACGTCGATTTTAGCCAGGGATCGCTTCTTTATTTGTGATCTTCTCGGCGACTTTAGTGGTTTGGTTTCGAGGACGTCTGTATTCTCTTCGATTATTGTCTGTAAACTCACCTCCGAGTAATCTTTGGCCATAGGAATTGAGTCGACGTTCGAGGGAAGCGGGGGAGATATCTTCGCTGTCTCAAGGAGTTCTTTCATAAAAACGTCCTCGAGCTCGTCTTTGATGATAGAATCGTCTTTGTCGGTAGGGTAGAGAAACGTATCCCTACCAGAATTGTCTTGAGTATCAGGCTTGAGCTTGAGGAGGGGATCTTCTTTAGGCAGCTGCAAGACCTGTGGCTGGACATATACGGTCTCCTTAGGCTTTTCGAAGTGACGTTTCATAAGTTCTGCCGGGCTGGATGTTATCTGTATCTTTCCATTAGGCTCGCCCGAAGAAGAACCATCGTCTTTTTCGATGATGATTCCATATGGTTCACCCGTGATAGATAGTTGTATATCGATCAGTGATTGTAGGACGCCCTGGTCTGAAGAAAATGCCTCAACGCTGGGACGGAAAGATTCGTCAGGTGGAGAAGAGCTAATTTTGGTCGGGATCTCGACAGTTATTGCTCCTTTCGAGGTGGACGGAATAATCGGATCCTGCTGCGATAGATTGATCTCACCCTGGGTAATCATTCCTGATTCGGACTCGGCGATAATGATGTCGAAATGGTCGGCTAAAGCAGTGCCGTAGAGGCCAGCCACGAAAGTCTCGTAGCTCGCACCTGAGGGACCTTGACTAGGCCTTAGAACCTCGAAGTTCCTCAATAGCTTGTACGCGACAACTTCTCTGTATATTGGTAGGACATCATTGAGACACTGGTTACATAAATTAGGCTCCGTACAATAGCTCAAGGACTTCTATTCTTACCTGGCTGACAAGCACTCCAGATTCGTGCGACAGCTCTTGAATACAGTGCATTGTCTGATACAGTTTCATAGCTGCTTCTGTATCTAGAATTGCAATTGTGTCGCAGGTAACGGAGCCCCAGCTCAAAAACTATTAGGAGGTTAGCAACCTGGAACGATCTGAACTCTCGGAGTGCCCGACCTCGCCAATACCTGTATAACCTTTCCGATTCCTCGGAGCTATAGTGGATGGTTCTTCTTGCAGTTTCTCGAGCGCGGTAAATCCGTGAATGTCGCAGAGATGGGGTACAAGCCATAGGCCCGTGTCTTTGCCGAATCTCCCTTCTTGAGCGTCTTCGTAGACATTGTAGTCGATTATGGCTAAGGAGAGCGATAAGGCACTTTTCGCGATGAGCTTAAGAGACCGAAAAGCACTCTCCGTCCACGAAAGAAAAGGGGACTGAAAGTTTTCGTCGATGGAAAGATGACGGAATGCCATGGTACGAAATTCCTGACTGTCCTTCGCTGAAGGTGTCGGAATTTGAGATGAATGCAGAAATTGTCGGGCTGTGAGTCCGTGAGTAGGATCGAAAGCCCGAAATAATAGGCGAGGTCGTTGACGAGCAGACCTTCGCTTATGATTGAAGGATATCTTCAGACGAGGGTTGATCCTTGACGCCGTCGCTGGAAAATCATTGTCGGTTATGGCAAGATATTCATCTCCGCCGTCAGAGTCCGAGTCAGTTTTCCAGGTTCCGGTAGAGTCGGAGTCGATATCTGGAGTTGACGCCGAAACTGTCGTAGGTGACTGACTTTCGGCAAAGCTTGAGCTTATATATGCTGGTGACCCGCTTGGCGAAGGAGTGGCAATGATTCTCCTCCTCTTCGGAGCGCTGACTTCGACAACGACGTGGTTCCGAGCTGGAGGTGACATTGACGCCTCAGATCCTGTAGCCCACTCATCAAGTCTGGCCTTCGGTAAACGCCGCGTTAGAGAGACAGCAGAAAAACTTCCACCATGGCGAGTAGGAAGGGCGATGCCAAGGGTCGCAGCAGCTTGCTCAATGTTAAGGATCAGCACGCTAAATCTGTTTCGCACGTTAGATGCACTCATCGACAGTACATCCTGGAAAACGCCTCCTCGATCTGTCCGCTTGAGATCGGCAATTTGGGACGAGATAGCGGTCGTTCTGAGGCCGTTCCGAAACCCTTCTTGCTCTAGTCGTGTCCGATTCACAGTGTTGAATAGTTGGGTTATCTCGATATTTGTAATGTCGTAAAGTCTCTGAATAACTCCCAAGAGTTCCCGATCGCCAGGAGTCCAGACATGTTTCGGCGCGGATGCGTCTAGAGTACGAACAGTCCCTCGATGAGCCATCTTGACTTTCGCGTCGTGGAATCAGGGGCAAGAGCGAAGGTAGAGGTGGCCTGGCGGATAGAGTCTCAACCAGCGGAGAGTTGAATCGCTAAGAAAAGACATATTGAGCTCAAGCAACAGGTCTAACTGTGGTAAGTTGTCACAACCGAAGCAGTGAATGAGAAGTGAGGTCAGGCTTGAACCTGGAACAGATGAAGTGAACCGGCTGGCTGGCAGTAACTGAGGCCTGCAAGCCATATTGCGTTGTAGAGCCTCGCATGGATGCAGTTCATCGATTTGGAAAACTGGCACATGTAGTGAGATGAGTTTCAGATCGACCTGGGTGCTGCCGTCAGTTCGATATGTCCGGGGTCGGGAGAACTTTTCGCCGTATTTCGCCAAGCCCACCCTTCTGCCCGGAGCATCAATACATGTGAGGCGTGTGTGGGCGTGTTGAGGCTCTACACCTGTGGTTCCCCTACCGTTCACAGTTGTGCGGGATAATAGCGACGTCACATATTTGCTTCCGATATGCTGAGTGGCAGTGACAGGGAAAGAACTCTCGATCTCCCTTGCCACTGTCGAGATTCCAAATCATGAAGATGGAGGAAGCGGAGGCCGTCCAATTCCTCGAATCTCTGCTAGGGAAAACTTTGCATGTGACTGTGCCAGACGGTACAATAGCTCTGAACCAGCTACGTTGGCAGTTGTCTAACAGAGATAGGTCGGCTGTTCACCGGGACATTTCGATGTACGGACAACGTAAGACTATCATGAGGAAAGGCACAGGACTTAAGTCCAATGTGCTAACAT
The DNA here is from genome assembly GCF_000835505.1 of Exophiala xenobiotica. Classification (NCBI taxonomy): domain Eukaryota; kingdom Fungi; phylum Ascomycota; class Eurotiomycetes; order Chaetothyriales; family Herpotrichiellaceae; genus Exophiala; species Exophiala xenobiotica. Next base: position 5,113,855 of record NW_013562494.1, on the reverse strand, counting down.
ACTGCAGGACAGTAACATCATCCTCTCCAATACATTCGAGGATCGCATGCCCTCTAGGGGCTCTGAGAGAGCTGCCATTGATAAGCTCAAAATCTCTGGACAGACTAGTAGAGCTGACATGACGTCGAGATTTGTCGGACTCATTGTAGTCCCGGGCAAGCAGATAGCAAAGCTAGAAGTTGAGGACAAGAGGGAGTGGCCCAGTGGACAGTCTTTATCGTTGCGAGCAAAATCATGAAACTCTTGAGCCTGGGCTGCAACATAACAAGCTCACCACTCGCTGGGTACCAAGGAGTTGTGGAGTCCCATCTTCAGTGTTGGCGTTTGAAGGCTTCGGATATGTTATCAAAGAGAATTGAAGGTCGGAAATAAAATGTTGGACGCGGTGATAAAATCGCGTGGTCGACAAAGCATTTAATTTACTGTATCGCTAAGCGAAAGACGAAGGACGCTCCGTTGCTGGCTCGGTTCAGGTGCCTGGGTTGCTATCTTGCTATGTACGTGAGATGAGATGGCCATGTGGTTGTGTTTCCGGGCAGACCACGACTGGGCGAGACTGGCCAAGCACGAAGAGAGGAGAGGACGTTTGGCGCCAAGGAAATTCTAGGCTGCTGGGTCAGCGCCGTTTGGCTCGCTTGGTACAAGTCCTCCAAGTCGATGAAGGCCCCGACAGCCCCCGGAGCTATAGAAAAACAACGGTCCGGGAGTCATTACCTGCGCAGCGCAGGCTAGTTGGCTTATTTTGCAGCAGAAAAGCATCAACCACAAAGCACCTCTTTACTCATTGTTCCTAGCTTTCCACCTACTCATTATCCTCACATCTCTTTGTCTGCATTCTGCATCTCGTGACGCCGTTGCCGACCGTCTTTCCTGCACCAGCTCGCCAGATGCTCAAGGTTAGTCCCGCTCTTATCCTGCCCTCCCGGTGGTGACGCAACATTGTTTCACCGCAAGGCTCCATGCGACATCTGGGTCCCCTGGGTCGGACTGGCGTGGCTTCTCCGCTGAAACCGCTCAATACCAAATCCAATGATATCTAGCTCTTCAGCTGCTAACAATCTGCTTGATTTTATTGCAGGCGAGATAGAGGCACGCCTCGACCGAACCAGAGCATACTGAGAAAACCCTTGCCGCGTATCCCTACCACCGTATGAATCGAACAGACCGCTTCAACGACATCTTTCCTCGTATCTACACCTCTTTGCGAGACGAATTCACCTGAGCATACGACACGTGTGCTCCTTCCCGAGTGCACAGTTATCCAGCCGCCAAAACGCATTCCTCAAAGCGGCTGCTTATCTCACTCCTCAAACCTCCCTGAACCTGCTACGACCGCCCGTACCGCTTTCTCCATCACGCCACTCGTTTTAAGCTCGCGACTATTCAATGGGCCAACAACAGTCAAAGAGTAGCGATGGAAGCAGAACACCTCTGAAAAGCGGTTCTTCCTCGAATCTAGTCCCAGACGGATTGCAGCAATACCCCTCCATATCTAAGTCTGATACGAAGGAAAGCACTTCGAGGTCTATACGATCTTCGATCAGGAGCAAGATCAAGAGCTCATCGGAGGACAAGACTAATGACAGCCCAAGAGCTTCGGGCTCTGCTTTAACCGGAATCGATGAATCAAACAATGACAGAGGAGATGCTGCTTCGGTTGCCAGTGGCCGTTCGGGTTCATCCAGGGTGACCAGAGAGAGGATCACAAATGCACCGGTGGTAGAATCTCCGACCTCGCCGACAGACGCTGAAGATGAGGCTCCGTCGCCAGGAACTGCGACGCCGGCACGTCCGCCATCACCGACCTCCAAGTCTGTAGGCAAAGGCCACAAGTCAGTAGACCGTGCCCAACGGACGGGAGAAGTAGGTGCCGTCTCTGATGAGGGACCTCACCAGGCGCACCATCATTCGTCTACACAAAAGGCGGGGGACTCGATCTTGGTCAAGCGCGAAAACCAAATAAATCCCCGGGCTCCAGAGACAAAGGCTTCTTTGCGAGCCAAATTAGCAGAACTGCCTGGCGCATCACCTGGTGGAGGGATGGGAATTGGAGACGTCAATGATATGGACCTTGACGACATGATCTCCCGCCTTCTGGATGCTGGTTACACTACCAAGGTTACGAAAGCCGTCTGTCTCAAAAATGCAGAAATCACCGCGATTTGTGCCGCCGTGCGGGAAGTGCTCCTGTCTCAACCAGCATTACTGGAATTGAATGCTCCTGTTAAAATCGTGGGCGACATCCACGGCCAGTACAATGACCTCATCCGTCTGTTCGAGATGTGCGGGTTCCCGCCGAATGCAAATTTCCTCTTTCTTGGGGACTATGTCGATCGTGGAAAGCAATCTCTCGAGACGATTCTTCTACTCTTCTGCTACAAACTGAAGTATCCGGAAAACTTTTTCATTCTGCGAGGTAATCATGAATGCGCAAACGTCACTCGTGTATACGGATTTTACGACGAATGCAAACGAAGGTGCAATATCAAGATCTGGAAGACATTTATCGACACGTTCAACTGCTTGCCAATTGCTGCAATTGTGGCGGACAAGATTTTCTGCGTCCATGGCGGATTATCGCCTAGTCTGTCTCACATGGACGATATTCGTCAGATAGCCAGGCCTACCGATGTTCCAGACTACGGCTTGCTCAATGATCTATTGTGGAGTGATCCAGCAGATATGGACCAAGACTGGGACTCTAATGAACGTGGCGTGAGCTATTGCTTTGGAAAGAAAGTGATAGTCGATTTTCTTGCACGACACGACTTCGACTTGGTTTGTCGAGCACATATGGTGGTTGAAGACGGTTACGAGTTCTTCAATGACAGACTGCTCGTCACGGTGTTCTCTGCCCCGAATGTAAGTCAATCGCCCCGTGGACCGCATATCATGCTAATCTTCCTAGTACTGTGGCGAGTTCGACAATTGGGGTGCCGTGATGTCGGTCTCCAGTAACCTCTTGTGCAGTTTTGAACTTTTGAAACCCTTGGATTCGAGTGCTCTCAAGAGCCACATCAAGAGAGGCAGAAATGCTCGACAGAACATGCTCAACAGTCCGGTACGTTATTCCACTCACTCTGTTAGTGGTCGAAGCTAATGATGTTGTAGCCCGCACAAGTATCGGCTCAGAGTTTCTGAGCCGATCCTTCTTCGTGAGACAGGACAATGTGATGGTGGTCTTCAGCGGGACAGCTTGACCTCGGTTGCTGTCCGTACGATTGACCTCAGTGAACTCGGTTGCAGGGGCAAGCCCATGAGCCAACCCTTTCCGGAGACGCAGCCGAGGTCGCCATTGGGAATGCATCTCTGTGACACGCTACGAACTCCTCAGCCTTACGCCACAGGCGTTGCACCGGCGTTGGCCCAGGATTATGATCTTACCCGGATGAAGAGCTGCATTGGTGCATCTCGAAAGCGTACATTTCTCAAAAGCTTAGAGTAAGGGGAATCACAGCGTCCGAAAGACGAGCAGGAATAAGGATACGTCTTTGAAAGGCATCGTCTTGACCCTTTGAGTGAGGATTGAAGACCGCGAACAGGAAACGCAACGATGGACAAGATTGATGACGAGGACAAGTGACGTGGCGACAATGGGAGAGCGCGATTCACTTCTAACTGTACCGAATACTTTGTTTGAATGTTTTACAGAAGAATCCATCCTCTTGCCAAGGCCCAGGTTCCAAGCCTGAGACATGCTCCCACTTGGAAAAGCGAAGCAGTAAATTGTCAGAGTAAACGCGCCAGAACGGAGGGTTGGTCATGAAACAGCCGGTACTGGAAGCTCTGAAAATCGAGCTGGCCGAAAATCCGCTGGTGGAAGAACCAAAAGTGGTGAGCAGTGATTTTAATAGGCGGTGCTAATAAATAGCTACGCGAGAGGCGGGCGGCGCGTCGCGTGGGAGGAAAGATTTGGGTGATGGAGTCCAATGCTTGGAAACTGCACTCGTACCGTAGCCATACTGTGCAGCAAGTCATCTCCACCTGCAACGGAGAAGCAACCAGCTATACCATCTGCACCGCACCCAAACCATTTACTTCTTTCCATGCCGGCTTCATATTGCCGTTCGTTTCATCTCGAAGTACTAGTACTCTACAGTTGATCTCGAAGCCTCTGCCTTTCTCGTCTTCAATACCACGGCACCCCCAACTCACTGGCCTCTCTAAGTCCTACATCTTTGCCGACCCAGCTACCGTCTGCTGCTGCATACTCCGATCGTCCACTCTCACCGTTGTCGATCACTGTCTTTGTTTGAAAGCTCTGCACATCTGACAACCACCAAACCATAGACCCTTCAGATTTACAATACTGACCTGGCGATTTTGACTGTCTTCAACACGTTGGCCTGCAAGGCCACTCACCAATGCAATCATGAAGGCCGGTCCACTTCTCATAACATGGCACAACGATAATCAGCCCATCTACTCTGTCCACTTTGACCCTCGCGGAAAAGGCAGACTGGCAACTGCTGGAAAGTGAGTCTGCTGCGGACAAAGTTAAAATGCCCTGCTAACCATTCTACCAGTGATAACAATGTCCGAGTATGCACATAAACCACCACCTTCGGAAGTCCCGCTAACATTTGGCAAAGTTATGGAGCATTGAAGCTCAAGGAGAAGAGCGAAAAGTTACATACCTCTCGACACTCACAAGACATACTCAGCCTGTAAATGTCGTCCGATTCTGTCCCAGAGGTGAGTACGGGTGATAACACTTGGATATATCTTTGCTCATACAATTACAGGGGAAATGCTAGCCTCAGCCGGAGATGATGGCAATGTCCTCCTTTGGGTCCCCTCCGAGTCAGCAATAACGACCCTGACCGAAGAACACGCCGATGACAAGGAAACATGGAGAATAAAGCATATGTGCCGGACATCCAGCGGAGCTGAAATATACGACTTGGCTTGGTCTCCTGATGGTCAATATTTCATCACTGGCGGAGTTGACAATACTGCCAGGATTTTCAATGCACATACTGGTATGCAGTTGATTCATAGCCTACGGAAGCAAGTGCTGACTCTTCTAGGTGCTATGATACGCCAGATCGCAGAGCACAACCACTTCGTACAGGGAGTGGCCTGGGATCCTCTCAACGAGTTTGTTGCTACGCAGTCGTCAGACCGCTCGGTGCACATATATGCTCTGAAGCTCAAGGACGGGACACCAACACTCTCTACACATGGTAAATTCAACAAAGTGGACCTACCTGCTCGACGAATATCTTCGAACAGTCCGGCTCCTGCAGATCTACCACATCGATCATCGAGCGCAAACGCAAACAATCTATCCATTGCCTCTCCAGCACCTTCAAACCCCGGCACGCCTCTTACTACACCACTTCCGATGGATCCGCCTATGATCACTTCCAGCCGACGCTCGTCCTTCGGCTCGTCACCATCGTTCCGCCGATCTGCTTCTCCTGCACCCTCGCTGCCATTGCCTGCCGTGAGGCCAGAAATCTCCTCACCCAGTCTCAATGCAGCCATGGGATTAGCAGTCAAAAACACAAACATATATCACAACGAAACGTTAACCTCTTTTTTCCGACGACTCTCATTCTCTCCAGATGGAAGCTTACTGTTCACTCCCGCCGGACACTACAAGCAAGCATTTCCAAGTACGGGCGATCCGACAAAGCCCAGTGAAGACATCTCGAATACTGTCTACATATATACGCGAGCTGGCTTCAACAAGCCTCCTGTCGCACATCTGCCTGGCCACAAGAAACCGTCCGTCGCTGTCAAATGTTCTCCTATTCTCTACACCCTCCGCTCAACCACCAAACCAACCAACCACATCACTATTGACACATCCTCGGCCAGTGAAGAGATCCCCCTGTTGCCTGAGGCTATTACAGCGCCGACACCTTCGTCGATCATGGAACCGCCATCCCTCTCGTCTGCAACATCTGTCCCTGAGCCAATGTCAGCACCTTCACCGAGAACCGTAACAGATTCAGACCCCATCAACCCTTCACCAACTCCTGCTTTCGCCTTGCCATATCGAATGGTCTATGCTGTGGCTACTCAGGACGCCGTCTTTGTCTATGATACTCAACAAATGACGCCTCTCTGCGTCGTTAGCAATCTTCATTATGCAACGTTCTCGGACTTGACGTGGTAAGCCAGATAAAATCGGAGGTAGAATCTGTCACTAACATCCAACAGGTCGAATGATGGCCTGACATTGCTTATGTCCTCAACCGATGGATATTGCTCCACACTGGCTTTTTCACCTGGTGAACTCGGACAGGTCTATACTGGACCTCATCCAACCTACAACCACCCTGTTGTCTCAACATCCATTCCCCTTCCGACATCATCAGCCAATTCTACTCCCATGCCAACACCTACAGCAACAGCATCTCCTTCATTGATCAAAGCATCTCCAGTCCCTATACCGCCATCTCATCAATCTCCTGCTCCATTTATTATTCGCCCCGGAAGTCCAGCCAGATCGAATTCTCAGTCTTCAATAGCAACGATGGCCTCGATACAGACTACTGGGCTCCAAAACAACCCGACCCCTACTATGGGCCATGTGCCTCTGGTGACAGCTGCTAACTCAGGCCCACCTGTCGCCATACCACCGATGTCAACTCCACCACAAACTCCAGCAAGTGTGCATGGTGGTCATCATTCCGCCGCAAGCTCTATAAGTGGCAGTGTACTAGGCAAGAGGGACGTGGGAGCAACGAGTGAAAGTGAGAAGGAAGAGAGCAAAACTAAGAAGAGAAGAATAGCGCCGACTCTTGTTGGACCTTCGGGTTCAGCAGAACCTTCAAAAGAAGACGAGAGGTCTTAGGCGCAGGTTCGGGTTCCTTTTGTCTTGAAAGGTGGAATTATTCCATTGTATTATGCCCAATTTGCCCAATACGGCTATTTATCTTCGAGCATGGCGTTGGGATTGCAAACAGAGGTTGGCCACTATGGGCCGCGGGAAGGTCGGTCTTTGTTATCTTTAAAGGACAAAGCTCTCAGAAAATGAAGCAGTGCGCAACGTAACAGACATATCGACTGAATTGTCGAACAACGCCGCATATCTCCAACCCTGATGGTCATTATCTCGTTACACTGAGCTACTTTAGCCCTCCCATGCCCTCAGTTCCTCCGTAGAGAGTAGTACTGTGGTACTTTAGGCATAAGTGTTCACGTGATCTCGCGTTGGCCGCTAGACGTCGTCACCACTATGGAACGAGAAAGGCATGTCGCAAAATGTTACCACGACTGTGGCTCTTCTCAATTCCTCTCAGAGCATCTTCGTTATGCCTCAACAAGGATCGGAAATATCGCCATGATCCTTCCGCAATTTCGATACCCCACCGCAGACTGCGCCGACCTCGCTAATGCTCGACTCTCACCATGGGTGTAACCGGGCTATGGACCGTTGTCGCACCCACTGCGCGACCAACCCAGTTGGCTTCCCTCAATCGAAAACGCCTCGCGGTCGACGCCTCGATTTGGATCTACCAGTTTCTCAAAGCCGTCCGGGACAAAGAAGGCAACGCCCTGCGTAACAGCCATGTCGTCGGTTTCTTCCGCCGCATCTGCAAATTGTTGTACTTCGGCATCAAGCCGGTCTTTGTGTTCGACGGAGGCGCACCCATCCTCAAGCGGGAGACGATTCGGAAACGTGCCCGGCGGAGGGAAGGCAGACGGGAAGATGCGGCCCGGACAGCGGGGAAGTTGCTCGCCGTCCAGGTGGCTCGGGCGGCGGAGGAGGAAGAGAAGAGAAGACGCGCCAGACCGAGGACACCGGAAGGAGAGCAAGATGAGATAGCGGACGATCAGGAGCTGGTGTATGTCGACGAGCTGGGGCTGTCGGCGCGAGAGAGACAGGCTGGGCGCGGCGAGAAGTTCAAGAAGAAAGACCAATACCACTTGCCTGATCTGGACGTGAGCATTGCGGACATGGGGGCCCCTAACGACCCTCGTATCATGTCGCAGGCGGAGTTGGAAGAGTATGCACGGCAATTTCACAGTGGCGAGGACGTGAACCTGTATGACTTCAGCAAGATTGATTTTGAAAGTCCGTTCTTCTTGTCCCTGCCGGCGGGTGATCGGTATAATATTCTCAATGCCGCGAGGCTGAGGAGCAGGTTGAGGATGGGTTATAGCAAGGAGCAGCTCGACGGGATGTTTCCGGACCGGATGGCCTTCTCAAAGTTCCAGATCGAAAGGGTCAAGGAGCGGAATGAATTGACTCAGAGGCTCATGGGGATCAATGGGATGAGTGAAGGGGACTGGTTGATGCAGGGAGGTGGGAGGATTGCTGGGGAGAAGGGGAAAGAGTATATACTTGTCAAGAATGATGGCGTGGAAGGAGGATGGGCGCTGGGTGTGGTGAGCGATAAGAAGGGGAGTCAGAGGGAGAATGCGATTGATTTGGAGGAGCGTGAGGATGCCGAAGAGGACACGATGGACGAGGAAGCCAATGAAGATTTTGAGGACGTGGCGATCGAAGGGTTGAATCGAATACCTAAAGTGTGGGCAAAGAAGAGGAAAGCTAGGGAGTATGATCGTGACATGGGATATGACGATGCCGTGGAGGAGATTGCGAAGAAGAGGAAGGCTGTGTATGAGGCGAGAAGGGCGGCAGGCACGAGTCGTGCTGAAGTCATACGAGTGGTACCGAATGCAGAGGCCAAGGAGGCGAATGACGACGCGCTGTTCGTGCCCGAGGACAACGCTGATGATGAAGATATCGATGAGCTCTTTGAAGATGTTCTGCCTGTGGAGATTGCGCGGCCAGAAGAAGACGACGATTTACAACGAGCAATTGCTATGTCTCTGGAGGAGCCATCCGTTGATCAAGATGCAGGTGGGTTTGTCCCTGAACAAGCCGTACATGAAAAACCAGGGCCGGTCGATGAGGACGAAGGGTTCGATCTACAGGCAGCCTTTGCAGAGTCGAGAATGTCGAAGCATAAGGCGAAGACAAACGTAAGACCACGCAGTCCTTCCGCGAAGCCAGATGTTGCAACTCCGAAATTCGACGGTCCATTGCCGTTCGAATCCATCAATCTAGGGCAGTCGCTATTGGGCAAGAAGAAGTCGAAGAAGATCGAAGAGGACTTATCCGGCGGGTTTGACCGAGGCCTAGGAGAAGATGCCTTTCGCAAAGAAAGACCTCCGCAGCCCATGCCAGCCTGGTTCAACGCTGCTCCAAGCACGAAAGATCTCAAACATGCTCCAGAACCTGAACGGGGTTCTCGGCATGATGAGTACGCAAGGGACGATGCGGCTGGAAGAGAGACGATCCGCAGACACGAAACCAAAGAGGTCATCGATCTAGAGGCTGAAGACGAGCAGGGCAAGGAGGGTCGTCCGATCGAGATCGAAGAAGGTGATGAGGAAGACGTCCTTGAAATACCAGAACCATCTCAAGATATCACTACCGAGCCCGAGATACCAGAAGTAGAAGTGCCTACGGTCAACGCAGAAGAGGAAGCACAGCGGCAGGAACGCGACGCCAAGCGCGAGCGACGCTATGAAATGGCTCGTCAAATTGCGGCAGAGAATGACACCGATGAGATGCTTATGGACGATGTCGCCGAAAAGGCACAGGCTGAACCGCCTCAGCCATCAAATGTGCCTGATTTCAATCCTGCCCCAGCCACATCTTTATCGAAGCCAGACACAGTAGAGGCAGCAGGGGCAGCAGGGAGTGATTATGAGGAGGTAGAATGGAGCGAGTCCGATCACGAACAGCCCACGACCCCCGGATCCCTCGGCACCATCGACGATGAGACGTCTGAAAACAAAGCACCACAAACCGCGACGCCGACGCCTCCTGCGGAGGAAGACGACGACGAAGGTGAAGCTTTCGAAGACGTACAGATGTCCACTCCTCCCGCCGCGCCTGCTGACCAAGAGTACCTCGCCACAGAGAAGCCCATGGTTGACGCGCTAGAAGACCACCTCCTCGACGAAGCCAATGACGCACAACCACAACCGGCCATCCCCGAAGAAGAATTTGAATACCTCTCCGAATCGGAAGAAGAATTGATGAGACAACTTGCGGTCGAAGCCGAAGAGCATGCACGATTCGCCTCGTCTCTCAACAACCAAAGGACCTCCGAACAAGCGATTCGAGACTACGAGAATGAACTCAAACAACTGCGCAACCAGCAGAAAAAAGACCGTCGTGACGCCGACGAGGTCACACAGGTCATGGTCCAGGAGTGCCAAGCGCTACTCCGGTTATTTGGTCTTCCTTACATCACCGCACCCATGGAAGCCGAAGCCCAGTGCGCCGAGCTCGTGCATTTAGGGCTGGTCGACGGTATCGTCACGGACGACTCGGATATCTTCTTGTTCGGCGGCACGCGGATATACAAGAACATGTTCAACGCGGCCAAGTATGTCGAGTGCTACCTTGCAAGTGAGCTAGAAAAGGAATTCCTCCTGGACCGGCGGAGGCTGATCCGCTTTGCGCACCTCCTGGGTAGTGATTACACCGAGGGTATACCCGGTGTCGGACCCGTCACTGCGTTGGAGATCCTCACCGACTTCGACACGTTAACTGAGTTCAAAGAGTGGTGTAGTCGGGTTCAACTGGGACGGCCACAGGATCTGGAAAATCAGCTCACGACGCCGTTCCGTCGGAAGTTCAGAAACACGGTGCAAAAGCGGCTGTTTTTGCCGCCAGGTTTTCCGGATATGAGAGTTGATGAAGCGTATCTCCATCCTGAGGTCGATTCGAATCCGGAGCCGTTCCAGTGGGGCGTGCCAGATCTGGATAAGTTGAGAAGTTTCCTAATGGCGACGATCGGATGGAGTCAGGAGCGAACGGACGAGGTGCTTGTTCCTGTGATTCGGGATATGAACAAGCGTGAGGTTGAAGGGACGCAGAGTAATATCACGAGGTTTTTTAGCGGCGGAGTCGGTGTTGGTGGGAGGGCGAACGCTGCTGGAGGAAGTGGACTGGCGATGGGTGGTGAAGGGCCTGGCAATGCGGGTATTGAGGGCATGGCGCCGAGGAATAGGACAGGGAAGGAGTCGGGGCGCATGGAGAATGCCTTCAAGAGGTTGAGAGGGGAGGCGGTTAAGCGAAGGAAGGGAGAGGAGTTTGAGCAGGGAGGAGAAGATAATGACGCCGAGGTTGAAGAGCCAACGTCCGTGGAAGATGAGGGTGTTGAGAGCGAAGGGCCGGTCAAGACAAGCAAAAGAAAGGTGCCTTCCCGGTCGAGGAGGGCTCAGAAAGCCAATGAACAGAAGAACGGGGATGCTGACGAGACTCAAATTGGAGAGGTCGAGCTCGATGACGATGACAACGGCGATCTCGTCGAGGACGAGGCACCGAGTAAGAAGGCCAAGCCCAAAGCGAAGGGCAAATCGAGAACGACAAGGACGAAAAATCGTTGAGACAAATGGTTGGTTGTGCCAACTGAAATATATCTTGCGTGTTCCAGCACCGAGTTTGTCGTTCAAAGAACGTGAAAAGCCTGGTTAACTCGATGTGTGATGCTCAGAATGAAGCCGAAAAGGAAGGACATTTAGTGTAGGTCATGATGTCTTCGGCACTGTCGGCACAAACAAAATGCAACCAGATCCGCCAGGGGCTGTGTCTATGCTACCTTGAGATATTTCTGGAATATAGGATTACTATCTCCAGGCATGTGCAAGGCCATCATTGTGTGCTTATACATCTGCGGTCGGTCAGGTCAAGGTTCACTTACGGGAACAGTAACGGCTGGCATACCTGTCCTGCAGAGACATTGTTCGACTCCTTCTCGGCTTCGTTGCCAACCAGGTGCTTGAGGGGCTGCAGGTGAGGCAGATTAGCTTGGTTTGGTCGGTAGTGAAAGGGAAAAGCTGTCGTACATCAATAGTAGATTCCCAGTTGGCCGAGAAAAAGAATGGTACTGAAATCCTCTCCTCCCCTGTGTGGTTGATCACACGGTGTTTGGTAGAGATGTACAGATTATTCGTGAGCCTGTTCAGACTCTTGTCAGTTACCTGTCAAGAGCAGATCCTTAGGAAAAGTCCTCACCGTTGCAGCTGGTCGCCGACATTGACGACGTAGGTGCCCTCGATGGGTGGGGCCGAGATCCATTGGCCATCGCGGTTGAGAACTTCCAGTGCTCTGACCTTACCCGGTGCGAGGAATGTCAGGACTGGCCGCCACGTCCACAGTCAGCATGACAACATCAAACTCGCGTCAGTCGCAGTGTGCTTACACTCGTTGTCTGTATGAGGGTCCAGCCCAAGTTTTGTACTCGTAGGCTCCATGGGAGGATAATGAGCCACCACGGCGGAGCAGCCAGGGTGCGTCAGATAAGGATCGAAAGAGCCCTCGTCCAGGCCCAGAGACAAGGCAATATTCCGGGCCATCACACGTCCGAGGTCTCGTACCTTGCTGAAGTACTGGGACAAGTGCTCTTCGAAGCCTGGCAGTTGTTTCGGCCAGACGTTGCTTCCTTTCATGTACGGATCACAGCAGTCGTATGCAGGGTCATCGTTGAGCTTGGCGTCGAGGCCCCAGTCGAAAGCTTCGTTGGCGTCTGATGGCGTCAATCGACCATCACAGCATGATAGACGCTCATGCATGGTTTGTAATACTCACTGGCCAACCCATCGACATCCGGCTTCCCGCTGCCGTACATAGGCGTATACCCACGATAGTTATCCTGGTTGTTGATGAAGAGTTCCATTTTCTCGTCGAAGGAGAGTTCGAAGAATCGCTTGGCCCATCCGAACGTCTTGTCCATCATTTCACTCGGCACGCCGTGGCCTTTGGCGTAGAACTGCAAATCATCAGAAGGTTGTATCCATGGGCGGGAGGAGAAGTCAATCGAATGGGAAAGGACATACGAAGCCCACGCGAATGCACGCATCCCGGACTTGATCTGCCACTGCCTGGCGGTGCTTCAGATCTGGAGAGAATATGCCTGAGATGTCGACGATTGGGATGTCCTGGAAATCGCCGGCGATGGCGTCTCTGGATTTCTCCTCCGTACCGAAGTAGCCGTTAGCTTTGTTGGGGTCGCCCCAAGTTGCAATCTGTTCACCCCGGACCAGGGGCATGATGGTTGCCGATAGTAGAGAGATCTAACAGCGTCGCTAGAGAGTTTGCAGAGCCTGTCAGGAAATGTGGGATCTTGCGCGGCGATGGTTGATATAGTATGTATCTTCCCACAGAGTGGTAGTTTGGTTCAGGAATTGGGCTGATAAGGGCTCACGCGCAACTCCGCTTCGCGATGTGATACGAAACTCTTAAGCCGTTGCTGGGAACATCCACCTCTGGCGTGTTGCCAATACAAATCTGTCCTTCGCAATCCCACTGCTAAGGGCACCTTTGGCCAATGAGACGCTCTTTTTTTGGCTACTGCTTGATTCGTTCGACTCCTGGGCAGGGGCAGCTTCGTATCGGTGAATGAGCCTGCCATAACCACTTGCAGACACTATCGATGCTGTGCCAGCCTCTTTCGTCCACGTCGCGGTGATGACGATGATGCCCGTCAAAGGTTCTCGAGAACGCCTCCTGACAATGACGCCTTCAATTCGGGGTATAAGCGTGAGGATTATCCGGGTTCCCAGACCCAGGTTCACGAGTCGGTAAAGGATCACCCGCAGTGTTCTCCTGGTCCTGGCTGAAGGTCTTCACACGTCTTATTCTCTTCTTCAAAAGAAGGAACGGCTGGGCGGTGTTGAAAAGATCCCCTCCGTATTGTTGGATAAGGATGACGAGAAGCCCTAACATGACAAAGAAGGACATCAACCCAATGAATGATCCGAATGATCGTGATAAGAACGGAACGACCGGCCCCTGCATCGATAAGACGCTTGATGCGAGTGATATAGGAGAAAAGAACAGCTATCAGTTTGTCCAAACGGTTAGTCTTGAATCTTGATTGTCCTGATTTCCCAACAATTGAGAAATCGCTACTTACGAGCACAATCTTGGCCAGATCATTGCTTTTTTGAGTAAGGTGACGCTGTAGTTTTGAGATTTCCAACGACTGCAGACTCCAGTAATTCTGAAGATTGCTCAGTTGACTGGCTTCTTGGGTGTGATACAGCTCAAGCTAGTCACCGAATTATGACCGTCAGCAATGATCTTGTAGCGAAAACAGCGTGATCCGATGACATTGGCAGTGTCCAGGGACTTACATCGTGGATAAGTTCGGCGCACCGAGCTGCCAAGGATTCCAGAGTCTGCTTCAGCGACCCCAGCTCGTTACAAATTAGGCGAATGGCGGTAAGAGACTGGTGGCTGGTGCTTGTTGGATCGCAGAATTCTGCCATTGCCAGGGTTTGGTTTTGAAGGAAATCCTCGATAGCATTGTAGGTTTTCGACAGATCGCGAGCCAGATTCTTTGTAAGCTTACTTACTTGTCTTAATTGAATAAAGGTGCGGCGGACTGCACGATGCTTCTCTGTTTCTGTGTGCGGCACGAAGTCTTCCAGATCCGGCGATGGGTTCTGGCAGATATGTCAGCGGAGCAAAACAGATGTAGAAGGCAACCCAGTCTGCAGTCCGTATGCCGCCATCATGCACCGACCCGACAAGTCATAGCAAATATCAAGAAGCATGCGCCACCGACTGCTTCAGGGAAAGGCTCGGCGACAATACGGCTATGGACGGCAAGAGTAGACGGCAACATACCTCTTCGTAGGCACGAACCTCGTGTTTGAATCTTCCCACAATTTGTTGCCATTCACGCTTCACCTGATTAAGCCGAATCAAAGAGACCTTCAGGAAATATTCTCGGGCATCGTGAGTCGGTGTCTCTGCATTAACACAGCCAAGGGTGAGTGGATCAACACGCATGCCCTCCTCGCCCGTGGAATCTTGACAGTACTCTGACACGGTCTCCTTTCCCTCCATCTCGTAGTAAACATCCACGAAGCAATACGCAACCCATCTCCATTTGTCCGGACCAGTTATCACGAAGGATATTTGTGCTTCACAGAGATATTCGGAGGATTCGGTTGTTGACCGGTTGAGGAAGGAGAGATCCCGGCAAAGCCTCAAACTCGTCCCATCTGAATATTGGCGATGGTCCTTGGGCCTCTCACATGGCTTTTTAAAGGTGCGCAAAGCGTAGAATGGCAAATGGAGCGATAATCGGAATGTGAGCAAGCCTTCGGTCTAGTAAATGGAGAGATCAGGCTCTGACGAGAGTAGTATCATACAGTGCAAAGTGGGTGGTGAAACATACCGAACACTCAATGCCAATCAGAGTCTCACAGGTCAGATGCCTGAAGATGGCAGCTCTTAGGGCACATTCCTGGTGGAGCGTAGCGGTCGCGATGAGCACATGGATGCTCCAACGGTCGAGGTCGGTGACGAATCTGGGTTGCGATTAGAAAGAATGCCAGATGCTAGTGGATGCTTGTGAGTTAGACGTTTACTCACATCAGACGGCGTTCTGCATCAGGCTCGTCAGGCTCATGTCCTTGGCCAGGGTCCGCAGGGGCGGTGTGGCCGGTGCAGTCCACGGCCGCAGGCACTCGAGGTTGGGTGCCAGGCTGGCTCACTAGGCTCGGCTGCTCGGGGCTTGCCGGGTGCTTTGTGGGTCGGACTCGGAGGCGCTAAATGGGTCATTATCAGTCGCCATAATCCTCCATCATGCTCCGTCATTTTTCGTAAACACTGATGAAAGACCCTCTCAGGAAGACATACCGGCTTTCGAAGCGCTTCCAATGCCATTGGCGGGGTCAACGGTCCTAGACCGGCTCTTGCGCCCTCGTTTCCAGGCTCACAACTCCTATCATCTAGCATCATGACTAAGTGATTCTCCGGACAATCTGACAAGCCAGCCTTCCCGCAAAAGCTGTCGACCTCGTCAGCCTGAGGCTGCAATACCTCGGGCTCATTGCGATCCATCATGAAGGCTTGGATCAGACTCTCGTCACCGTCGCGGGAGAAGGTCCTTGAATCGACGTAAGGTGTATTCCATTGTTCGAGATTGAGATCCTGACGAGTCTCAAAGTCCGGCATCCAGTGAATGGAAGTTGAATCCCTCCCACTTTTCCTTCCTTTCTTCCGTCCACCTCCTTTCCCTCTTGCGCTGGTGTTGATCCTCCTCGAACTACATGCAATTGCGAACTGATTTCGAGCTGTCGAGCCATTGGGGCGCATGATTGATGATCAGTGTTAGTGTAGCCTCACAGTGTGCCACAGAAGGTGCATCAACAACGAGATAAATACCAGAATAATCGTGGCTTCATGTGCACATTGACGCCGAAAGTCAGTACGTTCTGCGAAGGAGCCGGATGCCTTGTAGACAAACATCTCCTCGCAAGTGGCAGTCGACAGGCCGGCCTCATCCTAGAGGCGCGAGATCTCTCCACGTCAGTGCCCAATATTGTGTAGGACAGCGTTGGACTGTCAAGGCATCCGGCTCCTTCGCAGGACGTAGCGACCCCCAATACGTCAAGGAGGATGGGGTTGTGCTAGTTCGGTCCATTCCTTCAATACTGAAGAAGGCAAGCTGTGTTTGTCAGTCGTGGCACGATGTGGTTCGAGACACGAAATGAAAGGCCGCAGCTGCTCGTCGACATTGGCCTTGAATGCCACAAGAGCTCTCATCCCATTGAAGACGGGCGTTCTGGACGTCACTGACTACTGGATCCGTTTATCTCAGGCGATCAAAGCAAGATTCGAACCGAACCGAGCCGACCCGTTGGTGCCATACGAGAATCGTATCGAGTCGGGTTGGTGTTTGTTGCATGGTGCGCATGACTACGAGTTCGGCCAGCCTCGACAAGTCGGCCAGTTGTTTCATCGGGCACCTCCTTCGTCTACCACGCTGGATAGCCTCACTTGCTTCCTGGGCCAATGAGCAGGAGCACCGCTGAGACGCATGACCTGGAGTATTGGGACATTTGCTAGGCGTTGCCTTTTCCTCGCGAGCGTAAAAGCGTGTAATGGGAAGATCACATGGCGTGGAGTTGACGAATGATGATGATTTCATACCCCCAGATAACTACCCAAGGCGACATCATGCGGCTCACGGCAAAGCAAGGCACGGAAGATTGTTTGTAATGGCTTCTTAGGGCTTCGGCTCCGCCAGCCTACTCTGTGTGTCTGTACAGTAGCCGCATGATGCCCTTTCATTCATTCGTTCTCGATCTATGGGGATCAAAACCCAATGATTGACTGGTACACCATGTGCATGAAACAGGCTCCGCCAACCCTCCAATGACCAGTCGATATAAAGCTAGTTCAACATCCTCATCCACTTGAGTGCATGTCGGCGGGTCTGCGGTTGCTTAGGTGCCTGGCCAGTTTGCAAGCAGAGACAGTCAGACACTAAAATATGTATATATCCCTGGGCGGGGTATACATTATCTTTTCTTGTCGCTGTCCACGATCAACGGACTTTCTTTCACTTACGCTGCGGACTAACAGGGACGACCAAGGCTATCTAACAGGTCAAAAGTGCAATATGCAGCAGACATGGGTAGAGACACCATTCATCTCCAGCTCTACGTCATCTTTCCGTGCACCGAAGTCTGTCCATGGCCAATTTATCAAGTTGGCCTGCCGACAGGTGAGACGAAGCCCTTGCGCAATGCGACCTCCCGGGGAAGACCGCGATGAGTGGCAGAAACCGACTCAACGCTTCAAATCTCATAACTGGCGTTGCACATGTGCAACATGTGCAGATGCTAGATCGAACAGTGATGCATTTGTTCGATTGCAGGGGCTGCGTTACTGAAGCTCTGTGGTCTCTCGAATACCTACCCGAGAGCTTCTGGGACAGAGCCAAACAGATCAGGGACCAGGAGACACAGAGACACATACCCTCTCCTGCACGAGTTCGGAAATGCCGAGGTCTCTGGAGCCATTGTGAAGGCATCTAAATCGTTGCAACTGGCCTCTCAAGGCTTTGCAAGACTGGATCGCAAAGTGGCTAGAAGTTATCTGGCGATCTTAGGCTGATGTCTCCGAGTCTTGCCTAGATACTGGGTCTAGTTGCCGACTGGAAGATGTCCTGATGTAAGAGCTTCTCAAAGCTCGGCGCAGCTTCCGAACCACTGGCTGGAATGTCTGGAGAGGCCACCGTTGCCACGGGCAAATCGAAAGGACCATCAACAAATAAACGATCCTCAGCAACGTGCACGTTACCTGGCAGCGGTGTGACTTGCCTGGCTTTGTGCAGCGGATTTACGGTCCGATGCATTGGTACAAACTTGAAGATTAGACTTGTTTTTGCCAGCCTGGCAGCAAGAAGTTGCGGTGTGGAGGCTATTACTACGGGCCTGATCCCGGATTTTGAATGAAAACCCACAACCTCACTAGGTGTCTTGCTTCTGATATTGAGAGTTATCATTGCTGAACTGTTATTAGAAAGGGTACGGTCATATTGTCATGGTAAGCAACTAACTTAGCACTAATCACGACCACCTTCATACAGCTAATTCGACATGCCTTGCCCTATAATCCCATAATCCCATAATCCCATCATCGACCCCCCTGCATCTCGGAGCTACCTTTTGCTGACTCATGTTCCCTTTCGAGACATAGTCCACTGACCGTTGCTTCGTTATGAGGATTAGCCACCAACCAAAAAGAAAAAGGTCGCCGTATTCATATGGTCCTGTGTAAGTGCTGCCTGGTCCATTCATCCACCCGTCCAAACTCAAGGTGTCTAAGCCTTGAGTTATCTCGTCCGGTCTTCCTTTTTGCCCTGAGGTATGTGACTGAGCTGGTGTTCCCACTGACGATAGGATGAACGCTGATTGAGCCACTGCTAGTCGAGTATATGGACAAGCCACGAGCTCGGGCTATGGGGTGTATGAGGTGGTCTCCTTAACCGATGAGACAAGGTGACAATGCCCGATCTTAGTGTGATGCCACAGCTCTGATGAATCTAGGATCGCAGGATTTTCAATTTCGTGTTGCGGATTGTCCGTGATTGCCTCTACCAAGGACCATTAAATTTGTCTGACTCGAGGATACTACCAGTGCAAATGCGGCAAAGGCGACATCTCCATCAGAACCGACAAGTGTCCGAGTTGCGGCCACACTCGGGACCAGAGGTGCAAGACTGAAAAAGTGACGAGATGAGCCTTGCTCACGCATAGGGTCATCTAGATGGCGAAATCTTCTCGGCTTCCTCTCTGGTACATAGCTGTTTCATGTCAATGGCCAACCTGCTGTGGCCGATGTCAAGTTGGAAAGGAAACTCATGTTGGAAGTGGTTGGCGATGTCAGATTATGTCAGATTCCAGGAATTCCCAGCCCCCAGGACTAGCCTGGGTATATAGTCAGCGCGTCCCCTAGGACCCTTGGACAGACAACAGAGATTCCTTTTCACACTCAAAGCCTCATACCTTTGACAAGCGAACACCCCAGGGACGGTGCAGTCACTTTTCGGAAAGGGGGTGGCTACCTGTGAAGCACCTAGAGGTGTACCCAAAAATGTTCAGATAGGCAACATTTCATGCTCATTAAAACGGAATAGTTTCTTCATTGTGTCCGCATTAGCATATGTGTACTCTGTAAACGGTAGACCTTCACCCCTGAAGCATGAATCTTCAATCATCCAAGAACGCCCTCTATTTGGCGGATGGCGCAAAACATCCACTCCCCCAATCACTCTTTCTTTCTGAGTTGGTTCTGTAGCAGCTTGGCGAAGGGAAACAGGGAGGCTATCAGCTTGTCCTACACGATTTCTATCAGCAAATAACCGCTAGGAACGAATGTAGACTCACCATCGCCCAATCCGGCAGCAGCCACACAGCGAAGCGAGCAGAGGTCGCACCTCCACCTATCCAGTATTTTCCTGTCGTGCCCTTTTCAACCTCTCGGACGACTTTGGCACCAAACTGCTCTGGAGTGATGCCATCTTTCTGCATTCTGCCGTCGCACAACTCTTCCACGTAGTCGCGAATCCCGTAGTAATATGAGGTCTCAGGGATCTTCGGCGGTCCCATGTTGGTGAAGACATTTGATTTGGTGCCGGCTGTCACAAGGGTCAGGGTCCGAACCCCAAGAGGCGCGAGCTCGAGACGCCATGTTTCGCTCCCGAGGATCGCAGCGGCCTTTGAGCTGTTGTAGATACTCCCGAAGGCTCCAAATGGTACCATGCCACTGACAGATGTGTTATTGACAACATAACCTTTTGCTTTGACCAATAGCGGAGCAAACGCCTGGATCATGGCAAGGAGTGCCCAATAGTTGGTGTCGAATAGCTTCTTGCCCTCTGCAATGGACACATCCAAAGCCGGCATAACCATCAACGAGCCGCTGTTGTTGACCAGGACATCGAGCTTGCCTCCAGTCACTTTACTGACGCTCTCGACAGCCGCAGCGATGGATAGGGAAGACAGGACATCAAGAGTCAGGACAGTGACATTCGGGGCTTTGGTGAGAGACCGCGAGATCTTTGATGGTGTACGCGCTGTTGCAAAGACGTGATATCCCTTTTCATGGAAAGCTTGAGCCAGACCACCACCGATCCCGCCTGCAGAGCAACCGGTTATAAGGACCGACTTGAGTCCTGAAGCCATTCGAGATATCTAGGTAAGGTTCAAAGCCGTGGCTTGGGACCGTTCTTATTCTGGAGAAGGAGGAGGAGGAAAGCAAAGACGCCATGCTAACGAGGAAAGTCACATTACCTTTATACCTGAAAGGGTGGCTCGTACGCAGCGGAGGGCAACCTGGCATTGGAATGCCTGTGGCATATTTCCAGAGTGAGCGCCCTTCTGAAGGAGAAGATCTGTCCGTATGTCGATTCGAGCTAACCTTGCTTCGTATTCCAAGTTGGTGGTGGTGGAGAGGACAAACAGGACAAACAACCACCGACTATGCCTGAAACGGAAAACAATCAAGGACTTGGCACGCCGATAGTTCCTCGCTACAACCTACAACGGACCAAGACGAGGGAGGGAATTAAAGGCCCTCGCACGGCCCCATATAGGCTGCATACCCTCGTCCACATGTCGAGCCTTTACTCATCAAGGCAAACAATCTCAAGAGCCCGTCATGAGCCTTGCCTTCATCAAGTCTAAGAACTTATCTTTTATCGGTCATTGATTGGGATCAGCAAGGATGCATTTCATTGTGACAACCAACATCAAGAAGAAGGCGGATCCAGAGACGCAGAACCTCATCAGGAGTCAGGTTATGATGGGCAAAAACCGGGGCAAATCTCATCGTGCCAAAGGACGAAGAGCCACAAGTTGGGCAGTGGTGGTCGATTCCAAAAGAGGTCCGCCAGTACCATTGGATACATTCATCGAAGCGTACAACTCAGCCATCCCCGGCAGAGTCGGTTCGGATTTGTCCTTGGTACAATTTGCTGCTAAGCTGGACTCGGCCGCGTTTGGGGAGGTGTTGAGATGTGCGTTCGCTCCGGCTCCGCGAAGGTACTAGTTAAGGACAGGGGTGCTGACTTACTGTAAAATTCACTAGTCTTTGACATGGCCGCGAGAGCACTGTTCCCTCTAGTCATGGTGACTGGATTCAGCAACAAGGACATGGAATGGCTGGATCCGCTAAAGTTCGATGCTGCTTATCTTCACGTCACCGTGTTCGCCGCCGAGGTCTTCATGGACAGGGTCTTGGGCCGACGGTATCCTAACGCCAACCAAGATGCGACTGTGCATTTCCTGAAAGGAGTCCACATTCTACGGAAAAGGCTTCTACGGGGAGTCGAGAACACCAAGCCTTCCAATCCCACGATCGCCGTGGTTTTGACCTTGGCCGTAAGTGCATTATTCATGGGTGAAGATGAGACCTTCAAGCACCATATGATGGGCCTGCGCAGGATGGTCAACCTGAGAGGAGGCATAGCTGCCTTCCAAGGTAACAAGCTTCTCACAGAAATCTTTAGGTAATGCAGCAGCCACTGCCCCGTGTCAGATGTCCCTAGTCCCCACCAGCACCTGACTCTCTCTCTCACAGATGTGATATCGGCATGGCAATGCAAAACGGGTCAGAGCCTATCTTCTTCAACGACCCTCTTTCCGAGCCCTTTGTGTCTTACCCCGCCCGGGAGCTGTTGACGATTCGAAACGGTCACGGCATCACAGATTCTCAACGCCACTCAGAAACCTTGCTCCATAAGATGGATGAGAATCTGGTCGAAGCCTGGAGAGTCATGCAGAGATTCTGTTCGATCGTCAATCTCGCTGTGGAAACCCAACAAATGCTTTCGCCGGGACTGCTCTATGATACCATGGCTTCCGTCATGTACCGCCTGCTCCATATGAGTTTTGACCAAGGCTCGGTTGACGAAGCAGTACGGCTCGGCCTGTTGGGATTGACTTATCACATCTTTTTACAGTGGCAGTACCTGAGGTTACCCTATGTTTATTTTCCTTGGGTTTACAAGGATTGCCTTCTACACTCTAAACTTGTGGACGGGGCATCGTCCCAGATCATGCTTTGGTTACTGATGGTTGGAGCCGTTTCAGCATTTACTACATCCGACCACCCATGGCTGATGGTTTGTCTGCGAAAACACATGGACAAATGTCAAGTGAAGTCCTGGAACAGGATGCGGGAAGTCCTGAAGTCGTTCATGTGGGTGGGCCTGCTCCATGACAAGCCGGGGAAGGAAGTCTTTGATTCTGTCTTGTCATGATTGTCTCTTCGGATCACACTACGCCGAGAATCGACTGGTCGAGGGCGACGGATTGGAGGCGCGCTTTGGAATGGATTGATATTGACATAATACCAGTATAGCCGGCTTATTCGTGTTTGCCGCCGTGCTCTTGTACAATTGAACTGTCCTAGCGTGGTGAAGTGACCCTCAACGAAAGGGGTAAGCCGGCGAGTTGTATGCTGAATTGAACAAGTCATTCGCAAGACAACACCGATGATCCCAACAAACCCCCTCCTTTGTGTCTTTCCCTTTCCATTGTACCTCCGCATAGCACCCTAAGTTAATGACTACTTGAAGTCACGCAGCAACTACCCATGCCGCAGACCTCCCTCATCATGAAATAGCTGCCTGACTGGCCCTCAGCCCTCCAACCACAGTGAACGACAAAATCGGCGATATAGCATACGACAACTGTGGGGCCAACCATAGATTAGCTTAGCATTGATGGCATCTAGGTCTCAAACCACGACGATCTGAAGAAAGGAAAGCGCACTCACAGTCAACAATTTCGCAATGTTCGTCTCGTCTGCCTCCTCTGCGTCCGAAACTTGGATCAGCGTGATCAACTTCATAGCCGGTGGTCCTGTGCCTTCAATCAGCAATTTTCCGATATCGCTAGCGAACAGAACAGAAACACATTGGCAATACATACCAGTAGGCATCAACATCATGGCAAACCACAACATGGGATCCGAGCCCAGGATATCCGTCCTCGTGGCCAGCGCGTAGATGACCGAAATCGACACCGCAGGCCAGACGACGAACCGAACCACCATAATGAACGTCACCGTGACCCAATAAGGCAGCTTCGACCTCGCATCTACTGCTGCGCGGCCATCACCACCACCAGTACTAGTAGTAGTATCCGCTCTTCTGGCATCGCGCATCGCCGTGTAAAGTGACACACCCGCCACGACCACGGGTAGCGGGACGAACAAGCCGCCAATGCTCTGCCATGAGGACGTGAGCCACGCCGTGAATATCCCACCTTGGTACGTATCATTGAAGAACGCGCGGTGTAGCTGCGGAACCAGCCCGATCACCGCTCCAACGATCGCACCAAGCAATGGCGCGTTGAAAAAGTCCGAGATGAAAAGCAACCACCACTTCGCCCGCGGGCCCAGTCTGGTCCAATGCTTCTTCGGCACCATACTCGGGCGGCGCTTCAACTCGGGCGGCGGTCCCTCCCAGGACAAGGACAAGACGCTGGCCCTCCTGGTCGATGGGAAGAAAGTGTTGGGCGCAAACGATATCGTACTTGCTCGCCGATTCAACAGCCCCGTGCGCTCATCGTCGTTGTCATTGTCGTCGTTTTCCTCACCAGCCCTTCCCGCTTCCCTCTCCTGCACTCTATCCTCATCACCATTTTCGTCCTGGTTGTACCCACCACTCTTTCCCTCATCCTCCTCCTCTTCGGCGGCATGCTCACTATCGATCAATCTCGGCCCCACCGCGAACGTGAGACAACTCGAGATGGTCGCAAACACCAAAAAGTAACTCTTGGCCCTTTCCACTGCGTCTTTCGTGCTCTCGCCGCTTCCCTCGGTGATCAAACTGCGCAGGATCCCCGTCTGTTCCAACGCCCCTATCAAAAGCAGCGGGTAACTCGTTGTGTTGTTGAACATGAGCGCCACCGTCGTCCAGTCCGGCATGCCGAGCCACAAGTGCGCCACCACCCCGACCACGAAGCTCACGAGGTGGCATATGATGGCCCAGATCAGTATCGTCAGGTACCGCCCCGCCGAGCCCGAGTGCAATTCGCTGCCTATCTTCGTAACCAATAAAGCCGGTAGGAACATGCGCACGCACACCTTCGAAATGGCCTTTGTGTTGGCCGGCGTGAGGAGCTTCAGGTGCGCCGCCACGCCGCCGTAGAAGATCACCAGCAAGACGGACATGCTGGCTTGGATCGCAGCCAGAAACGAGTCGACCAGCCCTGTAGGTGCCATCTTCCTTTACCCGATACTCTGGTAGTTGATTTATAATTTTTTTTATGGTCGCGCGAAAGTAGACGGGCGGAAATTCAGACCTGGAAGATGAGAGCACTAGGAGCAAAGAAGAGGGGAGAGAAGCCGGCGACCGCGACTTCAAGTATGCATTTATATCAGGGCCGGTCAGGGCCAGCTGTGCTCCGCTCCTACCTCCGAAGATAGGCTAGACAGAGGCACCGATGGCCCCATCATGCCCTCGATGGTGCAATCGGAGTACCACCAACCAGACGTGCTGAGCTGAACCGGGCAGATCTGATCGGCTACAGAGGACGATTGGATGTGGGGGGAAACATGCACGTAGAGTAGTTAGATGTGTTATTTCGCCAATGCTTTTCGCCAGATGATTTCGGCTCGGATTGCCATGATTTTCGAAGCTTCAAGCGATTGCTTGACGCTCTACAGTAGCTTGGCGGATACTCCATACATACCATCGGCATGGGAGGTTTCATAACGTGACCACCTCGAAGCATGAACAAGAGGGCAAAGGACAATTCTGCGAGAACAACATCTTCCCCTCTTCTCCTCAAGATCAATAGCTGAACACAAATCGTTGGAAAACGCAGAGTATCGTTTGGTAACAAAATTCGATTCAATCTCTTGCTCTTCTATCGCTGAGGTGTGAAGGCCCAGATAA
This sequence comes from Exophiala xenobiotica, assembly GCF_000835505.1. Taxonomy (NCBI): domain Eukaryota; kingdom Fungi; phylum Ascomycota; class Eurotiomycetes; order Chaetothyriales; family Herpotrichiellaceae; genus Exophiala; species Exophiala xenobiotica. Next base: position 5,088,659 of record NW_013562494.1, on the reverse strand, counting down.
ATATCTACCACCTGGTACCGTATCATGGCAACAGTCATCACTCCCCTCCCTGAGATTCTTCAATAATGTCATCGCATCATTTTGATAAACATTTTTCCAATCCTAATGAAACGAGCTCTTCATTAATGATTGGCGCAAAAGGTATCCCGCCCTTTCAATGGTCGAACAGAAAAGTACAACAAGCTGAAGCGCTCAGATGCCGGCTCCCGTTCCCGAATGTGAGTAACAATAACTCGACCGACCTGCTGAGATGGGGTATTTGGAAATGAACAAAAACAATCAAAGATGCAAGACAGACAGTATTCTAGTCAGTCGCGTTGGAAAATTTCGTCAACAGATTCACATGAATAACATGGCACTTTCCCGCCGCTTGGCCTTGACACTGGCCGCATTCTCAGGGACGAGCATGTTGTTCGCACCTCCGTATCTATTACTGCCTTGTGGTGGTTGTGGTGGCGGATAACGTGGTTGCATGGGCATGTTGTGTGGTACAGAAACATAGCTTCGAGTCTCGTAAGAAGGGTGGATAGGAGAGAAGCCAACATCGCTTGTCGTGTCGAGATGCTGCTCAGAGTGGCCATGAAACGCTGCCGTCATTGCCGCGTTCTGGGAGAAAGTGCTTTGGTTGTATGCTGGAGTTGGCAGATCAGTAAACATCATCCGCCGTGGTGATCTGATGTCCTCAGGGGTCAGAGCACCATCACGATCAATCTCGGCCGATTGAATAGACCCCTGGTCGCTCGGTTTCTCGAAGATAGCATCAAATTCCGTCAAGAACATCGCAAATACGGGTGCTGGGATATTGAGAGTAGGCGAGAACACAATCCCCACGTTCTTGACGCTCATCTTGTTACGATCCGAGTTCTGTACTACCTCGAGCAAGTAGTGAGAAAGTGTCCGCAACAAGGAGAAGTTGGCGGCTGGCAGTTGATGTACCAAGCCATTGTATGCCGCAATCTTCTGACCCTTCTCATGCAGCTCGAGGACCTTGATGAATTCCAGGTGGAGCTCTCGGGTCAATATTGTGGACGGCAATTCACGGAGATAGGTCTTGAAAAGAGAGGCGACTGCATGCACATCGTAGTCTTCCTCATCTGCCAGCAAGTCAACGTCGCCCTCGGTGTTGAACCTGTCCTTGAGGAGTCGAATCACGATATTGGAACCGCTGAGACGGAATAATCCTTCTTCGTTGGCGGCATTCTTAGCTCGAAGGTATTCAATGCATCGGTACACCACTGCAGGAAGATATACATCCACGTCGGGGGGGCAATAATACTCGACCGCTTCCTGAAGCTGCATGCCAAACACAGGTCTCACATGCCCGCCTCGGTGAGTATTCAGGTCCGACCGCTTGGGCTGCGCCGCTTGAGGTGCTGATGCTAAGTGCTCATAGGACGATTTCCGGAAGTGATTGAATAGATTCCGCTTCTTCTGCTCTCGTTCCTTGCTACCACCGTGCCCAACAGACTTGTTGCCCCAGAGCCCAGCATCTGAAATGACCGCCCCATTCATCGGGCCTGAAATGTTAACAGGCTTGGGTGGTGGATCTTGTGCAAAGTCGGAAGTATGACTCGATGCATTCGACGGCGAAGGCGTGTCGCCTTGGAACTGGTGGAGTTGTGGGCTGGCAGAGGGATTCGAGCCGCCGTCCTCAACGGCAGCCTTTGAACCAGGTTTGACGTCCTTGGTGTGTGACGATTGCACACCCGCACCGTACTGTGACTTGGGCTCCGGAGGCCTTTCGTCAATGTAGTGAAGCAGAGTCTCCACCCACTCATCTCGTTCAAAGTCACTTTCTGCACAGAGTACATGACGAACATAGCTGCTCATGTCCTTGCGTTTAGGTTCTAGGATGAGGAATGCGTGCCGATATTGATTCTCCGTGTCGACCTCTGCATTTGAGCCAGGTTCTGTCTGAGTTTGTCGGCCAATCCGTGCATTGAGCAATTTGATGGTCCCCAAGTGAGCTCCACCTGGTGCTTCGAAGTACCTCAACTCAGGACTGTCCAGAACGAAGTATCGTGATTTCCATCCCCCGAAGTTCTTGCCTTTCTTTGTTAGATAGCCAGATTTTGTTGGAATGCCAGCACTGGTTGGCGGTGCTGGTTTGCTCTGCGAATCTTCACCTTTCTGAACAGGAAGACTGAGTTGAGGGTCCACTACGTCCGTAGATAAGAATCTACATATGACTGCAGCTGCTTGCTCATCCATTGGGGTATCGAGGAGCTCTTCAAAATATGCCTCTACAGCAGCCCTCCGTGCATCAATCACAACTGGAGAGTGACCGGAGAATAGTTTCCGATCTGGAAGTTTCGGCAGATCTGAACATCGAGTTCGAAGATGTTGCTCGAGACTTGGGAGAGAATATGGTACTTTCTCGATACGCCAGAGTTCGGATGCAGTTGCTCGCTCAAAGATGGACAAGCTGAACACCGAAGCTTCCTCAGGTGCCTTGATCCCAAGTACGCTATTTCTTGAGGGGCGCAATCGTGAGGAAGCGACCTTGATCTGAATAGAAGGGAGGGCGTTTGGAGGCAGCAAAAAGTCAGGCCAGGTGGGACTGACTAGTGAACGATTGACTGGTGGTGTCTCGTTCGGACTCAAAGGCGACTCATGAGTCTGAGTTGGACCAGAAGCGTCTTTGACGTTTTTGGTGTCCATCTTCGCCAGAGGTGATGGTCCGACCTTTTTCTGACTCTGCGGAGCAGGCGCCTCTTGACCGGGTGTAGTTGGCATAGGGAGGGCTTGTTTAGGTGCTCGCGGCGACAAGGGAAAATTGCCTTTTGGAGCCCGGGGCGACATAGGAAGTGCAGCTCCCATATTAGCAAACGGACGAGGACTCATGGGGAGACCAGGGCTTCGCAAGGGCACCGATAGCTGGGTTGATGATCCCACCGACAGTGTCGACGTGGGGGAGAGATGATCTTGTGGTTTCGGCTGCGGCTGGGTCAAGGGCTCTGTCGTAGGTAAGTTGGATGGCGGAAGAGGCATGTCTTCGAGAACGTCTGCTGTCTCCCCCTTTGCCTTCTTCTCCTTTTTGGAACGGCTCCGCGCTTCTTGTTCTTTGATGACTAGTAGCTCACGTTCGCGATCATCTTCCTCGCGCGTTTTTCGTCTGCCACGTTCTAGAAGGCTCCTGTCTTCATCGTCATCTCCATCACTGATGACGACTTCAGCAATGGGTATGTCCTCCTTTGCTGGACGCAGATCAAGAGGTCGTGGAGCAGCTTTTCTGGAAGCCTGGAAAGACTTTGGAGGCTTATCTGAGAGTGGCGTTGCTTCGGTCACTGCGAACATAGGCTGTGCCAAATTTGTGGCTAAGCTTTGCATCTTGGGTGCCTGCTGCAGGTGAAGAGGAGAGGGCATCATGGCAGGATCTATAGGCGAGCTCTGTGTTTGTGCATTGGGGTTCTTGCTGGGTGTCTGCTCCTCAGCTCTCGATTTCGAATCAGGTCCGGGCAGAACATTGGCCTCTCTCGATGTGGCCGAAACATCCCCATCAGATCGAGGCGAGTCGCCATCATCGAAGCGAATATCGGCCGGGACAGCTGAAGTTTGTGATTGTAAATCTTTGGCCTTCTTCCTGTAGCGGTCCCTCTCTTTTGACACCCGCTCCAGGTCTTTGTTCAAGCCTAGCAACAGAGTTCGTTGTTTGTCCACTAGTTTCCATAGCTGCGCATTCTGAGCTGCGGCGTGATTCTTGTCCCTCAGAAGATGCAGCACAAGGTTCTCTGCCGAGCCCGCAGTCGCTATAAGATTCAAGACTTCTTCCCGGGACAGTTCCTTTGCCTCGCCCGGCTGCTTTTGAACGTTCGAAGTGATGGAAATACTCGAGATGGCGGAGTCTATTGAGGAAGTCCGTGGCATGTCTGTCAGTGGCGGTGCGCTCGTTGAAATCGGTGCATAGGTTTTAGGAGACTCGGAGAGAGGGTTTGGAGAGTCGTCTTTCGATTCTTCGAACGTAAATGTGATATCTGGCGTCGGGCCCCAGCCGCTTGTGCTGTGTCCTCCTCCGGCCAAGGCAGACTTGCCCTGCGGTATGTTTACGGGAGAGCTGCTGGGAAGGGCATCAGACTCCGTGCTCGACTGTTCCGAATTGTAAGTCTCCTCCGCCTTTATTGATTGACCAGGACCAGGCCTCGAGCTGGACAAAGAGCTCAAGTAATCTCGGGGAATCAGATTGTTGCCCAGCACATTTTGAGCAGGTCTGCGTGTGGCCGAGATGTATGTGTGAGGGTCAGCCAGCGAAGGAGACGAAACGTTGGCGGCTGTTGGGTTCAAACGGGTCTGGGGAGAGCGGGAGGTTGTGTCGCTGACCGCTGACATATCGGGAAACAATTGTTTGGCCACATGAGGAACCCAAAATTCTGGCCTCAGGCCATCGGGATCAGGGGAGAACACTTGGAGACCGCTGACAGGCCAGCTGCAGACGGCGGCGTGGGAATGAGGGTGAAGAAGGTGTAGGATCGCGCGGACGGTCTAACGACAAGTGTAAGAGGTTCGTCCGCTGACGCTCCTGGAATTGCCTGGAGCGACTCAGAGCCGGAACAAACGACAAGCTTCAGTTGTGCATGTAAGCGCCGGGAGAAGACGCAGAAGTCTGGAAGGGTCGATGATTGGACTCAGGTGGTTTTGAAGGAGGGTTGCCCTTTTCGATGATGGCGGTGATGGAGGGCATTGATACGGTAATCCAGTGAACCCCCTGGTATCCCTACGATTCATGCCAGCTCGTGAAGAGGTGGATGCAGGTGATCTTCGGCCTCGTATTTTGAGTCTCTGGTTTGATTATTTTAAGTGGACTCACACATGCTTGACATGAAACCGATACCTAAAATGAATAGGCAGGCCGTGGCAGGTGCCTATGGTATGCGCCTACCAGACACTTATCACATCAAATACGGAGTAGGCGAATTGCCTCCACCACCTATTCCACCGCTGCTGCAACAACATCTGCCGGCGAGCTTGGCTGCTATCTCTTGATGCGTTTTCAGTTTGGCAGGTATTTAACAAAAGTCCTTTGCTACATAAGTGTTTGCTGAAGACAGAAGCGGCATTTCCCACGAGCCCCAGGTATGTTAGTAGTTAATTACTTGGAATCGGTTTCAGATGCATCAGGAGAGGTTCAAACAACCGCCTCCTGCATGAAACAAACATTCTTCTGCTGATTGGATTCGGAAGGGACCCTATCTAGCTAGCCCTGGGCACCGCAACCTGCTCGTAAAATTATCCTGTACGGAGTTGTACTGGAGGCATAACCAGTACCGAGACCGCTCCCTCGTGCGCAATGTGGCTGATTAAATCCACTTAGCACCACGGAGCAGTCGTACTCCGTAAATCATCTGTCTTCAAGCGGTGCGCGATCTCAAAGATTGACATCTTCGCTAAGCAGGCGTGGCATACCATCCCTTTGCTGGGCAAGGTAAGCTTTTCAACTGTCAAAGGCGTGGCGCGGGACATTATACATGGCAGTCAAGCATTTCCACGAGCACAATACTCCGTAATAATAATGCTGTCAAAGCTGAGTTACGGCTTGACCCCGGCTGAAGCCAAAATTTATCTGCTGGTGGGTGCGTGGGTGCGTGGGTGCGCACCTCGACACCCACACCGTCGATCAGGATACGGACCCTGAAAGTCCGAGCGATCAAAAATCATCTGTTCATTCATGACGCTGATTTTCTCCTTCCCCTTGCTGAACGCTGCAGAGAATAGCTGGTCAGAGTGCCCAGATTCATCAATCTGGCTCCAGCCCGAAGCGAAAACTGACAGTCGTTTCAGCTGCAGGAACCCGAGCCCAACCAGTCCTTCCGTGTGATTGGCCTGACGTGTATCCAATTAATGCGGCCTTAAACGGTCCGCTGTGACTTCACGAACTTGTTCACACCGACTGAGATCTCGTCAACCACTTAGAGTGGGAAGTGGTACCCCCCTTTAGATTCTTTCTTCCCCCAAATGGTTGCGCTGAGTATGAGCTGGCACCACCAAGTAGTCAAGATTCCCGCAGGTCAATGCCGTCCAATAGCTTGTCTGGGCAAGTGCTGTGACAGGATTGTCGGTCACTGTTGTCGGCTTTGATATCATCCGAAACATCAATCCGGACTGAGTCAATCCACGATCAAGGTCGTCTCCGCTTATGTGGCATTCCTGGGGTTGAATCTCGGCTAGTGTTTCCAGATGTCGCCCCAGACGTGAATTCGATCGTTCTTTTCCCTGAAGCCGACAGACTCTTCTTGTTTGCCGCCTCCTGCTCGCGTAGAGTTTGTTGGCTTCGAAGGAGGCCTTCTTTATAGACTGAGGGAGGAAAGGCTGAAGAGTCCCAGACTTCTTGGGGCAGAGAAGTCCTGTATTGATCATCTTCCTCCAGCCCTATCCGGACCATCAAGGTAGGAAGAAGGCTCGGGTTGCGAAAAGTTGCTTTTCGTGCCAGGTCTTGGTTAAAGTGTACACCTTTTGCCTTCAGCTCGAGAAATTGCTTGAATTTGGCTTCAAGAGCTGGATTCGGTGACCCGGGTGGAGAAGGAGGCAGCGACGTCATGGGGTGTGATGCCGCCGTAAGGTGGTGGATTATATCTCGCTCAGCCATGGATTGTTGTAGTTCGGACAAAGGATCTTGCTCGGTGTCACTTCCCATATGTTCCGGCATTGAAGGACCTAGCATAGGCCCAACATCAGCGCCTACAGGGCTTGCTCCTGAGGCTAGATTCGACGGAGGTGCGAGCGTCTCGTTGTTACTCCGTTCACGAGGCTTAACTACCGTAAAGTGGGTAGCCTCCCTGTTGCGCTCTGATGTTGTTGGAGCCTTAGGTATTGGCACCTCTTCTTCATCGCTGCTACTTTCGTAGCCAACAAGGGCACTCATCGTGCATTGTCATCAATACAAAGACTTTAGTGAGGAGCTTCAGCGCCAGCCACAGTGTACAATTCTTCTCATCAGTGTTGCCAAAAGAATACCTACCGACCAGGTAGTTCATGAAGCTGGATGTGAATATCGATCCGCTTCTTGGCTGATAATGCCTTGAGGTGCGTTAGTGCTCGACCCTAGAAGCCGCCATTTACGACTAGACCTATTTAGGCCTGAATTGTTCCAGTGGCAGGCGGAAGGTGCATACGTCGATTGTGACTGTACAGAATACAAAGGCCAGAAACATCGACAGTATTTCATTCGCCTTCCTACTCTCCCTCATCTTTTCATCGTCATGGCTTCTCTACTCAACGTTGGGGCTTTACCCTCAGACCAGCCTGGCTACTCCTTCTCAAGCTCTGCTGCTTCTATTGAGGCTTCTGGGCCCAAACAACATGGTTTCTACCCGTGAGTGTCAGAAGCTTGCAGTGATCTTGCTACCAAACGGCTGACCAGTCCTCAGATACACAGACAATGGTGGCTCAACGTTAGGAATCACAGGCGCCGACTTTGCCATCCTCGCAGGCGACACACGATCAACCTCTGGCTACAATATCAACACCCGATATGAACCCAAGCTCTTCCGTATTGGTGATGAAGAAGATTCGTCGCAAATCGTCCTGTCAGTGGTGGGATTTGCAGCAGATGGTCGCGCATTGAAGGAACGGCTAGACGCCATTGCAAAAATGTACAAATATCAACACGGCAAGCCAATGAGTGTCAAGGCATGCGCTCAACGGTTATCCACGATCCTCTATCAGAAGCGTTTCTTCCCATATTACGTACACGCGATTCTGGGGGGACTCGACGAGGATGGGAAGGGCGCCCTGTACAGCTATGACCCCGTGGGAAGCTACGAGCGAGAACAATGTCGAGCAGCTGGTGCGGCAGCCAGCTTGATCATGCCGTTCTTGGACAACCAGGTCAACTACAAGAACCAATACATTCCGGCTTCCGGATACGGCCACGAGTTGCAACAGAGACCGATCGAGAGTTTGCCAAAAGATGTTGTGATTGGGTTGGTCAAAGATGCCTTCACTAGTGCCACGGAACGACATATCGAAGTTGGTGATGGCCTACAGATGCTGATCATCACGAAAGATGGGATTGAAGAAACATTCACGCCGCTCAAGAGAGATTAGAACAACCATGGAAACATTCTAGCTCATGATGGCGTTGTCTTTGTATGCATGACACGGCGAATGGGAACATTCTGAATTCGAGACCAAATGATATTGGTCCTGTCTTATGTTTCTACGCCTCTTCTGCTAGCTGAAGCGCAATGAGATAGGTGAAGCCGCGTGAACGCCATGTACTCCCCGTCGCTCTGATGCAAAATCTCCGTACGACGCCTCTGCCTTCTCGTGGTTGTCGTGAAATCATGCATGGCACATCCATCAAAATCTCTCCTTCATCCTGCTAGCCACCGTCCGCAGATTGCCATACACCTTCCCAGGCGGCGCGCCCAGAATCAAACTCACGACCGCCTCTCGGGCTATCCTGATATTCTGAAAGCCACCCAGAATATGAATCTTACTGTCGGCCAGAACGACTCTCGTCTTACTCGTATTCTCAATCGCGAACTTTGTCTTGCCATCCTTGCCCGCTATTCTGCCGATCGCTCTTCCCAAATGCTCGCCTTGAAGCGTCTTCACGTCCTTAATCTCGAATGTTTCAATATACAAATCGTCCAGCCGGAGCAGGGCAATCGCATCATCGACGTCGAACCCCAGCGTGAATGCTTTTACAAAATCTTCGCCCTTCTGCAGCGCTCCTGCGTCCGTGGTGAACTTGGACGTCCGTAGCTCGACGGCCTTGGATTTGATATTCATGCGTACTTGTAGTTGGAGGTGCTCAACGAGTGGAGGATAAATTTTCGGCCAATTTGTTTTCAAAGGCGACATGCGGTGTGGAGGGATGGGGACTTTGCGAGATTGTATTCGAACAGCCGTTGGAGAGTCTGATTGCGTGGATACGGGTGCGAAGCGAGGGCGGCCTTCTTCGTCAATTTGCATTCCGATATCCTCTGATGAAGGTTCGTTCGAGGGGAGAGAGTCTTGTGGTATGGTGACAATTTCGAGGTCGCCGCTCTCATCGGCGGTGGGTTGTGGTAGAGAGGAATCTTCGAGTTGTGATTCGGTGTCGGCGAGAGCCTGAGGGGCGCGTTGTAGCGCTGTAGGAGCCGGCATCGTGAAGTGAGTAGCCTAGGTAGATTCGTTCAAAGGTGGTAGATAGGTCGAGCGCAGGTGTCTTGCAGAAATCTAGATTTCTTTCATGGCGGTCGACCGGCAGAGAAATATTTTCTCCGCACCGTTTGGGTGCTCGGTGGATTCGAAGATTGACGGGCTGGAGGCAACTTTTGAACTTGCATCATGCACATGCTTCCTCATCCGTCATTTTACCTCACCTTCAATTACAGCAGCATTCCACGAACCCAACTGCATAGACGAATTCACAGTCTTGCATTGGACATTATGACCACACAGATATGACGAATGTCTTTGTCCGAGGCATACGCGAAGTCTCGAAGTTTGCGACCCTGCCTCCCCGAACCACTCCAGTGACACAAAGGCTTTCATCATACTGTGATCGAAGCCTTAGATATCATGTCCCAAGGCGGATACATTACTCCTCCGGGCAGACGAATAGCTACACTACCTATGCTCCACGAAGGACAATCAGTTTGTCGGAGTCTTATGGTAGAAGAGGTGGACTAGCGCAATTGCTACCACACACACGCAGTGGTAATCCTACAGCAGGGGATAGTGGCTTCGCCGCGCATACAGCGCCGCTGGGTCTACGGTTAGCAAGGAGAACCCCCGGGACGTGGTCGCATGATAGGTTCTCTTGGGTGCTGAGAAGGGGCTTCCACCAGTCACCGCGAGGCAGAGCAAAGCCAGAGATAAAGAGAGAGCGAATCGACCAACAAAAGGTGAACAATGACAGTTCGAAGGCGGGAGAAGTGCCTCAAAATGCGTCGAAACCTGAATCAGGACAGCATCATTCCCAGAATGAGCACTTCTACGACAGAATACATATGCCGCAGTTCCATCGACCGACAAAGGAAGAGCTGCTGGCTGCTGCGACCGGATTCTGGTCTCGATTGAAGGTTCGCTTTAAGTGGTTGACCATCAAAAGCACCCGACCGTTTAACGTTGACGAAATCGTCGGTTTCATCTCATGGATTGCTCTAGGCCATGTGATCTGGATTGTTGTCGGGACCACCACCTTCGTATCACTCGCCATATTCGCCATTAATACCGTATTCGCGCAGGAAACCTTGGCTGGCTGGATCGGAAACTACTTGACTAAATCTTCCGGTCTACATGTTGTATTCGAATCAGCCATCGTGCCGAAATGGAGTGATGGAGTCATCACATTCAAGAACGTATTCGTATCAAGAAGACCCGGCCAACGAAAGTCTCGCGTCACCAAGGGTTCCCCAGAAGCTGCTGCCCAAGCCTCCTCGATTGAAGACCCAGTCCCACCAGACGAGCAGAACTACACACAATTCGACATTACCATCGGCGAAATCAACGTCACGTTATCATTCAGCAAATGGTGGAATTCCAAGGGCCCGCTGCAAAATGTCGAGATAAAGCATATTCGAGGTGTCGTCGACCGGACTCATGTCTTCTGGACGGGCGAACAAATTGACCCCAAGACCTACCGCCACGAGCACAATCCAGGCGACTTCGAGATCGAATCATTCAAAATCGAAGACCTGCTCGTCACCGTCCTGCAACCGGAAGGTTTCCGCCCCTTTCCAGTGAGCATCTATAACGCCGACCTCCCTCGTCTCCGCAAACAATGGCTTTTCTACGACTTCCTCTGCGCCAACAGCATGACCGGCGAATTCGACCGGTCATTATTCACCATCCACCCTCGGCAGACTCACTCTTTTACTGGCGCCACCCTGCACGAGCCCAATCCCAACGACCCGTCCAACGAGCCCTGGAAGAAGCAATCCCGCATTCGCATCGACGGGATGAACATCGACCATCTGAACCGAGGCGCCGTTGGCCCCTTGTCCTGGATCCACGAAGGCAACGTCGACATCGTCGCGGACGTGATGATCCCGAATGACTGTGAAGAGTCCGTAATGAAAGTCGTGACCGACTTCTACGAGCGCATGGAAGCAGCGCTCACTTCGCGCAAACATTTCGAACCGGCAACAGAGCGCGACGATACATCCGACGTTGATACCGTCACATACGGCGGTGTATCTGTCGTCGATCCGGCTTCGCCCGCGCCGAAGGCGGTCAGGGAGGAAGACAAGCGCTTTCTCGTCATGGATCTGAGGATACACTTGAACGATGTGCGCGCCGTGGTCCCCCTTTTCACGCGCGACCTGTCGTACATCAACAATGCGCTCATCCGCCCTATTGTGGCATACATCAATTCGCGCCGAACGTTCATTCCCATAAATTGTCGCGTGGTGAAACGCCTGTCCGATTTCGACGGGAGTTGGACCGTGTTCGACTCGGGCCTTATGGACGATTTGTCGGCCGAAGTGTACGATGCTTTTGCGAGCGATGTCACGGACGAGCAGGCGCGGTTGAGGCGGTTCAAGAAAGTCGGCCTGTGGAGTTTGCAGTTGGCCGTGCAGGCTATTTTCCTGGTAAGTTCCCCATAATAATGCTCTTCTGATACCGTCCAAAGTCAACACACTTGGTCTGGGCCCGTGAACGTTCGTGCTAACCAGTCATTACAGGGCATGGCGGGTAACATTGCATGAATTCGTACCGGTGAGCGGGTGAACGACGGTTACGAATGACAAAAAGCTCTTCTCTCTGCGAGTGATCCGCATGGGGTCACGGTTGTACAAGAATTCCATGGCGAAATGGTTGGTGGCTTCAGGAGCATGGATATATTATATTGGCTGGCTAGGGATTCAATGCTGGAGGAGCCATGAGCGTTTACGGCGTTATGTGTGTCACAGTAATATATGAATAAATATGCTCCCTGCTATCATAAATCCTACGCTGGATCTTGTCCAGTTGAGAGAATAATTTGCAAGCAAAGAACTTCAATTAGATCGCAGACCTTCCCAAAACGTGAATACATAAATACGCAAAAGCTCCAAATGGGTGTCGGTTGCTTTCTATGTCAACAGATCATCCGCTCGCCATTGCCAATCCGCGAAGCCTCCAGACTGGTTAGCTGCCTTGTTGAGCTGTGAAATCGTCCCTTGCTGTGCGAATGTGCAAAAACTCTCTTTCAGACCACTCCTCATACGAGGAAACCCCGCGTGATATCCAACTTCTGGACCTCCTTTTTGATCATTTTGCTCTCAGCACCTCATCCTCCCTACCATACCCCAGAGCCTAACACCATCACTCAGAGTGCCTTGCCAGATAGAGCGTCGTGGTCATGAACCAGACTGTTTCCTTCCTTTCGCTTTGGCAGCAGATGTCTTTACTTTCACAGGTGTCTTCTCCGTTTCTTTGGTCTCCGCCACCTGCTTGCCCTCGTCTGGCTCCGCAGTCCCGGCCTTCTTGACCGCAGTCTTTCTTCTCTTCTTCGGCTGAGTGGCGTCTACAGTGTCGGTCAATTTCTTGCATTCCTCACTCATCTCCGCCAGTCTATTTGCGACTTGCCGCAGAACAGCCCACTGGAACAAGGCATTTCCAAGCATGATCTTGCTGAATCTCTCGATGTCGCCGTACTCAAGAAGACTGTCGCCGGTAGTTTTGACGAGAACAGTCCATAAGGCAGGGTCGGAGTCTGGGTTGATGGTTCTGTGGGCCGGCTTGCTATTCACACCAGTACCTGCAGTGGGAGCGGGGGCCGTATGGGTGCTTGGACCTGCACTTGCGTCTGCATTTCCGTTCTGCTTCCTTGTAAGTGAAATGGCCTCTGCATCTGTAGCTGCACTTGGATTTGTAGCTGGAGTTGTCTCTTCATTGGGCGCTGCACCGGGAGTGATGGCTGGACTTTCAGTTGTACTCGAAGATGTCGCCGGAGTCGCCGTCCTACTGTTTGATCCAAGGGTAGTACTGTTCGAGGTCGACAACAAGGTCGAGGACGAGGCTGAGACCGTTGTAGGATTGGGAGGAGCAAGTAAGTGCTCGAGTGTGGGCAGAAAGGAATCCTTGACCCAACTCAGCTGCGTCTCGATCTCGGTTACCGCCAACCCCTTCAGCTCGCCGATCCCGTACTTGTCTGCGACCATGTACATCATTGCATGCAAAGCCCTTTGCTCGGGCACAGATAAGTGATCTCCACCTGCCGACACATTCCGACCAGAAGCCATGATCTTACGTATGCTGAGCTTCGCGGGCTCATCATCGTCATCGTCCTCTTGTCCGTCATCATCAGGATCATAATACTCGCCCTTGTAGAACCATCGGATCAAGTAGGCGATGAGGAGGGGATCATCATCATGAAGCATGATTGTGCGGTTAGCCGTGTCCTGGACATGAACCGTGGTTAGTTAGGCAGATTGGTAGATCTTGTACTGGAGGACAGGTCATACGTGGGATTCAACATCACAGAGCTTTTCGAAGAATTTGGACGATTTCGAAAGACGCCGGCCATGGACTTTCCAGCTGTACTCGTCGACTGAGATTATGAAGTCTGGTTGTTGTTCCTTGTTGAGTTGTGAGACAAAGCTACACGAATGATCGGGTTAGATCGGTAGGCAAAAAGGCAGGATTGAACAACCAGACATACGTGCTCAAATCGCTGTCCTCGACCTTCATCTCGACATCCATGTTGGAACACCGAGGCGGAGGTAGATCAATGCGGAATGGCATCAAAGACAATTCGGATCAAAGAAGGAAGATCTGAAATTTGAACGGACTAAGAATGGATCGAGGTGCTGTGGCAAGGAAGAATGAGATTCGAGATGGAGAAGGATGGAAGGAATTGTACAAGAGTAAATGAGAAGCACCCCATGTAGGCCAGAAGTAATGGAGAAAGCAGGGATAACTGAGGGAGAATGAAGAAAGTGAAAATATTGAGGGACGTAAAGAGAATGCCCCTTATATCAGAGGTCCAGCGCGGATGCCACAGGCACATCAAGGTGATAAAAAGGATATGAAGTTGGATTGACCCTGTAAACAGAGCCTATATTCAAGGTTAATCTTCGCTAGGAGAAAAGGAATTCAGAAGAGAAGATAACCTCTATGAAATAAAAAGAAGCAAAGTGAGTATGTACGCACACCTCTAGTCTGCTGTTCCTTGATCTCAAAGAACGACAGGTCTGAAATAGGTCTGTCATGAACCAGTGAACAATCTCAAGCAAACATCGACCGGAGACGAGTTTGACAGGAAGTCATTCAAACAGGTCCTTCGATCTCGCGCGGTAAAATGCTCGAGGGCATTTGTGACTTGTGATCTCCGACCATAGCATAATTGCGGCCGCAGACGTATGTTCTGTTCGAGTCGCGCTGTCCAAAAAAGTGAAGAATACAATCGTCGAAAATAGTCAGGATAGAGGGCATTAGATAAATACATTGGGTATCTCTGCTGGAGTGGAATTAATATACAACACTTTATGCAGCACTCACCAGCTGGCTTGGCCGGAGCCTATGCAGCCATCTGCAAGCTCTTCTCCTGCCAGTGATCTGGGTCTTTTGCGATCCAATCCTTTTTCTCCCCCAAGGTGCACACAGACTTGAGTTCGGAGGGCAGGTCAACGAGGTATTTCTGAGCAACTCTTTGAACATCTTCTTTCGTAACATCCAACAGGTTCTCGCGCATTTTCTGGTCCATGTCTTCGGTTATGCCATACATAAACTCTTTGCTGGCTTCGCTGCTAACACTCCTGGGAGCGTCGATGCCTTGGAAGATGCTCAGTTTGCTCTCTTCCAGCTCCCGGCCGCTCCACTCCTTGTCTCGTGCATAGGCTCCAGCACGCTGGAAGACCTGTAGGGAGTTTCGGGGATTGGGATCGCGGTATGACGACATCGTGAAAAGCGCACTGATGGGACTGGCACTTGCTGAAGCACCGTACGCGCCGCCCTTCTCCCTGACCTCGGGGTGTAGGAAATTGTGAGTCAGGAGCTGACCGAGTACTGTAAGGGGTGCTTTATCGGGGGAAGAATATGGCGCGGTCTGTAGACATGTTCCAGTATAGGAGACCTGGAAAGGCAGATTGAAAAAGGCTCGCCGTGAGAGGGAAGAGCCTGGCACGGCATCAGAAGAGCCGGAACCTGTAATGACCCGCCCCCCTTGTGGGAGCTTCGCAAGGAATTCTTCAATCAGGCTCCGGTTGGTGGAAACCGAATCAGGTTCGCATACCACTCGCATTGAAAGCTCACTCGAGTTGCTGATAGCAAAGGACTGAATTCTTTGCAGTTTGTGAATGACTTTTTGAAGGCTTCCGGGATCTTTTCGTGCAGCGTCCAATGTTCGAGCCGTTGCCTCAATCTGTGTCAATCCAGACAGCTGGTCCTGGATTCTGCCTCTGCTGGTAAGCGCAGCAGATGCACTTGTAATCGCAAAATGATGGCCACTCTCAGCAACAGCATCCAAAGCACCAGAGGTCTTTGATTCGAGAAGCTCCTGTATGGCAGCAACAGCCTTCGAGTTCGTGAAGTCGATCTCCAACAACAATGTGCGCATGAGGTCAAACATTGCCGGAACATTTCTGTCGAGCGCATAGCCGTCTAGGAGCAAGCCTTCTTTGTACCCGTCCAAGCTCCAAGGCTCGGGAGCAATAAAAGGGGCAATAGAGATACCACCAGTCTTCAGAAGAATTTCGGCTTCGATATCTCCAACGGATTTGACTTTGGTACCCAATCGCATCAAAGATTCGGTAAATAGAGGCATCAGAAGCCTGAGTTCTTCGGGAAGCCCTTTCAGCAAGTGTTTGGCTTGGAAATATGTGATTCCATTGGTGGATGTTTCACGCCACAGGCAACTGACCTCGCCAATCCTTGAGGAATATCGAGGCTTCTTTTGCTTCACTCGAGCAATATCGTCCACACTGAGAGTCGGGAGCGTGTCCAGATTCTTGGACTGGGAGGTCTCTTGTTCTTCAAGCAACTGGAGCTCTTGCTGGCCAAGTTGAGAAATCGCTGCTTCCGGTGAGCTTGCATCTTTCTTGATTTTTTCCAGGATAGACTTTCTTCGTTCCTCTTCCTGTTTGTCTAGAGTCGATCCATACAATTCAGACGGCTTCATCGTGAACTGCACGCACCCGTCGCCTAACAAGTACTTCTGCACCAGCTTCTCCAGATATCTTTCGTCTTTCAAACGTGATTTGAATGCGCTGATGATATCGTTCCAGGCCAGACCGTCCATGGGATTGACGCCATTGAACCATCCAGCCAAAGTCTTCTCAAGAAGGCCCATCCCGAAATTTGCAGTCTTGTGCTTGAGACTAAGCTCTAGCTGATGCATGTATCCTTCAATTTTGTGAGGCAAAAAGGCCTCATGCGCTTTTTCTCTCAGTACGGTCCGAATGGTGTCTTTCAAGCCAGCAATGTCTTCGGCCTTCATTCCATCTAGCCCGATTGAGAAAGTCCCAACTTTGGTGGAACTATCGTAACCGGAATTCGGACTGAAGTTCGTTCCTAAACCTGATTCTATCAGACCTTGATAGAGAGGAGAGCCATAACCGTTCATCAAAAGCGACATCATGATACTGACAGAAAAGGTCTCCACGATGTCCGAAGTCTCGCAGCCTAGCCAGGTCATGGAGGATTTGAATTGTCGATCTGCCGGTTGCATGGTGTCAAGAGGGCCTGGCACCTCAAATGAAAGACCGTTGGAGAAATCGATCGGCATTTTGATGTCCGAGTCTGGCGCCGTCTGGTCGAATTCTGAGATTGTCTCATTGACGTGCTGGAGATGTTCCGCAATACTAAGGCTGCCATAAGAAAATATCTTTGCATTGCTTGGATGATAATGTTCGCGGGAGAAGTCAACGAGTTGTTCGTGGGTGAGATTAGTCATTACCTCTGGATCTCCGCCAGAGTTGTGAAGAGAAGGAAATAGGTGCTCTCTAAATCTGATGTAGAATAGGTAGCTTGCATCCGACATCTGGCCCTTCATCTCGTTGTACACGACGCCTTTGAACTTGACGTTGTCCTCCGTGGCCGGCTCACGAGGGTCTTCTGGTCCAAGTCGCCATCCTTCCTGCAGAAAATCTGTACGCTTGAGTAATGGATGCAGGGTTGCGTCAAGATATACCGAGGACAGATTGCGGTAGTCCTGCAAATTCGTGGTCGCAAAAGGATATGAAGTATAATCCGACGACGTGAAAGCATTCATGAAATTGGCGAGAGACCTGGGCATCATCTTGAAGAAAGGATCTCGAACTGGATATTTCTGGCTTCCACATAGTGTGACATGCTCCAGAATATGTGGTAGCCCTGTTCGGTCCGTGGGGTTTGTCTTGAAGTTGATGGCAAAGACATTGTTCTTGTCGTCCCTAGCCACATGCAAGTATTCTGCCTTTGTCTTGTCATGTTCTAACCGTAATGCTGTCAGGTGCAATTCGGGGACGTGCTTGATCTCTTTCAAGGTGAATCCATGTATGCTCTCTCCTGGCTTCGGGTAAGCCTCCAAATCTGTTACTGAAGCGTATCCTCTCCTGGCCGACAACGGAATCTTCGGCACTATAACATTGGATGTAGGTTTTCTGGGGCAATGGTGTAGGCCATGGCGAAGAACACCATGCCTAAGCATGACAGTCCGTACGGAATTCGGCGCAGAGGAGAGGGACTCGTCAGGAAGGCGCAATCTCAACCGCGTAGAGGCTCGCAATGGTAAGGTAGAGAACGGACTCGTGTTGATGGACAATTAATTGACGAGAACAATTCAAAGGGCGAAGTCCCAAAAATGCCTCTTTCGCCCAGTCACGTGCTTTCGATGGCCTCCCAGTCCAGTATCGTCAATCAATTCTGCTCAAGTCTGTCTGGTTGTATGCGCAAGACAGTAAGATCACAACCAGTCCCAGGTCCTGCAAAACATCGTTTATTGCTTGTTCTTTGCCAGGTAGTCGATGTTTTGTTCGAGCGGAAGACTGGTGCATCATACAGATTGGCTTGGCCCTCGGAGCAAAAGATCTGCGCATTCTCTCCACCACAGCCGTACTCGCTCGACGACATTGACTCTGACCCTACCTTTCGTGGCCTAACAATCCGCACGAAGCACCTTGACTCCCTTCGCACCATAATCTCCCTGCAGCGCAGCCCAGCTCGCGTCACACTGCAACCGACTGCCTGCGGATTTATCCTTAGTTCTCAGATGTACGACGACATAACCTCAAGAGAGCATTTCCTCGATTGCTGTGGGCGTTGAAAAGATATTCGAGAGCAGCAAGAGGCATCTGTCAAGGCCCTTCATATGGCTACCACTGCGCAAAGCCCGGTCTCGCAAACCACGACTGTTACAAATGGCGACCCGCAAGATTTGCCTCCGCCTGCGCCGGCGGCGAAGAAGCCCAAGGCGAAGAAAGATAAACAACTGAGTGCGGAAGAGAATGCGAAATTGGTCCAGGCACGATTATCGCAGCTCGAGCAAGAAAAGGCTGGCGAAAAGACTCAGCAGGCGGAAGTCGACCGGGAAGTTAAGAAGGCCCAGCGGGACCTGAATGAGTTGATTAGTAGCGTCGAGGCACCCTTGAGCCGACTTGAGGTGGTGCAAAAGAAATATGAAGAGCTGTTGAGAGAAATGCAGAAGGTAGAACGCGAATACCAGAAAACAAAGAAGCGGGCCGATCAATTACAGAAAGAGCAGGAGAAGGGCAAGTCTGAGTTTAACAAGACCGCGACCATGAAAGACAAGCTGGAAAAGCTATGCCGCGAACTGACGAAAGAGAACAAGAAGCTCAAAGACGAGAATAAGAAACTTGAAGAGACGGAAAAGCGGGCTCGTGAGAACATCAACGAACGACTGGATCAGATGCTTTACGACGTTCAGGAAGTTATGAACTCCAAGACGTCCACTCATTCTGAGAACCTCCATCTAGAACTGGACGAGCTGTGTGTGCACCTCAAATCTGCGGGAATGAATATGCTAATCACCCCATTAGATTCAAGACGCGGTGCAAAGTACTAGCGGATCAAGCAGATATCCGAGAGATGCACTTCAAAGCCATACTCCGACACAAAGACGCCGAGATCGCTCATTTACAAGCGAAGCACGAAGTTGAACGTCGGAGAGCAGACGCAGAGGCCGCACGGTGTAGAACGCTTACCAACCAAGTCTCTACTTTTACGCACACCGAAGCAGAACTTCGGAGTCAACTCAACATCTACGTCGAGAAGTTCAAGCAGGTTAGTCCCTCTCCAACTCCCCATCTATTTTGTCGATACAATGGCTGAAATGTTGCTCACAATGCAGCAGGTGGAAGATACACTCAACAACAGTAACGAACTCTTCCTCACCTTTCGCAAGGAAATGGAGGAAATGTCGAAGAAGACGAAGCGGCTCGAAAAGGAGAATGCGACGTTATCGAGGAAGCACGACCAGACGAATCGCAACATTCTTGAAATGGCCGAGGAACGTACCCGAGACAAGGAAGACCTCGAGCGGCTCCGTAAGCAGGAGCAGCAGATGCGGAACATCATCAAGACCATGCAAGAGCAAGGCCGAGGTCCTCCCATCCAACAGGAATTGATCGAATCTAGTGAGTACGACGAAGAGGACGAGGAAGGTTACGGTGATGAAGACGAAGAAGACGACGACATTAGTTACGAAGACGAGGAGGAGTCCGCGGTCGAGATCAGCAAACCTGTATTCGGGCCGGTGCCTCCGCCGGAGATGGTCGCCAACAAGGCTAATGGCCAGACAGCTTCGGCGCTGGTCAACGGCACCAAACATTAGGACTGCATGTTTTGGCTATCCATCTTATTCTTCTGGTGCATTTATATGTCAGCAGAAGCAGAAGGTCGTCGCACAATTGAAGCACATTGATAGTGTATTTGTAAACTCATCGCATTCCTTGGTCCTCACCTGGGATTACAGCTTACTTTGTGGTGCTTTGATATATGTGTGTCCTAATCTCAGCATATCCACCGCTTGCGTGACCATCTCATCTACAATCTGTTTTGCGGGTTTGATATCCTTGACAATAGCAGCGACCTGACCCATCAAATACGGCATATCAATCTCGTTCTCCTGCTCGAGATCATACGCCATAGGCACAATTCCCTTGTCCGTCAACTCCTTGATCCTCTCAGGGTGGTCCTCCCACTTCTTCACATAGTCATTCATTCTACACCTGAGTGGCCGCCCCGACACGACCAGCGTGCGCAGCGTATCCGCAAAATCCGCCGTCACAACAGCCTCTTTGTGCAACTTACTCGCGCCACTCTCTTCGGCCGCGACGAACCTTGTTCCGACCCAGACACCTACCGCGCCTTGCATCAGACTGCTCGCCAAACTGCGCCCGTCGTAGATCCCACCGGCCGCAACAACCAGTGCGGGCTCGCCCGTCAGCGGAGACTTGTAGTTCCTGGCGACATCGCACACTGCGGGAATGAGAATACTGTTTGCGATATCCCCAGTATGTCCACCGCCCTCGGTGCCCTGGGCGCAGACGATGTCGACGCCCGCTCTCAAGGCCTTTTCAGCATGTTTGGGAGCACCGACCATGTTCATCACCAGGATGCCTGCTTCGTGCAAGCGTTTGATCGTCCGGGCGGGAGGGACGCCGACGGCAGACACGAACAACTTGGCTCCGTTGCGGATGGTGACTTCAATGAGCTCGTCGAGTTGGCCGTGCGTGTAGTCGTGGTTCGTCTTGCGGGCCGAGCCGCCAACCTGGGGGAGCGCGAGGTCTACACCAAATGGGAGGGATGGGTCGGCGAGGTTGGATTTTAGGTCGTCGATGATCTGGGCGCGTTAGATTTGGCTCGGTTGTAGTGACGGGGGAAGCGCACCTCTTGTAATTGCTTTGGCGTGTAGCCCAGGCCACCTATCGTGCCGATACCGCCTGCGTTGGACACTGCTGCCGCGAGCGGACCTCCAGACGTGCGCGCCATGCCGGCGAGCATGATGGGATACTTGATGCCCAAGAGCTTAGTTAGTGGTGTATTTAGGGGCGGAGGCGACGACATTGTAGACAGCAAACTGGAAGGAGAGTGAAGGTTTCTTCGCAAGGAGCAGAGGATGGATAAGGGAGAAAGAATAGCAAGGCAGTCAGCATCTCTCGAGATAAATCTGGGGATTACCTCCCTCTGGAGGCAATAGAAAGTGTGGGGTCGGTAGCAAGTCCCGAACGGACCGAGGCTTCTGAATAGAAGCAGTAAACTGATGATACGAGCTCAGCCATCCTACCTGGTATATTTTGCGATTGGCATCGCTGGCATGGACTCGGGTTGGCGCGCCAAGGGGATACGGAGGAGTAGCATTGGGACTATGGGAGCTCGTCGGTGGTTTTGGCTCTTCCTGTGAATGAGGAGGTCGAGAAAATTGAGAAAATCTGAATGAGGTTCAGAGAATCTTACGAAAGTGGTTATGTCTGACAACTCGGATTCCGTTTGGAACAGCCGCATTGGCGAGAGTGTTCCTGTCAGACCACCCCATCTCCCAATGATGTCGATTATCCTTGGGATTTGGTATTCGCGGATGAAGAGTCCCACTTCAGACGAGCACAGGTATGAACACTACCAGCCAGTCCTTATATATTCCGCATTCTAGCAGATTTGAGGAACTGTTGTCCAGCTTACGTGAATTCAAGACTTTCCCAATGTCAGCTGTCTGATTGGTTGCGCGAGTTCCGGTATCACTGTTCAATGAAAGCGCAATTTTCTGGCAGAGCTATCACAACACTTCACTAGGATGCCTGAATAGCAGAGTGTTAATCAGTGGAACGGCTGGGTACCTGCTGATAGCC
Source organism: Exophiala xenobiotica (assembly GCF_000835505.1). Taxonomy (NCBI): domain Eukaryota; kingdom Fungi; phylum Ascomycota; class Eurotiomycetes; order Chaetothyriales; family Herpotrichiellaceae; genus Exophiala; species Exophiala xenobiotica. Next base: position 5,066,964 of record NW_013562494.1, on the reverse strand, counting down.
TCGACTCCCATATCATGCATTCATCATCATACGACCGGACTATGGCCTTCTCTCCAAGAACTGCTTTTGACACTGTTGTCTTCGCACCTTCCTCGGACGTACGCAGTACCAAAGTATTGAGGAGCAGTTTAAAAGGAGGCCACAAACAGAACTGTGTGGTCGTTAACTGAGATTCTGCTGGCAGAAGCTTTGGTAAGGCGCAGCCACACGACATCAGCATGGCTCGTTTCTGAAGGACCTTCAACCGACGTGGCCAGCTTCTGCATCGCTCACATCACGACCGATTTCAATCCGTGATATTGCTCACTTATTTTAGATGTGCGGCGATTGTTGAAACGATCGGGGATACCTGCACTATCCAGTCGCTCTTGGTGGAGGACAAGCTTCTCATGTAGCCGCAAAGCTCGACTTCCAGGACTGGCAGCAACATGGAGTTATCAGCGGATCTCTTGTGCGCTGTCTGCCTCGTCTTCGGCAACAGGTACACAGCTATCAGCACTGTGAAAAGAACGACGATTTGCATGTTCCCTTCCAAGCCACGAAACTACCTCTCACGCCTGACCTTAACATAGCGAGCTCCAGGATTTCGCAGACTCAGAGAACGCGACCGGCGAGATGACGCCATCCTGGACAAGAGCTCATGTCAGGCAATCATGTTTCAAGCGCGATGGCCTTCGCTGTACGAGTTTCGATAGGTGCCAAAGGGGGCGACACAAGATGCCGCTCAAAGCTGACAGCGAATCCTGACCGAGCAATGCCGAGGAGCGTTGAGTCGTATTCTAGCTGCCACCGTGTCCAGGCTCAACGCATTTATAGCCCGATAGGAATCCCGGCTGGATTCGCAGCTTGTTCGCCTCATGGGTAGGAAATGTCTGTACTGGTCTGCTTCAGGGGTTGCGAGCAGGCCAGCATGGACACCCCTGGCATACATCTTGGACTCCGCATCTTGATCCTGTGCCAAATTCCTCCAATGCTGCTATGAAGAGGAGTTCTCTACGAGCTGCTTGTGCCTCCGCTTACTGGAGGATGGTGCACCTCCCGGGGAGTGTGTTCGGAATGTTTTGGGCCCAAGCACTTGTCAGCAATCGAATTAACCATACGCCGTGAACGGTTCGGCATGCGTTTCATACTGAGAGCATCTTTTGCAGAGCTTGCATTCGACAAACGCGATGCTCAGATTCGACTGAGGTCAGGGAGCTGGCAGTGACCTTATCAAGGCGGGTACTTTCGAAGCTGGTGACTCGCTCGGCTACTGGTCCAGCAGATCGGCCACATCCAGCACTCTACGTCGTGTGTTGTTCTTTGATGGACCATTTTCGGAAGGCTCGTTTTCCGTTGGTGGAGTAGTCTCAGGCTGGCTGGGCGTGTTGCCATTGTCAGACGTCGATGCCTGATCAGATCGGTCTAAATGGTTCCTCTGCTGCAGATACTGCCTCAATGCATCCAGCGATCCATTGCCTCGAATGAACGACAAAGTTTCCTCGACAACCGAATCTGAGCTGGCACGGAGCGTATGAAGCAGGGCATGAAGAAGCCTGCTGTCGTTTTCATGTTCTTGTATCTTGAGTCTCAGCTTGGCTTTATGCCGACCGTCATTTTCTTGATCGAAGACACATTCGTGGCCTTTTTCCTCGCATCTTTCGCACGGGTGTTTGCCGCTGCACTGTTGCATGGTGTTAGATAGCATAGCTTCTGGAGACATAGATGACTTATTGATTCTTCCAGACGAACCTTTCGTCGAGCTTCTTTACAGCCTTGGCAAGCAAAGGATACATTCTTGCGTGGCCGTAACTCTGGCTCTCGTGAATGCACAGCAGGGAGTCCCGGCGTCTTGCTGCTGATCGGGCGGTAGCCCGACATTGGAGCGGGATAGTAGCATGCATTCTGTTCCTCATACTTCCGGCTCTCGTTGGATATATATTGAGAAAAACTTGGACAGCATTCATGGATTTCATGTCGGAATAAAATTCCGATAGTTGCAGTCCAGAGTCCAATGGCACCAGCCTGGCACCATCATGCACCAATCGGTTCCCACTGTCTGACGTGCATTGGGCTCGCTATCCGTACCTAACACAACCTGGCATCATCTGGTAAGCCTCTAGAACGGCCGCGGCCGAGGCCTAGGGCGCACCGCTGATGCCCACTTGCAATTGGTGGTCGATTAGCCGGCAAAACGCGTCCTGCGCGTCAAGGCTAGAACAATTTATTCCCGAGTCTGTGTCCTGTGTGCCTGTGTACAATCAGTACATCTGCCCAGACTAATTGCCCACACGCCCTCAGCAACGACACATCGCCCCAAATGGCACCGATTCAAGGGCTGCTTCGCCCGTTGCAAAAGGATGAGACATTCCCGGTGCAAAGCAGAACCCCGAACGCATACAACCCACTTTACTCCTACCGGCTGTTACGAGGGGAGAACAAACACTATGTGCAGCAATATGGCGACATGTACTTCCTCCGACTCGCAAAACTCAAGCCAGTTGTTGAAGCTATAGCGTCTGAAGATTGGGAAGACTTCGAGATTGCGGGAGAAAAAGCCCAAAGAGTAGAAAGAGTCTTGGATGTCCGACAGGGTCAACTATGCTGGGTCGTGGGGACAATTTACATGGACATGCCCTTGAAGCCAAACATCCTCGAGGATATCTCGAAAGAACACTGGGTAGCAGGACCTCCGCCGCGTCACCCCTACTACTCCGAGAACGGAGATACACAAGTCATGTTGGAAGACGAATCTGGTCGTTTACGGCTCACAGGAGCAATGTTGAAGAACAGCTTGCTAGTCACTGGCGTTATTGTCGCAGTTCTTGGAACGGAGAACGCCAATGGGGACTTTGAGATCCTGGACCTGCACATTCCCGACCTGCCGCCGCAGCCAAAGAGGTGGGAAGGGGACCCAGTTGAAGAGAAAATGGACGTTGATCAGCCACGGAAGAAGATCGCGATTGCGAGCGGCCTAGACATCTCAGGAACAGATGCGGATACGTTGAATCTGTCCTTATTGACTGAGTTCCTGCTCGGCGAATCCTTGGATGCGGAAGACAGACAAGAGGCCACCACAATATCCCGCTTGATAATCGCCGGGAACTCTGTTGCTTCGGACCTGATTGCTCACCAGACGTCGATTGAGGACGGCAAGAAACCTGGCAACCGAAAATATGGCTACGACTCTGCATCTTATAATCCTACACCGACCGCTCACCTCGATCAATTTCTCGCCGAACTGCTTCCCAGCATACCCATTACACTATTACCAGGGGAACAAGATCCAGCAAATGTTAGCATGCCTCAACAACCGATCCACCCTGCCATGTTCCCACATTCACGCGCCTATACCACCGCTAATGTTAGCGACCCTGAAGAAGAAGAGCCTGGATGGCTAGACAACGTCACAAATCCCTGGGATGGCGACATTGAAGGGTGGCGGTTCATGGGAAACAGTGGTCAACCAGTCGACGATATCCTCAAGTATGTGGATTATGGCGGTCCTGAGGGAAAAGGTGCCGATGGACGGCTCGAAGTCATCGCCAGCATGTTGAGATGGAGATGCGGTGCGCCTACAGCACCAGACACGTTATGGTGCTACCCTTTCCAAGACCGGGATCAGTTCGTGATGGAACAATGCCCGCACGTTTTCTTTGTCGGCAATCAGCCCAGATTCGACACGACCGTTGTTGACGGACCTGGCGACCAACAAGTGCGATTGATCACGATTCCAAGGTTCCATGAGACCGGAGAGCTAGTCTTAGTCGACGCCGAGACTCTGGAAGTTGAGTTGGTCAAGTTTGACATTCATGATCCTTCGACAGCTCTGAACGGATCATGACGCTGCAAGGCTGAACCACCGGCATATCTTCGGACCAACCCCCGAGAAATATTTTTGTACCATCGACATGATCTAGTTCCTCCTGTATTTGTACGACTTGATGATGGATGAAATGAAAAATGCGCATCAACGAGCACACTGGTCAGTATGAGCATCGATTCTTCCTGAGTGATGTTAATCATCCGCAGCCGTCACGACGGAGAAAGTGCTCTTGGTGCCTTATTCTGCACATCATGTCCCGAAGTATCATGAATGGATGAAAGATCCAGTAGGCGCCGTCTCCAGCCGATATCGTTACGAGTCTCATGATCAACAGGAAATCCAACTAGCCACGGCTTCTGAACCTCTTACCTTGGACCAGGAGTATGCAATGCAACAAAGTTGGAGAGCCGACGCAGATAAATTGACCTTCATCATCTGCCGGTCCGGCCTCGCTCTTCCAGCAACCCGCGAGGGACGCCTAGATGTCGGATCCATGATTGGAGACGTCAACCTGTTCATCTCGCTTGCAGAAGACGAAGCAAGCAAGCCCATCTTCCTTGGCGAACTCGAACTCATGATTGCCGAACGAGGCGAGCATCGCAAGGGATACGGTCGATGCGCGCTGTTGGCCTTTTTGCAATACATTATTCGACACGAAATGGACATCTTGCAGGAGTTTCGACGTGCCCAACCGTCATCGCAGCCTCTTGGCCATCTGCGTCGGTTCGACCATTTCGCTGTCAAGATAGGGGAGTCGAATCATCGCAGTATTGCGCTCTTTGAGGGCCTGGGCTTTCACAAGACTAGCGGTGCTCCTTCGTATTTTGGAGAGTACGAGTTACGGCTCGGCCGGGATGGGGTCGATAAGCTGCTGAGCTCTGCGTCTCGTATGACCAAGTTCGTGGAGGGCTACGAGGAGATAGGCTATTCATGCCCATCATAAATTACCAACATCGAGAACAAGGAAGATAAATCATGCAGAAGATCATTAAACGACTTTAAATGCCTTGAAGACTCTCTTTTCGTTTTCTATCACTGCATCATGGGTGGCATCCCCTTTGCGTAACTGAGGCTGTGAGCGAACATTCATATGCCATCAAACGGATTGTGCCTTCGTCGATGTTGATAGCAACATCTCAACTTTGTCAACGTAGAACATGTTGGTGCCAGGACCTTTGGCCGGTAAATGCCCGACAGTCATCCGCTCATGTCTGTTCCAGACCTTTTCCGCGTGCTTCCGTCCCAATGTGCCTCCATCTCGAGCAATTCGTTTACGCCTTCTTGGGCTTCTTGTTCTTCTTGCTGATTTCTTGGAACGGCATGGCTAGAGGAGACAGAAGTGTTAGCATGCGTTCTCCCCTCTCTAGTGCTTCACTGTCCAGTCCTTCCATCTGCTTCGCTCCCACGGCGCTGAGTCTGTGGTCTTCCTTCTCTTCCTTATCACATCTCACCCATGTATCTCTGCGCTCCTTCTGTTCCCGTTTCGCTTTTGACCACGCCACGCCCATTCGATGGAGTAACTCCACAGACTGAAGATTTCGAGAGATTGTTCTGGGCAAAGAAACTTACTAGGAGGTAGACTCTGCTTGATCTTATCCGCCTTGGCGCTATCCTTGAGGATGAGCGTGTATAGGTATCGCTTGCATCGGATCTTCATCTTGATGTCCTTGCTCTTGGAAGATTTCTTCAGACGGGCGCCTAGTCAAATCGCACATGTGTCAGCATATCTCTTTCCATATTCCACGTCCTCTTCCGTCTTTGCTACACATATGTCGTTCATGCCGCTTCTGAAGATACGAGGACGGGTGTGGACGCATACACACCCTTCGCATCCTTTCTCCGAGCGATCTCAAGGAACTGCTTGATATCGGTGATTTCGGAAGGCATGTTGACTGTGTTCTGGTCACTGACTAGAGGCGAGGACGAAATCGGGGCGACTGTGAGGTGCTATTGTCAAGTCAATGGTCAATCGCAGGTTCGTTACGCTCCAGCCAAAATCCAATTGTGGGCGCAATATTCGGGACCCACTATTTCCTCGCGAAAACGTGTCGTCCTTGCGTCACGTGCTGGATGCGTGAGGGGGCTAACTACAGCCTTGCGTTCCGAGGCTTACCAGGCCGTTCAGGCTCTATCCCTTCATGCCAGTGGGTGCTAGCCTTCGGAAGTTTCTTGTAGCTTACTTGGTGAAGTCGTTGAAGTCTCATATATCATGTTCTCACTCTCTCTTTCATGCTAAGATAGTACGCTGCAATGCCACGGCCACGCTAAAAGTCATACAATCCTCAACGGACCAGGTCAACGTCTATTTCTTGCTGAAACCCTTCAGCCATTTGGGCATTTTCGCCTTTCCTCCATCGTCGGGTTTTGTCTCCTTCTTACTGACGTCTACTTTCATACCCGGGTCATGCTGATCTTCAACACCACCAGATACGTCATGCACCTTCAACTCTTGAGCTTGAGACCTTAATTCTTCTTTCAAGACAGCCTTTGTGCTCCTGGCTTCAACGCTGGCTTTGCTGTCAACCCAATCAAAGATGACCAATACTCGACCCTTGAGCTGAAGATCTTTGATCACCTTTTGATTTGCATCATCTGAGATTACATCATTCTTCCCTCGAACACCAGGATTTCTGAGAAGGAACGGTTCTGACCGCCACCGCTCTGCCAAACACTCTCTGACGAAGTTGTACAAATCTGCTGCCGAATCGGATTGTCCAAATTTGGCACTGGCTGCACTTTGATCTGGGAACCGGATTTTGATCTCGACATCTTTCACTGCAGCCCACTTCGCGGCTTCTTCCTTCGCTTGTGCTGCTAACTGCGCGTCGGTGAGTAATCTGGTGTTTCTCCCATTCTGTTGAAGCAACTTCTGGTGGACATGTGCATGTTCGACAGTAGGCGCGTAGTCCCCATCGTTATGTGGCTGGCGAGCAGCCGCAGGCGTGGATGAACTTGGTGGTCGGAAGACAGAGACTGGACGACTTGTGGCCGTCGTTATCGGTTCTGGCTGTGGGGAGGAAGGCGCAGGAGGCTGGGATTCGTCCTGGGATTGAGAAAGAGCTGTTTCTGATGGAGCAGGCTCTGCTGCTTCCACAGACGGCTCGAGAGGGGCTGGGGGTTCTGTGGCTTGAGCCTGTGCTGTCGTACTCGTTGATGGCTCTACAGAGTCAAAATATCCTTGTATCAGAGCCATCGCCTCTTCCAGAGGTGTGTCGGTGATCCTGAAACTCAACCTCAGCAGTACAGAGCCACTGTTGAAGCCTAGTTGTGCCAATGACTTTTGTAGATCTGTAAACGACGACAACTCTCTGTTCATGACTTGTATGACCGGTTGCTCATAATACAATGTTCCTGAACCATCTTGGCTTGTCGAAGGGACCCCTCTTGCTGTGAAATTCCGAGAACCACTGGCTCCAGCAACTCCAGCTTCAAACTTTCTCAGCACCAGCCATAACGTTGTTGAGCTGGGGAATTTGTCTGTGAGTCTTGCATTGGGTGTTGCTCCCGCTTCTGACTCTGGGAGTTGCAGTGCTACCGACACAACGCCGGCGGATTTGGAGAGTTGAACGAGTTCAAGTTTGGCGCCTGCAGAGAGGCCGGCTAGCCGTATTGTTCTTGAGAGGTCGACTTGTTTGTTACTGTGTCTAACGTTCGTTAGCCAGATGGTCAGACAAACCGGGTTCTAGCACTCACTTGAGGCCGTACTGAGCAGCATTCAATCCCAGCTTACTGCAGGCTTCTTCTAACACTTCGCTGAGGGATGTATTCGGAGTAGTTTTGATTGTTGTTCGTCGGAGGGCCGAGTCGATGACCACGACGTGGGAAGCCATCTCGCCTGGCTAGGCTGTGGTAGGGTAAGGTGGGGTGAGAGGATGATGGAGATGATGGTTCCTTGAAGACTTCTGTGAGGAAATGAATGTGAATGAATAAGTTGGATGCTAACTAAGTGGACGTGTAAAATAGAACAGTCTAGAAGTGTTCGGATTGCCGCCTGATGCTGGCATATGTTGATAGTCGTGGTGGTGAATTCCTCCGCAGCGCAGCGGCGTAACGTGAAAGGCAGCCAACGATGACATAGCGAGCCGTTCGGGGAAGGAGTCACGCCTATTGGTCCCTCTTAGGTGCCTCTCCATTTTTGAGCCTCGCTAACCCAGTACGCGTTTGCTGCAATTGCCTGCGGCAGAACGACTATCCATCTGGTCAATTGCTATCAACATTCTCCTTCTCTCAACACCTTGTATATGCTCCAGTGATCCTTTGATTGCCCTTTCTCTCTGCCCGCTTCGCTCCTCAGAACACTCCATCAAAAATGGTAAGCTCTTCTACCTGCCAGCAGGCTAGATACAACACTAACACTCTCCTCTACAGAGCTCTCCGTTCGACATCAGTACGCTTTCTGCTACCCCCAATGCCATCTCTACTCTAACTCATTCGCAGATGGCGGCGCCTGTGTCGCAATGGTCGGCAAAGACTGCGTCGCCATTGCATGCGATCTCCGTCTCGGTCTCCAATCATTAACCGTTTCGAACAACTTCCCGAAGATCTTCCCCTTCGCGCCCTCCGTATATCTAGGTCTGGCTGGCCTAGCCACGGACGTCCAGACTGTCAGCGACACATTCCGCTACAAAGTCAACATGTACCGATTAAGAGAGGAACGCAACATCTCACCACAGACCCTGGCCAACTTGGTCTCCAGCAGTCTGTACGAGAGGAGGTTTGGTCCTTGGTTCGTCAGTCCAGTGCTGGCTGGCATCAATCATACGACAGGAAAACCATTCATCTGCGGCTTCGACAGTATAGGCTGCATTGACTTTGCCAAAGACTTCATCGTGGCTGGTACGGCGAGTGATCAATTATTCGGTACATGCGAAGGACTATGGGAGCCTGACTTGGTATGTCTCCAAACATCTCTATTGTGGCGGTAGCTAATATCTTCAACAGGGACCTGAAGACCTGTTCGAAACCATCTCACAAGCTCTCCTGAACGCCGTCGACCGAGACGCACTGTCCGGTTGGGGCGCACATGTCTACATCATCGAGAAGGACAAGGTCACGAAGCGGTTATTGAAAGGCCGGCAGGATTAATCTCAGGAATGGAGAGCCATGAGACATACCAATGTCGGCAGTAGAGGTACCAAATGGACATCACTACAAAGCCCTGGAAAACGGGGTCTTGAGCGATCTCGAAAACCGACCACTTCGTCCTGGAAGCTGGTCGCAAGAAAGACATTCAGTCATCTGAGCATATCGAATGGCGTTATACGGCGATGATCGGGTCTGTTGAGGCATGCGCATGGATGGCTATTGATTCTGATCCAGCCTTGCTGAGAGGGAAAGCGTTTAAGGTCACGACTGGTACAGATTTGAGAACTCTAGTCAGGCGGGTCGGGTCAATACAGCCCAGCCCTACAGTGATCCGGGAAGAATTACTGCCCGAATGCCATAGAGAAGGAATGAATCAAATCCAACATGTCTTTTTGGCCCGTTTGGGTTTGCTTGCAGGTCTCTTCTGGTTTTATTTCCGGTTTTTGCTGGACACTTTGGTTCTCCAACCACTGGTTACGAGTATTACGATCCATATCGCAGCCCAAGCCACGGATGTTCGCGAGCCAGTCTCCTTTGCAAATGCCTTGCTAGGCCTAATAGCACCTCTGAGGTTGGGTAAGCACCACTCGACATCGACGCTCGCGTTCGGAACCAATCAGCATTCGCCGTCACTTCTGGGAGTGAAAGGATGAAATATTGCCTAAAGGAGTAGCTAGTATTTCTTGATTAGGCAATAATCTGGAGTTTTCATCAACCAACAGATCAAAGTGTGATTGATATTTGCTCAAAGGTGTCGGTGATCCTGATTGGTTGCGAATGCGAGAGCTACTATGGTCTCATGGGTAAATCGTGTAATTTGGCGCTAGGGTGCCATTCGACGACAAACAGCAGCGAGGACAATTTGTGTGGCAGGAGGGCTCCTGTTCAATGCCATGCCAACTGCTCCTTCGACGATTCAAGCGGCAGCTGTTTTGCACCCCGGTTAAGCGAGTTTCATTACACGATTTACCCATGAGACCATAGTAGTTACCAGGCAGTCGTGAGGTATCTCAGTTCGCTAGTCCGTAGGTACGGAGTACCTATTGACCGAACACGGTACGAATCCTAATCTGCTCCTCACTTAGTATACATCTGCAACTTAACGCCCAACACCCCCTCCAATCCATCCTCCCAACTCGCCTTTATCCGCCCACAAATTGTCTCCATGGTGACTTCATCGCACAACTTTTCCAGCACGCCCTCTAGCTCGGTGAACTCTCCTTCCCGGCCAAACCCCAGATCGACCAGTTTGCCCAGCACGCCCGGTGCATTGTTCTGCGCTTTCAAGTCGCGTGCGTCGTCGTGGATGTGCTGCTCCAATTCCGATATCAAGCTTTGCAATTTGGACAGTGTCTCTGTCGCCACGGTTGCTGACTTAGACTTGGATGACTTTGGCTTTCTGGATAGTATGCCCAACAGCATGGTAAAAACCTGCAACATCTCAAGTTGGCTGAAACTATTGTGTAGGTCTTCCCACGTCGGGACTCGTATAAATGCTACCATCGAGCCTGATGGCTGCTTCTTGCGATCCTCTAGCGTCATTGATAGCCAGAAATCAATTTTGGACAGAGCGTGGTCCATCTGATCTTGTGTTGCCGACTTCTCCATGACCCAGAGCACAGCCTGGGTCAAGACTCGATAACAATTCAGATTGGACAACTCTTGACCAGTGAATTCGCCCTTCTCAGAGTGCTCAAAGATATTGTCAAGTTGCGTGAGAGAGTCTTTCAGATTTTCGGACACTTTGAACGACAATGTTGGCTGAGATAGAAGTTCCGCCTTGAGATACGTCGCCACATTATCAAACACTGTCATGGCTGCGATCCAACTGCCCTTGGGCAGAGGGCCGCATCGGAAGTTTGCAAGTAGCGCCGCATCGTCCGGACGGTAAGCCGGCAGATAGCTGAAATCTCTTTTGTCGACGAGTGATGAAGGAGTAGGAGGTAGCACTGTATGCTCAGACAGCCCCAGCACTCTCCCAAGCGCACGCTCCTCAATTGCAAAAGCCTGTCGATTCATACTGTGCTCAATATCGGACCTCATCTTGACGCTGTTGTAGATGTTCGAATAGCTGTGGAAACGTAGTCCTTCGCGAATACCACGGACGAGAGCATTGTCGGAATTTTCAAGAATCGTCAACCCTGTGTCGATGGCTTTCAAAGGATCGAATGCGTCCGCGCCACTGCCATTAGGTGAAGGATGCAAGGTCGATATTCGAGTCAAGACGAAGTGGCCCACGGTCTCCCACTGCATGTTCTTGACGCTGAGCCTGTTGAATGTTTCCATAGCCAGAGACATCAGTCCGAGATGGGTTTGAAGTTGAACTAGCAGGATAGTGAACAGGTAATAGTCGTGGAATTTTGACCGCGAAATCTCAAGTAATATTTCTGCAAACAAAGTGTTTTCGACTGACGACTTCGCATGTGCAAGCCTGAGAATGGCCAGGACAGCTAGAACGGCGGCTTCCGGACACGGTGAAGGGCTTGAAGTAGAATCCTGGAAAAGCTGCAGCGTCTGTCGAACGAAAGCCATAAGATTCTGCCCAGAAACATCACCAGGAAAGGAGTTATAAGAAAGTTTATGGTGAAAGAGCTCGGCCAGGCTTCCTGAAGCTTTGGAATGTGTCTTCCTGAAGTCGTCGAGCCGCTCTTTGTCGAGCCGGCCTAGGGCATCTGTCATGTCGTCGAAACAGAATGCTTTTTGTGAGAAGGCGACGGCATACTCATTGCAGGTATGTAGGAGGTCATCCAAGGCGCTGTCCCCGGTCTGGGTCTGCAGGAACTTCATCCTGGCCATGTACGCTGCTCTAATGATTGGTCTTATGCCGCAGACAGAGTCCAGAAGCTCCCTTGCTTGCTGTCGCACGCTGGTCGGTGTTAGTATTCGAATGGTGACAAGATGGGTGACCTACCCGTCTGACGCCAATTCTGACAGCGCTTTTAGCCAAAGGCTCCAGATCCGGTCATCGGATTGATATTCAGGTTTCAACAGTAGCCCATGGCATGTAGAAAATGCTTCCTGCCATTGCTGTGATTTCTTCAATGACTCGAGTAGGAGGGACAATATTAGTTGCGGGTCTTGCTTGCCGATGCGAGATTGTATATGTAAGGAATTGCCTTGCAACAGCTTCACAGATTCTTGAGCGTGGCCTGTCGAGTTGAGAACCTGAACAAGTAATGATACTTCCTCCGGCGTTGATATTGCCTTCCCGGGAGAGAGAAGCTCTGCCTACACATCCTCAGTACTGCTTCAGTCGAGTGAATCATCAACATACCTGGTCTGCTGGAATTATCTCCGCCGCCTTGGATATCATTCGATATGCCAGGGTTCCAAACAGCATTCTGTCTTTCTCGGGAAGGTCATGCTGCATGTGTATCAAGTGACACATCGCAATATTCCAGAACTCGTAGTGCCTTTCATTAGGGAATGATTTTCGCAACCCCATGGTGGCCTGTCGAGATATGGCCCCATGTCAGTCTCCGTCTCTTGCACTCGTAGAATTGGCCATGCAACCACACCTTTTGAGCGCTGAGCCAGTCGCTGTCGGCAATGGCCTGATTGAGCCATCTCGTATAAAGGTCCTTGTCGTTCTGCTTTGCGGTCACCGCCCTTTCCCATATCTTCGGACCTTCCTCTTCCTTTAAGGAGAGACACTTTAGAGCATCTTGCATCTGATATATGGCTTCGGGTTCGGTGATAGGAGGGTTTCGCTTGCAGAGGTCCAGAACCTCCGTTTTGCCTCTTTCATGCTGGGCTTTCTCGGGGAGGTTTACAAGGACAAAGGCTTTCAGTGCCTGTTCTGCAGGGTCAGGCCCGAACGTGGACTCGAGGACTTGAGGCGGAGGGTGCCTACCAGGAATCTGTCCGACTTTTCGCCCTTCTTTGACCACTTGTCGCACAGCTGGAGTGCCTGCTTCCAGTTGGAACTTGCAACGGCATCTTGAATCGGGCGTATCCGGCGCTCAGTCACACTCGGATCAGACATCGTCGGCGCTCGGCCTGCAACTCATAAGGGAACAACGGTGAGGGGAAAATTGTGAACGAGTCTGGAAAAACAATGGCTTGTGGAGTACTGAATTCGACATCCACAGGAAACTACGACCGCGAGACTCAAGGCCTCCCACCTAGAAGGCGGCTACCTTCTCTTGAGTAGAGATGCTAATGACTATTCTTGCAACTGCGAGATATGTACTCCAATACTGTACAACAGCAGTTTCTGAGGTGGCGGTGGCCTGCTTGCTGCGATATAAACACGTCGTACCTGCGCCGCGCTATGCTTTTTCAGCCCGGGTATCTCTTTGATATACATTCGGCTTCTCTTTAAATACACATGGAATCACGGCGTGGATCGGCGACTGCTCGCACTATCCGAACCATGGTTTTTTCTCTGCTTTGCGTCTGGCCGTCTATTCTGCTTGTGAGATTGGTGGTCCCTTACTCAGTATAGGAGTTGCATACCCATTCTTTCTTGCAGTCTCGATAGGCTCTGTTTGGTCAACCGTGTCAGCTTTCCTCTATGCTGGAACAGGGTGGCGATCCGCTTGGTAGGGAGCGGCGTCGTCGGAAGGCGTCCGCTTATGAAAGGGTCGGGAACGCACTGGAAATAGTCCTGGCACATATCACGATCGCCTCCATTCCTGTTCATGCATCTGATACTCTTGTTGGCGGCCTCCTGGCAAGGATCATAATATTCCGAAGTGCGCTTTCTGGCAGAATCCCAAATGGTCAGTATGCGCCCGGTGGTGTTGACCTTGTCCCGGGAGGCTTACGACTGGAAGGCGGCTTTTTGTTTGTCCCAGTCGACAGCCTGGTCAGTGGACTGGCTTGAGTCTGCCGAAGTTGCCATGTTGTTAGTCCAAGGGAGGTTGGGCTGGGAAAGGTACAGCATGCACACCGGGAGACACACCTGGCAATCCCCAGTTGCGGACAAGTTTAGTCACCTCTTATCGATAACACTAGAAACTCAAAAAAGGTTCTTGGAGTCGACCCCACGCCACGTCCACCATCTTAGAGGATACTTGTATGAACAGCTTTCATGAGCAACCACTTCCATCCCACTCCCATTGAGCCTAAATTTCCTATATAAAGGAGGTAGCTATCTTAGAAAGCAGTGCGTGGGATCAATCGCTGCAGGACAGCAAGCGTGCCGCGAACGGCTGAAATGCCAGTTAGGAACAATTGAACGGGCAAGCGTCCAGCACTTGACTTACTTTACTCGAAAGTTTCTCGCGGAATGTCTACGGGGCTCACTCGCATGATGAAAGCGATCTGCTTTCCGCTAAACTCCATTGGTCCGACGAAGCCATATTCATAAAGCCCTGGACGACCTCTTTTCCAGCCACTGTCCTTCTTTCCGGCGGAATATCAGATTCAAGATACCTTTTTATGCGACCATGTTGCTTCAAACTGTACACCTAAGCGGACGAGGACCCAATCTTGACAAGTGATCGAATGCGAATATGCTCAGTTCACTCTTGAGGGCTATCTTACACAGGATTGAATATGCTCGTCGATGGAGAAGACAGTCATTTAATCTATCAAGCAAGACGTGATCCGTCTGCATATTCACGATGCTATTGAGCTCAGCCGTCCCAATCTCAGAAAAGACCTCAGCAAATGCAACCGATGAAACTCTGAACATCCACCACAAAGCTCCTATTATTGTCAATCATGACAAAAGACAAGCCCAAAGCACATAGGGTCGATATGCCCCCAGCTCCAGCAAAACAAACCCGGAAGCACAGAGGCTTGATATTGTACCAGCACAATGCAGTTGTATCGTAACGAAAGTCATCACATCATGATCATGATCAGCATCAGCATCTAGACTCTGTCCTCCGAATGATAGCGTGCTTTCTTGCGTCCCTCCAGCTTCAACTCATCGCTTAGCAGGTGCGAGTCGTCAGTGTATCCCACGGTGACGAGGTCCTCATCGACGATTTCTCGAAGCATCGAGTCGAGGAAGTTGCGCTGTTCGGTAATGAACGTTTTGGCCGCAGCAGTATCGAAGCTTCGATGAGCCCGCTTGCGGTCGCGCAGTTCTTTGAGTTGTGCTCGAACGCGCTCTTCCAGCAACTCAAGCCGGTACTCTGCATACTGCGAATAGAGCTCTGAGAGGTTGGAGATGGAACGGACCGTGGTAAGGACGGTATCATCTTTGATGAAGGCTGACTTGGGCCTGAAGGACGTCACCATAGTGATGCGCTCGGTGCCACCAAGAGCCCTCAAGGCTTGATGTTCGATGTATCGTCCTTGTAGAACAACAGCATGCCCCTTGGGATCAAGTTAGATTTGAGGGAGACACTTTTGGAAGCAGCGACGTACCATGCCTGGTCCTCGCACCTTCATGACCTCTCCATCACCCATACGCAGCGCAGTTTCGCCGCCAATCATGTGCGTGCAGTCACTGAGCATTGTCACGCAGACGAAGGGGTAGCTGTCAGTATGCCAATCGACGATGGGCGTGTCATCCTCGAACGGACAACCAGATACGCCCTCGTCAGCGTCACGATGCTCTTTCTCTTGTAAAGCCTGGTTAACAGCCTCTTGCTCCTCCTTGCTCTTGATCGAGATGTTCATGTGGGCAATTTCAAGATCCATTGCGGGCACGAGCTCGACGCCGGCAATCTTCGACACGATAGAGAGGACCTCTGGGTTACGCCAGACATCATACACAAACGGTGCATACCTATCCTGGTCAGTATGGCGTCGTCATCCTGAAAGCAAGATACTTACTCTGCAGCAAAGCCTCTGAGCTGGCACTGAGCAATGTTACTTTTGTACTGGCAGTTCTCCCAGACTGGCTTGCTCAAGACTTCGGCTCGCATCTGTTGGACGGCTTCGTGGGTGAAAAGAGGAAAGGGTTCGGATACTGCATTGGGAGAGACACCTTTTTCAGCCATTCGAATCTCGCTCATAGTCCAGATCTTCTGAGGCGGCTCGAATTTGAGATGCTTTGCGGGATCGAAAGCCAGCTGTCTTGAGATATTTGGAGCCATCTTGCTCAATGCTCTCGATACGGTTGACGTTGACCTTTTCCTTTTGAGGTGGCTAGAGGGTGTTGGGGAAGAAGAGGAGGAGGAAGGAAGAAGGACATCCGCTGAAGCCATTGTGAACGGAGGATGTCTCCCAAAGTCAATGTGGTCAAGGAAGGTGCAACTGAGCTGGGACACCGGAACTACAAACCGGCCCCAATAGCAAGAGCAACAGCCCACAGTCTTGCAAAGAACAATGAAGAATGAGATTTAGTCTTCACGAATGGTGCTGGCAAGATGACGGAGAAAACTGATGTTCTTCAGACAAATTCCCCTTTCACCGTCGCCAAACATCGACGAGCTTGGTAAAGGTCTGTTATCCTTCAACCTCAAATCAACGTCAAAATGTGGGAATGCCGGCACTAACAGAATGCTCGAGCACACGATAAGAAACCACATAGGTCGACAGCACAACTCCACTGAATCGCAATGATGGAAGTTGGACCCAAAGCCACATCAGTGCGTCGCCTTCGTTTGACCTTGCGCGGCTTATCGGACATCTTATCGCGATCACATCCCCTATCAAGGTATGGCGGTGGACCGCTCGTTCATGAAACCTGGGGACACCGGATACAGGACCAACTTGGACCTTTCACAGATGTCATTCACCATGGAAATTGTTTCTTTGTTCGGACTAAATCCAGCGCCAGTTGCTAGATCATTCAACCAACAACCATCCAAGGAGGCACGGAATGGAATCGTTTTTCACATGTGCATTCGACGTATCTTTGGCCAAGGTGACAACTTCCGGATGCTGACTCCACATTGACCTTTGAGACAACGGCAAGCAATACGACGGCTTGCCCGCACGTTCTGTGGCCTCATGACCTCAAAGGCACAAGCTTCTGGCAATACAACGGGTGAATGTCAGAGTCCGGTATTGCATCCGACCTCACGAGGAGCGAGAGACTAGCGGAGGCTTGCGCAGACAATTCTCATTATTCAAGCACCTTCACCGCTATAGGTGTTGCGGATTGTCTTGTTCATCCGGATGCTTGGTGGGAAAGTCCGCCGAGCATGTAATGGATCTATTGACCTGAAAGGGTATCGTTTCGGATTTGCTTGACCTGTCCGTAAGAAGGTGCTTGGCCAGTCAGAACTCGATTACGCCTGTGAAAGTCTCGAAAGGCCGACCAAAGGCAGAAACTCCAATGTTTCCAAGTGTATATCAGCACAGCAGGGCTTGCTGATGGAGATAGCGCGACGCTTGCCATGGCATCGATACGGAATCTCCGCCTTCTTGTCTTCGTACCCTAGCGGAAAGCGGCTTGTCTAATGGAGCTTCAGCATGGAGCGGAAAGAGATTTCCTGCACCTGTTCTGTGATACCGAATGGCTATCGTGGCTACATGGATATTCCATTTTGTACATGTCTTAATACATCTGATGGCCATCACTCGGCTCCATGACGGACACTTAGCGGCATCACTCGATCGCCGACCCTGATTTTTATTCGCTGCGAATCCTGTGACCCTTCCAATGCATCCAGTGATTTCAGACACATATGCATACCAAACCACACCCTTCCTTCTGTCCGCCTCGTTTTCGCCAACGTGCTGAATGGCTCTTGCTGTCGCTGAGCACTTTTCTGGTCGACGCAGACCATCTGGCAGCGCTGGCACGGACCCAGCACCTCAAACGTATTGGTCGGGTCTTCTCCTATCTGAAGACTCGTCCAGTTGTCCTCGGCATAAGGGCATTCTGACTTTCCCCCATCGACATGCTCGGCGATGACGATGTTGCCTCGGAATGAATCGGCAGCGACAGCTTTGCCCACGCCGCCATTGCGC
The DNA here is from genome assembly GCF_000835505.1 of Exophiala xenobiotica. Lineage (NCBI taxonomy): Eukaryota > Fungi > Ascomycota > Eurotiomycetes > Chaetothyriales > Herpotrichiellaceae > Exophiala > Exophiala xenobiotica. Next base: position 5,049,251 of record NW_013562494.1, on the reverse strand, counting down.
TTGATCTGCTCGTTCAGCCGGTTGACACTGGATCGAGAAACGAGAAGTATTGGACTCTCGTTCGCAAGTGCGATCGACTTTCCGAGCGTTGTAGCAGGTCTTCCGCGAGTCGAGACAGGCGTACGCACTTTGGCTTGTCGAATTGTCCCGTTGTTGGGAAACCTTGCTAGCGTACAGGGCACCCCGAGGGCATCGCTGAAAAACGCCGCCACCTCGCGAGACGTGTAGACATGGACGTCGACGGCCTCGCCGCAGACGCTTGATGACTTGGTTGTGGTACTCTCGCAGGCACTTATGGGGACGGTGTGTCTGGGCGACAAATCGAGACTCACTTCAAGAGCGTGGGATGAGCCTAGTCCCGGAGCAAGGCTCACGCGCAAAAGGCGCTTTTGTAGGTCAATCTCTGGTCGCAGAAGTGCCATCCGAGGAAATCGCTTCTGGCTTAGTGCGACATTTGTGCCTTCATGGATGAGACACCATTCGCGATCCCATGCAAGACCTTTGAGACCAATATCCCAAGAAATATCAGATGGGACTTTGTAGGCCGAGCAGCTTTTGATTGGAAACACCGACAGACTTTCAACCGTAAACATACTGGTTGTCCGACTCGGCCTTGCCTGCGGGGACAGTGCAATGCGCAATGGTTGGGCAGGATTCCAGTCGACATAGAATTCTTTGATAAAGTCAATAAAAGCGATTACATCTGACGGGTTGCTCATTGCCCCAAAGCTGACCCGTATAGCACCGGTAGGCCTTCCGTTGATTATATCGTTGTCCCCACCACACCTTTGGCCTGCGGCATAGTTCTGGCGCATCGCATCATTCGACAGTCCGAGCTGAGTCGCCACTCCACCCGGGTTGCAGAGTCCACCAGTTCGGATCTGGATATTCTTGACGACTGCAAGTTTCTCAACTTCGGCGTTGCTCACGTACTTGCCGTGCCTGTCTTTGAGGTTGAGTGCAATGACTGGTCCATCACGAGCGTCTGGTGAGGCGTCTGCAGGATATAGTGTGCATACTCGAGCTCCATTGGCATGATGTAGATCCCTCAATTGAGCCCGCAATATTGAGGCAAGGCAATTTGCGTGTCTCGAAATATTTGACATAGAGCCGTAAAGTTTTCTGTGAAGGTCCAGAGCTAGTTGCAGAGCGACGATGTTGTGGAATGGGAGAGTCCCATCTTCAAGCCGGCTGTGCAGCGAGGTTTCCCTTTTTGCATGCCAGGCTTCGCCAAACATCGTCACCATATCAACTGTGCCACCACCAAAGTACTTTCGCTGCAGCAGGACTTTTCCTGATTCTTTTCGTACTAGCAGAGCACCAACGTCTGGAAAGCCAAAGATCTTGTAGAAGCTGACGGCAGTAAAATCAGGAGCCGTTGAACAATCCGAGAGATCCAGAGGCGCGGTAGACACAAGGGCAGCTGCGTCAAGCAGAGTATAGACGGGCCCCCCACCAGATCTGCGCAGGTCCTGTATCCTTTCACACCACCGCAGAGGCAGTCGACACCCGGTCATGTTTGACTGAGCAGGATATGCAAATAGTGATATTCCCTCGGGAAAGTCATGGCGTGGTTGCTTGAGGCTACTGAGCCACTGTTCAACCTCGTCATCGTCTTTGAGACACGTACTGCCTCTAGAGGCGAGTTCTCTGATGCCCACAAGGCTGGTGTGGGAGTCGGCGTGATACCGGTAGTCGAAGCCGTTATCACTATCCCGAAGGGCATCAGCAACAAGCTTGAAAGCTGCGGTGGCGTTTGCAACAAAGATTAGATCAAAATCGTCGGGATTTGCGTTGAAGAATCGTAGAAGACGTAGGCGCACATCATCAATTCGGCGCGAAGACAGCTGTGACGATGCTGAGGCAGAATGAGGGTTCCCAAAGAGATTGCCTGTTAGCTCTTCGGAATATGCTCTGATAAGGCTTTTCGCATATAGTGTCGTTCCAGCATGGTCGAGATACGTCGTATGCGAAAGATTTGGATACTCTATTTCCCGAATTTCGTCGATATTCGTGATTAGACCAATCCGAGGATCGATTGCTGCCACAGGTTGAGATTCTCGCGATACCGTGTGAAACCCGCCACCGTCCGTTAGGGTGGCCATTCCTGCAAGATTCCTCGATTCCGCGATAGAGCTCTAGACGTGGCACCCATTGATTCTTGAAGTCATACGAAGAGTAAGGTCTACAGAGACCGTCAGACGTGTGATATCAGCTCGAGTTGAGGCACGGGCAGCTGCGAGAAAGAAAGAAGCATGTACGAGTACGAGAGGCGATTTATGAAAGATGGGGCTTGCTCCCGTACTGGTTTCTAGAAGTCAAGTTGAGATTCGATCGGCGTTCTCCGACAAACAATCTTCTGGAATGTGACTGGCAAGACTGCTGCCCGCCATCATCCGCTTATCGTGAGAAATGTCCCCCATCTTTCTTGCTTCATCGAATTCATTTGGAACATTTATTACGCCAGTCATACGCCCGAGGCGCTGGGCAAGCTGATGGAGTCCAAGCTTCCAAAAATCAACATCGCAGTTCTGTCCATCAAAATATCCAATCCTTCTTGAACACTTGGCTAGATCAGCCAAGCACAAGGTCGACAAAGCTCGCTGGGTCGCTAATACATAGGTTTACCGTCCTGTTTTGGCCACACATATCAGAGTCAAGTCAAGGAAATTCGTGAGCCACATCCCGCCTTCCGCTCCTCCTCTCCAGAGAGCCGCCTCTTTGACCAATATTTGGGTCTGTTGCTTGTTCAAACATAGTAGCGGCGGCGGCTGTTGCTCCGTCTCGATCCCGAACGAGAATGGCCTCTCCGGCTGCTGTGTCTCGATGTCCTTCGCACTTCCTTCACAACCACTTTCCGTTCGTGCCGATGGAGGAAGAGGGCGAGGATGAACGTCCAGAAAAAGAATATAATGTTGATGATACCGAACACCCAAGATGCTTTCAGCATGGAGCAGTTCTTGTTGAGATGAACCGCCCACGAGGAACCACTGTTCCTGCCATAGTACCCAAAAGGCCCCAGGTTGATGTAGATAGAGCCGCTTGAGAAATTGTTACAGTTCACGTCGCTGATTTTCCGAAGTTCGTAGACGGCGGCAATGAAAGCACCGACAAAGCATAGATCGATAAAGGCAACGAACAAGGCGGAGCGACGGGTGGAACCGAGACGCAGTAGAGTAGCAATGGCCCAGGCGCAGGCTAGAATCGAGACGATGAAGAGGACGAGGATGAAGGAGGGGGTAAGTTGGTTGTTATCGTTGAAGCCATCGACAAACCATGCCTAGCAGACTGTCAGCGGATGCGGATGGCGAGCAAAGCTCATGGAGACGCGCATACCAGCATGCCAATGACTGGAATCAAGGTGATGATCTCCCAGAATCTCACAAAGGAGAAGAGCAAGCCTCCGAGCATGTTGATCGTGCGTTATTCGAAACAGATAATCTTGAGCGTGCCGTTCGCTGGTGGTCCGTCTGTGCTCTCGACTTCAGGCGGTCACTGCTCGATATGCCCATATGGGTCTTGATGCCTAACAGTTTAAATGCGGGGTTGGACCAGCTAGGTGCCGTAGACACGGTCCTCACGCTTTCAGAGCACGGTGACGGAACGAGCCAAAGAATAAGAACCCTAGGAACAGCTCTCCAGTCTGTGCAGGATATATACAGCAAGGAATACTCCGGAGAAGAAGAAGATACGGAGGGATGCATGAGCAGCCAGTCGAAGGAGGAGGTTGGGATGTTGTTTTTAGCTGGAAGTTAGTGGAATGATTTGGCGTGGCTGGTGGAAAACCGGGATGAGGATGGGCGAGAGGCTGCTGCCGTCGTCGCACATGGCCCGCCTGGGAGAGCGCCTTTTCTTCCCCTTGATTGGTGTCCTCCGGGCCTGCAACGCTTCACATCGGACCACTGCCGAAGTGCCTAGACAGTTAGCCATCCAATGTTCCCCGGTTTCATACCATATTTTTCGTTCATTTTATGCATCTCGCAAACCCATACGATCAAGCAACAGGAGTGTGTCGATATTTCCATCTCTTCATATACTTCCCGGTTGATGCTCTCTCCAGACGGTTCCGGGACGCTTCTCCAGCCTAAAGCTGATTTCTCAACATCTTGACCCTGGCTGCTGAACCCGGAATCCAGTGTCGCAACACGCCGTCAAGACCCGGGAGATCCAGATACTCCAGAACTGACCTACAGGTATTGAGGTCTTGGCAACTGCTGGAAGTTGCATGGCAGAAGTTGCTGAGCTCCATGGCGAGCTTCCTCCTGCTCGCCAAAGCCTATCGAATCCCTCTGACCAAGAGGCATTAGAATTGGATGAGGCTCAATACGATCCTTTTCCACAACTGTCGACCGTGGTCACAAATCAAAGCACTCCTAGAGCTTTGCGCTGGTGGCGGAGGCATGTTTCTCTGGGTGTGCCTCATGTGAAATGCCGTGATCATTTAGGTAAGATTGAGCATTGAGCAACCATTAACTTAGATTGTGATCTGAGAATGACCATCCTCTACTTCTGTTGCTGATTGTTCCTGAGCAGCAAATGAGAGAACTTTCCTAGGTTATCTCCGGACAGGACAAGCATTTGCAATGTTAGGCGTGATTATCGCACAGGTTATGCGACTTCAACATAGCCTCAACCCCAACCCGGTCCTCGGCTACTTCGTCGTCAGCATTCCCTTGTCGTCGGTCTGTCATGGGTCGGCAATAGCTGTATCAGCTTTTGGGGCACTAAGATTCTTTCGCTATCAGAGGGAAATGGCCCGAGGATATGCTGTTTGTGGAGGGTGGGAGATCAAAGCTATTGGGACGCTGACCACCTTGGTTTGTAAAGTCCCTGCCGTGCTTCCTGATAGGGTCTTCTGATGCGATACAGATTATTCTGTCAATCTTCTGCCTAGCCTTGGCCATTACCATCGAGAAGGGCTAACTCCATTTGCTCGGAGAGAGAAATGACCTAGTCCTGAGCCTCGAGCAAGAGGGCAAGGAGTCAGGCCAGACCTTGGGACGTTCGGTTCTTATTTCCACGAGACTGCAATATCGAAAGCAGCAGCACTATTAGCCCTGTCGGTCGGCCACCCTGCCAAGAAAGGGGAAGTGCTCTCATCAAGTTCCATTGGGTGGCTTGATGCTCGCCACGCCCGGCTGGACCATGAAAAGCCCAGAGTACTTTCTTCCGCATATACAAATCAACCGGTGGCCCTGCAGTGAAGAGAACATGCCGGAACCGAAGCCGGAGACCCCGAATTCTGCCTCGAGGGCCACTCTCGAGGCCGCTGGGCTCGGATCATGCGCATTTGCCGTTTGGTGCATGCACCATGGCCTGCTCATGTGGCATAACGAGCTTGGGGCTTGTCACAGCTTCTTGGAATGGCTCATGAGCCCAGGGAAATACTAAATTCCTTTCGGCCACACTAGTAACAATGTCGCTGTGGCATCCACCTAACAGCGGAATCGATAAAGGACAATGACTGGAGTGAAGGCAGCTAACCAATGTTAAAAGGTTGATAATGTGTGAAGTATTGTGCGAATGCAACAGTCCAGCACTTTGGCAGCTGCAAGAAGTTCAATCACATCATCACCTCCAGCTGTCAACCCAAGTCGAAAGATAAGGCCTCAAGCTTGGCCGTCTGCTTTGCATTGGCCTCTTTGGCGGTGCACACCTCCAGAAAGAATCCTTTCCCGTTACTACCCATGATGCAAGGCTTCCATCACAGTGGCCCTGCGCCGGCACACGCGAGCACCAACTTCCTATACCTCATCACCAACCCAGAGCGCAACAATCAAATATCATCTGCGGCCATTCGGTCAGGCTCGGCTTCAGCCTCTTTTCTATTGCTTGCTGACCGACCTAGGGCATCGCGGTCCTGGTCTGATGGAGAATTCGCTCCGAACCACAGATCAAGCCCAATAAGAGCCGCCCAGGACGCGCTCAGCAAGGAGATCACGTGACCGTCTGGCTCAAGCGCCCTGCTACCTCAGCCCCCTTTTCACACTCTCGACCACGAGTATGGCAATATCCGGACCTTGGGAGAATAAAATATGCCTTACCAGGATGGCCGGGCCAGTGTGGAGTCCTAAAAGCTCTATTCTTTGGGGAAAGCTCGTTCCTTATGCCTGGAGGCGAAGCAGCCCGGCATCAGCAGCCTGCTTTCCGTCAGCTTGCCGTGGGCATTAGGTATGCATCTTTTCTCCATTCAGAGTTTCTTTGCCATCCACCAAGTGCCTGGATTTCTCCATTGCTGGAAGGATGGCCATACTAGCGACCTTGTGCACCAACCTGGTGACCCTGCGGTTCAAGTATTTCAAGAGTGAATTCCCCGAGATGTGCTTCACAGACGTAGGTCCAGTTCGCAGCTCATGTCGGTGCCGCAAGAAGAGCTCTCCAGGCTCTCCTTAGGGGACACTTACATGGCATTTTCGGAAACCACTTTGCAACAGAGGAAACACGAGATCTGGGATATCGTCTCTTCATTCGACCGATGGTTGTTCGCAGCAGAGTATAGGCTTGAGATTTGGGACCAGATAACGGATTATCAGCGTGGCAGACCGCTGTCGGACCTAACCATCTCCGAGGACCTTACAGGTACCCTGCTGCAAGCTGGCTGCCACGATCCTGAGATCTGGAATGGACTCAACAGATTCTATACGCCAGCGAAGAGGGCCAAATTATTCACGGAAAAATTGAAACGGCGTTTCGAGGGAATGTTCAACGACTACCAAACACTGACCAGGGCCGGAGAGCGTGAGCCCGGACGAATTCAATTACTGAGCGAAACATCCGCAGTCAGGTTGGAAGAGATATTTCATGATTTCCGTCGCTTCACTGCAATTGCATTCAATGATCTGAAGCTGAGGTTGGAAGGGAGAGCAGCTACTTTGATTGTTCTCTTGGACGTGTTGAAACGAATATGCCAGGATCCCAGTGGCTTTCAATCAATGCCTCAGAGCAGCCTATATCGTCGATTGATCTATGAGGCCCCGACAAACCAGAGAACGTTTATGCTTGATGCGCTCGATGCTATTCGCGACACCCGAGTCACCATTCCTTCCAGAGACCTCTTGGAGATAGCAGACTATCTGCGGGCCATTGCGGCCGCGCTCAGTGTCAACGAAGCTCCCGCACAGTACCAACGCAGGCTCCAGGAAGTCAGGGATGCCGTTGAGGCAAGAGCTGAATGACGACTTGGAGGATAACGGCAGGACATTCGAGGTTTCGGAAGCAACTGAGAATGGCACCAGAGGGCGCAGGCCCTTGCCAGAGTTCGGGAAAGATTTTCTCTTAGTTGGAACAAAGCAAGGCCTGCGTGAGATGGGCTGTTCCGGACGAGAGGAGCTAGGTTAACTTTTTTCCAGTTTACTGCTTTTTTTGCACCCTAATCGTCAATCAGGAGAGATACCATCGCGGAAAGATTCGAGAGGGCCCAGCGGGTTTTGATTTGCGTTCTGCCTGGTAGCTCGTGATATGGGTTCATCTACGGGTAGATCATCTCGGTATATTTCAGTCTAGGTTAATGTCATGATCGTCTCATAATCCCGTCGCGTTCCTGTCGATCAGACATGTGTTATGGTGGAAGAGAAGTCTGGATCCAGATGCTTTTAGGTCAGTGTTGCCGGTGGTCTCCGCGTTAGCCGCATGGTCGCCCATTGCTTCCTTGTAGCATTGCCTGATCTCGGCATGCCAGTTCGGCACGTCTTCGATCGTGGGAATTCGAGTCCAAGCAGCTTGTCGTCACCATTCGCGGGGTGTCTCTCCACAGAAGGACGATTTGGCGAATAGACCCCGGGTTGCGCCATGTTCCACATCCAGCCGAGGTTCTCTGAGAATGCGTTCCACATATCTCCCCACGGGCTGGGGCCTTTTCCCCTCGACTCCCGTCCTCATCCTTGATCAAAAAGCTAGGAAGAACAACTTCTGACTCGACGGGTTCGAGGATCAGCATCCTGTGGCTTGTGATTATGATATTCCCAGGGTAGCCGGACCGTGGCCCCGCGGACACGGTACAAGTCCTTGCACCAAGTAGTTCCGCAGGCGAAATGACCCCTCCCCTCACACGCGTGCCAGGATACTTATTGTGAAGTGTAAGCCTGGCACTTGTGGCTTCTGTCTTCTCCTGCTTGCCCTCCTGCGTTCTCGAGAACCACTATTGGATTTCCTGTCATACCCTATAAGCCCGGCCAGAAACTTCTATTAAACATGGCTTCAGTCCAAGTCCCCTCACGGCACAAGGCCGTTGTATACGATAACCCTGGCAGCATCTCCACTAAGGTTGAAGAGGTTGACACACCCAAGCCTGGCGTCGGCGAGGTCTTGATTAACTTGACACACTCGGGTGTCTGCCACAGCGACATGGGCGTCATGGCCAATTCATGGGCTTGGCTCCCTGCACCAACACAGAAGGGCCAGATCGGCGGCCATGAAGGAGTTGGATCGGTCGCTGCTTTCGGTCCAGGTGCTGAGAGCTCTGGGCTGAAGATTGGCGATCGAGTCGGCATCAAATGGCTTTCCTCTGCCTGCGGGAACTGTCAACCTTGTCTTCTCGGTGCTGATGCATGTTGTACTTCTGCCAAAATTAGTGGATACTACACGCCTGGAACGTTCCAACAATATGCACTTGCTCCGGCTCATTATGTTACACCTATCCCTGATAGTCTACCAAGTGATGCAGCAGCTCCCATGCTCTGCGGAGGTGAGAAGCCAACCTGACTGCATGTCAAGAAGAAGAAAGCTGACCATGAATGGTCGTAGGCGTTACCGTTTACAGCGCTCTGTGCAAATCTGGAGCAAGGCCCGGCGACTGGGTCGTTATCCCGGGGGCAGGAGGTGGATTGGGACACCTAGCACTCCAGATTGGAGCTCGAGGGATGGGTTTCCGCATGATCGGCATTGACATGGGCGAGAAGGAGAGGCTCGCGAAAGATTGCGGTGCTGAGGTCTTCATTGACCTTGGCAAATACTCCAGAGACGAAGATGGGACCAAGAAATTGGCCGAGGACGTCAAAGCCGCGACAGGAGGTGTCGGAGCTGCGGCTGTTGTGGTTTGCACAGCAAGTAATGCTGCTTACGCTCAAGGATTGAGCTTTCTCAAGTTCAGAGGTACTCTCGTTTGTGTTGGTGTTCCCGAAGGAAAGGCGGTCCCGATCGCCACCGCAGATCCTGCCACAATGCTGGTATCAGAGCTACGAATCGTGGGCAGTGCGGTCGGGAATCGAAAGGACGCCATTGATACATTGGACATGGCAGCTAGGTGAGCAGGCTCTGATGCTTCGCTGAAGATTGACATATTAACCGGACCTAGGGGCATCGTTAAGACTCATTTCGAGACTCAACCTATGAATAAATTGACGGAGGTATTTGAGCGAATGGACAAAGGCAAGCTGCAGGGAAGAGTGGTTCTTGATTTGAGCGGATAGCTAAGACTAGAACCTGTAACGCAAAGACAAACCGAAGGCATGGGAAGCTTCTCGTCAGCTGGAATCCGTAGGGGCCAATTTCTCGTATCTTCGTCCCGCAAATTGCGATATCTCTCAACGAGGCTGTGGTGCCTACAACCAAGAAATATTAGCCGCTGTGCTATTAAGTCGATGAAAGAACTTGCAATTCCCGCCGATGATATTGCCAACATAATCCTAACATCATCTCCATGCATATAACCAAACAACTCTTTTTCAGGTTGAGCCAAGGTAGAGGATAGTCGCAGATGCTGGCCTGTGCCGTTGAGTCGTCATATAGGATGACAACATGAATCCGCACAACCAGCCATACAACTACTCCCAAGGCACACCAGGTCCGCCTCAACCTCCCTGGCAAGCTCCGCCGCGAAAATCAGGATGGGCAGATCCAAGATTACAACCTCAATCTCCTGTATCACCTCAAAATGCAGGCTTCCATGAGTTTGGTCCGCCTCTGCCACCACCACCGCCTCCTCCTCCTGCGCCAGGACAACAACCGCCTGCGCAGTTCGGCACGGCCTCATGGGGAGTTCGGTATAACCAGACAGTAGCACCTCAGAGCCATGAGTCGAAACCACCTCTGCCTCCTCGTCCACCCAGTGCCGCTGGCCGAGTAAGCCCGCAGCCGGACCACGCGCCTGCGCCGAATTACCATCAGCAACCACCGCCGCATGTTGGCGCGTCACAACAGTATCCTACGCCATGGAACGATCCCTATCTGTCGAGGCCCTCGCCTCAAAGCTCTACATTTCCTGCACCTACGCCTCCTCCACCTCCACCTCCACCTCCGCGTCCTGCCGCGTACGAAGCCGAGATGCAATCCTACCACAATCTAGTCAATACTCCCTTTCACGAATACTCTCACAAGACTCCTACCCATCATTACGATCCTCAACCACAGAATGCATGGAATGCTCAGGCTGTCCCTCCGGGTGGGCAGGCATACTATCCTAGTGCACCAGCACCACATGAGTTTACGGCAATACATGATGCCCCTTTGGTCTCGCCTATCGAGCAAAGTAATATGCCATGGGGTCGGCAGGGAAAAGCGGATACCCTCCCAACTGTCAGTAACTACCAGCGACCCCAGGATAATATCACGCATTCGCAGGTACTTGGTTTTGGTCGACCATCAGATTGGGAGCTTTGGCAGCCGGAAGTGCCCCCAGAACGAACACCGACAAGTCCATACAACCCTCCGCCAGACGCTTTAGCCCAAGCTCATGGTAGTGCTGCGCCGCCCCAAGCACACGCAAGTCTGTCGACTACCGAGACACCAAAGCCGGCTCCTGTTCATGAGCAACCCCCTGTGGAAATTGGCGCTGCAAGCCCGGTGACGGCTCGAAGAGGCTCACGTCAGGATTCGCCAAAATTCCAGGAGGAATCGTCACGATCGCAAAGCAACGAGACTCCTACCTCTGCGGGCCATCATGACGGCAGCATGTCTGTTCGCTCGGACAGGAGCAATAATCCTGGGAACATTGACAGCGTCATCCAAGCATGGAACACGCCTCTAAGGGTGAGGGCTAGTAATGAGCCGTCTTCGCGACCCGATTCTCGTACCTCCACTCGCGTAGCATCGCCAGAACCCAGTCAGAACGTGAAGTTTGTAGATCCATATGCTGATCTGGAGCCGGAGTTCAAAGCGTCACTGAAAAGATATGCTGCGATGTTGCGAAAGGAAGTCGCTGCTGAATCTGATGAGGAGAAGTTTGAGATTTTCCAATCGTTCGTGACAAAAGAGCTTCGTTTGAGAAGCCTGCTCTACGGGGTTGAATTGAACAAGGCTGCGAAAGACGTCAAGAAAGCTGCCAGTCTTGCAGATATGCAGGCTGCTTTGCCCAAGTCAGTGCAGGAAGTGACTGAAGACGCCAAACCGGACACTGCAAATCATCCAGCGACATCGACTTCGGCGCGGACTATCTCACAGCAGCCCATCACAACAGAAAGTGACATCCAGCCACGCGGAGTTTCTGCCCCAGAGCAGCCGCCTTGCTCGAAGCCTGGCTTGTTGGCGGGTGTAGACGCAGCTACAGAGCAAGACGAAGCTTACAGTCCGGGTGGCCGTCCGAAGGCCGCCAAAACTACAGCAATCCCTTCAGTTGTGGGTCTAACCTCGGGCATGGTGGACAACTCTGCTAGGAATGGCCGGTCTTTGGAAGATGAGGAAGCCTACAGCCCTGGTGGTCGTCCTAAGGTCCCCAAAACCGCGTCAAAAGAACCCGCCAGACCGTTTCCCTCCCTCAACACATACCCACAGAATAGAGGTCGTGAGAATTACCCGGTCGGTGCTCTCTCTCCTAGCAATGATGCACCAATGGTTATAGAAGACTATGCTATGGCGCAGCCCCCGTCTCCAGGTATGAACGCACCGATCATTGTGGAACCAGAAGAACCTCGATCCTCGTGGACTCGCTCTTCGGAAGGGCAGAAGCCTGCTGTGCCTATTAGATTCGAGCCTTCTCGGCCCGCATACACACCTTTCCGCTACGGCGCAGCTACTCGAGAGGAACAAACACAACCATTGAAGCCCGCAGACGAAGCGTACTCATCTTTGCGGCATTCAATGGTGGACTCTGGTCGACTGATGGCTCGAGAGACACTGCCCACTACACCTAGACCTTCCTCCACTACCGGTAGGAAAGAACACGACGAAGCATTCATCGGCCTGATCAGAAAGCAGAGCATGGCTGTCAGACAGAAGAGCGCTGAACCACGCGGTGCTGCTCGGCCTGGCGATAACGCAATTCGGGCTGACACGCCCGCGTTTATGCGGGTTGGTACTCCTGCCAGCATACGAGCAGAAGACCCGTCGAAACAAGCTGTGAAAGCGTTGCGGTCTCTATTGCCGAATAACACGTTCGAGGAGTCTGTTCAACATCCCAATGTGGTAGATCTGAAGGCGAAGATTGACGCTGTGCCCGACCAATTCGAGTTCATCCACGAGACTGTGATCCGCTGGGATCGAACAAATCGAGAAGTACGCAAGCAACAAGATACTGAACGAAGGACCCGGCAAGAAGAGTCAGAGGCACACCTTGATGCTCTTTTCAATGACAATGAAATTGGCTATGCGGACATAGGGGATCTTGAAGCCGAGTTCAAACTGGCCGAAGCCGAGCAAAAGTATCGTGAGAATCAAGAAGAACTCGAGTCATTTACTGGTCAGGTCTTTACGCCTGTGACTGAGAGGCTTCAAAAAGAGATTAAGGACTTGAGTAAGGCTTATGCAACGGCCAATGACCTTCTGGATCGAGAAAGCGAGCCAGTGAGTCGTTGCTTCAAGGGCCAGACTGCTAGGGCGAGAATGTCTGAAGTCATGGGTTGTGTCATCACGCTCTTCAACAAGATTGAAATCAGGCATCGAAAATTGGCCGAAGCACATATGGAGCGAGAAAGGCGACGCAAACATCTCGAACTGACAGTGCTCTACATGAACAATGACAAAGCCGGCATGAAGAAATTGGAACAAGAGTTTGCGGCAGCAGAAAAGACACAACTGCTCCACGAAGCCCGTGCTAAGGATGAGAGAGCCAACAGATTGATGGACACGTTCGATCGAGCCACTGTCCGTGGGTTAGGCGATAATCAGACGTTCATTGATGATATTCTGGGCAAGATACAAGATCTCAAGAAGGCGATCTCGTCTGGACAAGAAGCAGTCAAAGCAACGCTGTACGAAGCCGAAGGACCCCGAGATACACTGGCGTCGACTCAAGATGTTGTCGGCCTTGTCATGGCAGATTCGCGCAAAATGCTGGCTTTGTCAAACGAGGCGGACGTGCTCTTGAACGACTCCGACTACGGGGTCTCGGTGGCGGAGGCTCAAGTAGCCAATGCAGACAAGGCCACATATATCAGCCTCGAAAAGGAGAAGGCCAAAGAAGACACAAAGTTGGTGGAAGAAATGAACGTCCGTATCGCTAGCGTCACCAAGGGGCCTCAAGATGCAGTCGACGCAATTCGTGAGATGATGGATCAGATAGGAGACGACCCAGAGCACCAGGATCGGATCAAGAGGGCTCTTCAGGCAGCCAAGCAGCGCAACGCCTCGAATGACCAGGCCCAAGCGTGAAAATGCCCTGCGATGTTTCGGGCGGATGTAACAAGCGGTGTTGTTGAGATATCCCTGTAGTTGAGAAATCTACAAACTTTATCGTACTAAGCGTAGGCGGCAAGGAATGCACGGATACTGTAAGATCTCAAAGCTTTGAGGCGCAGGCACCCTGGTGGCAATAATTGGTAGGCTTTCCGATGGGTTTCTGATCTCGATGCACTTCCCAGCTGCACGCTGCAGCTTGTTCAAGGATGTTCCTTGAGCGACCTGAGTTCGGCAGGAATTCCGGCAAGATGCGTAGCTCGAGGTTTCGGGCGATGTTTCGAAACTCAAGAGACATGTCAAACATCAATTATTGCTGGTCTCGAATGAGCCACCAGTGTGAAACCGGGAGCTTCGATGGAGTAAGGCTTGAAGGCCTGAGGAACAAAAAACAGGGACATAAGTCACTAGCCACTGGACGCTTTGACCCCCCCCGACGAGTGTGGCTGCCTTACTGGGATAGGGCCTGTTTAGGTCGCTACCGGAGTCTCATCAGCCCCACGAGTCCGCGTCCCATGAATATGTACTCGTAAATGGCGGCTGACGTCGACCTTGGCTTTGCTGAGGGCTGCACCAATTGCTGCATGATGATGGCGATGATGGCGGTGATGGTGAATGAGGGTTGATCTCGAGTAGGCCAGGTCCCGCAGCTGGAAGGACTTGAGATCCGCCTGCAGCTTTGCGAGGCACTGGTCATGGAATCTACATCACATCACTGATCATTGCACAGTATTGTTGTCGTCGAGGGGACGCAGCGCACATTACACGTGAAGTCGTCGGCCGTCCAGTGATGGCGGTAATATCTCGCACGCGAGTTAGCTGGAACGGGCAACGAGTCGTCGTTCAATGTGCGAGGGTACGTCAAATAGTTTTCAGCTAAGGGTCGTGTCGATCACAGAAATAGATGAGAGATCGGGATATTCGTGAGACAGGTGGATTGGCAGTGAAAAACAAGGGGAGGCCATTGGAGAGGGAGACGTCAGCCACAAGCGACCAGGGGGCGATTATGTGCAAGTAATGTCTGTGAAATGACCTCGGTACTTCTGTGTTTGGCGCAGGCCGAGCCTTATGAACAGTCGACGCCACCGGCAAACAGTAAACTCAACAAGATCCGGCATACGGAGTATGGCCGACCGAAAAGAGAAGTGTTGTTGACGAATTTGGGCGAGGCGTTGGGCCTAGCAAAGAGAGTCGTGGAGAGTGAAGACTTCAAGACAGGCAGCTAAACCCAATAACAACCAAAGGCCGATGTGACGTCTGTAATCAGGCTGGCGCGAAGGGACCAGAGGAGATGATGATTGGCGCCTAACAAGCCGGAAGCTGGTGGCGCTAGTGGCTCGTTACCAGCCACCGATGACATCTCGAGGGACCGGAGATCAACAGTTACGAGCACCATCCGGAGTAATAAGGGAACTGAGAAAGACAACGAGGGGTAGTCGGTGTGAAGGGGCAATTTGGCGATCAGACGTGCATACATGTCATCAGCACGCAGGGCAAAGAGGTCCCTTGAAGGCGTGAATTAAGCACGAGGAACGGCGCAGCACGAAACGCCTCTATCCATTGCAGCTCTTGGGTTGTGGAGTCCCGTGTGGTGGTTGTTTGGGCGTCTGTCATTTGAAATAGAGGGCAACTGCACCTGCAGCGGGCGCTGGGCCGATGCGAAAGAGGTGTGATTGGCGGGAAGCCGCTCGACAGTATTACGAGCGTCAGTCACCGAACGATCGGCCGTTTTTGGCTTGCTGGATTTTTGCACTGCCACGCAATACCTGAATGGTTCTTTTTCTCCTCTTAGGTGCCTCTCCCTTTTCCTCTTTCACGAGCAACATCAAACATCATCGTCGACGCAGGCGATCTGATCAAGTCAAGGCCTTTTGTCATTGTCATTATTCTACTGTGTCGAACCTAACAACCAACGACCGGTCCGTCACCCTGGATCGATCCTCGTACCCCTGCCCAAGTCCGTACCGGGTCCTCCGCATATTGGCTATAGTGGCTGCAGGTGGCTCAAAATCCTTCTGACGCCACTCTTGTATTCTCGGCTCTTCAGTGTTGCGAGCAACCAGTGCCACCCCTGGCAACCCCCAGGAAGGATCGCATCAGATCTTTTTCGCCTGCGCCTTTGGTGGTTCAACTCATGCGCCCCAATCCACTCTCAAGCCTCTTCGTCGTCTTGAATCTCGACAGCCTCAGTTTTCGTTGACAACAGGAGGCTCCACCAACACCATCATACCCACTCCACGGCCCCTGGTCCTGGTCCAATTGATACACCCTGGGCCCAACTATCTTCGCCTTTCATACTCGACGGGCATCGTCACCCATCGGCGGGTTTGATCTGGCCGACTACTTTTCTACTACTTTTCTGTCAACACCTCTCCTACCTCACAGAGTCACTGCTTCAGTTGCTCGAGCTTGAACACAGGCATTCACAAGCTATCCTTGGGTTGTTGTCGACTGCGATCCAGCGCCACCAGCCAAACCCGCGTTGCTCATCGTCAAGCTTTCTTCAACAAATCGGCGTCATTTCAACCCGAACTTGCACCTCGCCTGGCCTCTCCGTCTATTCCTTCCTTTCCACTCAACTCGACTCGAACCTCGCTTCACCAACCCCAACTATTTGTTGGCTGGCAGCTGGCTGTTTTCCCTCCTCCTCAACCGCCACGACTTGTCGTCTCAAGCGTTCCTTGCTTCCTCACTGCGCGCACGATAAACTGTGCTGCAACAGTAATCATCAAGCAATTGCCCCTCAAGCGCCGCATACCGAGAACTTGTCACAGCCGCATTCGCTACCTGCCTGCACCGTCCACCACTAGTCACGACTGTCGACTATTTTCAGCCCACATATTTCTTCATCGCAAACCGGCGTCGGTCTTAATATTCGTCTCTTCGTCGTCTACCACTCAGCGAAGCGATTTACCTACCTGCTACGCTTCAATCGAAGTTCCTAGGCGACCGCACAAAGAGCAAACCGAACCCTTACGATCCTTGGCTTGCAGTCTCCCTCCCTCAACGCATTGGCGCCGTTACATACCATGCTGCGCAGCGTCGCCCACTTTGTCTTTAAGAGATAGGATCTATACCGGCGCTATCGATCCCGGCTTCTGAGTGAATCCGAAACACGCAGGATTCAACTTGCGCGTCGACTGAGGCTGGAGAACCCGCCAAATCTAACTACTCTTGACAACTTCATACCTGACCACATGTCCGCACAAGGTACGCGAATTGCAGCGCACTGAAAGAACACATCTGTCGCTACCACCCCAAAGGCCCCCCTTCCCCCCTTCATCTGTTTGAATTTGGGACGTGTTTGTCCACCTGAGCCTCATGTGCAAGCTTCCTCTTTGTATACTGTTCTCGCTGACAACATGGTGGTACAGGCCAGGTTGATTGCTTGAAGAAGATATCTGTTTATGGCTGAGTCCAATATTGATCCACAAATATCCCAGGAGGGCTCAACGCCGGGGTCTCCCACTTTCATTAAACCCTCAAGTCCTGTGCAATTCCAAACAAAGCTCAAGGTCAGTTCTGCCAGCGACTTTGAAGACTCTGGGAGGCCTGGAAAAAGACGGAAGCTCGAAGGGCCCCAGTTGACTGCTGCTGCTGCCATCGCTGAAGGATACCGCCGGCCCTCGAGATCCGTCTCACCACCGAGTACTGGGACAAGTCCCAATCCTTCGCAACAAGCATTGAGTGCTCTGATGGGCGCAAACTCGAATATTACGAGCAAGGCTCCCAAGTCCAGCTCAGACAATGCTCCAGATCCAGCAACCACTATCAGCGAACCTTTAGTTCAGGTAGCTGAGAACATCCAGCATGCTTCTGCGACTTCTGAAGCCTCTGCTACTGGCGATAATCATGCAGAGCAAACTAGCCCTACCAGCCTGTCCAGCATTGGAACTCTCGAAAGTGTGGCGGGTGTCTCGGGCATGACCACGACTGTGGGAAGCCCATTACCGATTGAGCAAACACTTGGCCAAGTCGGAAATGCCACCGAAGTGGGCACTGTCTCGCCTGGTGAGGGATTCAAGGGTTCATCTTATCCAGCCCCTGGCTTGCAACTGCCGCCCAGTGAAGGCGCTAGACGAGGAATGAGCTTGCCTCAATCCACTTCACGAGCAGGTACAAGATCTCCCTCCAGCAAAAAACACAGATGCCCCTACTGTGCCACCGAGTTTACCCGTCACCACAATCTAAAGAGCCATCTGTTAACACATAGTCAAGAAAAGCCATACGTATGCTCCACCTGTCAGTCGAGGTTCCGACGGCTGCATGATCTCAAGAGGCACACCAAGTTGCATACCGGTGAGCGACCCCATATTTGTCCCAAATGCGGCCGGAAGTTCGCTCGGGGCGATGCGTTGGCACGCCACAACAAAGGCCCCGGTGGCTGCGCAGGTCGCAGAGCCAGTATGGGTAGCTACGGAGGCGACGATGACGGCGAAGGTGATGAGTCCATGGAGGGAGTCGTGTATGGTGAACCCGAGACCATGGACGATGAGCCGGGAAATGACAAAACCCCTCGAATTCGTCGTCAAGCTCCTTCAGGAGACGACAATCTGGAAGACCCTGATCACGCTTCCCGATTTCCGAGTACATACCCTCCTATCCAAGGTCGGCCCCCAGGAGGTATAGCAAGCACTGCGTTTCCACCTCGGAGCGGGTTCAATCCATCCGCTTCGGGATCCGGTAACGTTGTTGTCCCTCCAGGGGCACCGCCACCGTTTCCACAAGTTTCGGGCTCATCGGTTGGCTCGCGGCCCTCCATACCGAATGCGGTCTATGCGCAGAACCCCATGACCGAAAGTCCAAAACCCCTTTCACCCGGACAAGTACACCGAGGTTCGGTGACGGGGTCAGCCGAAGGCAGCCTCCATCGCAACCGGTCTCCAAGCATGACACATTACCAACAGGGCTCGTACAGTCGGGCAAGTGGTACAGGATCATCCTTGAGTGTGCCATCTGGACCACCTCAATTACCGCCTCCAAATGTATTAAATCCGCCAGATGCAAGATATACCTTGCCGAGTCAAGGTGGTCCGGCCCATCCGCCGACCCAACCTTCTGGCCCTCCTACACATATGAGTGGGAGCGGACCGTTGTCCTCTCATAGCAACAGCCTGTCTTCGACTCATGGTCATTCGGGCCATGGTAGTGGTGAGACCTCCAACATGTTTGCCGACAAAGATAGAATCTGGGCCTATGTCAACAGTCTCGAAACACGAATGAATGGGATGCAGCAGGAGATCGACTCGCTCAAACATCAACTTGCCGTCGCCACCCAATCGGCACAACAGCAACAACGAATATGAAGAGTACAAGACATTTCAGCAACAACGAGAATCGGACTGCACACGAATTGCAAACTGAATACGAAGAATAACCTCCGTGTCTCGATGGGACGAGATATGCGGGCCCCCAAAAAGGCCAAAAAGCGTTGACAGGAACAATGATTGATTTCCAGCCACGTTATAGATACCCCATGAATTGCATTTCTCGTTTTTCCCTGCTCTCTACCAATACGGGCAGACTCCGTTCGAGAGTGGTATCTAGCACCGCTGAATCGGCGTTTGGTTGAGAAGGGTACGACTGCGGTATGATCTCACTGGATGAGATGCGAATGTGAAGGCGCGAGCGCTGTGTAAGCAGGACAGGCCGGAGAGATGTTGATTGATTTGAATGCGAATGGGTTTGGGCTTGGCGAGAACGATGTTACACTAACATTCTTCACATGTGTATATGTACAATATGATTAAAAGAGCGCGAAAAGGGCCGAGTTTATGATCGGCTAACTCGGAGAGGAGAGTGAAACGAAAGAATACATGAGTTTTTAATCCAAAGCATTTTCACACCATGAAGGATTTTTGGTCAGCTACTCTGCACAGCGAGTAGCGAAACATGGAGCACGTTGTTATGAACTTACGAGGTTGTATTCATAGAAAAGCAAAAGATGAGCAGGAGATTCAACCGATTGGATTGTCCTTGAATACCCGTGTCAGGCAGGCGTCACTGTAGAGGAAGGATATTTTCGGCTTGTATATGCCCACCAGAAATCGTAGCTCTCTAGACGGGACGTCATGTGGCTTGTGTCATCCTCGTCATGGTCCCCCCCCGTCCTAACAGTAAGTCTAACTGCCCTCCCTCCTCGCTGGCGTCGTAGGTTTGGGAAACTGTACTCCTCGCCTGCTTCTTTGTGCTCACTAGGATGCAGGCCACGAGAGCTCTCTCTTACCACTTCTACTTTTCCTCGAGCATTGCTTCCTGATCCCGATCCCTCCACTCCGCTGGGCTCCATCTGCCCTTCCTCGGGCCGGAAAGGGTGGCGAGTTATATAGCGATGCGGCACGGGCCCTGACCACAGTCCAAGTGGTGGGAGTGCGGTCGGAGCAACTAGGAGATTATGCTTTGTTCACAAAGCCGTCGACATCGGTCGAGTTGCTTAGTGTTTCGAATTTCTTGTAGTTCTGCTCGTATTTTTCGATCTTGTTCATTATCGCGGCGTACTATATGTATGTTAATGAGGTAGGGGGTTAGAAGGGTTGTGAGTGTATTGGAAACGGCACGTGTCTTTCGGACTGGAGGAGGAAATTGGAAAGGGATGGGGAGGAATGGATGAATACTCACGGCGTCGGTGCCGATGACGCAGCGTAGCGGAGGGTCTTTCATGATGGCCAGTTCGTACATGGCCTTTGCTCCTTTGACGGGGTCGCCGGCTTGGTTGCCGTGGCGGGCGGACATGCGTTCTTGGGCGTCCATGTCTGGTGCGCAGGGGTGGTTAGCCTGGATGGTCGGGAAGGGAAGGGAAGGGCAGGAGCAGAGATCCAAGGGGAAGGGGGAAGAGGAAGAGGTAAAACTGGGAGGATCGGGGAATGGACGAGGGTGGGTGAGCAGACACTGTGAAGCGCAATGTGAAGTGGTCCAGTGGCCTGTGAGGTCCAAAGTGGCCAGACAAAAGGGCATCTCCGTGACAGAATGTCGAAAGGCGTGGAGAGAACGTGGTATAGCATCGAGGGAGGGAAGGGAGGAGGAAGGAATGGACTTACGGTCATAGGCCGGGTGACGTTCGGCGAACTGCATGCTTCGGCCTGCCCAGTCTGTTCTGAAGGGTTGTTAGTTTTTGGTCAATCATGTCTATGCTTGCTTCGGGTGTCGTGAGAAGGGGTAATGACAGTGACAGGGGAAGCAGTCATGGAGAGTGGACTTGACCACGAGACTGTTCTTCCCTCCGGCTCTGCGACGCATCGACGCCTGCACATGGCATATGGCAAAACCATGGATTCGCCGACACCACCTATCGCAGGCAGGCGTAGTATTTCGCCCGGCGTGACTTCATTGAGGAGGGATAAAGAAGCCTTGCGTAGACCAGGACCACAAGAAGCGAGATAGCAGGGGAGGGAAGTAGAAGTACATACCTGAACCCACCAGGCTCGACGCAGGTAAACTTGATGCCCCATTCCGGCTTGACCTCCAGACTGACGGCTTCCGTGAAGCCCTCGACGGCCCATTTACTCGCGCAATAGGCACTGAACAGGGGCACGCCTCTCTGCCCTCCGATGCTGGTAACCTGCTGGATCAACCCACCCTGCGGCTGCTGGCGGTCGCGCATCACCTGCATCGCCTCACGCGTGACGTCGAGCAGCCCGAAGAAATTGATCTCCATCTGCTGCCGGATCTGCTCGTCGGTGTACTCTTCAAAGCACCCGGCGAGTCCGTAGCCGGCATTGTTCACAACAACGTCGACGCGGCCGAACTTGTCGAGCGTGGCGTCAAAGGCCGCTTTGATGCTGGATTTGTCCGTCACGTCGAGCCGGAGCGCCAGGTAGTTGTCCGGTGTGGTGCCTTTGAAGGAGAGTTTGGACGGGTCGCGCGCCGTGGCGACTACGCAGTCGCCCCGGTTCAGGACTTCTTGCGCGTACTCCTTGCCGAAGCCGGTGGATGTGCCCGTGATCAGGAAGATGCGGGGCATGGTGGTGAACAAGGCGTGCGTGAAGGTGAGTTTTTGAGGTGATTAGGCTGGCTCTGGACGATGATCAGATATGGTCAGGTCACGTCAAGTGAGTTTCCCAATGTAAGGCGCTATCAATTGCTATTCGTGGTCAGCTAGGCGACCAAAGAAGATCCACGACATGAGGAATGTTGGAAAGAACATCATGATATACGAGAGGGGGAGAGACGTACGTAAAAGGTGTTGATAAGAGTTTGGTTGTAATGGGCGGCCTGTCTTCCTGCAAATTCTTCGCAGAACTGGCCTAATTGTCGATTTATAAATGGCTGTTTCTCTGAATTCAATTCGATTCGATTTTCGTAACCTGGACTTCTTGTGATATATGTTTCGCTGTACTCCTATTCCTGTGATAGACTCAGCGCTCGGACGTCATTGACAGTCGTGACGTTTCTCCTTGGATTGGTTGACAAATTACGGAGGTACTCCGTAGGTAGACAACCAACTCAACTTATCTCTTTCCAATTGTCAGAGACGACGAGTACCAGGCCGGTAGAGGGGGAAACGGCCCCCAAAATCCGTCAGATCCAATTCAGCCCCCAGCAATACTCGTACTCTACTCAGTAGGAAGTCCGGACCCAACGCTACTCAACGGCCAGAGTGGTTCAGGAATATTTGGGACCTTCTATTGGCTGGATCTTGACTGCATCCCTCTTGAATTGAATTCCATTGAATTGGTACGGCAGTACCTCAATACTCTGATCCGAGCGGTTTGCCCGAGCTACCCAGATTCTGAAACTGTGAACAGAGTATGTGAGGAGACAACCGGAAGAAACGAAGGCCACCCTCAATACATCGCGCAATTGAAGACATCAGCAGCCTCGGGGACAAATCTGGTGTTGGCCTCAGGCGTAGCTATTTCACGTGGATGGCCTGACCCAGTATACGAGAGCTCGATTGTGTCTGGCTTCGTCAATTATTCGTTCGGGGAGCTGGTCGAATTAGCCAGCTACGAGACCAGAAGTACCTTATATAACAGCAATACCAGGTAATATTGGCCTCTGTGGCTCCCAGCTTTCTTGCACCTTTGTCAAACCAACAGCCATGGATATGCCACCCGAGCCACCCCACGAACTTCCAAGTCCTACCAACTACACCTTTCCTCCAGCGCCTGGCCACAAGTACAAACCCAGTGAGCCGGTACACAATCTCTCCTCACCTCCTGCGGCTCTTCAGCCATCCCAACTCGACCAACCTCCTTCCTTGACAAAGATCCTGCTGAACTCGGCCCCTCAATCCTACCATGTGGCAACGCAACACCCTTTCCTGCGTCTCGCTGGACTCGGAACGCTTCCAAAGACAACACTATCACGCTGGCTCTCGCAAGATCGTCTTTACGCCCAGTCTTACATCGGCTTCATTGGCGCTCTGATTGCTCGAGTCGACTTGCCGTATGTCAATGTTACTGACAAATCATCCTCACTGCGCTGGCGCATCGTCAAACTGCTCTCTTCAGCGCTTGAGAACATCCATCGAGAGCTGCAATTCTTCACAGACACCGCTGCGAAATATGACCTCCAACTCGACGCACCTAGCAGATCGGATGGAGTATTTACTGCCGAAGCTGCCACGAAACAATATCTTGACCTGTTTCGAGCATTCTGGACCGATCCCAGTATGAGTCTGCTAGAAGGGCTTGTCGTACTCTGGGCCACCGAGACGTGCTATCTGAGTGCATGGACATATGCATCATCATTCATGACCGCGCCGGGAGCGATCAAACCGGAGGCAGATGCTGATGGTGGTGCCTTGCGTGATGCATTCATTCCAAACTGGACGAGCCCCGACTTTGAGAAGTTTGTTAAAGACATTGCCGAGGTCACAGATTTACTGGCCGAGCGAGAAGACGCGATCGTCCGGAGGTTGGACGTGTATAAAGCCGTTTGGATGCACATCCTTGATGTGGAGACGAGATTTTGGCCCAACGTTGAAGGGCGGGAACAGACGGCTGCAGAAGAACCATTATGCACGGGCACTTTGGGTCGCCGACCGTCTTAGGTCAGTTCGTCGCGGCGGGGAAAGGAGTGATGCTGATGGATCCGCTTGTTGCGAGCATACGATAGCTTTGAAGCTCGGAATAGGGAAGTGACTTGGAAAGACCGGCGTTGAAGTGTGGCCACAGAGTAAAGCATTAATCCAACGACAGGAAGTCCATCTGAACCTCCTGGCCGATGGTCATCTCCGAGATTTGCTTTTCAATAGTAGCGTGCGACTAGCGTTTATACCCTTCAATTTTTCCTGTTCCTGTTCGAGATCCGCCATCCAAGGAGCTCGGGTGCATTGTTGTTGACAATGATGTTGTGTTTCAATCTTGTCCTTTTCCTCGGCTCGGCTCGGAGCAGCACTGGGTACGTCTGGGTTTGTTCTGTAATCCATTCGACAGCGCTGATGGTGTCCTGAAGGATACTCATACATTCTTTTCATAACGGTCGTCAACCACCCTGCGTTGTACGCTCATAACATCTGCTGTCTTAATCGAAACCTCTCAAAGGTCGCACGTTGTCGGCCCGCCAAAGACCCATAACTGCACCAGTCTCGTTCATCCAATCTCTTGCACCATTCACAGCAGCTTTCGCCATTCCTGTGTTTCTTCTCTTGTGTCCCTTTTGAAAGCCCACACCTTGTCTTTCGCCTGTTGCGTATTCAGAACCCATGCTGGGCAAGACATTTTCGCCTGCGCTCAAACTGACAAAGAGCGCGAATGGTACTAGCCATACGCAGAGACCGAAATATGATGCGATTTCCGTGAAGGTGGGTTGGTCGTATACCGGTGTCGAATACCAATCCCTTCTACTGCTCGGAACGCCCCTGTAGCCTGTGGGTTGACTGAAGTGTCTGAACCACAGCCAGTGGTTGAGTATCACCAATGCGCAGCTGGCGATAAAGAAAGGATCGGATAGTTTGACAATGGGGAAGTGCCGCAAGTTCGTTGCGTAGACACCATGACTGGCTACTCCAAGGAGAGTGAGGTACCAAGGGAATCCGTCGACCAACGATAGAAGAAGCTGTGCAACCACGACCGCATAGATGAGGCGTCTGAGTAACTTGGCACTGAGGACTGAATGCTCTTCGACAAGCTCGGAGAGGTAGTACAGACCAGAGGCAATGGAGAGGGTGAGAAACCCAAACCCCATCACCAGGCCGATGTACCCAAGGAGAGGTAGGATGTACATCCTTTGTCCACGGGTCGTTGAGGAGTTTGTGCCAATATTGAATCACTTCAAAGGACTGAGAACCATGCTTTCACTGCATGAGTAGAGTGACCGTGAGTGACATGTTTCGTAGACAAGAGGAAAGACCAGCTGTCACTTTCCAATGAGATTAGAGTGAAGGGCAGAAGAATGGGAAAAGCCACCTGTGACGTCGCCAGAATGGTTGCGAGCTAGTCCTTGAGTTGTGGTTCGTCACGCCGCTTTAACCGACAGAGATGTCCCCAACCATAGATATCTAGGTACGTTTCCTCTGCATATGTGGACTGCATCTCATCAAGGGACGACTGTCACATATTGTGGTGGTACCTTTACAGAATCAGTTGGTGAGCTTGTGCAGCCATAGGGTCTGGCTTCTTGCCATGCGCTGGTGCCTTTGGGGCGTCACTCTGTACTACCACGACTCCCGATGCCCTTTTACATGTCTCAGCAAGAGCCTTGGTGGAGTTTGCCATTGCTCTATTAGCTGACATAGTAGGGAGATTCCAATGCACTTGGTGCCAAAGAATGGCGGCTGCAATGCCCGAAAAAGTCTCCAAGTTGACGAAGCAAAAAGTACTGCTCTCTGTGTGCTGCCTTGAGCCGGAACTTTTGTATCCTCTGATCCAGGGACTAGCAGCGGCCCGAGGCGGTCT
The DNA here is from genome assembly GCF_000835505.1 of Exophiala xenobiotica. Classification (NCBI taxonomy): domain Eukaryota; kingdom Fungi; phylum Ascomycota; class Eurotiomycetes; order Chaetothyriales; family Herpotrichiellaceae; genus Exophiala; species Exophiala xenobiotica. Next base: position 5,023,866 of record NW_013562494.1, on the reverse strand, counting down.
TCAAGGCCGAATGCTTTTGAGTGAAGCATAGCATAGCCCAGTATCGGCCACGATGTTTCTGGTACATGGTGCATGAATTTTACGACATGCAGGCACAGGAATTGGTTCGAAAACGCCTTGTTGGTTCTAACAATTCTTAATTGTGTGGGACCCATTGGACCGGAGGATCAATTACTGTACTCGAAGACGTTGCCTTGTTGCCCGAAGAGATCCTTGATGTGTCTCCGGCAATTCGGAGAAGGTGCTGAAGGGCGACCAGGGTATATCAGACATGTGAGGATCGCCCCTGTCCAATTCCCGCACACCCTCATCACTGACAGCCTAACTGCCCTCCTCTTGCCATGGTAAGAATCATTCGAATGGCGCTCCGTACTGGACAAATCAAGCCTTTCACAGACAGTGCGCTGATAGCACTTGCATATTTAGCCTCGCGTGCCAGCAAGGCCGTAAAGTCACCCTGAACCATGCACAATGCATCCAATCGATGCGAGTCACCCCAAAGGACAGCCGTCCTGCTTCTGCCCGCTCTCTGTTAGCGCTGGCACACCGCAGTGCACAGATGTTAAACAGCCTTACCGCCGCCACAGAAGATGAAGATGGCAGACAATTGTCACCAGCAAGCAGAGAAGATAGTGCGCGGACACTCGCAACTAATCTCAGAGGGTGTGTGGACCTCTGCTTATGATGACCATGGACTCTTCGCATATCGATCATCGCTGGTCGAACTCGGGAATGAGCTCGTACGGCGGCCAGAATACCTACAACAACAGTACCTTTCATGTTACTAGACCAGTTAACCGTGAGTCCACTGAATCTGGCATACGCTCAATGGAAGCTGACTATGACATGGATACAGACACCGACGGAGACAACGCTGGGCTGCAAACCTTACATACGGAGGACTACAAGAGTGACCTCGCAAATGGTGTCCCGCTTGACGGGACTTGTGGGTTGGTTCTGAACACACCGGAATTCAAAAACTGGTATGAAAACAAGTCGTCCACCGTGCTCATCGTTGTTGGTTGTCCGGGCGTGGGGAAAACTGTCCTAGCAAAGTTCCTGATCGAACATCTTGATACCTGTGGCAGTGCAGAAGAGGTCACCATCTATTACTTTTGTGGTCCCAGAGAAAATCCATCCACTGCGGCGCCTATCCTTGGTTGTCTGATCCATCAATGTGTGAGAAAGGTAGACAGGATCTGGAAAATGCACGTCGAGAAGTCATACAGAAGCCTTGGTCAAAACTTGAGCAACTCCTTTGGCGAACTATGGGTCATCTTTCGGAATATAATGTCGGGACCCCGGTTTGGTAACTGGAAATTGTGTTTTTGATGCATTGGATGAGTGCGATGAAGATGAAAGGAAGCGTTTACTTGACAAGATCTCGGAGCACATGTCCACTAATCTTGGTGCTTCAAGAGCCGATCGCAACCAGATGAGATGGAGGCTCTTCTTCACAAGCCGCCCAGGAATCAAGTCAAGGCTCTCGTGCATCAGAGGCTACAGAGTTCTGGACTTCAATGACTCAGAAGGTACTACGAAGAATGAAAGTGACATCGAGAAGTCCATCGTTGATGGGATACGAAGATTGCCAAACTATCCGACAGGTCTACAGGAGTCGCTGAAAGAGGGCTTGATAGCAAAGGCTGATGGGAATTTCAGGTGGCGTTCGTGCATGTTAGAAGCTTTCGACAATACAACAATTCGCGACGAAGAACGCCTATGGGATCTCCCTCTTCCAAAAATGGACACCATGTTCACAAGTCTGGTAAATGGTGTCGAAGCTGAGCACGTGTGCTTCATCGAGTGGGTAGAATTGGCCTACCGCCCATTGTCGGTGACCGAACTGAGCCTTGCTGCGCACATAAACCCTGACGAAACTCCAAAAGTCAGAAGAATGTATGGTAACGAAAACACTGTGCAACTTGACATTACCCTCTTGAAAGGTGCTGTCAAGTTGCGAAAGGGGCAAGCAGCCTGAAGAGGTCTATCTGTCGCACTATACAATGAAGGGCTCCCTCAAGGCTCACAGTGTCATGCGGTGGGTGCGGAGATAGAAAGTACAACTGCGTGCCGTAATGGCAACATAACAGCACTATCAGAATTAAACAGGTTAAGAAGTCTACCCTCTCTTATCTATAGCTAGGTAAGAGGGTTATATAAATACACTATAAAAGAGTATTGACGCGTAAATATAATAGATTGAGATATTGAATATTGGGCCAAAGTGAGTACACTGCTCCTGACTCAAGCCGCCCAAATAGGGCAGGTTGCGCAGCTCGACATCCTGCTCAAGCATGATGACATTGATCCAAATTCGGGCGATACCTATGGTTGGACGGCCTTATCTTGGTCAGCACGCAACGGTCATGGAGAATTTGTGAGACGGCTGCTCGACGATGAAAGACTTCAGGTGAACTTGAAAGACTCTCAGAAACGAACAGCATTGATGTGGGCGGCATCAGAAGGCCGAGTCGAGGAGACGAAGCTGCTGCTCGGTCGTCCCGACATAGACATTGACGCTAGAGATGACAATGGCAAGACCGCCGAATAGCTGGTTAACAGCAAGGGCTATGGCTCCAAAATTCGGCCATTGTTCGCTGTTAAGAGAGCTGGAAAGCCATCAACTTGAGGCATGCCTGGGCTCATCCGAGTACACGAATTTGTTTAGCTTTGCGAAATAGTGATTGAAACATGAGACTGCGGAACATTTCCATCACAAACACGAAGACGGTGGATTGGGAAGATAGCCTTGATTTGGAATATACTTGTGCCTGACTCTTTGAATCGCGGCGCCTCTCGACGCGCAGAGGTCGAATAGGTCCGTCACCGCTTTGGCTCCTATTCTGAAACAGCGAAGGGTGCATTAGGTGAACGTAGCCATCAGTCTTCTTATGCAAACCAGTATAATTCCCCAAGCACTATCGCCGACGCGGTGGTAATTTGCATCAATAATGGCAGAGCATTGACCAGCGCAAACTTGAGTTGGCTGACTGTGATGCCTTTGTCTGCGAGTAATCCTCGCCACAACAGACCTGCGAGACTGCCTGCGAAGGTGTAGCTGAATGCACCTATATTACTGCCCATGGCGACCGAATAGATGGCACCGAGCAGGATGCGGGGATCGGCCAGCGCAGCAGGGGATTGTGAGAATGCCGGATCTCGCATGATCTCAACCAAGATGATGGTGGCGCCAATGTTCGTGCCCGCGAGTGGGCAGAGGAAGGCGGCGCTCACAAAGCCCATGAAGAAGACCGTCCTGGCGGGCGTGGTGCATGCGTTTGCGAATCCTCGTGCAAAGACTGCGATCCAGCCTCGTTGTTCGAGGCCGCGGACTAAGATGAACTCGCACATGGCGAAGGGTAGAAGGGGGATCGGGAGACGGACGAGTGTCCGAGTCGTGCCTGGGAAGCGGCGGGCCAGGGTGCGCATGAGGGATGTACAAGATATGCCCTTCGACGGGGAATATTTGCAGTCGGGTCCACGCGATGGCGGAGATTCTGGGTCTGGTTCAGGTTCTTCTTTGGGGGACTTGATAAGCTCGCCGAGCGGCAGTTGGTCCTGCGCCTTTGCGGCACTAGTTCTGTCGACAGCGTGGTCCTCGGCGGACGGGTCAGTCGCTTGTTGGTGGACAGCGCCTCTTTGCTTTCTAGGTCTCCACAAATCACTGGTCACCTCGAATAGAAAAGCCAACACTCCCGCTGGCATGGTGACCATCCACACCTCGACTGCGTGGCCCGGTACGAAGCTCGTGCCGACCAGGACGGCAACGGTGACGAGCATGAGGGAGCTCAGGACAATGGCTCCAGTCCGATCACGGAGTTTTGACCAAGGATCAATCTCGAGCGGAGTCAGGGTCTTCGGGATCTTCTTCCAAAACATGCCTGTCAAGATCGGATAGGTGAGGATGGCGGGAACGATGGAGGGTAGGATGGTCCATTTCGTAAAGTCTGTCAGGTAATTCAACGAGAAGCTGCCAGCGATCAGGATGTTTGTTGGGTTTGAGGACACCAGGACCGCTGAAGCGGTATTTGCTGCCATGAATTCGCTGAAGATCCATGCCTCGGGCTCGAGCTTGGCATGGTGAGTCAAGTATGCGAGAAACTGCCACCGGATCAGTATTTGCTTTTGTTTTTGCTAGGGTGGGAACGCGGTTTAGGAGGGACGAACAGGAGTTCCCGAAAGAATGAGAGGGTCGTTGCCAACAATGCATGCGGTCAAGAGAAAGAAGGAGTATAGATAGGCGAACAGTAACCGGCCGGAACTCCCGCCTCTCTTTGAGACCCACAGAGCGACGGCCTCGAGAGCACCGGTTCCGTCGAGCGCAATCGAGATATATGCCTGTTCACTGTTACTTCCTGTTTCGCTCGCCGAGAATTCTTATTCCAGCATACCAGAGAAATGAAAAGAACCAGAACATCGTATGGCTTGATGCTCTCATCGCCCTTGATCCCCAATTTGATCGTGCTGCCATGGATAGTGGTGGTCGCTAGAAGTAAGATCACGCCAATGACAGGCGCCGTCTTAAGCGACAAGGAGAAGTATAGGCGTCGTGCGGACAGCCTTCTGCAATCATCATCGGATATGATACGCCCTCGCCTGAGGAGCAGCAGCAAGAGTCGCTGGACATGGTTCGGTAACGGGATTCGAGCGGGCCAGATGACAAAGATGGACACGACGCAAAACACGGCTAGAATGAATCCGCTATGACCGTTCAGATGGTCCTGCTGGCCGCCGGGGTCGTTCATGCGGCCTCACCGCAGGGTACTTAGTATGCTGCTGGATGTCTTGTTGTACATCGTCGAGGAAAGGGCACTGATATGAAGACGTTGAAAATGGTTGACAGGGCTGATGGGCCCAAGCGATAAATGACGTTGCAGCCGCAGCTTCAGCCTCGCGCCTGTGGGCATGGCACGAGGCTGTCGGCTAAACTGCGGTTCTCTCCATAGAAATTTATTTTGCACCGTTGAGTGCCGTCCTGCTCGTGCTCACACACTCTTAACGCAAGATGGATTGACTACCCTGTCGCTTGCTTTTATCCAGGGCACTTTCACTCACAGACGCCTTACATCCGCCGCCATGTCACGACCAGAAGACCTCCTCCCTCCGGACCTGTACTATAATGACACCGAGTCCGCTAAATACACCACCTCCTCTCGCATCCAAGCCATCCAGGCGTCCATGACCAATCGCGCTCTCGAACTCCTTGACCTCGATCAGCCTTCCTTCATTCTCGACATCGGCTGCGGGTCTGGTCTGTCTGGCGAGATACTTTCAGAAGATGGACACATCTGGGTGGGTATGGACATTTCGCCGAGCATGCTGGACATCGCACTACAGCGTGAGAGCGTCGAGGGAGACTTATTCCTAGCAGACATGGGTCAAGGCATACCGTTCCGCGCAGGCACTTTTGACGCTGTCATCAGCATCAGTGCAGTGCAGTGGCTGTGTAACGCTGAGACAAGCGGGGTCAGCCCTGAGGGCAGGTTACGGCGGTTCTTTGACGGACTGTACGCGTCTTTACGAAGAGGTGGCAGGGCTGTGTGCCAGTTCTACCCGAAAAATGAACAGCAGCGGACGATGATCAGTCAGGCTGCTGTACGCGCAGGGTTCGGCGCCGGTATTCTCGAGGATGATGGCGGTACGAAGAATGTCAAGACGTACTTGGTGCTCAGCGTGGGCGGCGGAGATATCACTGGGACGGTGTCCAGGATGGAGAATGTTGACATCGAAGATGGGAGGAAGATGAGGGAGGCGATGCACCGAGGGAAGAAAGCAAACGTCAAGGGTAGCAAGCAGTGGGTGCTCAAGAAGAAGGAGAAGTTGAGGAATAAAGGAAAGATTGTCAAGGATGATTCCAAGTACACCGGGCGGAGGAGAGGACCGAAGTTTTGAGCAACCAGGCCATTTGGCTTGGAATGATGTGACGAATGCACGACTTGAATGACACGATTCATACGCGAGCATGCCCTCAATTGCCGACTGCACAAAGGCTGCAATGCTCACGGGATCTACCACACGCGACCAGCGCAGCCGCTTCGAGGGAACGTTGACTGTCTGTGTACAGAACGACCAAGATTTGCAGTGTTACGAAGTCGGCTTCCTTTCCGCTTCGTTGGCGTCGGCTAGCGACGTGGAGCAAGAAGACGCAGAGGAATCTCGAGAAACAGTTGTCTATTGGGGTGCATAAGTTGGGTCAGAGACACTAAGGCACCACAGTCCCCATTTCACACTAGGAAATGCCGGACGGGCAACCACTCTTGCAGCGCTTGAGGCGGTTATCAGCGACCGCGTGGTCTGGTTGCCGAGCGTCCAATCGAAGAAAAAAAGCGTGGTCGCCAGAAAATTGTTGTGTGGGATTTGGAGATAATTCTTCTGTCATGACCAGGGAATTATGCAGGAACCTGTCGAGCATGATGCTCGAATTTAACATTAGAGAATCGATGAGAGAGTCATCAGGACTATCATGAACATCACAAACGGCACCGTTGCACCCGTTGATTCTATCCAAAACAAACCTCTTTTTGGTATCAGTGGATGCACCACATATTCCATGTAACCAAGTATGCAAACCAACTGCAAATGCTCATGAAGGTATCATGTCCAACCATCCTCAGCCAAAACACGACCTTGACTCCTGATATGTCCAACGTTCCGGTCTATCAGCCATGGCCGCGTGCTGCTACATTGCGGCCCTGTGCCTGTGGCTCCTCTCTCGCTATTATCCCCCCATCAGCCATCTTCGCCAGATTCTCCTTGTAATGCTCAAGCGGCGAGTGTTCATCATTCGACTTATCCTTGCCGCTCTCTTCAATGTGTCCATGCTCCATGGTATCGTCGTGTTCGTGTTCATGGGGAACAGCAACTGCTGGCTTTTGGGCATCGACTGCGGCGACTTTATCAACCTTTTGCGGCGCGTCAACGCGAACCACTCTGCCGTCGCTTCCTGGCTTCGGCTTTGGTGGCTCTCCAGTGTTCCTCTGCCAGCCAGTCACAAACACTTTGCTTCCGCTGATGTCGAATTTCGGGAGTGGATGAGCCTCGGTGTTAAACACAACACTGTCCAAGGGGAAGAATGAATCGTCGGAAAATAGCAAGTAGAAATACTTCAGAGTTTCAGCCAACCAGAAGCTTTCCATGTTGTCTCGCCGTTTGCGGTCTTTGACCGGATTCTCCATGACTGTATCCAGCGATGTGTATGCATACACTGTTCCCCAAACTTCGTCTACAACCTTTGTATGCTCGCGGAAGGCTTCAAACATCTCCCATCCCCATTGTCGGTACTTGGGGTCTTTGGTGATCCGGTACATGTAGAAGAGGGATTCGACCGTCTCTGGTCGCTGAAGATTGTACACATCATTGGAGTGAATGTCGTAATCGGATCTCCAGGCAGCGCTCATATTATCTGACAGTGGATCGGACTCAGGAGGGGACCAGCTGGGATCTAGATGTCCTTGCCATTGACGCGGTGGATTGTCAGTCTTGAAGTAGGATATTTCTGCAGCGAGCCCGGTCGGCGTGACCTTGTACATTCCCCAGCAGGTCTTCATGAGCTCTTCCGCCAATTTCAGGTTCTCATCGTGCTTTCTCGTCCATTGACTGCCTAGTCTGGTCTTTGCTTGCTCGACTGTCTGGCCTTCGGTCACAGCGAGTGCAATGGTTCCAGGCATGAAGCATACAAGATGATCCATCTTTGCGGTCAATGGCTGGTCGAGGCCATTTTGCCTCTCGGCGAGAATGGTCAATGACGCATGCTGTGAATATGTGATCAAGTGCTTTTTGATCCCTTCCAGTGCTTCGTCCCACATATCCCGATAGACAGTCTCGACCTTGCCAGTTTGCAGGTATTGCTTGATCAAGTATTCGTAGTAGCTATCTCCTCGGGATCCCAGACGTATGTTGTCGCCGCGGAACTCACCTGTTGCTGGATAGATGAAGATGGGGAGCAGGCCATCTTCTCGTCGGTGTGAGTCGATGACTTCCATCACTTTCTCGGCTTTGTGCCAATAGTGAGGCTCGCCCGTAATTTTGGCAAGATATTTCATTTCAAGCTGCAGCGTCGCTGCCTCGGCCGTGGAAGAAGCACCGCCATCAAGGTGCGAAAGGATACCTTGCGAGGTGTTGAGGTTGACCGAGGCATATGGAACGCCCGAACTTGATTCGTAGGCCCCCAGCAGCCTGTCTGCCAGGTCTGTGGCCTTCTCAATGTACAGATCCTCCCCAGGTTGATTGGTATCATCATCGCGTTGTGGCGCCAGATTGGGAAAGGTTGTTGATAGGTAATATGCTGATAGAAGGCCGCCGAGCATTCGGATCGTGGTCTCAAAGGTACTAACATCATGGTCGGCCGTGTAAGACAGTGATGTAGATATCCATTCCCGTGCTTTTGCAACCTCGGAGGTCAGATTCATCATCATGGCAGTATCCAAAGAATCCACGATGATCCAACCCATCCCGCCCGGCACCATGTTCTTTCCTTTTCGTGACAAGGGATTGTATTCATCCATGCCCCAAGCATATTTCTCATATCCTGCCCAGGAGGTCCTGAACACCTCTCTCACGGCATCCCTTTGTTCTGACCAGTCTTCTTCGTGGAAGAAGGAATGTTGATGCTCGGCCGGATCGTACACTCGCCCCGAAGTCCAAGGTAACCAGCCCATCCACCACAAAAGGATCATGACAGGCAGAACGACGATTGCAAGTAGTCTCTTTCGCGGTAACACCCGCCTCCTCCGGCTAGAGGGGAAATGTGGTTTGTCCTTGTACATCGGGAGATCCTTGTGTTCCCCAAAAATGTCGTTAATCTTTGATGTGACAATTGCAGCGGCTCCGCCTCCCACGTGGCCATTACTGTGTTTCTGACGCCAGTATGTGTCTTCTTCTGTTCGTTGACTGCTCGTGAATGAAGGGACATTTTGGGGTATCTGGAAGGACATCGGAAAGTGATTCGGGCCAGCCGAAGGAAGCGAGGTGGTGCGTTGCAGTTGAAGAGGGGCTCAGGAGAGGGTCAGGCGTATAGTATACATTAAAACAGTAAACAAACAATGATATTTACTGTATAAGCATGATGTCGTCGCAAACCCATGTAGGAATGTTTGCTGCGCGTGTTCGCTCGCGACACATGTCCTCATTGCGCAAGCCTCAGCTTGGCGAGGACCCAGGGACGTGAGGGGACCATCAGGGACCCTGGTCGTGCCCGGTGTAGCGAATGAGTACTCCGTACCTTGCTTACCGTAGGTGTGGATTGCGCGGCCAATCCCCCATTATCCCCTAAAGTCAAGTTGTCGGTAATAGCTCCAAGGCTGATGGTGCCCAAAGACATCTTCTTCATGATTGACCTCGTAGTTCATTTTCCTCTCATACCAGGCCCCGTTCCTGACAAGCACGAGGCCCAGCTGGAACAACTCCAAGAACTTTATAAATTCCGAGCACGAGTACGGCGCGCATCTGAAGATGATCCCGAGTAACAGGGCACCGGTCAGAGCCAGAAAATCGGGTACTCACTGAATGAAGGACAAGTCTTCATTGATGGAAAGCATAGGTAGGTGAGTCTCTTCCTTTGTCAACCAACCTAAGCTAAGCAAAGACTGGGACGAACCAACATACTCCTGTCTCGTCAAGTGAATACTACCTAAGTTAGGTAGCTGATGAGGCACCAAGTGCTCCCAGGCAGACCGCTTGTCGTCAATGAGTAGTAACATCTTGTCAAGGCTGACGGTTGTGCTAATGTGCGCAGCCATTTCACAATGGCAATATTTGATGTGCAGCTGATTCAACAGGTGAAGCCTCCAAGACTGTAGATATTTCTCTGAGACCTACAGGAACTGGAGAACATCTTTCACTCGCCGACCTTCGACCCGGCAATTTCAGCTATACTACATTCGTGTCCTCCCACACTCAGAGATAATTGTTCTCAGCGTCACCATAGTTGATATCCCTCTTCGGGAAGTGCCCCATACCAATCCAGAATTCCGCCAGCGTACCTTTGCCTCCCCAGTACTCAGTCGCAAAGGCACGAATCAGATCCAAGCCATTCAACAAAGCTCCACTGGTCCACAGCTTACCATCCCGATGCCAACGCTTCGCTACCCATTCAGTCTGTGGAGCCATTTGACGCAGGTTGTCCAGCATCAATCGCGGTGCCGTGACGGTCTTGCCTTGAAACAATCCTGCCATAAAAGCGGCTTGAAACCCTCCACAGATGGTTATGAAAGCTGAGCAGGTCTCGTAGCTCTTGCGGACGAAGTCGAGCTCTGCCTCGTTGGGCACGTACCCTTGCTGATGCGCGCCCATAATGACAATGTCCAATGGTGGGCAGGTGCTGAAATCGTCCTGTGCAAATCGATCAGTTCACCGGAATCACGAGCGCAAAGCTGAGGGCCCTCAACGTACAGTGGGTTGAATTGGCAGTCCTCCGGTCAGGCTGGAAGCCTTTCCGAACTGGTTGACCCAATGGAACTCAAAGTCGAGAGCTTGGGCTTTGAGTTCTGGAGTCAGGATGTCGTCTTCGAAGGGCTTGACAAAGTGCTTGGACATGCCATACAGGAGGTCGATCGGAGCTACATCAAGAATTTCGGTCTCGCTACAATGATGTTCAGTAAAGGCCGGCCGTCTCCAAGTTTGGCAAAGAACATACGCGCCCATCAGAATGACACCAGCTCGAATTGGCCGGTTGGGCCTGGCCAGATCAAATGCCCCAGACATATTTCTGTGGTGTGCTTTGTTGTTGTACTGAGACTGTCGGATAATCTTTTCTTTCGTCGAGGATTGAATTTCCCAATGTTTGACGAAGATATACTTGGGAGCTACTGGACTCTTTATATACATCGATCCCTTCAACTGAAGTTTCTAATTCTATTCATACATTCGGACACAGGGCTTCCGATGTGCGAGTGCCAATTGGTACGCAGGTCAATTTCCCGTCCTACCTCGTTGACTATCGAGATATTCTCCGCTCTCCTGGGCCATGAGCACATTTTCGCTCGGACAACGACTGAGACTCCCTCCATCTAGGCCCAGTCGGCACGAACAGAACGTTGCTGCCTGGATTGGGAAGATGTTCCATTTCACCCGCTTGCAGAGTAGGTAATTTTGCGGAGGAATTCTATGCCGTTGCGAACATGCTCCTAGCACGGCTCAGCCTTGTTCAATGTGGAGAATCGAGAACCAACGTGCCTGAAGTGGAAAGCATGACTAAACGGGCATAGTGCGCCGGAGAGGAGTTCGTCCATGGCCCCTAACACAAGCGTCAACCACCAGTCATGAAGACTCAAACATGATTTTCCCTTAGAGCTTGGTCAGTCCGCGGGTCCAGCTTGGATTCCCGGGGTGAAATCTGATCCGTCCTGGCAGCGAGACAAAGACACGGCACGTATTGAATTCCTGGGCTTGCTCGATGGGGCAATGCCTTGGGGCGGTTATGACCTGTTACAAGCGGGTTGATGCCCATAGCGTACCATGCCGAAAACCCCCTTGGACCACAAAGCTTCATGCTCACGTCATTATAGAAAAGTGCAATCTCGTCAACCCGATGCTAAAAACCCACGCCAGCACCTTTACGTATTGCATCTATGCTTTCCCCAGTCACATCTCGTCGCACACAGTGGTTGTTCGAAGCTTAAATTACATGAACCTGCTTGTTTCTGCGCCTTCTGAACGACCTTCAAGTCATTGCTTCTGGTCCAGTTGATGATCACCTCAGCCGCCAGGACTTTATGACTGATCTGCACGACCATGCCAATGGCATCGGCTCCTTCGCTTCCTGTTTCCTCGAAGTCCGTGTGCGTGAGATGAACGTCACGGACAACGAGCTTTTTGGACTTTGCTTCGATCAGGTCGCCGACATCGTAAGCATGTTTCGCAAACACAAAGACACAGTCGGCGACGAAGTCGATTGCGAAGCCCAAGCCAATAAAGCCGGTCAAGAGAGCTTTGGAGTCCTTGACCCAGTTTTGGTTGAATAAATTGCCTATGTATTATGTCGGCGAGGTTGTATTTTCGCGGAATGTAAGAGGGATGACTTACTGTAGATGAAAACAATGATGGTAAACATGATAAGTGTCAGCAATAGCTCCAGCTTCGACAACAACTTCTTGATTCCCTGCATAGATACTGCTCTCTTGTTGAGTTGTGCCCCAGTGCTGACAACCAGTGTCTCGAGCTCATCACGTGTAACCTGCCCATCGCAGCTTTCGTCCAGCCGTGCAAACAGATCCTCGGCGGCTTCAGGATCACGACCCATGTCGATCAGGCGACGGCGGAGGTCAGCCGAGGTGAGGACTACTTTATGCAGGTCCATGGTGACGGTGTTCCAGATCCTAGCGGCGTAGTCTCTGTGCATTTCCTCGTTGCCACGGCCGCTGACGATGGTTCCAAAGTCCTCATCCTCGACAGGGCAGAAGAACCTCTTAAGCCATTTGACTGTAAAGAGAGGTCGCTTCACTCGTAGTGTTGTTTGACTATGTTGTTCAAGTCGCGGATGATCTCGAGCTCATTGAAGGCTCGTTTCGATCGTGGGTCAATGTAGCCATTCACATAGCGAATGGCGATAAGTCGCAGTACGATTCCCTGGACGAGTAGAATGGTAAATGACACCACAAGGAAGACAAAGACTTGCTTCAAGGTCGCAGGCCAGTCGTCTGGAACATTGCGGGGGGTGTCAGTGTTCCAAATCCTGCAGTTGGCCTGATGTGCGGCTCCAGCCCACACGAGCATGGTAATTCGGAAGCACAGTGTTTTAGCGAGTGGCCGGTATTTGACTGAATGCTTCGACAAGCTGCATGCCCAGGATGCAAAGTGCGAAAACACTTCCGCGAGGGTAAAGATGATGAGCAACGAAGCCCAACACACAGTCATCCACTTGGCAAGTTTGAAGAACGTGGCATTCAGTTCAGGCGGGCCAATAGTTCTGTGCCTCAACCTGTATCGAGCAATGAGCATGAAGACCATGAAAGGTAGTCCACTGAGGACGACTAGCAGCAGGATCTTGAGTGCTCGGGGTGTCCTTGAAATGCCTCGGGCGAACCGGTCAAGAGGAAGTGGTGGCTGCCGACGGTGGCGACGTATGGAATGGTTAGTCTTCGTCGACTGAGCCTGACCAAGCTTTGAGGACTGTACTGACGGGGCCATCAGTAGCCGTTTGATCTCTGTCTCTGGGGTTGCTGGACTAGAACTGGCGCTGGAATATTCGGTAATGCTTGGGTGCATATTCTTATCCTTGGCTGGGTATTTGCGATGTCACAAGAGGTTCGCGAAGATCGTGTTGTGTTGGATACAGAGAGTTGATATAGCAAACGGCTATGAATTCAAACCTCGAGGTTTCGGCCTGCTGTGGAAAAGAAAGGGCGAGACTGCGAAATCCTTGCGAGTTTCCTGAGGGAAAGGAGACTCTGCTGCTTCCACGAGACCTTTCTTAAACCCTTGTTCTTTGGAATGTATGAGGTGTGGTGGCCATCAAATCCTCTGTGCATTCGCTCGGCGGTATCATAGCCCTTACTCTGCAACGCATCCATCTCACAACGGCGAGGGCAATGTGATCCTCGGTGGCGCAAAGCTCTCAAAGGTGCGACCGTTGCTGAGCTAAATAAATCCTGGGAATCCAGCATGTCGTTTACATAGATCTTGCGCCGCTTCTGGGCACTCGATGTCATTGCGCTGGCAGCACTCGCGGCAAAGCTGGCCATTCTTGATGCCTTCTTCTTTCAGCGCGCAACAACGACATACACCACGCAAGACCCTGCAAAGAATGTCACTATACTCGGAATCACAGCTAAGGCGTTTCCTCAGACCGGCTTCGTCGTAAGCCCGGGCTTAGGTGCTCAAACCGACTTCATGATCGGTGACACATATACGCCCACCGTGGACACCTGGGAAACGAGCAATGGCTTCTTCGAAAACTTTCAACAGCTCTATCGGAACTGTGATGGTGTGTGCTACACACACGTGGACGCCATTGGGTTTGAGATTGAGTGTGAGAAAACAAGCAATCACACCAATTACGCCACAGGTGCAATCAATGCTTATAATGAGCACCAAGGCAGTGGATCAGGCGATGCTAGCCAGTGGACTGATCTCCCGATTTTCAATACTTCTTTCGGCATGAGATATGCAGACTCGGCAAAGGACTATTCGCGCATCACTATGGACCTGCTGTACTTTGACTCCGATGACCCATACGGAGCCGCTAGCGTTGAGTCATGCCCCGGCACAATAACCAACGTCCATTGTACACTGCGTCCTGCCTTGGTTCGCTACCCGATGACAATCGTCAACTATACGAAAGCGCACATCACAAACGGCGTCAGCGTCGGAGGGAAAGAGTACGACAGTTCGAATACAGTCACGCCTCCTATCCCGGCCTACTCCTACTCCCTGAAGCAGGCGGACGGCTTTGAGGTCCTGTCTTATCTGACAACAGACGATCGTAATATCGTCAACAGCACGACGCGGCTCGGCGGCGTCGCCAACGCATTATCTCAATACTTGTCATCAACGGCAGCAATCACCTACTCAGGAAGCTCGTTGTGGGGTCTATCGCAAAAGGGCACCCTGGCCCAGACCATGATGTTCGGTCCACCAAACATGGGTTCCTGCGACTGCTCGTTCCACGATGCTCTCTCAACGCTCGTTGCTGGGATCAACCAACTCGCGTTCCTGACCGCCACGGCACTTATTCAGCGACCAGCATTCCAACCCGTCGCGGGCACACAGGTCACCGTCGTGGGCGTTCGAGACAACGCCACGGCCACCTTCTCAAACATACCCAACACTCTGCAGATCAGCGACGTGATCCACTACGACACACATTACCTGTACCTGGCGATGGGCGTGTCCAGCACCATCGGCTGCCTGCTCCTCATCTTACCTGCCTTCTGGCGCTACGGCGTGCTCGGCCGGGAGGTCACGTTGGGCCCCGTGGAAATTGCAAGCGCCTTTCGCGCTCCCGTCCTGGAGACGGGACATGGCGAGGAGAAAGAGGCTGGGAACTTGAAGCACTTGATCAAGCACGTCGGTGGGCGGAAGGTCATGTACGGATACGTAGAAGAGGGCGCACAGACACCTGATCAGAGTTCCGTGGATGGTAACCACAATCGTGGCAGCATCCGGCTTGCGATGGAAGAGCCCGCGAAGGTGAGGCCGCTAAGTGGCATCTCGGAGCCTGATCCTCAAAGTCCGAGATCTCCTGTGCCTACGTCGCCGCGGATTGAGGAGTGATCTATAGACTACCTGGGTATCCTGCGCATTTGCCTTGCTGATGACAACCCCAACAAGGTCTTGGGGGAGTGGGAACGAGTCCGCACGGGTCTATCAGCGATAATCCGTGTTGAGATTGCAGCCAGGTCGGGTTGCCGTAGGTTTGGAGGTAATGGCTGATTGCCTTGGTGAAGACTGGACGGACGCTGGCGTTTTGTGGGTTTGTAGACGGAATCAAATTTCAGTCCTGGACTAGACTATTCATTCCTGCTGCCATTTTTCCGAAGCATGTAACCAAGACTCGACAAAAGGTACCTAGTGACCGGATTCTATGTCTGCCACTCCTTGCAATGCTCTTCATATCGCCCAAGCTATTTTCCCCGGGCTTTGCCATCTCCCTTGGACGCTGATTGCATCCACTCTCTTCCTTTTTGCAGTCCCTTTTCTCCAGTGTATGGCACAGTCTGCCTCACAAACACGTTCTGTCAGCGTGGCCCTGTGCTCTGCCTCCATGTCCCAAAGTGCTCCCTCGCAATCACTTACCGCCCTCTTCCGCGTTCCACTTTTCCTCCCCAATTATCTTTCCAGTCTCGTCGACGTCTTTGATTCCATAGTCTTCCAGATGGTTGATGACCCATGTATACTCGTCCGAGGTCTGGGGCTTCCAGTAGCCACACCCATACCATTTGCCTCCAACATTAGGATTGAACTCTTTTGACGAGGGCCTAATGATCTTGCGCTGGTCGTCAATGCTACTCTCTGTCGGCACCCATTTTCCGTTCTTCTGCTCCATCAGGGCTGGGTAGTCCTTCCATTTGGGATCGTCCTTGTCCACCCACTGGCTGCAGCAGCGCTCGATCGAAGGCGCTCGCTCCCAGCAGTACGCACTGATTGATTTCTTGCAGAACATGCGCCAGATTGCTAGGGCAGCCAGCGCCTCACGCGTGCAGTAGTGCGTCGGTTCGGGCAGTGTTGTATCGAGGAGCTGCTTTTTCGTTTTACAAATCCCTTCATTCCTGTGACAACCTATCTTGATGGATTTGTAACGGCTGGCGGTAGTCGTAGCCAAGTCGAGAGCTCCGAAAGTCGCTTTGTCATACCCGGCCTCATTGGTTGGTACGCCGAAGTCATCCGCACCGGCTGGGTAAGCCAGAGCAGTAGCCCACAGCGCAAGGAACGCGAGAAGGATTTTCCAAAGCATGTTGACTAATAGAAGTTAGGTTTGAATATTGTAGATTTGAATTCAACTTACCTTTTGATGGAATAGTAGATTCGATAGGACCCGATAGGATGGATAGAGTGATTACGAGTCAAGTGAACTCTCGATGCTGCAGGAATGTGAGGAGATGTCGAG
The DNA here is from genome assembly GCF_000835505.1 of Exophiala xenobiotica. Lineage (NCBI taxonomy): Eukaryota > Fungi > Ascomycota > Eurotiomycetes > Chaetothyriales > Herpotrichiellaceae > Exophiala > Exophiala xenobiotica. The sequence continues at coordinate 5,007,320 of NW_013562494.1, read as the reverse complement.
GTCGAGGGAGAGAGATTATATATTCTCTCTTCTATGTTGAGCCATCGCTTTTGCCTCTGTTGAGGACCTTCCCTGAGACAAGCTCCGCAAAAAGCTAAAAGGTCTCTCGTCGGACCATTTTTGGAAGATCACGTACCATCGCAACTCCTGGTAGGCATCACCACAAACAAAAATGAGATTCGAGGGTTGGCTAGCAGCAGCAATGTGCGCTGAGCCCTGCAGAAGAGCGACATGTCTCTTAGTATGGAAAGAAGGAACGGAAAATATTGCAGCCTCTGAGTGTGCTTTTCAGCGCGTTGAGGTGGCATCCGCAAGGAGCAAGAACTAAAGTCTTCGCTAGACGTGAACCGTTGTTTGCAGGCACATAATTTGGTCTGCTTGGAGGAATGAGCCACGTAGGCTTTGATGGAGGATGTGGTGGCTGGGCTACTGTGGAAGAATGGTGTATGAAACAAGATTCAGCTAAGACTGCCAACTATGAAGTAGATGAAGCTTGTCCAGCTGGTAGGTACCTAATGGAGTCACCGACGAGGACGATTTTGAATGTTGAAGTAAACTGTCGTGATGCCCAGGTAAGCCCATGTCGTCGCTACGAAATAAAGGGGGACACTGAAAACATGGTCGCCGTTGCCAGCTGAGCAAGAATGGGCAACTTATCCGATCTTGAGTGGTACGAACAAGTACCCGTCAAGCCGTATCTTGTCACCCCGGCCCACCTCCACCTCCAGCCTTCACCAACACCATTAAGCGCGGGACGCTACAGCTTGGGTGAAGCTTGCAACCCTGTCGCCAAGCTATAGGCGTCGTCGCCATCAGACCATTGGCCACTTCTTCTGCGTCGTTATCAAGGTCTCGCACTGATCGCTTATGCGCGTCGGCGCCATTGCGAACTCGTCTGTCTCAGCCACTCGCTGGTTATTTGTCTCCTTTCTAGAGGTAAAGTCGGTAAAGTCGGACAGGTTGATGAAGAGATGCATGCCCAGCGAGTGACCTCAATACACTCCTACCATCCTAACCATATTCACGTGCTTGCGGCAATGATCTTTATTCAAGCCTCTCAAAGTCGTTCTGCACATGGCGTACTTTGACCCATATCGCGGACCGAATGTGTCCTTGTCCGACATTAAAACCATCCCTACCGCATCTTCTGTTGAGCTTGCATCACCCTGTTCCCCAGACGAAATCCTCTTCCCTCTTCCGCCCTACGTATATACCCCTTTGCCTGTCGACGGATGGATTCGTGTGCTGGAGCTGCATCCTGGCACAGGTCCACTATCGTGCGGTCTGAGCATATGCAAGCTCGAGGAAGGTCCGTTGAAATTCGAGGCTCTCTCCTATGTGTGGGGGAAGCACCAAGATGCGATGAATATTGAATGTGACGGCCACACGCTGCCCATTGGACCAAACCTCGCTTGCGCACTGGAACATCTGCGGCATGGCACAGATTCCAGGCTGCTCTGGGTCGACGCAGTGTGTATTAATCAATGGGACAATAACGAGAAATCTCATCAAGTTCGTCAGATGGGAAACGTGTATGGGTGCGCCAAGAGAGTGCTGATATGGATTGGCGAGGATAGCAGGGAGGAAGCCAGTCAGTGTCTGGCCACCATACAGAGTACAATCACGACTCTTACAGACCTGGCATCCCGACATGGGGGCGTGGAAAAGATGCCGCCGATTGCGCTTGACTCGAAAGTCATCAGCTCAAGCCCGGAGATATGGGACATGGTCCGACGTCTTATGGGATCGGAGTGGTTCGAGCGTGTATGGGTGCTTCAAGAGGTCGGCCTTGCAAGATCAGCCGTACTCCTTTATGGGAAGGCTTCCATCAGTTGGAGCTATCTGGTCGAGTTGATGTTGTTTGTTGCACTACGTGCTGATGTGGGAGCAGTCATTGGCAACGTCAAGTCGGGCATGTTTTGGGATGTGTTCGAAGACATCTGGCGATCGTTCGGCAATCCTGTCTCGTGGCGGAATGAACTCCCCCTGACAAAGTCCATGAATCACCCTAACTCCACACCGAGATTCATCGACATCCTCAATGACGGGCGGCAGTACAAGGCCACCAATCAGCGAGACCGTGTATATGCCTTCCTGGGCCATCCCAGCGTCGGCCGCGGAAACCGAAACCGAAACCGGGCAGATGCCTTGATAGCCGACTACGACAAATCTGTTGACGACGTCTACTTCGATGCGGCAAGATACATTCTGCGAACCGACCCATTTCCATGGACTCTTCTCGCCTGTGTCGACCACATCTCGAACTCACCATCCCTGTCTGGGCAGAGACCTTCATGGGTTCCACGCTGGGACGAAGAGTGGCGGGTATATTGGCTAGGCTACCCCGACATGTTCTATCGAGCTGGGGGTCTACCGCCGCGAAAGTTTCAGGTCGAGCTTTCTGCATCAATGTTCACTTTGTCGCTTTCAGGCATACTCCTTGACGAAATCGTCTGGTGCTCTCAAGCATTCCATGACGAGGACCTAAAACTGCCAGGCCAAAAGGAGAAGGCTCCTCTCCGAGCAGTATGGAGACGACTGGAGGAGGGCAACCATGACAGTAACTGTACAGTGTACGGTCAGGACAGTGAAGTACGCGAGCTTGCTTATAGCTTAGCGATTGTGGCAGGTCGAAACACCGATGACGGGCCAGCGCACGCGGATCTGTTGCTTCACCAATCCATTTATCAAGCATACAAGAAGTTGATCAGTCATGACGCCGCTACGACGGGGACCAAACCTACACCGAACAAGGATGGCGGTAGAAACATGGAGCGAGATGTGCTCACATATATGGCGAATCAACGACGAGCTTTGCATAACCGACGTATTTTCCTGACATCGAAAGGATATTATGGCATCTCTCACAAGACGCTCGAGGTAGGTGATGTATGCTGTGTTTTCGAGGGAGCGAACGTGCCTTTCGTCTTGAGGAGAGTGTCCCAGACCAGCGACACAGAAAGTGACATGGGGTCGCCCTCGGATCGATACCTGCTGGTTGGGGAATCCTACATTCAAGGAACTATGGAGGGAGAAATCGTTGAAATGGCAGATCATGGCGATTTGATCCCACAAGAGATTGTCCTCGTCTGAGAACATTCATTGCATAGGTAATACCTCAGACAGCGATGCTGGACATGAAGGGTTTGAATTATTTTCGGGCTTTGGCTTGGAACTCAGCGCCAAGCACTTAGCTAATTAGGTTAAGGTAGTTAAGCTTGGCGAGAGCTTGTCCAAACTCTAAAGCTTACCAGGTACCTTATGACGTCGATTCTCTTGGTTGACCCCCAGCTGGACCTTGCACAACCTTGCTCAATCTTGCTCGCTTGACGCAGCTTGATGATCAAACCTGCTTACGTGTCTGTACCTGCATCTTCGCATCATCAATCTGTCTCTAGATATTCTCAAACGAAAATTTGATCCAGAACAACCAGGTCTGCAACACTGAGTCAACCTCGGTCCATAAAGGTGGACAAGCATCTTCAACATCGAATGACGTCCTACCTCTTCCCTTGTTTCTTCTCCTTCGCCTTCTTCATCCTCTAGATTCTGGCTAAAAGATCTGGCATACAGCTTCACATCGTCTCGAAGCTCATATCTTCCACCATTGCCTAATTTCTTTTCAGGTGCATACCCGGGCCGACCTCTTGTCCTCCCCAGCAAAAGCCAACATCCAAACCTTTACTACTATCTCTCTGCACCTCAACAACCCTGTACCCTGTTAAAGAGATCCCCTTGCAAACGCCCACCCTGCCAACATGTGTCGGTGGTTCAGCTACATCTCCCCGACGGAGGAATGCCTCCTGGAAGACGTCCTCATCACGCCCAAGCACGGCCTGGCCAAACAAGTCCACGACCACTACCTCCCGAAACTCTTCTCCCACACTCCCGGCGAAGAGACGACCAGCGAGGAAATCACCCTGCGCAACCGCCTGTTCAACGTCGACGGCTTCGGCATGGCGTGGTACACTCCGACCCGCTCTGACTTCGTGACCACGACGTCCGGCACGCGGCCCGTCATGTACAAGCACTCCCAACCGCCCACCAACGACGCCAACTTCCACTCCATCTGCGCCAACACGTCCACGACAGCCGTCTTCGCACACATCCGCGCCGCCACGGGCACGTCCGTGACCACGATCAACAATCACCCCTTCACCTTCGGCCGCCACACCATCATGCACAACGGCCTGATCTCCGACTTCGCCGACATCCGCCGCGCCATGCTCCCACTGATTGAGAAATCCGCGTACGAGAACATCCACGGCACCACGGACTCGGAACACCTGGCGGCATTGTACATGACGAATCTGACCAAGAATGCCAACAAATCCGTGGGCGGCCATGGAGCCCCGAACAGCGACATCGAAAGCTGGGAACGCACCTACACGCCCCGCGAAATGTGCGACGCCCTGGTCTCGGCGTTCTACTCCGTCATCGAACTGCAACAAAAGACCCTCGGCGCTGCAAACGTGAAAGCATGCTCCCTAAACGTATGCTGCACAGACGGCAACCAGCTTCTGGCCGTGCGCCTGCGCAACCACCCCCTCGAACAGCCCCCCAGTCTATACTACTCCACAAAAGCCGGCATCACGCTGAACAGGAAGTACCCCGACACGCCCGGCGGTGAGCACAATCCCAATGCCAGCAAAAAGGCCGCGGAACACGGGAAGCATGTCATCGTCGCGAGTGAGCCGACGACGTACAATGCTGGCGAGTGGGCCGTGATCGAAAAGAATCATGCGCTCCTCGTGGACGACAAGGGAAATGTATCGATAGAGAAGATCGACTTACCGGATTCTTTGATGGCTCAAGCGGCGACGGGGAAGCATTTCTGATCCAAGACATCTCTAGAGAATACCTGGACAAACCCAATCCAACTGTCTAATTTCGACTGAAATAGCTGAAGAGTACTACAAGTATTTCATGCTACCAAGCCTGCGAACAAGGTGCTAGGCTCATGAGTGGAAACTAGTCGAGTGTGAAAGTTCTACTCCTTTTCATTAATGATCTTCTTGATTAGACAGCAACGGCAAACACTTCTACATGTACAGGAACCAGTCCGAGCTGATCTGAAGACCCCATGAACTAATTGCATCCACACAAACCCCTGGAGCACGGACAAGTCCACTCATCCACTCCTACCTAATGCTGCAACAAATCGCTTGTACTTTTGTGCATCCCATCATGAGGTGCATTTATGTTGGCCCTCTAGACCTCAAGACAAATATTCTTGCAATGCGAAACGTCGTCAAGACGAACTCTCAATCTTTGTTCCTCAAAGCCTCGATCCTAGCAATCAAACTTTTGGTCCTCTTCTGGAGTTTTCCCCCAACATGGTTGTCGCATATTATACTTTTCCACGAACCAATGTTTTGCTCGGTAACCAGCTTTGAAGTTTTCGTTATGAAATCCTTCTCCTCGCCAAGCTTGGTTGCGATGTTCCGATGCTCGTGGCCTAGACGCTGGTTCCAGCTGTCCGTCAAAGTCTGAACAATCTGATCGCCTCCTCGGAAATATTCATCCACCTTGGTGTTGACAGCATCTTCTTCTTGTCCGAAACGAAAGAGCACATCCTGTTCTGATCAGTAGCTCCCCAGCCTGTATCTGACGTATAAACTTACAGTAGTAATCTTGGTGATTGCGTCCAGCAAGCCATGTTGAGTGTCTCTGACCTGTACATCCCGCAGTATCTGTTGGTCAGCTCTATGTGCGAAGCGTGAACCACCCGAGGGTGACATGGCCGAAGACATGCCGTCAGTCGATACCGATCGGTGGCGGCTGACACCACGAGGCCATATTCTTGCCGGGTGACCTAAGGTTGACTCGTCCTCGTTCACAAGTGTCAAACTCCCGTCCCCTGGTCTGTGAAACGCGGCCTTAGGCTCAGATACCACGGTTTGTTCATCAACGGCGGCATCAGCCAATGATGCATGCACACCCAAGCGAGTGCAGAAAGACATTGGTGTACCGGGGGGAGCCACGACTTCAGATATCGAAACTTTTCTTGCTGGTGGCTTGGTCTTTTTGATGCGGACGGGCACGTTCAGCGAGGGATATGGTGCCTTATTGCGAGGGCTTTGCACGGCTGGTGATAATCTATGTGGCACAATCACTGGGTTGCTTCGTCGTCTGGGAGTGCGTGGCGAGGCAGGTGCGATAGTGGTGTTAGAGGTAGGTGCGTGGTCAGGCCGTGTCGTAGACTTGGAAGGAGCACTACGAGGCGGAGGTGGAGGGCACATGCCCTTGAGTGGTTCGCGCATCACTATGGGGTTGCTCTTTGGCTGTGGCTCCCAGCCATGTGCTCTTGAGCTGGTCGTTGTGGTCGCAGGCACGGGTTTCTGATTGCTACCGCTGGCTCCATCCCTGATTGCAGACTCTTCAACGTCTGGTCGCGCTTCGCGAATCCTGGCATCACGGACATTCGTTCGCTCCTGTGCCGGATGCAAGCTTGAGCGCATCTTGCTTGTGTTGATAGCTTTCTCGGCCTGGGGGTATTCGGCATCCAGGATGGCGGCAACTCCGATAGATTGCCGTTTATGGGCTTGAGCAATGACGGCCGGTTGGTGCTTTGGACGTCCTCGTGGTATCTCATCTTCCAGAAGAGGTGTCTGCGGCCTCGGCTGCATGTCTCGAGACTTGGAATTGTCCTGAGGTTCAGAGAAATGCAAGTTAGCAGAATTCTCCACATCGTCGTCTGAAGCCGGATCAGACGCGACGTATTCGGAACGCTCCTGCTCAAAGACGTTCTCAGATGAGGCTGTCGAAGATCTTCGACTCTCATTTGCGTCGGGGTCTGGTGTATCGTTAAGTAGGGTTTCTGCTTCATTGTGGACTTGTAGAGCCGGGGGCAGGGCGTGGTCCCGGGCTTGGTCTTCATCTATAGGCATGTCATCATTTGGCGCCACTGCTACCTGTGCACTGATCTCGGCATTGGCTTCAGGCATCGACTCGTCGTGGATTGCGCGAGCAGTACCAACAGGATCATTTTGAGGTCGAACCTTATGCGCAACGAGTTTACCGGCAACCTCAGAGATGGTATCAGCATTGAACTTGGGCTTAGCGTCGTCCACGCGGCGTTTGATAGCACGGTTATCGGCTTTGCTCGGAGCCAAAAGTTCCTTCATGGCAACAACATCTCCGTCGCCAATGCCGATTCCCAGATCCGGCTCATCGTGGACATCACACATGGAGGTGTCGTCCTTTTCCAGAACAGCGGCGTCAGGATTACGCTCAGCATGTCGTTGAGACTTGTCCGACACAGATGGGTTAGAGCCGAGCACGTCGGTGACCTCCGAAATGGCTTCTGGCTCTCTAGTCTCATGCTGAGTTTCTTGTTCTCTTGGTTTAATGTTCTCGCAACGTCTTCTTCCACTCGTCTGGGCTTCGCTGTCGTCCTCAGCGCAGCCTTGCTCCATTGGTGGTCGTTTCTGAACTGGAACAGGCGTGATTGGATTTGTTGGTAGTTGGCTTTGAGTGGTCCTCTTCGCTGACGAGCCGAGTGGCACAGCTTGATTCTTGGGACCTCGAGGCCCAAATCCCACAATGGAAGTCCTTCGGAGCAGGTTTTCACTCACGGGAGGAATGGGACTTTCACTGACAGGCTGAATTGTGCGTTGTGGAGTAGCATTATGAGTGCCCTTGGTGCCAGCAAGGTGCTGTCTGGATGGTCCGGCGTCTTCGCGGGCCACCTTCGTAGGGACCAACTTCTTGAGGTTGGAGTCGAAACTCAGTTCGGAGCCATGCCGTGCGGCTTCCATCTCCTCGTTACTGACAGGGTACGAATCTTCGGCGTGACCCTCATCGTCGTCTCTGGTGAACTTCTTGTTTGCTTGGCTAACTTTGTCATCACCTTCTGCGCCGCCATCCGCGTCGCTGTCCGAATCATTGACATATGTCGACGACTTGACGGTACGCCTGGCTCGTGTCGACGCCGCCGTCTTCTGTCCTTCCTTGACGGGTGATGGTGCCGCCTTCTGCTTTCCTTTGCCCTTTTGTGATCTCGCTTTTTGACTATCCGCGTCCTTCTTGAATGTATTTTTCGTCACCTTATTTTCGGTGTTTCCTTGCGTCCTAACAGGCTGCTTTGAGTTTTTGGTTTTGGCCTTCTTCTTTGGGTGATCGCTTTCCTCTCCTACGTACGGCAAATCGAACTCGCTTGTCATTGAGTCTGGTTCGGCTCGCAATTGAGATTGTTCCCCATCGGTGGACTGCTTGAGGGATCTCTTCTTGAGTCCCGGTTTGGCAGGCGCAGGTGGAGGGGATTGGCCCATCTGGGACTCGGCCTGAGGATCCATCGTTGTAGGAGTATGAATGGTGTCTTTAGCGATTTTCTTTCGTTTGTCTTGTGTGATAACGCCTCTAACCCTTTGGGCTGTCTTTGAAGAGGCAGGAGTGGGCTGGCCATCCGAGGACACCGAGGCGGACTCAGAAGGCCTCGATCGTGACTTTTTGACGTTTGCTTGTTCGTTGGTTTCTGTCGGGCCTGCGCTTGCAGCAGCTTGTTTCTGGTGGCGATTTCTGTGTGCAGGTAGCTCTGAGGCTGGCTTTTGGTGAGATGCTCTTTCCTTGGTCTTAATTTTTTCGCTCGTTCCCGCTATCTGACCAGCCGCTGAATCTGCACCTCTCGCCCCAGGCTTGGACTCTGGAGGATTCGAAGCAACATTTGTTGTGTGCGCGACGTCTTTTGCCGACCCGGCGTTACGCGGTGTGTCCCGATGCGCATTGGTCCTCTTCTTGTTCTGAGATGGTACGGAAACCTCCGTATGCTCGCTCTGGTGTGCTTGGCTCGCTTTCTTTTGTAGATTTCGCTGGGAAAGATTCTCAAGAGGAGAAGAGATTTCAACGCCAGAAGGGTCCGCCACGCTAGCAGGAGTCCTCGTGCCCTGGTCGAACGGTTGGTCACCTTCAGAGTCGATAAACATGTTGAAGTCCACGAAAGCTAGCGAACACTTCTGCGACGCTCGAGTCGAGCCTTGTTCGGTCGTGGTAGCAGTTACCAAATCATCTCCTGGAGCAGTATTTTGTTCCTCTCTCACCTTTTGAACCAGGGAATCTGCAGACTCAACATCGTCCAGAGTGATTGTGATGCTGTCAATCGCGCTTTTTTTTCCATCTTTAATCCAGAAGCCTGTGTTGTTGGGATATGCAATCTCGACTGCACTGGAACTATTCGACTTGGACGTCGTGCTACTGATAGACAGATCGCTCGTGACGGGGATGGAGAAAAGGGTCAGCAAGTCGGGTGCATCTGGTAGAAGGAAGGTGATCTGATGGGAAGCTGCGGCGATGGAAACGAGTCCATCGCGGATAACGTAAGATGCGCCCTCTCCATATTCCAGGCGCCGGACTCTGTAGATGCGGTCGGTCCTGCTGTTGTTACTCGAGCACAGATGGACGCGGATACCAACATACCGTTCGGCAAAGGCACGTCGAAGGTCAAAGTCGCTTAGAAATTCAACCACCCGACCTAGCCATTCTGCTTCTGCGTTCTCAGAGATGGGAATGTCGTCAACAATCCTGAGTGGGCCTGGAGAACTCTTCAAGACAGCTCGGTCCATTCCATTGTACAATAGTCCTCTGACAATATCGGCGACGAGCACGCGAAGTAGGTAGCTTTCATGTGCTTCGAGGAAAGGGGTCAACATGCAGCTATATAGGTCAGAGGAGGATACCTGGTAGACTGGGGGATACTTACCAGTCCTGCATTTGCGCAAGGCTATTCCTTGCGACAGAGCTGTCGTGAAGAACAACGGAAAGCAATTGAGCCGCCTATTGGATGCCGTTAGCAATACCCTGATCATAATTGACTCCTACCCACTCTCCAACGCAGCTGTGTGTCCTTGCCCTCACTGATAAGGTGGCGCAAAACGCAACCTGCAAGTTTCCTGCAAATGAAGTCCTTTCGATCTCGAACCGCCTCGGGTGTGACTGATGCTGTCTGAACCTGTGTGAGGATCTTTGCGAATGCTGTCTCGTTCTTGTGTTGTCGAATGACGTCCTTTACAAAGCAATGAGTAGGGTGCAAGGCTTGCGGTTGGAGGGTTTTCTGACCACGAAGAGATAGAGAAGCTTCGACTGCACCAAAGAGTAAGGGTATTGAAGAACGATAGAGACAATTCCGCAGAACGACAGTGGAGCAAGACGAAGTACATTCTTCGGCCGGCTATTTTCCAATGCTTTTTGTAGGTCGCGTAGAGGTGAACTGTCATTCGGGAGGAACGTCTGTCGGAACGGCCGAATGATCTCATGTGGAATACTGAGAAATGTCCCAGATCAGTGGCTGATTTTATCTTGCACATAGGTGGTGAAGGCTGCACTCACCTCACTACTCCCTCCTGGCGGAAGCTCTTTTCGAGATATTTGACGAGTGCTGAAAATGACGCACGAAATGAGGGCTGTTCATTTTCATTGTCCACGCGAGGCGAAGGCGACATGTTGTCAGGAGTGGCCTCATCTGACGGTCCGAGTCGATGTGACTAGTTCGTTGTTCTTGACATGAAGAAACTGGGAAGATTGTGTGGTGTGGAAGGGGCAGGCCAGTGAACACTATGCGCGTCAACAAGAGCCAAGAGTCCAGCGTGCTCAAGATGAATGTTAGCTTGAGAGGAGCCCGGCTCAACAGAAGAAGATCCTGGAATTGAAATGAGAAGATTAGGACAAATCCAATTCAGAAAATCTTCGCGTAGTTTCCACCATCTCGTCAGACTATCCGTTCAACTACTTCCACCGACCCGTACTGAGGTTGTTTCACCGACTCAATCAATGGCTCTTTTTCACGAAAAATATCACTGGGGTCGTGGTCTTCATCGTCTTCTTCATCCCCAATGGTTCGTTCTCCGTCTCCAAAAGCCGGCTTGAAAAAGTCATCATAACTTGTCCATACTGCCGTAAATATTGCCCGAATAAGTGTGGCGAGCCATTTCGGATACGTGCCGTCCGGGCGCAGGAATATCCCGGCACCACTGAATATAAAGAGAAAGAACGGAGACCAGACAGTCAGGAATATGAATAAGCCCAGCTGCTGTTTCGTGGTGGTGGGATGATATGTCCGAATCTGGTGGAGAAACGCCTGATACTCGAGCGGTAGACCATGCTCGGACGCCCCGTCGGTGATCAACTTGAGATATCTGGGACTGGGCTGGGCGTATGACGGATCTGGTCTTGCGGCGTTTGTTGGGGCAAAAAGTGTATGCGCTTTGAACGTTTCGCCTGCAGGCTTCCAAGGGACATCCTCGGTCGGCTCGCCGTTGAGAGCATAGCAGTCGACCAGCACATCTTGATAGCCCGAGCCACCTCCTTCGGTAGCAATAATATGAGCAAAGTCTTCCGCTGTTACCTCATACACAACGCCAACAAGTCCCTTCTTCCAACGATCTTTATGGTAGTCTTGATTTCTCCAATCTTCATGGGATTGCTCGATCGCAGATGCGTCTCTTAGGCGAACATTCCCAAAACAAGGTTCTGAGTAGGGTACTCCAGGCAGATCAAACGTCAGGGATAGGCTGGGTACGACGACATTGACCTGCGACAGCGGCTTGATGTTCCTCTTGCCTCGGAATGTCTCTGCACTAAGATTGGAGCCATATCCCAGATACAGTACTGAGGGCGCACCCGGCTTGCTGAGTGCCTTGGCAGGGGATAGAGGGGATTCGAGGGAAGTATCGTTAAGTGACTGTTGTTGTCTCTCATGAGAAGTAACTGGTATTGGATCTGTATAGCGGGGTCGCGAACGGGGAAGTAGGTTAAAAGAGTCATACCATTGTCTTAAGCAAGACAGATCCGAGGCGGGCTGCTCCATTGTATATGTTCGAATGGCCTGCGAGAAGAGGCGAAGGCGTGATACCTGGGGACGATTGCGATTGTTTGTATTTTTAAGCAGATTGGGTACAACATCCGGGTGCCCGGACCAAATTTAGACCGAGTCATTGGAGCATATTTTGGATGCGCTTTTGGGTCGTCATGGTAGCCCGATGGAATGCAGCCCACGACGTATCCTACGAATCTCATATTATTGGTGTAGAGAGCATGCCACGATCAGTCATCAACATATGTATTGTATACAACAACGGGATTCCCTGGGGTGCCTAACTCAAACATCAATGAAGCGCTCCTGGACTCGTATTGTCCAGCGTATCCTAGCTCAAACCAGCCTGCTTGGACTACGAAGTAGCCATCATCTTCTTGATTTCTGCAATAGCTTTTGCCGGATTCAAACCCTTCGGGCACGTCCTTGAGCAATTCAAAATAGTGTGACACCTGTACAAGCTCATGCTGTTGTCCAAAGCTTCCTTTCGTTCCGCCGTTCGCTGATCACGGGAATCGGCGAGCCATCGGTATGATTGCAGAAGGATGGCAGGTCCAAGGTATTGATCGCTGTTCCACCAGTATGATGGGCACGAAGTGGAGCAGCATGCGCAGAGAATGCATTCGTAAAGACCGTCCAATTTCTTTCTGTCTTCTCGCGATTGTCTGTATTCCTTGCCCTAAGATCCATTAGCTAAATCTCCATAGAACGAGTGTCTTAGCACGTACATCTGATGTCTTTGTGTCTCTTTGCAAGTAGGGTTTGATAGATTTGTACTGCTTGTAAAACTGGGTCAAGTCCGGCACCAGGTCCTTGACCACGTAGGTGTGAGGCAAGGGATAGATTCTAGACTCCTTTGCTGTGTCGGTAGGGATTCTGCCTATCATGCTTGTCAGCCTGTTGCCCCGTTTCAGCCAAGTTACAAGCTCTTACAAAGACAAGCAAGCGTGTTGACTCCATCGATGTTCATGGCGCAGCTACCGCAGATACCCTCTCGACAGCTCCGTCGGAAGGTAAGCGTCGGATCAACCTCGTTCTTGATTCTGATCAAGGCGTCCAGCATCATCGGCCCTGTTTTGTTCAAATCCAGTGTGTATGTCTGCATCCGAGGCTTTGAGGTTGGTTCGTCTGGGTTCCATCGGTAGATCTGGAAAGTCTTGATCTTTGCATCTTTGCTAGGAGTCGGCTCCTCCACGGTGGTGGTCTGAGAAGCAGACGTAGGGGGTCGGCTGGCAGACGTATCGTAGACTGAGCTCTCGGTAACTGTGGCATAGGATCTCGCAGCAATGGAAGGTCGGAAAGCCGACCGAGAAGGCGCGACCAGGCGCGAAGCTGCGCGAAGAGCGGCCATGGCGAATAGACCCTTGTATTTGATGGCCTCTCTCGAGATTGACAACTGGAAGGAAGGGAGTGGAGAGAAGTGGTGATCGGAGAGCGTGTATTGAAGATGAAGGCGAGCAAGAGCAAGTGGCAATCAGTCAATGACCTCTGCTCAACTTCGGAGCCAATCAACGCAGCCGCAAATAATCCTAGATTGTGCCAAGCCAAAGGCTCTTGAACTCTTCCGATCGACTTCCGAGTCCCGACTGCTTTTCGCACGCTTCACAATGGTGCTATCTGCATCTTGATACTGAAGAAAATGCCATCTATCTACACAAGTATTTACCGCGACCGTCGTGACTTCATTCGCGTCTGACGGCCATGCGAAAATCTTTGTCGTCTAAGAATCAGGTTCTATCACCGATGCCCCTCTTATGAGAACAGCCGTCAATGTGCGCACACAAGGAAGGTGTTTGATGGAGTCTGTGTACCTTGCAGGATACCGGCCTCTCACAACAGAGCTGGAATTGAATCAGACTGTAGAGAGCCTAGAAGGCATGAAGTATCGTGCTGTCGTTTACCAAGCTAATGATAGCTCCCTGGTACTCCGTCGAATTGTTATTTCCGTCGTGCAATTTGACCTCGGCAAGTCAGCAGGTCGCATTGGTTAGACAGTCGCTTCAAGAAATGAGGACTCGAGAGCGAAAACAATCAAATCAATTGATTCTCACAGAATACTCCGTACAGATCATACACTACGCTCGTGAGATTGTCGACTTGTCATCCGGACAAAGGTTCTAATATCCGGGGTATTGAGGAATATCAATAGACACGGTTCCAAGCCACCACAGGGCGATGGCGACGAAACAGTATATATCTGAAGCATGATCGATAGTTTACTCACCTCCAAAGCTGATTGCAAGTTCCATCAGACTCTTTGACTATCAGCACGCAACTTTTGCTATAATAGTACCGCAACCTACCAGAAACCATGTCAGAAGAGTTCGGCAAGCCCGTTTGGTTGATCACAGGATCCAGTTCTGGACTTGGACTCGCGTTGACCCGTTACGTCCTCTCGCAGGGACACAGGGTAATCGGCACTTCTCGAAACCCATCCCGAATACCAGAGCTAGTTTCCGAAGTAGAGAGTCAAGGCGGCAAGTGGTTGGCGCTGGATGCGACACAACCAGAGCATGAGATCAAGAACATTATGCGACAAGCAGAGTCTTTTTTCGAGCACATCGACGTACTGGTTAACAATGCTGGGTTTTGTGTGCTCGGTGCGTTGGAAGATCTCCCCGACGCAGAAGTGGTCTTGCAGATGCAAACAAATTTTCTGGGTCCTCTGAGGATAATGCAAGCAGTCTTACCAGGGATGAGAAAGCGCAGGTCAGGTGTCATCATGAATGTGTCGAGCACCCAGGGTTTGGTCGCCAGTCACGCTTGTGGTGTTTATGCTGCCAGCAAGTTCGCACTGGAAGCGATCTCTGAAGCTTGCAGAGCCGAAGTAGCGGCGTTTGGAATACAAGTGCTCATCATTGAGCCTGGTGCTTTCCGAACCGATTTTGGATCCACTGCTTCAGGGAAGCATATCGAGCCTTCCGAAGAATATGCAGGAGACCACGTCGTGGCTAGAAGGCTGGCTCAAATCGAAAGCCTGCCCCGAGTTGCAAGGGGCGATCCAGACAAGGCTGCAAAGGTCATGTTCGAGGCTGGAACCGGGCAAGGAGAAGCTGGTGAGCTCATCCAGAAGGAAAACATCCTTAGAGTCATCCTTGGCCCGGACAGTTGGAAGGGAATCGATGCAAAGATCAATGAACTGAGGAGAACTGCTGACCTTGTCAAGGATGTTGCTGCGTCCACTGACCTATGAGGCGCGGAATTGCTCGAGCTCGCTTGCAATGTTCCTTACAGAACACATAGTCATCTTCTTCTTACTGCATTTCTGCAATATTGAGACATGTGTTATGGATGGAATCTACTGTGACTGAACATCGGGTCCCGGTCACTCCAAGTCCAATGAGAACTGAATGAACTAGACAGGGGTTAAGAGTAGGCACCCGAAGTCTGCATATGCACTTCCTCGGGTCAGAAAAGTCCTTTTGCCACAAATAAACCTCTGTGGGCTGGAGTGTCAAGGTCGGGCCCGAGGTGTCGACTGAAGTCCGTCAATTGACCAAAGGACCGGAAAGTAACCACTGAAGCGCATTCCCTGGGGTAAATCGGTTTCCCAAAATGATGAATGGATTCACCGCCCTCCGCCATTCCAGTAGAGACCCTTTAAGCGAAACTTGCATTCAGTGCTTCATGTGCCGAACGAACGGAAGAACAAACATAGAAATGTGGGGTTAGTGGTCGGGTTTGTAATGGCCGTCCTGCCTTATGTCCGTAGTACTTGGAAGCCTGTCAGATGAGTCTTCTTGTTATTACTCGAGGGACAGGAGTCACCAGTTACTAGTAACAAGTGACGGGACAGACAGCACTTGAAGGTCGTGTTACTTTGGTCCCTTCGTCAAGTGAGAACGTAGGCAGCGAACAGAGATCCAAGCAGACCTTTCGGGAGTTTTGAAGAGATCTTGGTCAAATGCTGGTGGGCACTGAGTATACAGATTTCTGCGGAGGGAGCACGAAGACTTGTTCTCTCCACCAGCGATAGCAAAGAATCGTACCGTAGTCGTGGATTATTGTGGTGCCGTTGAGATGATTGCTAAGCTTAACTCCAGTTAAACCCGACTAGGGGCTCCTAGGGGCAAAGTTGGTGCATCAAGCTTCTGTCACGCAAGATTTTGCAGAGGGCCGGGCGTTGGGACGCTCGCAAGATGGTCGCTAAGCTGAAAATATGCCCTCATCACCCCTGTTGGGTGCCTGCTCCGGCCAATCGAGGCACCGGCAATGGCAGTCTTCATCCCACTTGTGGGGGGCGTCGTGGAGCCGTGTCAATCGCCTTCGGTGTGCCGCTTTGCCGTAGAACACCATTGTACTTTTTCTATTACGACAGTATCCCGAGGATGTATGCGCCTGATCCCAGCCCAGGCCACTGCCGGCTGCATTCCATTCCGATCGCCTTGCAGTCGAAGACTCATACATATTCCATATCCACCCATCCTCTTCCTCGCCGTTGTCAGTAGTATGGATTCCTCGACCGACACCGCGTTCCCTCATTACCCACCAGCCTCGCAGTAGAACCAGAACTCAAGCTCAATGGCGCGCCGAGACGAGGGCGAAGACCTCAACCGCGCTCTCGCCCAGGACAATGTCGAAGAGCAGGAATTGGAGAAGAAAGATGAGCCCTCCCAGTTTCTGGAGGTCCCGAGCGACCTGAGAAGGATAGGCCGCGGGAAGAGCGAGGATAGTACACGTCTTGAAAAGATCGAGTCCATAGCCACGACAGCCACTGAGGCCAGTGCCGCTGTTCACGTCAAGTCTAGGGAACCAAAGAAAGCACCATGGCATCACAGAATAAACCCATTTCGTGGAACTGCCCCGCCTGTGCCGGAAGAGCGGGCAGTTTGTCGGGAGTACAACGCCAGCTTTCTCAGCATGTTGACTTTCCAATGGATGAATCCCCTCATGACTACGGGGTACAAGCGCCCAATCGAGCTAAACGATATCTGGCTTGTCAATCCTGACCGAAGTTCGGCTACGATGATCGATCTGCTCATGGCCTCCTTCAAAAGGCGGGTTGCTCGAGGGGAGCGGAATCCGTTGTTATGGGCACTTTTCGACACTTTTCGGGGCGAGTTCCTCCTTGGTGGAGTATGTGCCTTGTTTTCGGCATTATTCCAGGTCTTCTCTCCTTTCACAACGCGCTACCTCATCCAATTCGCCTCAGACGCATGGGTCGCTCAAAAAACGGGTCAGCCAGCCCCAAACATTGGCCGTGGTATAGGTCTCGTACTTGGTATCACATTCATGCAGATGTGTCAGTCAATGTCCACCAATCACTTCATCTATCGTGGCATGATGGTTGGAGGAGAGTGCAGGGCTGTTTTGATCAATGCTATCTTCGAAAAGTCTCTGGTCATTTCAGGGCGAGCGAAGGCCGGCGGCAAAGCCTTACAAGATGAGGAGACTTCAAACGGAATCAACACAGCGGAGCGTGAGCAATCCGCGGAGACCGAGAAAACCAAAGATCGCCCACTCCTTGCTCGTGCGCTTTCGAGACGACTACACCCGAAAGGTGGAGCTAAAGTGACTCCGGACAGGACGACCGGTGTCTCTGGAGATGGTACTGGGTGGAACAACGGAAAGATTGTCAACTTGATGAGTGTTGATACCTACCGGGTTGATCAAGCCTCAGGTCTATTCCATATCATGTGGACTGCGCCAATCCAGGTCATTATTGTCCTGGTCGTGCTATGCGTGAACATTGGTTACAGCGCCCTCGCAGGGTATGCCTTGCTTATTATCATGCTGCCTCTCTTGACCAAGGCCATCAAAGCTCTTCTGATGAGACGAAAAAAGATCAACAAAGTGACGGATCAGCGTGTGATGCTCACTCAAGAAATATTGGGCTCTGTGCGATTCGTCAAGTTTTTTGGATGGGAAACGAGCTTCCTCAATCGTCTCAAAGAACTTCGAAAGAGAGAAATTCGTGCCATCCAGATCTTGCTATCGATCCGAAATGCGATCAATGCGGTTGCCATGTCTATGCCGGTCTTCGCATCAATGCTCTCCTTCATCACATATTCGCTCACTGACCATGGCTTGAATCCAGCGCGAGTGTTCTCCTCACTTGCTCTTTTCAATTCACTGCGCATGCCACTCAATTTGCTACCGTTGGTATTAGGTCAAGTGACCGATGCGCAGAACTCTCTTCAACGTATCCAGGAATTTTTGCTTTCCGAAGAACAGACGGATGAGGTGACCTGGGACGAAAACATGGAGAGCGCGATTGAAGTCGACCATGCTTCTTTTACCTGGGAACGCACAGCCACCCAAGATAAGGAACGGACAGGGGCTTTCCAGACTAGAGGCCAACTCATGGCAGCGAAGAAAGCTAAAAAGGAGAGGAAGAAGGCCGAGAAGAAGGCAGCCAAGGTGGCGAAGAAGAACAAGAAGTCGCCCTCTGCTTCTGACGAGGACATTGCTAGCGAGACCACACAAATCGAACCGTTCAAGCTGCATAACTTGGACTTTACCGTTGGCAGAAACGAATTGCTCGCCGTCATCGGAACAGTGGGTTCCGGCAAGACTTCGTTACTCGCTGCACTCGCAGGAGACATGCGGAAGACGGACGGCAAAGTCAAGATGGCCTCGTCGCGAGCCTTTTGTCCACAATACGCCTGGATTCAAAACGCCACACTCAAAGACAACATTCTCTTTGGAAAGCCATACAAGTCCAAGTGGTACCGAGAAGTAATCGACGCCTGTGCTCTAAGGCCTGATCTGGATATTCTTCCGGCCGGTGATCAAACTGAAATTGGTGAGCGTGGTATCACTCTCTCCGGCGGCCAGAAACAGCGGTTGAATATCGCTCGAGCCATATACTTTGACGCCGATATCGTCCTCATGGATGACCCGCTGTCGGCGGTTGATGCTCACGTTGGTCGTCACATCATGGACGAAGCGATCTGTGGTCTCATGAAGGATAAATGTCGGATTCTCGCCACTCATCAACTTCACGTTCTGTCTAGGTGTGATCGTATCATCTGGATGGAGGACGGCCATATCCAGGCTATCGATACTTTTGATAACCTGATGGCCCACAGCGTCGACTTTCAGAAATTGATGGCCACCACAGCCCAAGAAGAGATCCATGCCACAAAACCCGCAGATGAAGACGAGAAGGAGAAGAAGCCCGAAAAGAAGAAAAAGGGCAAAGCTCTGATGCAGGTAGAAGAGAAGGCCGTGAAATCCGTCAGCTGGGGTGTCTGGAAAGCGTACATTAATGCATCGGGATCCCCGATATTGTGGCCGCTGATCGTGATTGCTCTGATCTTGTCTCAAGGGTCTAATATTGTCACCAGCCTTTGGCTTAGTTGGTGGACGAGTGACAAATTTGGGTTTTCTGAAGGAGCGTACATTGGCGTTTACGCTGGGCTCGGTCTTTCTCAGGCACTGCTCCTATTCACCTTCGCAACCATCTTGTCGACCAGTGGCACCAATGCCAGCAAGGTTCTGCTGCAGAAGGCCATGACACGTGTACTGCGTGCTCCCATGTCATTCTTCGATACGACACCGCTAGGGCGCATTACTAATCGATTCTCAAAAGATGTCGACTCCATGGACAACAATCTCACGGACGCCATGAGAATGTATTTCCTGACGCTGGCCATGATCACTTCGGTTTTTGCGCTGATCATTGCCTACTTCCATTATTTCGCGGTCGCCTTGGGACCGTTATTTCTACTATTTTTGTTTGCTTCAAGCTATTACCGGGCATCGGCACGAGAGATCAAAAGACACGAGGCTGTTCTAAGATCTACGGTTTTTGCACGATTTTCCGAGTCTATTTCTGGCGTGGCATCTATCCGGGCATACGGTCTACAAAAGTATTTCACTTCGCGAATTCGCGAAGCGATTGACGACATGGATTCTGCATATTACTTGACATTTGCCAATCAGCGATGGCTCTCTACACGACTGGACGCAATTGGAAATGTGCTTGTTTTTGTGACTGGCATTTTGGTGGTGACTGATCGATTTAACGTTAATCCTAGCATAGCTGGCCTGGTTTTGTCCTACATTTTGGCTATTGTTCAGATGATTCAATTTACAGTGCGACAATTGGCCGAAGTTGAGAACAATATGAATGCTACCGAGCGACTCCATTACTACGGCTCGGAGCTGGAGCAAGAGGCACCATTGAAGCTTCGAGATGTACCAGACTCATGGCCTCAGGCTGGCGCGATTACATTCAACAAAGTCGAAATGAGATATCGGCCAGAACTGCCGCTCGTGTTAAAGGGCTTGGATTTCCATGTCAAAGGCGGAGAAAGAATGGGCATCGTAGGTCGGACCGGTGCAGGCAAGTCATCTATTATGTCTGCCCTGTTTCGGTTGACGGAGCTGTCAAGCGGTCAGGTCAACATTGACGATATTGATATCTCGACTGTTGGCCTGTCCGATCTACGGTCACGACTATCTATCATTCCTCAAGATCCCACCCTTTTCCGAGGCACCATTCGGTCAAATCTAGATCCCTTCAGCGAACATTCCGACCTTGACTTGTGGGCCGCACTGCGCAAGGCTGACCTCGTGGGCGGAGAAATGACGAATGAGAAGGATGGTCGTCCTCACACTGCAGAGACTGCTCTTACATCGAGCTCCAACGTCAATGCTCAAAGCGGCGGACCCAGCCGCATACACCTTGACAGCCAAGTAGAAGAAGAGGGCTTGAACTTTTCTCTTGGCCAGCGACAGTTGATGGCTTTGGCCCGGGCACTTGTTCGAAACTCGAAGATTATTGTCTGTGATGAAGCCACATCCTCAGTTGACTTCGAAACGGACGAAAAGATCCAACGGACAATGAGGACCGGGTTCGCAGGCAAGACCGTACTTTGCATTGCTCACCGACTCAAAACCATCATCAATTACGACCGAATTTGTGTCATGGATCAAGGTCGCATAGCCGAGCTCGACACGCCTATCAATCTATTCGAGGCAAATGGGATTTTCCGGGGCATGTGTGATAAGAGTCGGATCGTGCGGGAGGATTTCTTCCGAGAGTCATAGTTCATCGTTGACAGGTTGAAGGTCCATCACAGTATGCCTCTCCCTCTGAGCATTCATCAGGGTATTCTGCTGCTCTTGGATAAGAAAGCTATAATGATCCAGAGTACTGAATCTGGCTTCGTAAATGATTGGTCAATTCCAACTGTTTGTGTTTGACACACGGCTCTCCAAGGCCCATAATTGGTTTGAGGAGTAGGCAGCTGAACCTGCTGGGGTTGTGCAGGGTATGTTCCCATTCCGGGACAAGTCAGGAACAAAATCAAACGCTCGATCCACAGAGGCAAAACCACCGCTACTGGAAGAAGCTCCCAGCCGGAAACGTTTGCATGCCGTGCAACAGTTCTTGACAGCTCAACTATGGAAGGTTGTGCTGGATCAGTGCCATTCAAGCTCGAATGTGGCTTCATGCGGAAACGATGGAAGCGAAGTAGCAGGACTGTGACTACCTAAAGGTCGTCAGCCATCTCAATTACAGTATTTGCGAGTGGGCTTGGGACGGTCGTCATCCTCGCAAGAGTCAAAGACAGGCGTGTTTAGATCTCCGTAGGCGTGCATTAGCCCGGAAGGGTGCCCCAACCCTTTAACCAGTTCCCTTTTAGCGGCCCCAGGCCAGCACCGGTGATGGGCGCGTCCGTCGATGATCACGTTGACATTTCAACAACCCCGGTCGAGCTTCATCAAAAGGTCTGGCCAGGTTTGATTGCGCCTCGATCACCTCTTCCAACGGGGCGTCTGACTCTGGGGCCCTCGCACGAGACATGGTACCTTTTATTTCCCATCATCTCTGCTAGATTGAAGCATAGCTTCCCTGCATTCTGTGGCTTTTTGTGACGCGTTAACTTGCTGCCGTTCCCGCCACTGCCCTGTTTGCCAAGTCACATCGTTTGGTACTGACAGACTCCTGCTGGGTGCCTGCCCCAGATCCTCTTAGACGCCATCGCACTCACAACCCAGTACTCCGTAACTGTCCGCCAACTCTTCACCCAGCCTCATTGCTGAAGCACACAATCATACCACCAGGCCCTCAGTCATCCCGAGACATTGTTGACCAGTTTCAATCCTCACTCTCAAGATGGACTCATAGCTGAAATTACCATTTGCCCATCTGGCAATCACTGGAGTCTCCTTTGATCACCACGTCCGTCTGCTCAGAGACGTATTTCTAACGACGTTGCATCCCCATTCTGCATCTCCAACCAACATTTAAGACCACGAACGTGGAAAGCAAAATGGTCGCGGACACCACCGCCTTCGAGGCCACCGAACTCGATCAACGGAAGCCTCCTTCAAATGAACAAACCAAGTCCGAATACGATCCGTGTGTCAACGCCAAAATCGCCTCACCCTTCTACTTGTACAATCACGATTCTCCAAGACCGTCCTTCGAGGTCGCCAGCAAACCACTGCCTCAAGTCACACTGCAAGACCTCGAAGCCGGCACGATCAACCTCTCTCCAACAGTCACACAAGAGAAGCGAGATGCTCAGAAAGCTGCTCCCTCGGCAGGACTCAAGTTCTGGCAGAAACAGCAGAGACAAAGCCAGTGCATGACAAAGCCCAAGCAACGAGGGTGTGGATGGTTGAAGCAGTTGCCTCCACGACAACGGCTTTTGGTGAAGATATTGCTCGCTCTGGTTATTATTGGTGCTATGGTTGGCATTGCCGTTGGCATCACCGCAGCTGTTCACGGTGGAGTGTACAAGAATAACAATTCTACTACGTCTATCGGCTGATATCGGGGATGTTGTCACTTTCACTGAAATGGATGTCTATTAATAAGATGGAAGGAGTTTGAAAGAGAAGTTATTTTATACCCCAGCGCATCACCAATGGGCAGCGTTTAGTGCAGGCCAGAATGAACATATTTGAGCAGACCGTGTCTGGTCTTCGGCGATCCATGTCTTTCTCTATACCACAGAAGCTGATCCGCGTACTCAAGTTACTCTTGGACGGCTAGCAGCATTCGTCCAGCGAGAGTTCCTCGCCAGCTCACCAGCCCGCGTCCACGTTTATTTTGCATGGTATCGAAGCGATTCTTCCTATCAACCCCTCTTATCTGTTACTGACAGTTCGGCACTGACTAACAACAGTCCTTGCAGCATTCGAAGCATAGGAAGCCGGCGCACCTGGGTGACGGTCAGCAGGTTGCTTCAGGTGAAGGGGAAGTCAGCTAAGACCACGGAGCGGACTTACAGTCCACAACAAATATCCTCGCCCTCGCCGCCACCACGAAGGCCGACTTTGGTAGATGTTTGAGAAGGGTCCATCGACATGGGAGCGGTCTACAAGAGAGAATGGTGAATCTCATACTCTGTATGTGCATCTATGATGACGAGGGTGGACCGGGGGTAGGCTTGTGATGGCATAATCAACTCACAGGTTGTTGGGACACGACAGTCTCAGCACCGTGCTCGGGTTGAGTGGTGGTTTGCGTGTCTTGTTGATTCTCGGTACGGGCGTCCATGGTTGTGTGGAGGACTGGTTGATGTTGATATTGTGGCCGGTGCCGTTGTTGTGTAACTAACTGGATCACAATTGTGTTCGAGCTTCGCGTGTTCAATAAACAGGTGGTGGGTGCGGTGACGGAGACGAGACCGGATTCACGAAGGAGCAGAGAGAATGGTCGAGGTGGTGAGTGGTGTGAGGCTGGAGCCAATCCAAGGTAGGGGCAAAGTTGTAGGAGGACTTAGTTTAGTTTCATGCGGCATTGCATTCTGGCCGGTGGCTTGCGACGACCACTCTGCACACTGACGCTGACGCGGCCACCATGCAGCTTGGAGGTAGGCTAGCACGGCCTGTGTCGCTTGGAGCACGGGTTTTTGGGGTCATACAGGCGCTCCTAGAGAACGGAGAAGTCATCTCTCGAAGGAGCAGGGCAGCTTGGACTTCCGATAGGTCGATAAGTGGAGACGGTGCAGAAATGCTTGTCCGCAGTAAGCATTCGGGCCTCGATTTAGGAGAAGCTTGTCCGGATTTCGGTGGGACCGTCCGCTGTGGGTTCAGGCCAATAATTGCTTCTGTCTCGTGTCTCGAGCCATGAAAAACGTGGCTTGCCGGTCCTCGTACGAGTACAGGATTTGTGGCGGCGGGCAGTGGGCAAACGACTGGCATGTGGGCATGGTATGGCTACCGGCCTGGAAATGTCCAAGTGCGTATTTACAAGCCTAGGAGGAAGGATTGCTGGATCTCGCACCATCCTACAACTACCATATGTACCTAGGTACTCGTACGACCCAGCAACATGGACAACGCGGTCGACTTTTGAGACGGCAAGTGGGTGGCAAGCATACAAAGAGAATGCACCTGTAATCGCAAAGGATTGAAGGATTGCCAACTCTTACAATCAACGTACAACCATCTGGAACAGAGGCATAGCCGCGCTGATCAAGAACCAAGGTCCTCCGCCAGCGCGCTCCCAAGCCTCGGCCTCAAGACTCGAACCATCTTCGAATGCTCACTTCGGAGCCACGCCCCTAGATACGAGCACAAGCTAGCCACGCCACTAACACAAGCATCCGCGGAGTCCTGGGAAGTAAAGAGGTCGATCAGCTTTGCTGCCTTCTTAAGTTCGTTCAAGACCAATTGGTCCCTGAAGGCGGCCTGCAAATTCTGGTCCTCGACGCTGAAGCTCCCCACTGAAACAGGCACCTGTGCGACAGCGAACCCAGTAGATTGGGTAAGCGTCAGTAGGCTCGTCGCTCCTGATCCGGCCGCCATCGCTGGCAAAGGCGAGGACGGAGAAATATTGCGACATGTCGATGGATCAGTCGATGCTGAGGTCCAAGAGCCCCACGAGCTGTCGCTGGTCCACCCGGCCGCCTGCTGATACCAAATCAGTATGCGGGAAATGATGGAAGCATGGACCATGACACGATGCCCGGATACGGCACAGGGGCATTTGAGAAGCCGGCTAAGACGGTCAATGGCATTTCGGTTGAAATGCAGCACGTGGTCCAATTGCGCCGAGACAGTATCCGCATTTGCTGCTGGCGCGTGAAGAGAAGGACCGGGACAGATCAAGTCTGCTAGGATCTCGTACGACTCCCGTGGGCAACTGTGCGACTTGTGACTGTTGGAGCTTGTCGACGTGGTGTTGAAGCTGACGGGTGGTGGAAAGACAGAAGCCGAGAGCCGAACGTCTGGGGCAGAAGCCTTCGGAACACAAGGAATTTCTAGACCTGTACCGAATATGTCGAGCTGAGGCCACTCATCGAAGGACAGCGGCATGAGAAGAGCCGAGCCTGCCCGGTTCTGCGCATCCATGTTCATCGTCGTGTGCATGTCTGAAGGCATTGGTAGGATGTCGGTCGCCATGTCCGGGAAAGCAAGCTGCGCAGGTTCGTTGGTGATTTGGGGCTCACTAGGCTGTCCAAACCCCATAGGGGTATGGTTATCACTACTCTCGGTCGTCCATGTCGCACGATTCTCGTAGGACAAGCTGGTACTTCCGTCGAACCAGGCACCAGGCCTCTTCCGGGCTGGTTTACCAGACTTGCGCGACCGCCCATACACGCATGTCTGGCCGAGCGCCACGCAGCGAGCGCATCCGGGTTGACCACGATTGCATTTGACTTTTGCCGTTCCACAGCCATCGCAAGAGGATCGCAGCTTCGGGACGTTGGGCCTCGGGAATGGAGCTGGGTTGGTTCCTGGAGACGCACGCATATCTTACACTGCCTGCAGCATGTACGGAGTAAATAGTGAAGAATCACGACGGGGACTTGTCCGACGCCGAAACCGTTTACGTGGAATCTTGACCGACTTCGTGATCTTGCCTGGCCGAACGGTCAAAGGGTTTCCGGCAGTCACTTACATGCAGGATGCAGTCGTACGAAATACCGGAGAATGTGTTGATATACAAGATCATTCCTGTGGTCGAGTCACTAGGAACCTTCGGGGATCGAAAGTCATTCCCTATTGGTCGAACGGCAAGCGAGCTAGCCCTGTATCATGCTGTGCGTGGCATTGCTGTTGGGGTATCGAATGGTCATGTACGAGTATATAAGGACTGGAGAACAGTCTAAAATGGTCATAGACACACAGGTCACAGCCGGCCTCTGCATAACAGGGGGCCAAAAAAACTTCCTAAGAACCCACGATGGTGAAGATTGCAGTCGCTGGTGGCTCCGGAGGTAATGACACTCACTCAGGACCTCGAAAAGTACCAGTAAAACACTCATGCTGACTTATGCATCACAGAAGTCGCCCGAGAAATGATCGACGCTTTATTAGCTGCGAAGAAGCACGAGATAACTATCCTGTCTAGGACCGTGAGGGGCCAAGTCGAGATATATGTTTACTTCACGGATCACAAAACTGATGAGTGTCCAGAAGTCTTCGTCCATGGGAGATAGCATGCCAGCTCTTTCCTGGCGTACTGTATCCTATGACGACAAGAGCGATCTGGTCGAAGCCCTGCAGGGAATCCACACCGTCCTGTCTTTCATCCAGGTTATGAAAGATCCGGGAAGTAACGCCCAGAAGACCCTGATAGACGCCGCCATTATCGCTGGGGTGAAACGATTTGCACCAAGTGAATGGGGAAGGTAGGTACAGTAGTTGCCCAGTCCAGGTGATGCAGAGCCCGCAAAACGGCCCATCATGGCCGTTTTTTGTCTAACCAGTCCAAAAGTGCCGGAATGGCAGGCATGCCGTGGTGGGCGGGAAAGGAAGAGGTCAGAGAGTATCTGAAGAAGGTGAACGAGAATGGAAAGGTCAGGCCTAGCATCATCCTGCATTTCCTCGATGTTTGACAGGCCAGTCTGATCCCCCGGGCTGCTCAGGTTCTCGGATACACTCTCTTCCAACCGGGACTGTTCTTGGACTATTTGGCATTTCCATTCAAGACGGCCAAATACGTCACCCCGCTGAACACCATGATCGACTTCCAGAACCGGCGTGCAATTGTGGTTGACGGTCACGACAGCATCATGACTTGGACTACTGCCCAAGATCTTGCTGCAGTTGTTGCTAGAGCGGTCGAATACGACGGCGAGTGGCCCGTTATCGGTGGTATGTGTGGCAATAAAGTCACCGTCTCACAGATCCTCGAGATTGGGGAGAGAGTTCGAGGTGTGCCTTAATAACCACCCGACGACGACAACAACAGATGGAAGTTTGCTGACATGAGAGTGTGTAGGTTGCCCGTTTACCGTCGACCATGTCAAGATTGAAGACCTCGAACGCGGGAATCTCAAGTCATCATGGACGTTGGAGACGAGCCATCCAAGTGTTGGCAGGGAACAAGCCGAAAATATGGCGAGGACGGTTCTCGTCGGGACGCTCCTCAGTGGTGCGCAGGGCGCTTGGACCATCTCAGACGAGTTCAACCGGCTTTTGCCAGAATACAAGTTCACTCAGATAGAGGAGTTTCTTGCCAGAGTTTGGGCGGGAAAGCCATAGTGATGCATATCTCTCGGGGAAGTGTCCAATCAGTGCTTGGATTTCATCAATGATTTTGTTCAATAATTCCTGTCTTTTATATTGATCTTGTCGAAAGCTCTTTTACCGAAAAAGAGGCAGGAAAAGCCTACCTCCGAATCGGGTCACATCGTCGAGTCCGACTTCATGGCCTTGAGGATCGCTCCCAGGCATCATTGCTTCGCTCCGTGGCATTTCCTTCTCGACGTATATCCAAGAGGTTTGCTGAAGCAATCGGGACATAGCCCAAAATCAAGAGCCTGTGCCAGATTCGACAGAACTGCCTCGAGGCATCAGGTGGGGTTCTGGCCAGGCCAAGAGCCTAAGCCACCACCACCCATCTCAAAAGCTTTGGCGGCCTTCAGGACACCAAGGTCATCCCATCGTTTACCAATGACTTGCATCCCCACAGGCAGCCAGCCCTTGCCTGTCCGCGACTTTGCCCATCCGCAAGGGACATTGAGAGCAGGATGACCCGAAGCATTGAACGGCGCCGTATTGTTCGTCGCACCGACCGCCAACTTGATCTTGTCCATCACTGTACTTCCCCCTTCAGCTTCAGGCCGCACGTCAGGATGCGGTGGAGCAACAGTAGGCGTTGTAGGTGTAACGAGCACGTCAAACTCTTCCAAAGCGTTGTCGTATGCTGCTCTGAGCTCGAAGACGTGGCGATGAGCTTTGGCCTGCACCTCCGGACCGAATTTGTCCTTCAAGAAAGTTTCACAAAACAGTATATTGACCACTGCAGGGTTGGCGACCGTCAAAAGGTCGTACATTTCCTGGTCTGGTGGCCACCTCAGTGAGAGGTGTGGGATGCTGTGGTTGAGTATATCCGGCGTCTTGCCACCAATTGCTAAGCTTGCCATATACGTTCTTGTCGCTGCCGTCCATATGGCCGGTCCGAGGAGGTGCATTGGTACTGATACCTCAGACACGGTGGCTCCACTTGCTTCAAAATGCTCTGTAGCGGCAGCTTTCACTACCTCGGCAACTTCTGCCTGAGTTCCAGGCGATGTGAGAGATTCCTTGATGATGCCCACTTTGAGACCTTTGCCAGGACTTTCGGCAGAAGACAGATGAGTAGCATAGTCGATCACGTTCTGCCGGAGGGGCGACTCGGGGGTCATTCGAGGATCAAGTCCGTCATAACCGGCAACGACTGTCAGCAAGGTGGCTATGTCTTCGAGCTTGCGAGCCATCGGTCCAGCATAGTCAATCATTGGATGGAGTCCTGCGATGCCAGTATAGGGAACAAGCCCATGGGTAGGTTTTAGACCGTAGATGCCACAATACGCCGAAGGTAGTCGTATGCTTCCAGCTTGATCACCGCCCATCGCTAGATCAACATCATCGCCTGCTTCGTCAAGGCCAGGTACACTAGCGGCGCGAGCTTTGCCCAGGCTAAGCAGACAAGCCCCTCCACTGGTGCTCCCACCGGTGTTGTGGTCCCGCAGCCACGGATTATGTACCGGTCCGTTTGCGGACGTGTACGACATGGGTGTCAAGGAATAGTTCTCGCACGTCGAAGTACCCACAATGGTAGAGCCAGCTTCTAAAAGACGTCTTGTGATGGTGGCATCAATTGTCGCTATGGGATATTTGCCATCCTTGGACACAAGCTGAGGAAACGTTCCACAAGTATACGGCAGGCCAGCTACTGACATGTTATCCTTGATGACAATCTTGCGTCCTTTGAGCACATCTGTAACTGGCTTCTCAGCAATCAGTTGTGCTTGATGGCTCCATGCATTGTGACTGTTGTTTTTAGGTTTCCAGAAACCCCTTCCTCCTTTTGTCGGAACAGGTGCAAGCCGTGGGTCGACGTAGTCGGGTAGATTATTTACATTTTCCGCAGTCATGTCCGCCGACTGGAGGACAAGGAGGTAGGCGTCTTCATCCGTCTTGGATTTGATTTGTATATTATTTCTTGCGGCGACATCGTGGAGGACGTCGAGGGTGACGCTCGACCTGATGGAGTCAGTACATAGGTCCTTCGCAACATAACCGTACATACTGGTAACCTTCTGCTAATGCAACAATCGACATTTTGCAGCTTGATCTCGGCCTGCGTTTCTCGAGAAGTCGAGTGCTTCCGAGCCCCAATATTCTTGTAGATATGGCCGATCCGCAGACGCAGATGTCCGCACTAGCAACTATCTCCGCTCTCTGGCTTTCGGTACAACAAGAAGCGAGGATGTTTGGATTGTTCATAATCGCAGAAAACACTCGACGCAACGCGCCCAGATGGTCTTCTTCCCACCTGGTGAGTCTTGATCCTTGTGCTCCCCTCGGCCACTTGACTGATGTGATATTTTCAAGGGTTTTCCCGGAGGCCACGATCAACCTTGTGCTGATGCAGGTACATCCTCGAGCCAATTCCACACCACATCCACTCTACCTGAATCCACGTCTGCTAGCATGGCAAATGTGTCAATGGTGACATCGAGATCAGTAGGCTGGCAGCCGGTGCACCGATCGACCACTGTGAGGTCTACGCTCTTGTTGTCTCTCCTTGCTCTTATCTTTTTCCCGCACAACGGATTTTGGTTCGGATCGCTTCCAGTGCTCACTGCATCGAACACAATATGTGATATCGAGACAATCTTGTCGCTGTCGGTAGAAGTGAGTCCGCATGCGCCCAATCCGGGTGCGTAGTACGTCAGGTCACCATTGTAAGGACCGCCATGTCCGGAAGGGAGGGGAAGGTTCTGGGTGTGCTTTCGAGTGGAAAGCCCTGCTGCGAGGCCAATAATCAGGACAATGATGGCTAGGGCAACTGCGATTATGATAATGCGAGTACGCCGGGAGAGACACTTCCATTGATCGAGGAGGTTCCCCTTCCTGCTTGGCAGCTGAGCTTGCTGGGGTGGAGGCACAGGTTTGCGACGAACAGTTGCTGACCTGGCCGCCTTGAGCGCTTCCGGAGTTTCTTCGTCCATGAGTCTGGGACCGCGGCGAAGCGTCACTGAGGCATCGATATGAAGGAAATTGAGGGTTCGTAGGGAGACGGAAATATTCCTGTGTCAGCTGCTCGTGACAAGTTCACCCATAAGATCAAGTACCTAGGTAGTTTAAGATAGGGAGCTTTGGTGCCCATCAGCATGCTTGAGAAATCTGTCCTACGTGCCCAACATTGTTAGATTGCAATTGAAATTGTTTTGTCTCGCTTGGTCGTGGCCGATGTGATTGGCTCTTTTCCCCGGATTCTGGGACAAGGGTGAAGGGTTATGGACTAATGTTCGTCTTCGGCTTGTTGAGCACAACATGGTCAACCCAATTGAATCACAGCCTCATCCGAGCCGGAAGTTCGCAGTGAATGCAAAACGCATCTACTGCAAAATGTTGTCGACAGGGAACAACATCTCGAAGAGAAGGAATTGCTTGTTTGTTTATCGGTTCCCATCCACCTAATGAAAGTTGTCCGACGCGATGGCGACGACGCCGTCGATGACCTCATCAGCAGCCCCTGAAACTCGACCTCCTCTTTCAACTCAAGATGCCTTCCTGTCACCACCTACTTCGCCATTTCCAGTACGAAGTTTGTCAACAGTGTCGGTCGGTGACCTGGGCATGGTCGTCGACAATGAAGCTTCTTCACCAAAGCCACCTACTCGAAAAGGAAGGAAGAAGGCAGTGAACAAGCGGCGGAAAGTCACTTACGTATCCCGCCATTTTGAGGAGCTTGAGTCGAAAGAAGAGCAGTCCAACGACGGCCAGCCAGCAAGCCATATTTCCCAAGCTGTTAACAATGCCTCCGCTTTGGAGGACGACGAGGTAGGGACTTCTATGCTTGCCTCACCACCAGCAACACCAGCGCCGCCTCGTCCACGGATCTATTATGGTGTCAACATCGACGATGACCTCTCGTCTGACTCGGACCTGACGGATGTACCAAATGACATAGGACCGGATCCATTTACAAAGCCATTTTCGGCCTCGTCTTCAAAAGTACAAGCAGTAAAGATCAAGTCGAAGAAAACCCGCAAGCCTACAAAATCACCCTACTTCCCTCATCCACACAAGCATCGACCAACATTTCTGTCAACGCTGCCGTTTCCCCCGTTGTCACACAAGACCTTTGGTTTGATGCAAGAAAGACTTGCTCATGACCCCTTTCGTCTTCTTATAGCCACGATCTTCCTAAACAAAACTCCAGGCGAACGCGCAATGCCGATATTCTATCAACTCATGTCTCGCTACCCCACTCCATTGGATCTCGCCAACGCAGAAGTCAGCGATATCACTTCAATCATATACGGTCTTGGCTTCCAGAATCAGCGTGCGAGAAAATGTGTCGCTATGGCTAAAGTTTGGATCGAAAAACCTCCTGAACTTGGAAAGCGTTACAGGAAACTCCATTATCCCATTAAAGGTGATGGAAAAGATCTTGGCGGTGACGAAGTCGTTGAGGATGATGATGGGAGAGTTGCGTGGGAGATATCTCATTTGCCTGGCTTGGGCCCTTACTCTCACGACAGCTGGAGGATGTTTTGCCGCGATAAACTGAGAGGAGTGGCGACCAGCTGGAATGGTGAAGGTGCTGGGGACTCTGGAAACTTCGAGCCAGAATGGAAACGAGTGGTTCCGTTGGATAAAGAACTACGCGCTTGGCTTACTTGGATGTGGCTGAAGGAGGGCTGGGTTTGGAATAAAGAAACTGGACAGCGAACCAAAGCGAGTGACGAGCTGGTGGCAACAGCAAAGGGCGGTGGCGTGGTACTCGAAGAGAAAGACGCAAATCATCTCATTGTCAAGAAGGTTGAAGACGAACAAGTGGCTGACCTTCAAGTGAAGAGAAAGGTCGAACGGATTGCCGGTGACTTCTTGCCAGACACCCCCATTAACAATGAAACTTGAACTTCAACAACATCTGCGGTCGTTTCATCTCCTGTTAATAACCTCATCCACGACTGCGCTCACGGCAAGTAAGTTTTCGTCTTCAAATTGACGCCCAACCAGCTGCAAGGAAATTGGTGCATTATGCCACAATTCAGGATCATCTGTTGCAACAGTCAGGAGTCAACTTTACGCATACAAGAAGGAGACTTACAGAGCTCATGATGGACCTTGTCGTTGTCATTGACAGGCTTATAGCTCTCATCCTTCAAGTCCTTGTTCTTGTCAACGAAGCCGACCGGCACGATAACTCCTGGATAGTCGAGAAGATTCCATTGAGCTGCATATCCCCACCATCTGAAGTCTACGTGAGCATGTCTCCGGGCTCTCGCGGTCACGAGAGGCTAAGGACTTACGTTAGGAAGTCGTGTGGATAGCTTGCGCAAGGATTGATCGGGCACAAAAGTGCGTCAATTGGTCTGCCTGAGGACGTCAACTTGGATGTGTCGTTCCAGTGCCTTAAGTACTCCTTCTTGTAAGTGTCCTGCTCGTTGAATAGCTACACCTCCTCAGTCAGCACAGATTCCGCCATGGAATCAGCACAACATACGTGGTACAACTCCCTGGCCGGCAATTCGCGCAGTTCAGGGTTTGCGCTCAATTTGGCTGCCGCCGGCGGCCAGGGCTCTCCAGTCGCATCGAGCAGAGTCTGCATCTCTTTCCCACCGGTCGCATAGTACAGAGGATACTGTGCGGAAGCGTTAGTTTGGGAGACAATAGGTGTGCACTACTTACGGCGATGTCCCATGCTCGCTGATGCTGGTATGGCTCGAATGCGATAACATCATGGCCTGCAGACTTCAATTTCTCGACAGCATCTCGCAAACCCCTCAGAATTGGCGGGTGTGGCATGACGACTCCGTCAAATTCCATGACACCGATGCTCAGTCTCCTCGGAATGTCAGGCCTAGACGTCCACGCTTTCTGCACCACGCCGGGATCCTCTTTCCATGGTTCTGCTTTGGTCACAACTTGACAGATCAATTCAGTGTCTCGTATGGAGTGGCACATAGGTCCTATCGCTGCTGGAATACTTCGACCACCTTTGACGTTTGATGTGATTCCGTCATAACTCAAGCGTCGAGTCGACGGCCGGATACCGTAGAGCCCGTTAAAGGCGCATGGTACACGAATCGACCCAGCGATATCAGTCCCTATGCCCATTGGAGACCCATACATTCCCACCAGAGCTCCCTCGCCACCTGAACTGCCACCCGACACCAAAGCTCGGTTATACCCATTCTTCGTACGGCCCCAGAGTTGGCTGACCGTTTCTATGGCCATCCCTGTGACAGGCATGGTTGTCTTCACAAAAAGAATGGCGCCTGCTCCTTTGAGCGCTTTGACAAACACAGCATCTTCTTTCGGGATGTTGTCAGCCCAACAACAATATCCAATGGTGGACCGAAGACCTGCTATATTGATGTGGTCCTTTATGCTGACTGGAAGCCCATGAAGGGGTCCTTTCAATTTACCAGTGGCTTTGAAATATTGGTCTAGCTCTCTGGCCAGTTGCAGTGCCTCGTCGAAGCAAATCTCTGTCAAGCAATTCACCTGTCGCCGTCAACCCACAAATTTCGCTGGGAGTTGAATGATCGAGGATTCTCACCAGTTGTTGCGCGATGGCTGCCCGCTTGCAGAAGGCAAGACAAACTTCTTCCGCGGTCCACGTACCGGCTTGAATGTTCTGGATGATCTCTGTCGCATCGCACAATGTGATTGTGAGTTCCTTCTCAGACAAAATGCCACTTGAAGCAGGCACCCCCGTCACATCTTTCTCGGTCGTCTCAAGAAGATACCGAGGTAGTCGCCATGCCTGAGGTATCTTTGCATTCAGAGCTTCCTGCGATCTCTATGGAACTTGGACTCAGCGACCTCCTTCGAGTACTTCACACTACACGTCATGGATGGTCTTACCTCTGCTATAGCCTTCCATTCAGAACTGGATCCCATGGTCAAAAGCCGGGCTTACAAGGGTTGGTCGCTGTGTGCGCCGGACTGGCTGAAGGACTATTCGGGCTAATATAATGCTCTGCGAATTACCTAAGCCACATTGGTCTCGACCAGCAGCAAGACAACTCACCCGTTGACGGTGACATCCGTCTCCAAGTATTTCAACTTCTTCCTTGACGACTTCTTCTGGTATCTTGAGCGTCCGTGCCGGTTTTCCGCACAACAGGTGGATACCACCGCAAACGGCTTTGTCCGCCTCAACACTTCGACGAATCGGCGACATACACAGCACCTTTCATTATTATATATATTTCACATTGCGCAGCTTCCGAAACGCCGGCAATCACCCTCCCTCCCAATGGATCACTCTGCAGACTTGCAGTCACCGGTCGCGGGGCGTCATCCATACCTTCGGCCTGTCAGTGAGTGTGCGACTCTGGTTCCTCCTCAATTGAAGACTAACGTCCCAAAGAGAGAGCTTGCGCGGACTGTCATGCTCGTAAGGTCAAATGTGATGGAGCCACGAATGGGTTTCCTTGCAGCAATTGCAAATCAGCCCAGGTCGGATGTGTTGTTGCCGAACGGAAGAAGCGCACGCCCAAAATAGGTAAAGCTCCGCCTAGGCCATTGGAAAAGACCAGGACAGACAATCCTGTACCGGATGATGAGCATCATGAGGAAGACGAGGACGTTTTCGACACTGTAGCCGCCGAACCTGCCACCAAAGAAGCAGAATTAGCCAAACAACATCTCGTCGACTTCTTCAGCCAGGATCTCCAGGGCAACCCTATCAAGGCCAGGTCAATCTATGTCGGCAGCGAGCTATCCAACCTGCACTATCTTACACGGCAAAGGTCTGCCGATCAGCATGTCTACCACTACCCCTGTTCCAATATCTATGTCCCACGTGTCTTCCGAAATTCGCAGGCCCCTGCTACGCCCAATCTCATACCGAAGGATGCGTTTGTCCTTCCGCCCGCGCATGTCTCGGATGTTTTGATTGAAGACTACTTCAATCACATACATACAGGGCTTCCAATCATTGACAAGGACAAATTCATGAAAGATTATCACGACTCCAATTCAGCCCCTTCTATTCTTTTGCTGCAGGCTATTTGCTTAGCTGGTAGCCATGTGACGACTACTTTCAAAAACAACCAAGACTTGAAGGCTGCTTTCTTTCGACGAGCGAAAGCCTTAATTGACGGTAGGTATGAGGAGGACAGAATGCACGTAGTGCAAGCTGCTCTCCTTCTCACATGGTTCTCCGATGGCGGAGACGATATCTGCGCAAACGCCTGGTGGTGGATTGGTGTTGCCGCACGAACAGCCATAGGACTGGGCATGCACCGTGATGTCGGGTCGAGCAAGATGCCCGAGAACGACAAGTGTATCTGGCGGAAGATCTGGTGGTGCTTGATCCAGCTCGACTGTCTTGTATCCCTCTGTTACGGTCGGCCACAGCACATAAACCTAGATGACTGTGACGTGCCATCTTTGCGTGCGGAAGACTTTGATGCGTCAGCCAGCCAGGACCAGAAAAGCTTCGTCATGGAGCACGCGCGATTATGTGCCATTGTTTCAGATCTCGTGCGATCCCATTTCTCCTTGAGAGCCAAACGGTCCGGAGTGAGTAGGAAAGATTCTCTCCAAAAGGTTGACGATGCACTGGCTGAATGGTTTGGCGATTTACCTCCCGGAATGCGAGAACTACCCACGCCGGCCACAACAGACTACAGCCCACTACCATCCTTGCTCCACCTTACGTACAACATGGTGCTCATACAGTTCCACAGGCCACAACTGGCTGGCGAAGGTTCCAGTCACTCTGTCGGAAGGGAGACAGATGCCGAGATTTGTGCAGATGCTGCTTCCAACATCATACGGATTTTCCAACAACTACGTTCATATGCAGCGCTTCGTTGTTGCTGGTTTTGGGCACCAAGTGCGGTCTTCACTGCAATGCTGCAAATCAATCAGGAGCTCAAATGCCAAAATTCCATCCTTGCTCTGCGTGCGAAGGACAAATTCGAGTCTGGGTTGCAGTCCCTGCGCAAGCTGGCACGATACTGGCTGTTTGCAGCCTCGATTCTGCGGCTTTTTCAGACAAGCAATAACGGAAACAAGCAAGTTTACGGCACGTCAGCTAATGGTCAGAAGCCAATTGCGGCTGCTGAGACCTTTTCCCTTGATGAGGCTTCAACAATATCAACGGTGTCACCCAGGGAGGTGATCGCCAGCAATACCGTCCAGCCTGCTCGTTCAGACCAGCCTCAGTATCAGCTTGAGGAGATGGGATGGGTTCAACCGCCGTCGTTTGCCGACCTGAGCACTACTAACATGAATCTAGAGGAGAATCGGTGGCAGACTCATTTGGACGACTGGCAGTCTCTGTATTGGAGTGATCCTCTTGCCAATATATGTCTGGACGACAGCTTTGGGGTTTTTCGATTCGAAGGCTTTTAATGTCATGTCAATGTCTTCTATGGTCGATGCTACGGATGTTATCCCAATGCCGGCCTGCCTTCTCTCCGCATCGCATCAGGAGTTGCCGCATCTGGCCACCAAGTGTGCTAAGGAGCGAATCCTCAAGCGAGATCGGCTGCCTGAGGCCCCGTCGCAAACTTCAGTGCCGCAATTGCTTCGATCTCAAACTTGAGTTTAGGGTTGCCCAACTTTGCCACACCTATCAAGGCCGTCCCTGGCTGGTGGCCATCCAAGAAGTTCAGCAATGCATTGATGTGCACTGGACGAATTGAAATGTCTGCTGTGATCAGTATCTCCATTTCTGTCGGGGAATCGTTGACACTCACCATAGTCGACGATGTAATAGGTCAACTTCACGATGTCTTTTGGAGTGGCTCCAGCTTCAGCCAGCACGTCCTTAAGATTGTTGATGGCGGCAACAACCTGCTCTTCATAAGAGTCCGGTATCGTCCCTTGGGGATCAATTGTCCCTATCTGACCGGCAGTGACGATAATGTCGTGCCCGGCAGGAATAACGAGACCATGTGAGAAGGGCCCACTAGGAGCAACACTCGGAGGATTCAGCAGTCGTAAGGACATTTTGTCTCGCCAAGATCGGGATGGTTGGTGTGTATAGAGTGGTAGCTTGCTGCTGAGATTCGGCGGTGCCTCTGGCGAGCTGTGATCCGACAAAACCGCGCTTCTTATCAATGGACCTCGGTGCATCTGGTTGGAGCACTACCGTGCATGCATACATACTAGTATCGAGATCGCTTCTACAGTAGTCAGAATACCGAAATACCGGTCGGTCCCCCGGATTTTCAGCACAGACACCAATATCACTGGACGTTCATGGGCCGTGATGGGCCCATAATGGACCCACAACGGAAAGGTGCTTTGGTAGACATGCTGATAAGCTCTAACTAGAGAGGTCGAGATTGCTTCTCATCAGCCATCTTGCAGCCTCTCTTTGCAGACCTCAGTCTTCATGGCCGTAATGCCGAGGGTGTCATGCGGAAGATTCATCAAGACCAGGAACGATATATCTTGATATCTCCCGCTGCCTACCGCTTGCGCGTTTCAGGAACCTAGCCGACACTATTATTCTTTGATTCTTTGAAGACGCAAGATGTCTACAGAAGGCAAAATCGAGGCCCCTGTGGAACCAACCACTGACGCCCACAGCAAATCAGCTGGCCTTCAACACTCAAGCATACATGGATCTGAAGTTGATGCTGCTTGGGCACCGCGCGGCGTCGAACCAGAGCTGGCAGCGGCAATCGCACATATATCTCCAGAGAGGCGTGCTGCGATCGAGAAAAAGGTCAAGTCGAAGCTCGACTTTATCCTGTTCCCTACTTTGCTTGCCTTCTACATTCTCAATTACATTGTATGTTAGGCACGCCTGTAACTTCTCAGTATGTGACTGTTGGACTGACACACCGGATGCCTACTGCAGGACCGAAATGCCCTGGGTTTTGCTAAGATCGTGGGCATCCAGAAGGATCTGAACCTTAGTAGTACTGAATTGTGAGTGTTGACCTCCTTATCGAAGGGCTGTTGCTAATGTGTCCAAAGCGCAACATGTCTCTCCATCCTATATGTCGGATACTGTCTCGTGGGTCTCCTCGTGGTTGAAACAAGTGTGCAACTGCTTACTGCCCGCAAAGTTTCAAGTGCCTTCCAACTTGATGTTGTCCAAGTCGAAGCCATCCCTCTACTTGGTCAGTTCGCTCCGAGCTGCGATCGCCTTGTTTCAATGTGCTAAATTTGCTAGCCTTTCTGGATGGCTGTCTGGGGTGTGGTTTCTGGCTGCACTGCAGCAGTGCAAGGATACAAAAGCTTGGTTGTTGTTCGTTTCTTTCTTGGTATCGTGGAGGCGGTGTTCTTCCCCGGCGCCGTGTTCTTGATCTCAAGCTGGTACACTCGTAAAGAGATGGCAATGAGATGTGCAATACTCTTTGGCGGAAACATGCTTAGCAACGGTAGGTGTTCCTCGACCCAGAAAGAACGCCACGACTAATCATTGCTTGCAGCTTTTGGAAGTCTTATCGCTTTGGGAGTGACTCAAGACCTGGATGGTGTCCATGGACTCGAATCGTGGCGCTGGCTCTTCATTATCGAAGCATGTATGACGGTGGGCTTTGCCGCTTGCGGAGTCTTTCTGCTCCCCAACTATCCTCATAACACCAGATGGCTGAAAGGCGAGGAGCGAGCCATCGCGATATGGCGCTTGATCGACGATGTCGGGGAAGCTGACGATGCGCAATCTAACAACGTTGATGTATGGCAGGGTTTCTTGATGGCTGTCAAAGACTACAAGACCTGGTTCCTGGTCTGGAACCACATTTTCTTGACCGTCGGTGCTGGCATCGTTGTCTTCTATCCCACCGTGGTTGGCACACTAGGATTCTCGCGAAGTAAGTGCTTCTGCAGTGCCCTTGTTCCTCGTCTATTTATTAGTGCCATTGACAACTTCTTGGTCCATCGCAAGACGATAGCTGACTCGACATACAGAGGTGACATACGCCTTGATTGTCCCGCCCTATCTGCTGGCCTTCTGCACCAGCGTCTACGGCTGCCATCACGCGGATATCAAGAAGGAACGCACATGGCATATGATCGGCTCACTTTGCGTGACTCTCGTAGGGCTGATTATCCTGGCAAGCACGCTCAGCACTGGAGCTCGATACTTCTCGCTCTTCTTGGTGACTTGCTCGGTGTACATTGCATTTGATTGCAATCTGGCTTGGTGAGTTGTGGATGGCTTTGGACTATTAAGATCGTCAGACTGATCAGTGTCAGGATTTCCAATTGCATTCCGCGACCGGCACCAAAGCGTGCTGCGGCCATTGCTCTGGTAAACATGCTTTCTCAGCTTGGGTAAGTTCTGTCATCTGCAAACAGAGGAAACACCGTAAAGCTAACAGATTTCGACAGCAACATCATCGCTAGCTACATATACCCGGACGATCAATCTCCTCGCTACTGGATGGCTTGTACCGTCGAAGGCATTGCAATTGTCTGCGCTATTGCCACGACGCTTGTCTTCAGGACCATTCTTAAGCGCGAGAACAGGAAACTGGACGAGAAGGAGCAGGCGCAAGGTCATGAGGCTGCAATGACGCAGGGAACACTGGAAAAGTTCAGGTACATCTATTGAAGTGCGAAGTTGTGACAGTGTGAAACTGCAGTGTCATGTACACCTGGTGTTCAAGATTGGCAGCCGATATCAGAGGTGGCCTACATGTTCAAAATCATGTTGTCGTAAAAGCAGAGACGGAAGGACCTGCCATGTCGTGGGTGGTTGATTTTTGATGGAACTGTCGACTACTACGGTCTCATAGGTAAATCGTGTAATTTGGCGTTAGGATGCCATTCCTAAACACAGCGAAGCCAATTTGCGTGCAGAAAGGTCCCCTGTTCAGGCGACATCCAGAACACTTTACGTGACAGGAGGGGCCTCCTGTTCAATGCGAGGTCCAACTGCTGTGGCCACGGTGTGCACTTATCACACAACGGTCCTCGCTGCTGTTTTTCCTCGAATGGCACTGATGGCACCCTGGCGCCAAACTACACGATTTACCTATGAGGCCGTAGGATCTTGGGGGAGGCGATAGCCGAGGCGGGAGCAGAGCAAATACATGAAAACCCCGTACTCCGTACTAACACCATATTCATCGAACGATTCCGGCATGTCGCTACTCAAGATACCTATTACCTATTGCATGATGGACTTGATCGATGCGAACCACCTGCTGACCAGCATGGATTACCGGATGGAGACTCGGCAAAGACCACAAACTGCAATCTCGCCCGTCTTCCTCTGGAGTCCATCACTCATCACTGTCTCCCGTGGACGTGCGCCGAGTTGAGATCTGACTCGAGAAGGTCAAATCCCAAAGGAAACCGAATTTGCATGCGCCGAAAAACCGAAACACCCTATCTTTCTTTCAGAAAAGCGGACCCCTATCATAACGTGCATCATCTGGGCTAGTAGACCCTCGTTCTGGCTAGTAGGTCCTGCGGTGGACTTGGGAGAGAACTGTATCTCCGAGAAGCGGAGACGCAAGCCTGGTGCTTAGTTGCAAACCTGTGCCCGGCATTGCTCGGTCAACTACTCGTACGTCCACGGGATGAGCAACGCTCGCTCGGGAGTGAGCTGCCCTCTATCAGAAGTACTCGATACCAGCGAACGATACGGGCCTCCCTGCACGGACATGGAGCCTCGCGCTGAGTCGCTGGGTCAAAGGGTGTTACCACCATTACCCCCAGTGGTTCTATGTTACATTTTTTATTTTTATTTTGGAGTGCCTCCTTACATTTCTCTCCTTCATTAGTTGTCCCTTAAATTAAAAGGTCCCCGGCCGGTATACCTAGACGTATCAGCCAGCCAGCCAGCCAACCGAGTTCCATCTTCTAAGGCCAGCACGCGGAGCCACTCGCCAGCATGACTACCACGAAGCCAGCCATCAAGGCCCTCAAACCTTCAACAATCGCCAGTACAGGACCGTTCGCGCACGTCACGCATACGGATGGCCCGGCAAGAATCGTTTACACTTCCGGCATGGTCGGCCAGTTCCAGGACGGCAGCATCGCCGACTCGTACGTCGAGCAGATCAAGCAGAGCCTTGTCAACCTGAAACACTGCCTCGACGCCTCCGGTGCAGGTGTCAAGGACATTCTGAAATTGACATATTACATTGTCAACTACGACCCGAACAACCGGCGCCATGCTGGTTTGATATTCGAGTGGCTTGAAGGGCACAGGCCTGCAACAGCTCTTGTTCCTGTCCCGTATCTGGCCAACCCAAAGTTTCTGTTTGAGATCGAGGCCGTGGCTGCTGTGCGGGACCCGGCATTAGATGCACCCATCCCAGCTCTTGTACCTGGGAAGACCGAGAAGTTTGACGTCGTGGTCGTCGGGGCGGGTCTGAGTGGACTGCAAGCGGCGTACGATCTGCAGAAAGCAGGGCTGAAGACTGTTGTCCTCGAGGCCCGTGATCGCGTAGGTGGTAAGACCTGGACGGTCCCGACGGCCAGCGGGAAGGGACAGATCGATCTGGGAGGTGCGTGGATCAATGACAGCAACCAGTCGAGAATGTGGGCGCTCGGCCAGAGGTTCGGGATGGAGTATATCGTGCAGACCACCCAGGGTGATTGTGCGTTGCAAGATTACGGACGGTTCCCGTTCGGCCAGCTTCCTCCGGTAAGTCTAGCCAAGTCTAACCATATCCTCTGACCCAGGAGGAGGAGCCCAAGTTGGGCTAACGATCAGAACAGTTCGAGGGCAAAGAAGAACTGGACAATTTCGTCATGTTTCGAGATTTGGTCGAGACTCGTTGCCAGACCATCGACGTCGAAAAGCCATGGGTGGGCGGCAAGCATTACGATTCGATGACCTTTGAGGAATTCGCGAAGCAGTCGGGCGCCTTGCCCAAGACTGTAGAGTATGCGAATCTGTGGATCCGGGCAATGCTGGGCGTCGACGGATCCGAGATCTCAGCCCTGTACTTCCTGCATTACTGCAAGAGTGGCGGCGGGTTCGTGCAGATGAGGTCGGACGGCAAGCATGGAGGGCAACACCTTCGCAGCAAGACTGGTAGGGCCTCATGTTACACGTTACCTATACATCTCCATCCCTATTCTTGTCGAAATCTCTGACTGACTGACCGACTGACGACCACAGGCTCGCAACCATACTCCGAAGGCCTGGCCTCACTATTGACACCAGGTTCAGTGTTGTTGTCGTGTCCAGTCTCATCGATCCGGCAGAACGCCGCCGGTGTCCTGGTTTGCACGACAAACAACCTCACCATTCGCGCCAGGAAAGTCATCGTCTCCGTCCCGACGCCGCTGTACCGGGACATCACCTTCGCACCGGCACTGACGGGAGCCAAACTCGCGCTCGCTTCGTCGACACGTCTTGGCTACTTCGCCAAGGTCATTCTCGTCTATGCAGCACCGTGGTGGACGAATGCCGGTCTCGCGGGACTCGCGCATTCATTCAACACCACCTCGGACGGAAAATCGAGCAACGGCAGCGGACCGATCACGCTCATTCGAGACACGTCAGACGCTGAAAGCGGCGTGTACGCACTGACGTGCTTCGTCCTCGCCAACGTGGGCCGCGAATGGTCGAAACTGCCCGCGGCGCAGCGACGGAAAGAGGCGCTCGAACAAGTCGTGCAGATCTATCCGGACGTCGACGCGGAATTGATCCTCGGCCCCGTCGAGGTGTTCGAGCTGGAATGGAGTAAAGAGGAATTCAGCAAGGGATGTCCGTGTCCCGTGACAGCGCCCGGTGTGATGACCAGTGTGGGTCATGCGATTCGAGAGCCCTTTGGCAATGTGCACTTCGTTGGCACCGAGACGAGTGTTGTCTGGAAAGGGTACATGGAAGGCGCGGTAAGAAGTGGTGAGCGTGGGGCATCGGAGGTCATTGAGGCTCTCCAGACGCCGAAAAAGACGAGCGGGAAGATAGCGGCGAGGCTGTAGAAATGGGCACGGTTGATATTGTGTGTTCTCCATCGCTTACTATAGTCTAGCTTGGGGAAGATCAC
This sequence comes from Exophiala xenobiotica, assembly GCF_000835505.1. Taxonomy (NCBI): domain Eukaryota; kingdom Fungi; phylum Ascomycota; class Eurotiomycetes; order Chaetothyriales; family Herpotrichiellaceae; genus Exophiala; species Exophiala xenobiotica. The sequence continues at coordinate 4,964,219 of NW_013562494.1, read as the reverse complement.
TCTTGTCCTTGCCGAGTCCCAATTCCTTGATGAAGATGTCGGCGGCCTTTTCCCCGACCACGAACGCGGTGTTGCCAGTATTCGCACCCACGTTCTCAGGAGGCACACTCAAGTCGGCGAGCTTGAGTCCCGTGACGCCATAGACGTTCAAATCTTTGTCCACCACGCCCTTCTTCTCTCTCGGCGCCATCTTGCAAGTACCCAGCGAATGCCAGGTGGTCGACAGGACCTCACGGACTTTCTGGTCAATTGCCTTGTCATCCTCGGGCGAGTACTCGATCCGCGCCGCATCGTCCGTCATGATCGGTCCATCAGCTTTCTCGATAACGGCGGCTTTGGAGTCGGGCGAGAAGCGAGGATGGTTCGATGCCAGCTCGCCGCGGAAGATGGGCATGCGCCGCCACATTTCGCGCGTGATTTTGTATGCCCAGATGTGCTTCTTCACGTCGACGTCTCCGGCGTCCGTGAGCCAACCGGTGTCGAAGTCGACGGGGTCGGACATGGCTGGGCCAGTGATGTGGATGTGGCCGCGGGAGTAAGGGTACGCGGTCCAGTTCGCCATGGAGACATATTCGGCATCATCTGGAAGGACCGAATGGTCGCCGTAGAAACTAAATTCTTCGTTAGCAATAGCCTACGTGCGAAGCAAGAGCGAAGAAAAAGTCTTCAAACTAGGTGAGGGCGTATCTTACCAGCAGTACAGTGCAAGGATCATAAGCGGACGGTCAGGGACATTCTTGAAGTCTCGGTCCCAGGCTTTCTTGAACTCCGGTCCAAGAGCCTCGACTTCGGCGTCCGTGGGGCGGAATTTCCCTTGAGCATCCATCGCGTTGGTGCCGAGGAGCTCGTCGGTATTCTTGATCGCATCGTCAATATTGAAGCGCCCATCTTGGAATCCGTTGATGCATTCCCGCGGCGTGAGGTTCGTTCGGTACGCCCACAGCGACAGGTGGTGATCCTGATAATCTTCTCCGACGCCCGGCAGATCTTCAACGACAGGAACACCTGCACGCTGTAGAACTTGCGGATCGCCGATTCCCGACCGCTCAAGGATACCTGGCGTGGCATTTGCGCCTGCCGAAATGACCACCAGCTTCCGGGCGCGTACTGTGCGTAAAGCAGTGTATGCAGTGGCCAGGTACTCAGGGTTGGCCAGGTATTTGGGATTGGTTTGGTACTCGACCCCGACAGCTCGCTTGTTGTCGTCGAACAAGACCTTGAGAACTTGCTTCTCAACCAGCACATGTAGGTTGGGGTAGTCTCCGCTCTGTAGCTTTGGATGAAGATACCGGTGAGCAGCGTCCTGACGTCGTCCATTGGGTCCGACATAACGATAATAGCGCTCTATGGCGTTATTGGCGTCGAGGTTTTGTAGATCGCTGACCTCTGGATACCCGAGCTTCGCAGCGGCTTCGACAAAGGCGTTCTCGGCGCGACCGCACACGTGAGTGCCCTTTGAGATGTTGACGGGACCGTCGAAACCGTGTCGATCTTTGTCGCCTTTCCCATGGTAAGTCTCGAGCTGCGAGGTGCTTAGCGAATGTACCAATGGTAAATGTACTACGGTCTCAGGGGTATATTGTGTAGTTTGGCGCTAGAGTGCCATTCGAGGATAAACAGCAGCGAGGACAGTTGTGTGGTAAGTGCCCACTGTGGTCACGGCAGTTGCACCTCGCATTGAACAGGGGGCCCTCCTGCCATATAAACTATCCTCGCTGTTGTTGACCTCGAATGGCACCCTAGCGCAGATTACTGAACCCGTGAGACCGTAGTAAGCAGACAGTGGACACACCTTCTTCAAGAAAGGAAGCATCTCATCAGCACTCCATCCGGGCGTCTTCCAGGAATCAAAATCACTTCGTTGGGCGCGTGTGTAGACCATCCAATTCATTGCAGAGCCGCCGCCGAGTGTGCCTCCAGATGGTACGATGGGTGACCGATTACCTAGCTGGGGGGACTTCTTGGTCTGCCAGAAAAGAGTGATCTTGCTGCTGGGAAAGAGATTCCGTGGATACAGCGCTGGGTGGACAACCTCAGGCATGCCATAATTGTTGGGGCCTTGCTCAATGACCAGAATGACCAGGTTGCGATCTGCTTCGGCCAGGCGCGAGGCTACGACGCACCCAGCGAGACCTCCTATGACAGATTGTTGGTATGAATTGCAACGACATTCTGACATTTCTCTTACCTCCAGCAATCTGGACTCAGTTAGTACATGCCAACCTGTCACGGACAGGCTCGCTGTATGATAGTACTCACAATCACATCGACCTCTTTCAGGTCATCGGGGAGCTTCGTGTGAAGAGGCATGGTGAGGGTGGGTTCGGCAAGATCTGGCCAGATCCTCACGATTGCCTTTTGACGAGGACAAGACTCAACATCCTCGTCCTGGTATGAGCTAGACCTAGCTATATAGATCTCAGCAACGCGGAGAGGCTGATGACGAGGCGCGGAGGGGTCATCTCCTCATTCTCCTCTTCGCGGTACGAGTGCTAGTATTTTGCTTGCTTTTTGTTGCCGGCCAGGCGGGCTGCCGGACACTGTCCGTTGGCAGTGAGAACACAGGGATCAGCAAAAGGCTACCACAGTAGACCGCTTGTCGTCGTTGACCCCGCATCTCACCCAAGGCGCGGCGAAGCGAACAGTAAAACGGGAGTGCGTGGAGGATGGACGACGATCTGTCGTCATATTGCAGCAGGACCGCGTTGGATACAAATACTAGTAGAAGAGAGGAGGTCGGAGCGGTACCGAGCACGACCGAGTAACGTCGGCATAGGTATGGAGCGTTAACCGAAGAACGTTACTCCAACATCCGTAACACTCGTATCAACCCCCTTGCCCACTCAGCCTCGGCTCCCGATTGTTGAAGACGGAAGGGATGGAGAGGTTAGGGTGTATCCTCTGCAATGTCGCCAGGAAGGGATTCTGGGTCACAGACGGGATCCAGGTCATTCGAGTTCTCCTTTCGCCGCCGTCCTGGCCTTACGCCGTCTTCAACGAAATGGTCGAGAATACGTGGATCCTCTTGCGGCCTATATCCTCTCTTCTCTGCCTTTGCAACAATCCTCCGGACCTGGCGCTCTGGGATCTTGAGATAAGAGGCGATTTGCGCAGTCCTCCAGCACAGGGCATGCAACGCAAGAACATGGACTCGTTGAGAAATGGAGTACCGGGTGCCGGTATGCCCTATCGATGCCTCCTCTGTCAGAGGCCTAACCACGGAAGACTTCTTATACGGTGGACGCTCGGATTCATTTTGTTTGGCGGATTCTGCCGCAAGATAAGAGAGTGAAGAAAGGGACGATATGTAGCAAAGACTGACCCTTTACCTGACGGTCGTCCACGGGAGGGGAATCCATTGAAGGATCGCCGGCCTATCGGCGTCCGTCTCCCAAGCCAGCACGCTCTCTAGGGCTAACAGAACACAGAACGAGGTAGATGAGATGTTATCCTGTCGGGAGTAGGCTCGCAAGAGATGTGACTGTCGTGGCCGTTGTAATGCATAGCTCAAAAATCTCGATGACAGCGCTGAAACCCGCCCCACGAATTACACCGCTTCAATTCTCGGATTGATGGTTGACTAATCATATATCGTATCACTGGCCGAAGATCTAGCGAACACCAGAAGCGCAGACTGCTCGCCCGGCTCGATTTCCATACACTCAACCAGGGCCTCATATGCGGTGATATATGTCAATGGCAAAGCAGCGGCTTCAACAAAGGACAATGCTTTCGGCTTCTTTGCTACGCTGCGCGATTCGACGAGTTGGTACTCTGCATTGCCGGAGTAGAAGACCTCGTCGCCCGGCTTGAAGTCTTTGACATCTGGTCCTGCAGCCTCAATAATCCCGGCGCCATCGAACCCAAAGATCTGAAAAGGACGAGGAACACGGTCGTAGTAGTCCGGATAGTCGTCCTAAATGCCGGCGCGAGCCTTCAGGTCGACGGGATTGACCGAGCATGCTTTTACCCGCGCGAGAAGATCGTAGCCTTGCGGGCTTTCCTGCTTGGGGACCGCTTTCGAGATGAGGTTCTGGGCATCACCGTACTGTTCGACACCGATAGCTTTCATTGTGGCCATGTCGAGTCCGGTCTGATCGGAATAAACAGTATTGACAATGTTCCACATCTGTGAGTACTGAAGTATGTTGATATCCTCCTCGGGAAAGACCAGATTACATCACGACTATGGGACCATGCAAGCCAGACGTAATTGGCCGTAACGTGATATTGAGCAGACTTTGCAGCAGGTCATTCCCGAAGAAGTACAAACTTGCAGTGACTGCAACCACATCAGAATTGTACGAGCATTCCTGGAGGTACATCTGTTGGAGGTGTTAAGGAGCTCAGTAGCATTTGATCAGAGAGAATGCCAGTTCCGTTGCACGTCTTGTTCAACCAGTCTCTGAAGGGCTCTTTTATCGTACAGTCTGCAGACGCCAAACATTGAGCCAAGGTTCAAGACAATGCGAAAGATTCTGCCCTCCTATCTTGAACTGCAGTCAGGAGGCCAGCATCGCCCCACTGGCGTGCCCAGGCCTCCAAACAGACCATATACTTCATGGCCAGAGGATGTTGCAAGCCCCTATATGAGATGCAAAGCTCGATTGCGCGCCAGAGAGTCCCGGCAGCTTGGTCCCTGTAAGTAGACGAACCATTGGCCATTCCTTGAGCACATTGAGCCTTTGCGATGAAGAACAACCCACTGCAGCTCAAGTCCACGAATCTATCATAGTCCTTGTCCGCGAAGTTGGCTGCTGCATGCACCATCTTCTCTCCGATATGCACGCATTCTTCCGAACGCTGTTGTTCGAAGAGTAGTTCAGCGAGCGTGTAGTAGAGCTTGAGCGTCCGCAGGTCCTCAGCGCCCAATTCGCGCTCGCAAAGCTCTGCGAGCTCTCGGACTTGATTGGCGGCAAGGGCTATATCGTCCAAACCAATGGCCATCTGAATGTACTCGCGACGAACGCTAAGCGTGGAGTAATGAAGCGGCCCGGCAGCGTCGGCGAAGCGATCAATGGCACTTTGCCATGCCAAGAGCAAATAGGGTTGGAACTCCAGCCGTGGAGCTTTCAACAGACGCTCGAAAGCTTGACTGATCGGGTGCCTAGAGCCCAAGAGGACGGATACGAGGGAAGAGAAATGTCGAAGCAGAATCATGGCGACTTCAGGGCGGCGACGGCGTATTAGATGGAATATGAGGTCGAATATGGCTGTCAGCATCCGAGGATGTCGCGTCGCGATGAGATCCTCAATGCCGGAACCGGCGCGACTGAGAACGAGCCCAGCTTCAGCCATCTGATTGGTGTCCAGCAACTCACAAGCTAGGTCGTGTGCGCTGAACAGTGCTTTTAGACCGAGCATGTCATTGCCGTGGGGACGTGTACTGTACACGTCGATATTTGGGTCACGGCTTATCCGCCAGGAGCCATCGGAAAACGATGCGGTGAAGTAGATGCGAAGACTGGCCACGATTTCCAGAAGCATGGCTGAGCCAAACGGAGGGGGGGGTCTTTCTGTGATTAGAACGTCCATGGTTGTCTTCTTCGCAGCTCGCAGATCTCTTCTGGACGACTTTTCTGGGGAAGGAGCCGTCATCGCAGCTAGAAACTCACTCTCCGAGTGATACTTGCGCTTCAAATAACGATCAATCTTTTCAGGCCCAACCCCTGCGCCGTAGTCATTACTCAGCGAAGAGGCTGTTCCGCCGACAGCGGCGCTCACTCGTGCAGCACGCACGACGGTGAAGGCATCTTGACCCCGGACCTTTTTCTGGAAGCCCCATTTGGCGAGCCGGCGCTTGTACATGTCTGGTCTGCAAAGGGGAGTTAAGATCACCAGACGATCGATGAGCTCAGACCCGCAAGAAAGGCACTTACGTTGCGTTGAGCCGATATTCCTTGCACATGATCTGGGCGAGTTCCTTTAGAGACTTGCCCTCCTCCAGGTAGTGGCGCCTGATGGCAGATTTAGCCGTCTCCCACTCAGCCTCGTCCTGTGTCCACTTTGTCATTTTCGATGGCTAATGATAGCTAGTTCTCTGAGATTCCACGGAACGCACAGTGGACGTGATGGATGCCCTACAATCGAGCACAGGATATTTGAACTCTCGTGAGATGACATTGACCGGATTCAGGGCATCCTGGGCATGGGGCACATGAGGTCCCTTGGCACCAGCCGAACAGCAATGCATCAGCTGTACACTCAATTGGCCTGATACAAAAGTGTGCTGCATTAGCGTGGTTCGATCCTCTGCAATTGGTCCAGATAAGCACAATCCTGGCATCCTCCCTTCGATCCGTAAGAAGGCATGTTCGCTAGCGGGCGCTCAATTCTCATCAATACTCGTGTGCGAGAGAAATGACCTTGCTAACGATCGAGTCGAGCTGTTGTCTGGCGCATATAAGATGAGGTCATTTTCCAATCGAAAGAAAGGTAGATAGACTCCCTCAAGAAATACGCCGAGTCTTCCCATGAAAATCAAGGCACCTTCTTTGGAGACGCACAACAAGATTGTTTCATATCTGCTATTGTCAATATCATAATGACCACCTATCAAGGCTTGGGCAAGTCGGGTGCATGGGCAAAGAATCAATCCCAGGCCTTGCCTTCTCGACCTTGCCCCAAAGCTTCCTCGGACACGGGTGACCGCGTTGCAACGCGCAACACTCACATTTCCCACATGATCTTGGATGAGGCATACCAGCACCGCGGCAAGACCAGACTAGAAGAGACCGACATGATGCATCTCGCAAAGCCATTCGATGATCCGACCCATCTGGCAAGGGGGGATTCCATCGGCAGATCCAATGTTACCGACGGCGTCAATAGCACCACACATTACCGGATCCCTGCTTCTGGAGAGACCGATCCGGCAGAAGTTGGGCACTATCCCCAGACCTTGGATGATGTCGACCTTCTTCCCCCTGGCGGAGGCTTTCTGAGTTCGTCAGCAAGAATCATCAGGCAAAGCTCAACAAGCCTCAATCCGGCCGGGAGTTTCGTGTTAGCCGGTCCTACAGAGCCTGTCAATGCACGCGGAATGCCAGACGAAGCTGGTCGAACACCGCTGGCACGATGGTTGGCAGCGCCATCCACCTCCGATCCTTACGACGCAATCAATCCCGACAACCGAGGAGCAACAGGCGTGCAGTGGCATTGCAGGAAAGAACCAGATTATGCAGAACAAAAGGGGCCCACTGCGAGTTCCAGAGCCTCTGCTGGTTCCAGAATTTGGAGCCACGCTGACAAGCCCTTTCACCGGACAACCGAGACCGACACCACTTCCATCGGCAGCAGTGCAAATTGACAGCGGGAAGCCTGCCACCTCTCAATGTCTCACCGTCGTCCTCGTATGTTGTCCAACGTTCTTGACGGTCGAAACAGGGCTCTATGTGAATTTGTTCTGATGGTTTCGATGAACGACGAAGAGAAGCCATCCTTATTGTAGTCGGTAGTCAATGATCATTGTTTGAGCGACGCATTCGTCCATCGTATCGACAAACAATGTCTAAATTTCGCGTTTCTCCGGGAGGTTGATGGGCTACAATCTGCCAAAAATGGTCTCGATAGTGAATTGAAACGATGTAACAAGTCGAAAGGAAAGGATAATGAGAGAGGAATCAAGAGCAGGAATCTTGAATGAACTGCAACACCTTGGCAGCCGCCAAGACATTGACGACACGTGATGGCGAGGCTGAGCGAGGCTGAATTTGGCATCCTCCAAGGTACCTGGTATTTTGCAATAACTGGATCTTGTTTCCGTTGTTCCTTTCAGCAAACTTTATAGAATCCTACAAATTTGACTTCTGTGAACGTCCCAGGTACACGCTGCAGCTGAATAACCTCACTTCTAGACTAATTACAGCTTCGGCTTGCCCGCCCTCTTCGCCCTCGCCCTCTCTTCCTCCTCTTCTTTAAACTCCTTCTTCGCTTGCTCCTTCAGTACTCTTCGTAGGATCTTGCCTGACACGCTTTTTGGCACAGCATCCACAAACTTGATACCACCACGCAATTTCTTATGATTTGCCACCTTATTGTTCATCCACTTGATAATCTCCTCGGCGTCGTTGGGTTGAACAGCGCTCATGCCGCCCTTCCGCACAACATAGGCGCGCGGGACCTCTGTACCAAGCTCAACACTTTCAACGCCAACCACAGCGACATCATCAACCTTGTCATGACTAGCCAGATAGCCCTCCAATTCGGCTGGCGGCACCTGAAATCCCTTGTACTTGATCAACTCCTTGACGCGGTCGGTAATGGTCAAGTTGCCGTCCTTATCCAGAAAACCCACATCGCCAGTCCGGAACCAACCGTCTTCTAGACACTCCGCAGTCGCAGAGGGGTTGTTGTGATAGCCTGTGAAGACATTCGGTCCCTTGACGTAGAGTTCGCCCGTCTCGCCTAGGGGTAGCTCCTTACTTCCATCGGACTCTTCTCCAGGGCCAGGGACGGCGCAGAACTTGGCTTGAAGATTCGGTACCATCTGGCCTGTAGATCCGACCGCACTCATCCAATCTTCCCAACGCTGCATGAAGATCGTAGGACTGGTCTCGCTCAGACCGTATCCCTGCTTGACACGCAAACCTTTCCGCTTATAAAGCGCCTCGACCAGATCACGCGTAAGCGGTGCTGCGCCTGAATTGGTCATCCGAAGCGAGCTGAGGTCGTAGTTGTCCACGACGGGATGCTTGCACAGCAATAGTACGATCGGCGGTACAATGTAGCTGAATGTAACTTGATGCTCTTGGACTAGACGGCACCATTTCTCCAGGTCGAACCGGGCAAGCACAAGCGTATGCACACCAGTATAGACCGGCAAGTGAACGAGGCAGTTCAATCCATAGATGTGAAAGAAAGGTAAACACGCAAGGACTTTGTCGCCCTTGCCCTCCGGTGCATCAGGAATGCCTGGTACCCTTCCAGACCCGTCGTGTGTCAGATGAGGTTCCGCGGACCAAATCTGTTCGATATTGGACGTCATATTGTGATGCGTTAGTTTGACGCCTTTGGGGCGACCAGTCGTGCCCGAAGAATATACGAGAAACGCCAAATCGGTTTTTGGCGAGATCTTGGGCGTCCTCATGCGGTAGGTGCCATCATGGTTGCGGACCGACTTCCAGTGCTTGAATTTCCGACTTGGATCACCATCTTTGCCTAGAAGAAGTATGTTGGACTCCGGGATACCGACTTCCTTGCATGCCTTCTTTGCATTCTCGAGTGCGCTTATATGCGTGACGAGCAGTTTCGAACCGGAATCTCTCAATTGGTAGACGAGTTCAGGAACGGTGTAACCTGGATTTGCCGGGGAAACAACGCCGCCAGCCCACAAAGCACCCCAGACGACAGGGCCGACGTCGATGTCATTGGGAACGTACAGAGCAAGTACATCGCTTTTCCGGAAGCCAAAGTCTGACTTCAGTCCTTTACCGAAATCGGTACTCAGCTGCTTGAGTTGAGCATAGGTATATTGCCTTTCGAGATGATCGGCATCTTGAAAAATCACTACAACGTGCCAGCATTAGCTTCCAAGCCCCATTGCGCATTCCGGCAGGCATGTTGTGACAAGGCTCATCTGTCGACATGACAAAGAAGAGCAAGATGGATGCTTGAGCATACCTTGAGTCTCGGGAAAAGGCCTATCTTTTCGATTAAACAGAAGAGAAAAGACGTCAGTGACCGAGAGGTTGACATCGGGGAAATTGGACTTGATTGGCATGGTGAAAGAGTGCGAACCCGCTCGCCGCTCCTGGGTATGCTGGCCGTCTTCCTTCTTTGTTGTTCGAAGGACACTCTAGGTTGGACTTTTCGGCGCCAGAAATCGAGTTGTATATGCCCAGTATAAGCAACGCCAGAAAGGTAGAAAAGTGGTGTGTGGCAGAAGATCCGGGGTAGATATAAAAGGATAGTCGATAGTCAAGCCGTTATGTCTTTGCTAGAGGGAAGCCAGTGCTGAGTTAAGAGAGTTGTTAGATAAGTAAGGACGTCGTGGCCGGGCGGTGGAGCTTCGATCCACGCAGCAAAATGCCGAGGCTCATCGCAAGGATCTTGCCACCATCATGCACCATCATCCACCCTTGCCCAGTTATTCGACCAGATTGCCGACCATCAAGCGAAGACAGCCACCGACCTACGGAGTACGATTACCACCCTGTCTTTCTGCCCCTGGGTGCCCCTGGCAAAAAGGCTGGTGAGCTGATTGACTGACCGCGGCACGCAGATAGATCGGAATTCGAGGATGCTATGACTGTCATCATCTGTGTACGCTATGTGGTATATTATGAAGTTCGGTGTCGTCTCATAAACGCCAGGGCTATGCACATGTCCTAGATATTCTCACACTCTTCAGACGGTGTCTCCTCCATAACCAAGGACTTCCACGACTACATTGCCAACCGTCGACAGTGCCCACAAAGTAATTAATCCTATTCCGATCTTGCGATCCATCCGCCAGCCGTTCAGTGGCACCACAATGAGCAATCCAACCAAGGTCACCAATAAGGTCACCCCAGAGATCATCAATGTGGTACTGACATCCAGCTGATATGGTTTGTACTTGATGGGCTTTTGAGGATGTTTGGCATGCTTGTGGGTGGCATTCTTGATCGTCATGTACATGCCACCAATTCCGATACCAAGCAAGATGTTCAGCATCGGCCCTCCGAAGCATGCTGACAGTGCCATCACGGGATATCCCAGCTTGGCCACCGTAATATCCGCCACCAGGTCACCCAGAGAGTTGCCGACCGCAAAGATGGTCAGCCCAAGGATGGCATCGGACATGCCCAGAATCACTCCAAAGGCTTTGAGGACGCCCACGACTTCATTTGCAATGGTGGAGATCCAGGCAATGGCCACAGCGAAGCCCATGAAGCACAAAAGTGGCCGATACTTGGGTTCGCGGGCAGGTGAGGTCAGGGATAGCAGTATCAGAAGGGCCACCAACGAAAAGACCAACGCTCCCAATACCATGCGGACATACATTCTTATACTGTGATCGTCATCCATGTTGGCCCAGACGATGGTGACCACAAAGAACGGAGCCGTGAAAACCTGCAAGAAGACCAACCATCGATTCCAATCCTTGGGTTCGGAAGGATCAGTGGGCGTGGGCATGGAACTTTTTCGAGGATCCGACAACTGTCGAGAGATACTCGTGCCGTGTGGGTGAGGCGGCCCGTCACCCTCACTGAACTTGGGTGCCAATGAAGGAGTGTCTGGGTTAAGACCAACCAGACTTTGGCCCCGGCTTCGGCTAACGCTTCCACCATTGGCAGTCAACTCAGCCAGGTCTGGATCTTCAGTGTTGTCCTCTTTAGGCTCAACTACTGGCAAAGTGGTTGTAAGCAGAAAGACGGTGGGAGCAGTGACGATGCCCAGCAGCCGATCGACATGTGACTTGTCTCGCCAACCATAGACTGTCGGGAACAACTTGGACATCATCACTTGAGGAGCTGGAAGGTATTTGTATGGCCACCACGAATATCTCCGAAGAACTTCCTCCTCCCCGTCATCTCCAAGCAGACCCAGAAGGTGCGAAGATTCGGGAGACATGCTAGGCGCAGGGAGACGAATGCTGGGTGGTCGAGAGCCAGCTGGACTAAGCAGCGCGGGTGAATCGGTATATGGAGGAAAATCTTCTTGGTGTAAGGCTGGTCGCTTGTGGTCCGGATGCGGTGTATGTAAAAGCGGGACTTGCAGTGACGGCCTTGAAGTAGGTGAGAAGATCGGGCTCCGGTCACGATGCTGATGCTCATCTGTATAGTTCGGACGATGAAAGGTCGTAGCCGGTGGCGCAAGAAAAGTTTGCGATTTTGCAGGTTCTACTCGTGGGGGCGCACTGTGCGGCGGAATTTCCGAAGACGGAGACAATAATAGTTTCGGTGACGGTGGCCTTTGAGCAGAAGGCTCATTCAGTGTTTGCAAGATGTGAGCACTCGAGCGGACGGAGGGTCCTGTGGACGGCGCCCGTGATGTAGATTCGCTGCTGACTGCGCTTTCAGATATTCGGTCGGTCAGAAAGTTGGTGTCGATTTGAAGTCTCGAAGCATCATTAGCCGAGACAGCTCGTCCACGCCCGCCATGTCCTTGATGTGCAACATCAAGGTAGCCATGAGTAGCAAGATCTGGTTGGGAGGCACTCGGGTCGGCGGTAGCAGGGCCCGGCGTCAGTAGAGTTGTTGAATCGTCCGAGTATCTTCGTAGACCAATGGGCTGGGTGCTGCCGCCTGTACCCTTCCTTTCCAACGAAGTCATAAGCGACCTGAACTCTAATGCGCCGATCAAGGAGGGTCGGATTGGGGTCAAGGTGTTTCTTCGTTCACCTCGAGCAGGTCGGCTGATTCTCATCTTGCTCTGCAGTTCGGCAAGATATCGATCGCGAGTTTCGTCGTCTTCATCGAGGTCTTCCACCTTCCACGCAGGTGTGCCGGGAGTCCTTAGCGTCGGAATACTTCCATCTGATGTCGCCCGTAGTAGACCTGTTCGTTCACTGGCAGGCCTAGCCTCTTCATCCTCGTCCAACTCTGGCACTTCGAGTTCTTGAGTGTCAGGGATGTGATGTTGGAGCCTAGCAGTGGTTTCGGCGAGCTTGACTCTTCGCCGTCTAGTTAACCACCAATGCCAGGTCACCACAAAGATGACATAGAAGACGTAGAACGCGATCATGGTAGCGCACTCCCAAAGCTTCAAACTGCCGTCGGCCAGGAAGACCAGAGAAAAGCTTGCAGCAACGGCGAAGAAACCCACGTCCCTAACGAAACTCTTTCTAGCGACCTGAAAGGGCGCGACGAGGGCCATGCTTCCAGCGACCACGGCCGAAATAAAGCCAGCTGCTCCCATCAGCTCGCCCACTGCCAAACTACCGCTGTTGCTGCTCATAGCTGCAAACGTGGAGAACACATCAGGGCTGCCGTTTCCAAAGGCCAGAAAGGTAACTCCAGTCAGGCTCTCGCTCATGCCCAGTATGCTTGCAATTGTACTCAAATTTATGCACAGGAAGTCGGAGGCTGCGATACCGATCGTACTGAAAAGGAGACTGATCCATACTATCAGGATGGTAAATGCGACCGGTTTCGCTTGCGGAAGGGAGCAATAGTAGAATTGGAGGTAGGAGATTAGGCCAGCTTCTTCGTCAGGACAGTTCGCTCGGACGAAGGCGCATTTGTCTTTTACGGTGTGGACGAGTCGACACTAGACGGGCAATCAGACAAGGCGCAGTTTGCGACAATAGATGGGCAGAGCAAACCTCGAGATCGCGTGCTTCGATTGATCGAGCCGCAAGGTCCTGAATGGGCACATCATGGCCAAAGCCCCTGAGATAGCTAAAACATGCGAGGAGAGTGAGGATCAGGGCGGTGGTGTAAAAGGCGCGACCTTGTTGCCGCACTGGGCGCATTCGAGTTGGAGGACGGAGGAAGGCCATTTAGAATGACGGCAATTCATGCTGGGTAGAGTGGTGACGGACTCTCAATTGAGAGATAACATGGACAACATTGACAACAGAAAGAAGATGCAGATGAACCTTGAAGATAACACTGTTGATCGAGTCTTGGTAGAGACGGTGCCTGGTCCTTGTTGTCGGTCCTCAACTCACACCACCGCCGAGCAAGAAATCAAGGTCGATGGTGCAAGCATGATACGCAGCCAAAACTGCCTCCTCACTCTTCCGACATAGTCGTCATTGTGCATCAACCAGCGCCCAGGTTTGCACAGCCACAAGCTCGGTGACAGCAGTGGGTTACAATACCTAGGCTTGCTAGGTACAGAGTACCTTCATTCACCTTTGCTCAATGGCAGGCAATGACCAGGTAAGATGAAGCCAATTGATGGCTTTACCTCGAGGTCTCCTTCTCTCTCATCCTGACGGCCAAAGCATCCCGTCATCATGGGTCGATGGCATTGGAGATTCTCGACTGTATCAGACTCGTATTACTCATCCATCCACCCGCCATCTTGTACCGAGGCTCTGGGACAGATCCAGAAACCTTCTATCGCAGGTTGATCCGACTCGGTTGTGCATTGATTGTTTCGTCGTCTCCCAATATCGCCATGTTATAACATCCAGCTTCCTCGTGACCTATCCAGCTCTAGTCACCTTGCGTCCTACCGCCGCCATGGCCCCGACATTCGCTGATGTCGTCCCCATCAAGCAAGTCTCCTCGCACCAATACGCCCTCAACCTCGAGGATGAATGGTGTATAGGAACAGGTCAGTACAACCCTCCATGTTCCCGAGCATGACCTTTCTAACAGCCTCTCAGTCCCCAATGGTGGCTACGTGACATCGGCGTTCCTCGTCGTCGCTCGAACACACATGTCCCTGACACACTCGACCCGTTCCGAGCCTCACCCCATAAACCTGCACCTCGAATTCCTACGGCGTACTTGCGTTGGCCCTGCGCTCTTCACAGTCAAGGACGTCAAACTCGGCTCGCGCATATCGAACCTGCACATCGTCCTCGCTCAGCGCCAATCTCCCGACGACCCTTCCTCCCCCTACCAAGACGAAGCAGAAGGCTACATCACCATGAGCAACATCTCCACCGAGACCGGTCTGAGCCTCCCCACGAACTACACCCCCTATCCTCCCGCCCTACCTGCCGACCTCGTCACCCTGTCCTCTACCGGCCGCGACGCCAACTACACATCCCGGCCAAAAGATCCGTTCCCGCAATTCCGCCGCGCGGCGCAGAATATCCAGATGTTCCTCGTGCGGCCGGACCGACGGCCCAGCGATCATCCCAAAGCCATGCACGACCAGTGGGTGCGCTTTGCGCCGAACCGCAACCCGAATGGACGCTGGACGAACGACGCTCTCGGCTTCCTGGTCGACATATTCCCCCAGATCGTGGAGAAATATGTCAATCCGCACCTCGAAGAGGCTGAGCTGGGCCAACAATCCGCAGATGAGGGCAAGCCTCGGCAGGGGAACGAGAAGGGACCAGGCGCAACGGCGAAGTACTGGTACCCCACGCTCGCTCTGAATCTGGAGGTCAAGAAACTCCTACCCGAGGAAGGTGCGGAATGGTTGTTTGTCCGGGTCAAAGCCAAGGCGATACGTAACGGAAGGTTCGATTTGGACATCGAGGTGTGGGATACGGATAATGAGCTCGTCGCCACGAGTAGTCATTCCAGTTTGATCATGGACTCCGCAAGGAATACGAGCAGGAAAGCGAAGAATGTCAAGCTATAACAGTGAGGGGTTTTATGTATACACATATACATCTAAGGTGTGCACCTAGAGGGTGGATATGGCATTATAGTAGGCTATTTGCGCCCAAAAGACCAGGGACTCTGTGTGTGTGTTGAATCTATAGAGCTCAGACGTGCGAAAAATCACAGGGTGAGGTAAAGAAATACGGGCAGATTTAGACGGACATATTATTGCGTGCATGGCGGTATGTACATGTTCAGGCCATCTCCCTACGACCTGGCTACAACCTCGATCGCATAAGACTTCCCAGTGCAATTATTAGAATGATCGATGAACAGATCTCCTGCAAAGTGAGGCCACGAAGTGCACTCGCACTCGACGACCGCAGATCCACCGTGTCATGCCGTGCCGTGCATGCTTACAGCAGAACAGCAACACCCAAGGCAGCAGCGCCCACGACACCGGCCCAGTCTTGTGACAACAGGTTCGCGGCGCCGGTGTACGTGGACGGAGCAGGTGCAGAGCTGCTCGCCACCACGGCGCTACTGGTCAATGTAGCTGGGGCGCTGGCCGGGACGGACGACGAGGCGGTCACGGTTGACGCGGCGCTGCTAGCCGTGGCGGGTGCGGTCGGGAGCGTGATGGTAACGTTGGCAGATGCGCAGAACGAGACCGCGAATTGAAGAGTGGCTATCAAGACGGGTCAGAACGTGTCAGGATTGGCGTTGATTCGCCCCGTGAAGGGAAGGATGGGATTTGTGGTAAGGAAAACAACATACCTTGCTGATCAGCCGGGCTACAGGCGCCTTGGATGCAGGTCTCGACACCGCTGAGGAAGTTGCTGGCCGTGCAGATGCAGTGGGCGTCGGTCAACGAGCAGCCGGTGCTGCCAATAGCGCCAGTAGCGCAACTGACCTGTTCTGAAGGTTAGTGATATAGTACGAGGAGAGTATTCGCAAAGATGAGCGGAGAAGCAGAGCAGAGTCCCCACGTACAGCGCACGACGGCAGGCTAGAGAGGTCCTGTGCTGCCGCATAGAGGGCGAAGAGGCCGATAGATGCAATGGTGAAGCGCATTTTGATGGGATTTTCTCAACGAGAGTGACGGTTTTGGTAGGCAACGAGCGACAGAGTACACGACGAGCGCAGACGATGATTAGGACTTTGAGCTTGACGGAAAGAGGAGAAAAGGTTCAGTTGCATCGGTACGAGGAGGAGGGCATTGCATTAGTTTATAGCTTTCAACAAAGCTTACACCATAGACGGCTGTTGGCTCGGTTGCAGCAACGATCGAGCTCTTGTCGCCTACCATCTGATAGGTCGACAGGTCAATATAGTGACCGTCCCGGTGTCTGGTTCTGGATCTGCCACGGTGGGAGGGCAAGCTGCTCCGGGAAAGCGTTCAGCGAGTGGCAGCTCGAGGTTGACGATGATGACGGGAATCGTGACCGCTAAAAGTTGATAGTCTGGCAGGTTCAGCTGTGCCTCGAGCAAGCCTAGTGGTCCAGGCACCCCCAGGACAAGAAGAAATACGAACAAGAGCTCCGGAGTGACAGAAGGTTGGGCTGCATGTCTCAGGAACAGGCACGACAAGATGGTTCTAGCCTTGAATCCGCGGCACAAAATGGCGAATGGTAGAGAGGTGAGGCTGCGGGAAAGATGAATGATTTGATGCAGAAAAGAGCTTGGACACTGTGGGCATCATGGGAGCTTTGCGGAGAAAGTCTGACGGCGCCACCAAAAAAACACCAGAGCCGAAGAGGAGGGGAAATCTACCACAGTATTCGGTCTCGGTCAATCCGAACCGTGTTCAATCGCCTTCTTCCCGTCATCTCCACGAGATGACAAGTGATATCCCTATGTAGAACAAAGCTGGCTGTGCAACAAGAGACGTCTCGCAGGACAGCAAGATGCAGTTGATGAAAGGGTGTCCATCCCCCACAACCCCACAGTCCCGTGGTAATGCTCACTGTCTGCCAATACTCCAACTACTTGGACGCTTCTCCCTCATGACCGCAGAGGGTTCCAGGTATTGCTTCGAGCCTGCCAGTAGGGCCCTACAGCATTGCGAGAAGAACCATGTTGTCCTTCCTGTCCTCTCTGCACCAAGTCCAATGCCTGTCGACTTCCTACGGTTGCGAACAGGCGTCATGTCTCTCCAACTCAGGGCGGCTTCATTCTCTGAAGGATGGTCTGCATATCGTATTGTGTGAAGGAAGGTCCAAAGACTCTCCCACATTTGAAGGACCAGTATTTCGACAACGCATACCAGACGTAGTTGTCTGAGTTCTGGATGGACGCTGATTTTCCTGTCTGCGGATTCAGAGGCTGCCCTTCATTGATGGTTTTTGCATACAGGGGTCCGTACCCGGCAGGTGGATATTGTCCCGGCGATGGCACAAAGTCCACGATGGTAGGCTGTCCGTATTGGTCAAGGGGTATGAGCTTGTCATAATCCGGAACCCAGCGCACCAACCTGGGCCAATGCAGCATCTCGTGCAAGAAGACGGCTCCAAGTACCAACATGAGACTTGAATCATGGTCGCTGAGCCCGCCGCAGCCAAATCCTGGTAGAGGTTGTCCGTTGGGATCCCTGTTGGCCCTTGCCCAAGCCGGTGGATTTTCTGTCTCTTGGAGAGATCCCAAATAACTGAACAGAATCGACTGGGGGCAAATGGCCATGAGACCTTGATATTGGACCCCCGCCCAAAATTGAGTGACCAACCTCCCCAGGACGCCACCATTCCTTGGATCAGAGTCACATCTGCTAGTGACCTCCGAGGTCCACAATGGATGATTCCCCAATGAGATGCTCAAGCTGGTGAAATTAGGGTTGAATTCAGACCTCGAAACCAACCGGCTGATATCCATCGGGTTGGGGTTCTCGGCGATCGGGATATTGGCGATCTCTTTGAAGATGTTTTGCACGAAATCATAATCCTGTGGTTGGAAGTATCTACGGAAAGCCTGGCGCCGTTGTCAGGCCTCGACGTAAGATTGCCATGGGTCTGGTCTCACCTGGTCACATGGATCTCCAGTGGTCGCCGCGAACCTTGCAAGGGTTATAGCATCTCGAAATGCTTGGTAAAACTGTTGTTTCTGTGAATCGCTGGTGCCTGGTGGGAAGTAGAAGTTCGGTTGCTGCGCGAAGGTGAAAGCCAGGTTCAACACCACAAGAAGAAGAAGACTTATCAGCAACATTTTCGCGCAACTTCAGCTCGTGTTGTCCGGGCTCAAAGAATAAGGTATCTCGCAGAGCATTTGCTGGTCTTGGTCTCCTTGTTTGCCGCACTGCTGCTCACAAAATCTCCATTTATGGGTTGTGAGTTGGTTGATTGACCCTTACCATTCACTCACTTGGTCCTGGTACCAGGAGTGATTGTGACTGCACATTACGTGGCGGTCAAGGGCACGTCTCCTCAAGCTCACCTCCCCGTGACTTCACTATCGCGATCACCTGGCTTGCGGTGAAAGCCACGCCTCGATACCCTCGGCCATCGATCTATACCTACCCTCTTTCCTTTCCTTTTCCATTGTCATCCGCCAACACCCTTTCTTTTCCGTCCACCCGTTCACTGATTGCACACCGAAACTCACAATGGCAGCGCCAGCTAGAGGCGATCCCGCAAACACCAAGGCCCAGTCTGAGGGTAGGTTGGATCCATGGAGCAAGCTTGGTCGAACCTGGAACTAAAATCAGAACAGCCATGCGAGTGCAGATCCTAGATCAGGAAATTGCGGCTCTCGTCGACCCAGCGCTTGAGCCTCTTATCTCAGATGCACAGCACGCGAGCATCCGAAACTCCGAAAAAGAAACTAGCTTGAAACTCTACCACGAGGCAAACGCTGCTCACGGCTTGAAACCCGACGACCGCTTCGAAATCTTACCTCTAAAAAAGGGCAAAGTTTGGCTATGCCAATTCGAACGCCGACTGGAAGAACGATGTGCGACGCTGCGGCTCAAAGTGGTCTCATACTCGCTGCAGCTTGCTATGGGTGAAAATGACAAAGATAGATTGCGACAGTATGTTGAGAGCCGAGCGAGACTCCGCTTCGAATACCAAACGATGCGACGTTTTTGGATCTTGAAGAAGAATTATTTGCAGGAGAAAGAGAAGCTAGCCTCGGGTACTCGGAAGCTGTCGTATGGTCAAATGGTGATGCGTTGGCAGGCGCTGCAGGGCTATGGTGGTAATGGCAGTCGCAGCAACTGAGAGAATGTTATCCCGGTGGTATTGCTAGCGAGAATTGCTGTAGGTGTGGACAAAACTGTCAACGACGAGAGGAAGTGGAAGGCCGGCGAGGCAGAGGGGCCAGTGTTCCAAGGAGACAAGGCTGACTACCCCCTGACGACGGGTCACGTGTACCACCGCACTGCTCCATGTTCTGCCTGTACTCCGTAGCTAACAATCTGATCTCACTGTTCTGTGCTTACATATAATCTTGCTCAGTTCCTGCGAATTCATCTCTCCGTGTTAAAAGGTACCATAGAGTTCTCAGACGAAATCTTGGCCTTAGAGCGACGGGGAAGAATATCCGCCCGTCAGGCTCTTGGGTTCTTAGAGGATCAATTCAGAACTTGCCCAGCAACTGGCCTTCCAGCGGAAAGGCAGGCAGCGAGCTGGGCTAAATTTTGACGGAGGGGAAACTCAAGCTCTTGCAGAGACGAGCTTAGATCAGACCATCAATGTAACCCATTTGCCGATGGCTGGCACGATCGGACTGCGACGAGGACGGCTGAGTGCCAAGCGGACATGATTGAGCGCGGAGTCAAAGGCTCCGTGAGCAAACTTGGAGTGGTGTCAGCACTCTGAATGTTGAGGCTCTATGATACCGCGCCGCAGGGCCGTTCTTTTGAAAGCTCGCTGGATTGGTGTCGATCACAAGGACGGCCATGGCCTCTGTGCGAGCGCAGATACTCCGTAGAGGCATTGGCTTCCCTGTCTTCGCTTTCTCAGCGCAAAGGCTAGGATGATGGCCTTGCTCATACGCCGTCAAGACCATCACCTGCCCGAGCGCATGATCAGGCTGTTTACGTCGCACAAATCTTTTTAGGGCGCCTGACAGGCCGAAGTTGCAAGTTACACTTACATTTTCAATTGGATCCGAATATTTCTTGAGGGTCGAAGCAGTTCAAGTTCATGTTCATTGTGGATTTCAGTGTAACAGTGATGAGAAGATTGATTGCCTGACCGCTACAACCCAGATGGGATTGGAGCGTCAGAAGGCGACGGTTTCCTGAAGGTTGCCCTGCATATAGCTTTGGCAACATGCTTGGTTAATAAGGCAAATCCACGTAGACGTCTCGGCCGCCAATGCATCATGTGGTCCGATTTCGACACTAGTAATATTATTGCAGGTAGATGGCTGGCATATCCGAAGCACGGTGCAGGAATGCCTCTTGGGGTCGCCTCCCAGTCTTACGGCTATTCCGTGTGTGCAGCTCAAGGACCTGCCACATTGAAACATGCCGCTGTCTCAGAGATTTGGTGACGACATGTACCACGCCGGACGCTCGAGCATGTGCGGCTGGAACTATTCTGGCTCGGTGGCAGGTGCAACGCAGGGATCGTTCACTGTCACTCCGTCCGGAGGTGCAGTTGGCCCGCAGACCGGCTGCAGTCCGGCATATGAGGGGTCGGACTGGAATCAGGACCACCCCTCGCTTAGATGATAGGGTCAGTATGAAACCGGTGAGACGTCTTCGTGAACCCAGAGCTCGTAGTGATTTATTGAGACAAATCAACAGCATTGTCAGCCACCCTCTATTTACTCCATGATGCCTTTGAAGAAACGGCTGACGTTCCTCGTGCAGGGTGTGTCATCTGCAACAACCGGGGTTTCAGTTCGTATGAAGGCCTCTGCTTCGAATTCCATTTCGGCCCGCCTTGAGAAAGCAGCAATATAAAGCGTTATCGAACAGTTACACCCTTGCGGAGTACTGGAAAATGGCTCTCAAATATCGTCATGATTGTCGCACTGACGGTAAGAGAGCCGTGTTGGCTCGTTCTTCGGGTCTAAATTCCTCGTGGGGGCTGGTAAGGCTGAGAAATGCCATTCTTAAGCAGGGCAGACGGCACACTACACTGCAGGGTATGTCGATAGGCTGAGATGCATTGTACTTCAAGGATGTTGTAACGAATTGATATCAGAAGCCTTTGCCCATGCGAGAGTTTCGTGCATATCCCCTTGATCGTTCGAGCCGCAACTTCACTATCTTTCCAGGCCCTTCAACCATTGATACCATTCCATTGGAGCCATCGTTGGGTAGCGAGACACATGAGGCGCTGCCTATAGGAGCAAAAGGCAGTCACAATTTCGCGGGATACCATAAAGCCTGGCAAGGGAGCACTCCGCATCCTGATGTGATATAGCAACCATGTGTCCATCCAAGTATCCGCTTCCTCCAAAGTGGCCGGCTCTATATGAGAAACGTGGGCAGCGAATATCAGAGTCCCCATTGTCACGGACTCCAGTTCGAGATTTTATTTCCAGATCCTCAAACGTGATCGTGGGCATCATTCCGTGTTGTCACAAGAGCCGTCGCACAATATTTGGCAGCACTGGACAAGCCTATCCTAGGCCCGATCAAGAAATGGTATGACCTCTCCTTCGTTTACTCTATATGTTGCTAGAACTGACATTGCTAGTGCATCTACATCGGAGCAGACAACGCGACTGCATGGCAAGAGGTCAGCATGCAAGAGATCAAGCGGGACCGAACCGTTGCAAAAATGGTTATCTCGAAGCGGCTCGCACTGAAACTCGTTGGGGGCAACCCTGACAAATGGATAAAGGTCAATCAGCGTGAAATCACCGACGATGAGGGAACAACGCACGTTTGTGGACATGCCCTCACCGTAAGCTGGCGATGGGCCCTTCACGACTCCACCAGAGACAACACTGTGTATATCTCATCAAAGTTGCACGCCCAGAAGAGTGAGCAGGGGAATACAGCTCCCAAGGGCATGTTCGACTTACTTGTTCCCGAACGGTATGACTCTACCGATCTCAGGTCATCGCGGCCCGGCTTCAAGCCTGTTTACCACCTGTCCACCAAGACTCAGGGTATGTGCCCCTTCGTTCCACCTCCACATTTGTGGCGTTTGACGACGGAGATGACAAGGACATAGCTAACGGGCAAGCAGAAGAGAAGGACAGACAAACAAGTAACAACGAAGATGCCAAGCAGACCCAGGAGAAAGCCGCAGAGGCAGCACGTCTGAAGAAGGAAAAGAAGTTCCAAGACATTGTTAAGGAGCCCAAGTAAAGGAGCAAATTGGGAATGTATCCGCCACTGGCGCTGCCTTGTGTGTTTCCATGAAAACTGTTGATCTCACGGAGGGGCGTCTTGTCTCTCGTTTCAAGCAGGCCTTAAGTTGTTGTCATTGTCAGATTGCTCCCTATCCTGGGTTGCTTACACCTTATGTTTGGCATGGATGAGATGCTAGTTAATACATTGTGCATTGGAGACCACCGTAACACCTCCTACAAAAGCAACTTGGACAGCAGCAAAAGCAGTAGTCGCCGTGAAGATCTCATAGCGTTTACCCTGTGAGATGAGTCCCATGACCAGCGACAGCAGTGAACTGAACCCGAGAATCAAAAGCAGCCGGACTAACATGTTACTCACGTAGTATAGGACAAAGATTGACAAGGATGGTATCACCACCGAGAGAATAGTGCAAATGATATCTCCCAGGACCGCGAACTTGTTGTCGTCATAACGATAGATGGGACCGAGGTTGCTGGGAGCTGTGCGTTTGTGCCACCGATTGCCCAGTCGGGTGTGGTATATCGGTAGCAAAACATTGGACACCCATGCTGCAAACCGATCAGGTCTCTTGTTGAGCGCCATGAGATCATCAGAACACTCTCGCTTCCACGCCGTCGCTTCAGATGTCCCGTGGTACTGCAAAAAGTTGTTGCCGCACTTCTCATCCTCAAGCCAGCCTCGAAGGAAATCGATGTCACACTCGTCAGGTCCGCTCAACTTCATGACAGCTGCGGCACGCGAGGCGAAATCATCTGCAACGTCTCGAATCAGGCATACTCTGCAACCTCAGAATCCCAGGACATTACAGTATCGTGTCAAAGTCTCCTCAGCTTTGGTAATAGTCTCTTTCCGCAGACTCCGTTGACCCGAGTTGACTGCCTCATTCACCTTCTCCCAAGATTGTGCCTGCTCACAAATGCCCGGCTTCTGTAGCTCAATACTTCTCAACGCCTTTAGATCATCGTCCAGTTCGAGCAGCTCGGCTTGGATACGAAGGAGTACCTGTGCCGCCAAAGGGCCAAATCGTCGAAAGATGGCCAGGTCGGGGCGCGACCCGATTAGTTCTGAAAGCTCGTCGTAACCAGCCATGGTGGCCTCTTTAGTCCTGTCCAGGCACTACTGATTAGCAGGAGAAAGCATACAAAAGCCAAAGCCAAAATCCGTGCTGCACGCTCCCGAGGGGCATCGAAAGGCAGACAGGATGCAGGCTAAGCCAGCTCGGGGAGCTTCTTACCACAGCCAGGCTCACTTTTCCTCGAGGGACGATTGGGTCGATGACTATTCACTCTCTTTGTGCTGTCCGATCCGTAACATGCGAGAAATGCCTGCTTTTCTTGGCCGGGAATGACTCCTGAACGCAGGATCCGTGGGGCGGCAAGTATTTCGCCTTGTCAAACTTCGAGTCCAGCCTGATGTGAAAGCTCGGGGGGGGAACCCCTGTGCATTTCACCGCCACATTCCACTTCCATAAATGATAGCCTTACCGTCAACGCGCGCCTTGTCCGGCTGACCCAGGCACCCAGAATCCTCAATAACTGCTGGGCTGTTGATAGTACGGTGTTAATTGGAGCACCATACGATTCTTGCGTGGTTGCTCTTGACGCTGTAGCGTTGTTGATGGACAACCGACAAACCACTATAGCCATAGTAAGAGTGCCGGCAGGCTGAGGTATTGGGCAATCGTGCAGCGGCTGCACTAAAATCTGCAGCTCTGGAAATGCCTCACACGCTGTCCCTAACGCCCGTGCTCCGGTAGAAGCACATCCAAACTCGACAGCCGTCAAGGCCTCGCAGATTTCATTCACACCAGCGTCCTGAGTGCCCGTTCGGTTGAGGCTGTGCAGCAGAACCTCCCTGGCTTTGGGCTTGTGGAAGTATGCCAAAGTATCCACCATGATGCGTAGTAGGGTGAACGGAGCATGCGTTTTCACAAGCCTTGACATGAAATCGCTGACACTGCCACAATCGAATGCGCCACACCCCTTGGAAACACCTTGTAGATATCTCCTTCGAGAATGCTGACGCTGTTGTTGGGTATTCTACAGAACATCGGTCCACTCGACCGCCGAGTCTCTCTTCCCATATTCACTTAGTCGCCTGTCGAGGCCAATCTCGCTGCGATATAATCCAGTAATTGAGCCATTCCCCTCTCTCTGGGAATTTCGCCTGTTTGACTGGATACGTGGGATCGAACGAGATTTTACCGGAAACATCGCAGACTCTTTTCAAATCGCTCATGCTGTGAGTCGTCACACTTTTTGCCTGAAGAGTAGTTGGAGAGAGACCTGAGGACATCAAATTGGTCCAAGTACCGGCCAAGCTGAAGACCCCATAGCGTTTCCAGCCTAGTTTCCATGAATTCGAAGCCCGGTTACAAAAGGCGCTGGGTACATCAGCGATTGGGATGGCCCTTGAGAGTCCCACATAACGTGAGTAGGCAGGAATTGACCATGCCGCGGGAATTCGCTTACCTTCCATTAGCCGCAAACTCCCTCAGACAATATCAGTGAAAGTGATTCGCCGGGGCAAGGGAGACTTGTTGTGCCTATCGTCCAGCGCCCCATAATCTGGTTTGACGGCATCGAGAGCATCGAGGTCGACCGGTTTGTTCATGAGATGCGCGCAAATTTCTTCTCGGACGCATTCAAGCGGTGCCTCAATCAGGCCGTCATTTACGGCGATGAACAAGCTCCGCTAGGGGAATCCTCCTTACTTAATGAGCGGCCTTCAAGCACCTGTTCCGAATCCCATCCAGAAAGTTCATCGGTTCAAGAGGCAGCAAGGGCCACCAGCGGACAGACTGTAACAAAGTGTCTCACACCCAAGTTCGACAGCGGAGCCGACTTCAGCATAATACCTGAAAAGACGTTAACGAGGCTGAGGAAAAGCTATACGAGTAAATCCAACCTGCATCCAGAGCATATGTCCCGGATGACGCTGGTGGATGTACGGGGCGAAAGTTTCGTTGCGGTCGGTATAGTTCCACTTCTTTGGTATCTCGACAGTTCTCCCAGCGTCCTCCTGAGTACCACATTCTATGTGGTACGCGAGAATATCGGCCACGATCTCATCATTGGCAGCGATGTCATGCATGCTGTTGCAGCTGCTGTGGCTCAGGACAAGGCAGTGCGCAGTAGGGGTCCGAGGGGAGTGCACAATACGGGTCCTAGTCAACTGAAAAAAGCGGTCCGACTCATGGGCATGCTGCGACATCGATCAAGTGGAAGTCTCCGCGGACATGCTGCACCCAGGCCTCCGCATCTCCCAACAGTCGATGAGACTGCAGCGGTTCCCAACGGCAGTGCAGGGTAGTCACAGCACTGTAGCATGACGCAAGAAGGGAGGCACTTTGGCTGCACAGCGGCAGCGGGGTCTGGTTGGGTGTTTGCATAAGGCATGTCGTTGCTTGGTGTACGTAACGAAATGTATCACAGGCGGAGTCAGGGGAACTGGAGAGGTTATTGCTTTGAGGACGGACGGCGTTCTGGAGACCAAGGCATAGCAGTCCCAGAATTACGTCTCCCGAGGGATTGCCAAGACCTGATACCAGCCAGCAAAGAAGGAAAGTCAGACCTGGTTGATGTTGAAGGAACTTGCAGGTTGGTCGACGAATATAAGGCAAATATAAACATTTCAGTCTGACACCGTCGCTCCTGCTTGCTGTATAGGAGGTCGGGAATACCGGCCAATCACTCGTGCTATGGCGTCAACCCGCATGCCACGGTTACGACGAAATGTATATTTGGAGGCCAATCTACCTCCTGAGGACTGCGTCTGAGAAATAGTCACGGTTGATGTACGCCATCACTGAGAATCCGAAGGTATTGGTCCTTTCGACACTTGAGCACCGAGTCAGTGGCACTGACATCAGCAGAGTTCTCCGACCAGCTACCAGGTGGAACGAAGATACTAGTCCTACTTTCTGATATCTAATGTCCGAAAACCGTTCTCTGGGCCACAGTCGCTCCAACGCTGCATTTCCGACAAAGTCCATTCCGCTCTTGTTCAACTCCATTCAGTCTTCGGGAGACTGCCATGGAGCGGGAAGAGTACACGGCGCTTTGATGGTGACTTAGCATTGGCCGGGATTAGGTTGACATGATCAGGTTGGAATCTCGCTGCATTCGTTGGATGGGCCGATTTCTGCTAACGATCCTAGTGCCTTCTGGACGTAGTATAGTACATGGCCAAGCATCATCAGCACCCAGAGGATACGATGGATCCCCCGCGTTCCCTACTGATATGGAACCAGGCTCCAGCCCGTCGTGGAGACCCCGCCATATCGAACCACGACAACAAGTGCTGACCTATGATAACAAAGTCCAGAAGTACCGCAAGTGTATCCCGAACAGCTCTTTATCTACCAGCGGCAGGAGCCATACTAAGGTGAAAGAGGTTGCCGAATCATGATCATGGGGTTAACTATCACCTCTCGAGAAGAAACCCAGAGGAAGATGGAGGAGTATTTTGAATCTATATACGTGTCAGCAAAGACCTCAAATTGTCTACATCAATAAAACTCGATCGACTCGGAACTCACACTTTTGATTCATTCCATCCTTTCACGTGAGCACTTAGCTGAATCCGTGACCCTACGACTTAATCATCCAGTCCGAGCCAACATGCTTGCCGCCGAAATGATCAGCCCAACATGGATTCTCGTAACAACCACGTTGGCCGCCACCGCAATCTACACCGTATCTTTATGTTGGTGCGAGAAAAAAGCACCTGCCTCCAGGTAGGGTTATAATCCAGCTTCGAACTCCAAACAATCTGAAACTGATTGCCGGACCATGATAACTGGATCAGGTCCGTCTACCATCCCTATCCTTGGAAATCTTCATCTCATGCCCACCAAAGGCGCACATCTCGAGTTAGTCCAGCACGGGTTGCTCCTGTGTCTATATCTATAACTGACAAACTACTGTAGATTTACGAAATGGGCACACGAGTATGGCGGGATATACTCCCTCAAACTGGGCACCGGCACTGCCGTTGTGCTCACAGATCGGCGCCTGGTGAAGCAACTTCTCGATAAGAAGAGCTCGATATACAGTAACCGGCCGCAATCATACCTCAACGACCTAGTCAGCGGCAGTTGCCACATGCTCGTCATGCACTATGGTAACCTCTGGAGAAATTTCCGCAAACTTGCCCATCAGCACTTCATGAAATCACGAGTTGAAAGCTACTACGTCAAAATCCAAAAAGCCGAAGCACGCTGAGGCTTTACGAGGTATTGGACCACCTGTCTGAGATCAACGAAGTGGGCAACACACCTCCTGTGGATATCTACCCTTTTCTCCACTGGGTTCCGGAACGATTTTTGGGCATGTGGAAAGACTACGCAAGGTTGCCGTACGTAGCGGCGATCGTCAAGGAAGCCAATCGATGGAGACCTGTCGTTCCCATGGCGTTTCCCCATACTGTGGCAGAAGGTGAGAAGTGTTTCCGGGTGCCCAGTTGACCTAACAAAGAGTAAAACGATATGCAGATGACTTGATAACGGCATGCTATTGCCCAAAAGGGGCCATGATTCTCCTGAATGCATGGGGTTTGCACCACGATGAAAACAGGTTCCCCAACCACGATACCTTCGACACCGACCACTTCAAGGGTCACACGGAGCTGGCGCCGACCTTGTTCGCCGGCTCTGACGAGGAGGCCCGTGACCACTACGTTTAAGGCTCTGACCGTCGTATCTGTCCCGGCATCCACCTGGCGGAGCGCAACTTGTTTATCGGCATCGCAAAACTGCTCTGGGCTCTTGACATTGCGCCGGGGTAAAGATGAGTCGGGTCATATTATCGAACCCCAATGTCGATCCAGCTACTGCCTACAGCACGGGCTTCTTGACCTGTGCCTTTGCCGTACGCTCTCAACATCAAGCCTCGGTTTGACGAGCGTCGGTCTTGCTTAAGTACTAAATATCGCCCGACATGTCCCTCAGTTGTTGACCAGACCGTCTCACCTTGGCTCAATAACGGGAGCGAACCAGGCAACTCAGCCGAGGCGCACCTTCTCTGCCGTTGGCCGTCAAGCCGTCCACCGTCCTGAACTAAGGTATTCGACTCCCAATGCCAATACTCATCCGATGCCTTTCTATCTTCATGTCGATGCTTCACCTTTGCAGCTGGTTATCCCTGTTGGAGGTCGAACAAGGCCAGAAATGGCTACGGAATACTCACCTATTGTCCGGGTCGGATACGTACCTACATTGCGAGTAGTACGAGCACATCCTACGGACACCTAGGTAGGTACTGCAGGCAACCACGCGCTAGCCCCATTGCTGCCTTGTACCATACCTCATACAGACACTCTTGGCAACGTCAAGGGCTGCCATGTCTTGACAGCACTCGACAAGCATAAAGCTCGCGGTTCAGAAGCACAAAGTTGAAAGTCACCCATTAACCGGTACTGAAACCGCAGTATCATCATCATTCTACAAGTTCGAAACAAGGCAACTACTACCTACCTAACAATGTCCGACTCCGCTGGGACCACCTTCACAGGCTCCTGCCACTGCGGCTTCATCAAATACAAAGCCGAGCTCTCCATCTCCGAGACTGAGCCTCCCGTCGCATCACGCTGCAACTGCACCATCTGCCTCAAGCAAGGCTACACCAGCATGCGCCTCGCTCGGCCGTCAGACTTTACGCTCCTCTCGCCCGAGTCCGCCTCGCAAGTCAAGGACTACCAGATGCGTTCCAAGGACGTGCACAAGTACTTCTGCGACAAATGCGGCATCCACGTCTGGTCCACGGGCCGCTACGAGTTCGAGGGCCAAACCCACGACTTCATGACCCTCAACATCTTGACCCTGGACCAGCCCCAACCCGGCCTCGACTTGAGCAAGTTCAAGATCGAATACTGGGATGGTAGGAATGATAACTGGAAGGCGGGGGCGAGCGATACTCCCTATCCGGGGCAGTGTCTCTGAACCCTTGGCCTTACCAGGCACCTAGAGTGCCTAGGTACTACGAGTAGTAGTCTTCACATGAGCCATTGACGGCTCGGTTGAGCTGCACCGTGTTGCAGAAGGATGACAGCCGGACGAAATCGAATTTCCAGTTCGCCTCGATCACCATGTTGCCTGCTGCTTGATTGCCACTCGTTGTTGACGCGAAAATGCTCGGCACTTGATAAAAGCCCAGCAGTAGTTACGTCCGGAAGCAAGAGTCAAGTCTGGTATCATTCTACCGGACGCCCATCCATCTCATTCTGTCTTCAAGTATACACAACCGAAAGTATTCGTTCCCCCTACGCGATGTAGATCGGCACAAAATGTCACCAATGATGCCATGAACCAAGGGCATATTGCAGTCCATCACAATCATATCATAGTTTCACCTTCCCAGCCTTCAGAACCTCCCATTCCACTCCGTTGAAAGGCTCATATCTATCCGCATCAGGCCTTAGATAGAATATCTTCTCACCACCGACTTTTTCCGGAGCCACACCTTCCAGCCGCAGCACATGTTTCTGCTGCTTATTATTCCCCGTCGCCATCACACTCGTCACGACCCGCAGGAACACTGGAACTGCATACTTGGGAAGGCTGTTCCGCGCGTACGTAGCCAGACTTTCCAGTAAGGTCTCATCCACGGGACTATCAATGGCCGTGACATTTTTCAGAAGAATCGCCGCACATCCGGCTCGTCCTTCATGGTTCGGAATTGCCACGCCATAAACATTGGCCTCAAGAACATGGGGATGCAGCCCAAGGACCTGGGCCACTTCGGCCGTGGAGACGTTCTCGCTGCGCCAGCGAAACGTATCACCTATCCTGTCACAGAACCAAAGAAGGCCCTCTTTGTCAAACTTTACGACATCTCCACTGCGGAAATATGCATCGCCCTTCTTGTGTACATCACGTAGAATTTTGGAGTCGCTGGCTTCCTTGTTATTGAAGTAGCCCGTGAACTTGGCGCCGACGTCCTTTGGATCTTCGATCTTGTACAGTAGCTCGCCTGGTTCGCCTCGCGGGACTTTGATGCAGAAACCCGTCTTGGGATCACGGCGTGGACTTTCCGTCTCCCAGTCGACTTCGACGATGGACTGCCTGAGATACGCAAGGGTCTGCAGAATCAGCCCAAATTGGCCAATTGCACCTGATGAGAAGGTGTTGCGCGACAAGTTGAAGCTTGCGGAAATACCTTCTGTGGCTCCATAGAATTCCGCGATGGTCTCGACCCCGAATCGATTGCAGAACTTGTCCCACACGTCTGGTCTGCATCCGTTACCAAACGCGAGACGCACCTTATGCTTCGTGCGATCATCAGGTTGAGGTGGAACGGCAAGCAGATACCGTAGAGTCTCACCCACGTACTGGATTTTGGTTGCTCCGGCGCTGACAACCTCGTCCCAAAACTTGGTGGCTGAAAATCGGTGGCTCAGTACCAGAGTCGATCCCGAGATGAGACAAAGGTGGAAGCCCAGTTGAAAGGCTGAGGAGTGATATAGCGGCATGGCGGTGTAGTATCTGTCTGGGTTGGAGTGTGTCACTGGACGGAGTTCGATCCATCTGGCAACGAAAGACGAACCCCAGCCTGTTCGATCCCAAGGTACAATGGCGGCTTTCGGAAGGCCTGTCGTTCCCGAAGTGAATATCAGTACACAAGGTGAGCGGCCGATTGCGCCTGCGCGAGCGGAGTCGGGCGCTCGATAAGGAGGAAAATAATCTAGAGATGATTGCAAGCCATTCGTCAGAACAGCTACTTCCAAGGGGAATGCATTGTTGCGAAAGTCGGATGCAGCGAAAGCTTGCTTCGCCTCCGGAGTCAGCACTTTTGATTCAATCTCCGGGTCAACGATCAAAAGTCTCGCTGTCGATGTCTTGATGCTATGGATAAAGGGTTTCGACGTCAGGTTGTAGTTGATGAAGGCGGGCAAGGCTCCCAACGACCATATTGCCAGGGTGAGGAAGATGAACTGCGGACAGTTCATGAAATCGATGGCAATGATCTCTCCCGGCACCACTTTGTGAACCGAGTGCAACCATCCTGCATAACGTAGGACGGTGGTATATGTCTGCTTGAATGTATAACTCTTTCCCTGGTAGATGAGGAACAACTTGTCCGCCACCTTTGGATTGTTGGCATGTTCTTCGATGATGTAGAAGGAATTGGTTCGATCCGCTTGAATTCGCTTGTTGTAGGATCGTTGAGCTATAGAAAGATTCCTGACGATATGCCAGTCGGGAGAAATTCTCCATCGCGCATTCAAGTAGGCTAGGCCGGCGAGGGCAGCAGGGATCGAGAGGGCGGTCGAAGCTGGTTGACAAGGGAGTTAGCCAACTTGGACCCTGCAGACAGCTGCCTCGTGTTGATGTCTCAGCGCGGAAACTCACCGTCCATGATCAAACGCTCTCACAGGTTGTCAACAGGCTGCCTTCGAGAAGAGGGTGATGACTCTGGACATGGCGTGTAGGCACCCGATCGCATATATTAATTAGGCCGGCCGTCGGCCATTGACCCTCATATCGTCTAGCGGACGGCGGAGGGATGTCTGTGTGTTGTCTAGCAAGTACGGATACTTGTTCGACTTCTCCGTATCTTTTAGAGAACAGGCCGAGGTAGTTCGTTCCACCAATCATCAGTGACCGGATATCGATGGCTTCGATAAGATGCAACCAAGCTCACAAGTCACCATCCAATATGAGCAGGACGGTCAAAGACGACGATGTTGAGTCAAAGAAGAGCGCCTCCAGGAAGGATTCACCTAGTCTGGTCATAAGCATTGGCGCAAGTGACCCCAAATGCCTGATATCAAAGCCCCTATTCCAACAGGCGCCCTTCGTACGAGAGGAACCGCAAAGAATTATAGAAGCGAGCCTGGTGCATCAAAATGTGAGGCTGGTGCAGGCTGAGATGACAGCGAGAATGTCGAGAATTCACTCAATCGGATGACTGGACTGCACCCGCCCTTGCAATCAAAGGAAAGTCATGTGCAGAAACAATCAAGCCGCATCCTTCGTCCTTCCTGGCGGGATCGCGCGCACTTCATGAAGACATCGTAGGTGGATTGAGACGTCTCAGACAACCTGCCATGGATTGAAGCCAAGGCAGAGGAAGTTGGACAAGGGAGGCAGGACAAAGGAAGTCATGATTCACTGACCTCGACACCGCAGCTTGGTCGAACTTAAGACCGCCTTCATTTCAACCACCTCGCTTCACTGCATCTTACTTCTTTGAGCATCTCGAAAAAAGAAATATCGTATTGAAATTCTCGTCTCCCACTCGCCTGTCTCCTGTCTTCTGTCTCCTCTCTCCATTACAACTGATCTCGAAAAAATCCACCCTGCACGCCACCAGCCCCGACCGCGCGAACCCTCCCGACCAGAAAGATGTGTTACGTACAGTATGTCTACGAAATGTGCATAGTCTGTGATCTGCCACACGAAAAAGTCTTCTGTCGCAGACGCTGCATGAGATTCAGGCAAACTGGACAATGCCTGCGAGCCTTTGACTGGCTCCTTGGAAAACGACCGCGAGAAGACGTCGATCGCTGCACGACATGCGCTGCTGAGCACATCCGTTTAGCTCGAGCTGAATACCGCCGACAGTACCGAGAACTCTTGTGAGATTCAGGGCGGAATCATAGGGCTCATGATGAAAGGGCACTTCGAACCTCAACTCAACATCACTCATTGCGCCATAAGAATGAGATTCACTTCCAAACCCTACACCGAAGAAAGCGGTTCAGTACTGGGCACAAGCAGGGAAAGTACAGCATGGGTAGCTGTCATGGGATATCACATTGAGCAGGTGTGTTTGTGACTGCGGTGAACATAACCACTGAGTCGATTATGTTCCTTGCAAGATCCTTTTTTGGATATGTCAGATATGTTGGATGTGCAGCACTCACAGGGGGCTCACTTCTTCTCCATCAGGGCTTCAATGGATCGAGACTCCCTCACAGTCCTAGATCGCCTCTTAATAGTCGAGGAACCTCCATCCATAATTCCCATCGACGTTCTTCCAGTCTTCATTTTCAAATGCCCTTTCCCAGCCCAGCATAACAGCCAATATTCTGCACGCATTACTCGACACTCCGCAGACCACTTTGTCACTCCTTGCCAGCATGGCCAGATCAAGTAGGTATGCCCGTCCTAGCAACTCTCTAAGCTGCAATGCTTCGCTGGTCGGACTCGTCCTGTAATTCCTGTCATGTCCCTGAATGACCCCGTTCCCTTTCCCGATCTCGCTCCCTTCATCTGGCCTAGCCTTCGTCGGTCTCGGACTGCCTGCCCTCTTTTGTTCCTTTACATGCTCAGGCAGCCCCAGCCCCCAGAAGACGTCCTTGAAGAACCCTCCTTCCCACCCTAACCCTCCACTCGCAAGCTGCTTCTTACTCGCCAACGAAATACGCGTCTGTGCCCTCATCGCTCCGCTCAACTCGACGTGGTCAAACATATCGGCATCATCACTCGCAAGAAGCACTTTCCAGCGTTCTTCCAACGCCTGACCGACCAAACTTCTGGCGCTATCCATATACCTCTCGGGCGGCAGATAACCCCTCTGATAGGCAAATTCGAACGGATGGCAATCGCCTCGTCGAATATGTATCCCCACAAGTCCATTCTCTTCGCTGCCATGCTCGCCCTGACGCAACTTTCTCGCCAGGCTTGACACGTACTCGTCATCCTCTCTGTTGAGCCTGAACAACGCATCGTACCCCTGCCTCGCCATATCAAAGACCTCTCTCTCCGTGTAGGTACGATGAAATGCCGCTCCGAAAGTCCACGTCGATGTTGCCGCCGATACAACCAAGTGCTTCGCCTGATGGGGACACGGTACGCGCTGACTCGTAGGTGGCGGTCTGCACGTTGCCCTAGGTCTCGACGTGAAGAAAGTACTATAGTTCCCGTAGGGAAAGTTCGTGTCGTCGATAAAGAAAGCCCGCCCCTCTCGCTGCGCTAGACTGTACGACACCCACATCCCCAACAGTGCCGAGCCTAGGCCCGCATCTGTCGCGTCCAGTACATATGTCAGGCTTTTCTGACAGATGGGTAATCGTTGCTCACCCGGCAAGGGGCTCGATGCGATCTGCTCCGGCAGGAAATGCCTGGCTTCGGCTTCTGCAACATCGATGTAATGCGGATCAGCATCGTGGTACTCATCGACGCTGTCTTCGGATTGGGGCCGACCAGCGACATGTCTGGCGACCTCTTCGACCTGTGAACATATGTCCGCATAGTCGGTACCGTGCAGAGGGAATCCGTGTTTTTGCGGTATCCAGATCGTCCAGTGATGCTTACCCTGACTGTCCGTCAGGGCCAGTGGTGTCGGATGGTCGGGCAGTTCGGCAGCCTCCACGATCTCGTAAGTCTTACCCAAGGACGACAGAAAGGTTACGTCTGCAAGGTTCCGGATTTTCCGTTTGCTGGGGGCAAGAAGGTAGTACAAGCCGATAACGATGGAGAGGTATATGATCCCCCGAACTATCTTTCGTGAGTTAAGCTTGGGCGGTTTCTTGCCGTGGCGTGGAAGGATGGACGGTAATGAGGGCGATGGGATGGGTGTTTGAGGGAGTAGGCTTTTGATCGAGAGATACCGGTCGGATTCCACGACCTTTAGCGGCTTGGGAGGACTTGCTCGACTGGAGAGAAGCATTTTCTGGCGTGGGCGGTCGTCATGGCTTTGTTGTGGCCGTAAAAGAGTCATTCAGTGGTTGATGGACTGCATTGAGGTTGGATTGTGATGACAGGAGTTTGCGACTGGAAACCCAAGTCCGATGCGTAAAGAGAGCAAGCAAAACCAATGATTGAGATGAATTCTTCAAAGGCGAGTAACGTGGCCAGCACGGACTTGCCAAAGCCCAAACCGTCGTATGAAACTCCGAAATATGCAATATGATGCTTTGGTATCCTATAACATTCTCTAGGTAGGCTTGTAAATGCTTGAGAAAATAGGCCGTGAAAGAATGGACGTGAGTAGAGACCCCAAAGCAGAAGAGATCGAGGCTCGAAGGTGCTAAAGGCGGTCAAAAGGGTCGAAAGAGGGCGTAAGGAAAGGGACAAATCGTGACAGTTTTGGTCCGAAGAGTCGTAGTTGTGATCATACAACACGATCATCGAAAAACCAATCCGGAAACATGACGGAGAAGAAGTGCTGGGCAAGATTGAAAATTTGCGGGAAAGATAACTTCAAGGATTCGGTCCACAACTGAAGGGAACCGGAGATGTTGAGACGTTGTGCCACTTGCGGGTATCCGGAATAGAGGTAACCACTAGCCTCGACCCTAGATGGATTTGTACAGTGCCAGGCGCCGTCACCTTCATCATCATAGACGGAACGAGCAAGTGAAAAGCGGAAGAGGAAGCTGTCAATCAGACTGGGCATGCAAGTTTGGTTAGAGAACATCACCGGCTGTCCTGTCAACAGCCAACCGAGCGTCTAGAAAGAAAATAAGATCTCTGAGAAAAGGGCCACAAGTTCGGGAGGCGGCGGGGAAAAGCAGAAGATGATGGATTCAAAGGTTGCAGTTGGTCCAGAACCTGAAACACCGACAGCATGTTGAAGCTGGTACGGAGTACATAGTACGGAGTACGGATACCTCGTATGTAGATCAAACCGGGTCGACCCCTGGTTTTCCGTGCGCCTCGGGTACGAGCAGCACGGAGCTCATATGAGGTCATTGACGGAAATCTAAATCACTGCAACTGGACAGAGTGATAGACAAATATAAATATAAGAGGACAAGAGGTGGAAACATTCAGTCGTTGATCAGTGAGTGAACAATCAAACAAAAGGACTCGATCAAGGACCGTTGCCAGTCCCGCTGCCCCAAAATACCTATACACTTGCTACTAAAACACTTCTATCGGGGTATATAACCTGATGTCGTCCATCATCTTCCGGTCTCTGGTGCATCAAAACAAAAAAGGGAAATGCTGTCGAAGCTCCTGAAAATCAATCAATTTCCGCCAAAGAAAACCCCATCGAGGAGGCCACCAAAGCGACCATCCTTAATCCACATTAATGTCGTCCTGTCGGGCCTGCCAGTTCATCACTGGCTATCGATTGAAATAAACAAAATCAAGACTGGCACGTCGTCACTCGTAATTTGGGCAAATGAATGAAATCGATCAGAGACCGCCTTTAAATGGGGTCTGTCACTTCGAGCACCGAATCTCGCTCGCGCAAGGAAGCTACCAAAGTGCCCATAGCAGGACCTCCGGTGAAACCGGCACTCGAAGTTCTTCGCGAATGTCGTTGTGAAGAAGATCGTGTCGGCACTCGTGCTGACGCTGATCGTCCTTTGGTCAGTTTTCCGTTTTCGACCTTGTCGCGGATCATCTCATCAAGCATCTTGGACATTTCGTCAACGGTTTTCTTCTTCTTGTCCATGGGCTTCTGTGGGGAGAGCAGTGTCATTGGACTGGTCGTCAAAGGTGAGCGCGGGCCATTTGAGCCTTGCTGACTTGGAATCGAAATGCTGCCCAATTGCGAGCTCGTATTGCTGTTTGTGCTTTGATGGCCCTCTTCATTTCGATGCTGCTTGAATTCACTCGA
The DNA here is from genome assembly GCF_000835505.1 of Exophiala xenobiotica. Classification (NCBI taxonomy): domain Eukaryota; kingdom Fungi; phylum Ascomycota; class Eurotiomycetes; order Chaetothyriales; family Herpotrichiellaceae; genus Exophiala; species Exophiala xenobiotica. Next base: position 4,927,272 of record NW_013562494.1, on the reverse strand, counting down.
CGACATTTCTGGCGTCAACTCTGCTATCTCACGCTTGCGCACGGCCGAGCGAAGCGCTGAGACTGTCTTCTGCAGGTCGGCGATCATGGCATCCTTCTCCTCCAGCTTTCTTAGCACGTCACCGTCGTCGCCAGGGCTTTTGTTAAAAGCCATGGATACTCGGGAATGGCTCGACCGCCGGGCTTGCAGCAGCCTCCTTTCCAAGGTTGAAATATACCGAGTCTTGTCTTGAAGATCTGCTTGCAAGGCCCGAACTTGTGCCTGGAGCGTTGCCCTGCCGTCGCCGTAGTCCCCTCCAGCATCTTCATCTTCATCCGGTATGCCTGGGAATGACAAGTGGGCAGACGCTGATTGCACGTTGCTCAACGATGCTGCAGAAGGGTGACGCTTCAGGCTCGGGCCGACACCCAGAGTAGACTGACTAGCTGATGATCGCACAGAGCGGGAACCAGCAAATTCGGTACCTCCAGAGAGCCGAGAGTGCATCCCTAATGCTGATACAGTGCCGCTATTGACGCCTGTAGATTTCGAGCACAAGATCAAGCGGTTAAGATGTTCAATACGCTCTTTCAGAGCGGTCCTCGCAAGCTGCATCTCTAGCATTTGTTCTTCATGCCGTTGCTCAGCTTCCTTTTCCAGTTGTCTTTCTTCCTTCTCAGCCGCTGATTTCTGCTGCCCTTCGAGTTGAGCTCGAAGGCTCTGAATTTCGGTTCGGTACCGCTCAAGGAGACCCGAGTTGACACCACTGCCCACTTCTTCTGCGGCCTTCTTGGCATGACTGACAATGTTGTTCTTTGCTCGAGCGGCAAATTTGAGGGTATTGAGAGTTTCTCCTGTATGGTTGTTCCCGGCTACGGTGAGACCCGCTCCAATCTGGATCGTGCACAGGATAGACACCAAAGAATTTCCAGACAGTGCCGGCTGCAGGAGGCGGGTCAGTTTGCTGTCTCTGTATGGCAGGTGTTTTCCATCTTTGTCGGTGGGATTCCCATTCTTGTCCTTGTTCCCTGACAGCTTAGCAATAACTGTGCCAAGGGTAAGCAAGGACTTGTTGATGTGCGCTCCTTCAGCACGCCGTTCCTTATCTTCAGCTGCCCTTTCCGAGCCAGCCAGGTCAATCAAGCTAAGGGTTGACACTCGTACACCACCAGGAAGCATCGCTACTCGCTTGCCATGCTCATGCATCGCTCCGGAGCCAGGAACTCGTTCTCGACTCTCCACGACGATCTGTACCACCGCGTGACTACGCGAGCTTCGGGAATTGTACTGAGTGCTTCCTGTCCGCCGTGCGGTGTCTCCTCTGTGGATTACACGAAGCAGTTGCGTCGGGCTTTGCACAATCTCCTCCTTCAAGGGTGTGGCGTAAACGCCCCGTTTGCTGTCTTCGCGCAATTTGATTTCCTCTTGCTGCGCGCCAGGTCCACCTCCTACAGGCGCAGCCAGTAGATCATGAATCTTCTCATTGTAGATTTCAAGATAGCTGACTCGTAGGAGGAATTCTCGATGTGGAGTCTCTCTGATATAGGAGAAAATATCAGTGATCGCGAGAGGTATAACACCAGGGCTTGTCATTGTGCCTTGCATCGAGAACGTTTTGCCCGTCCCTGTCATGCCATACGCGAAGACGGTCCCGTGGTAGCCTTCCATGACTCGACGCACCAGTCGTTTGGCGCCTGCATCGTAGACTTTTGCATTGTCGTCATGTGTAGTGAAGACGTTGTCATAGTGGTAATCTCCGCCTTCCTTGCCCCGATAAGCGACGAGGCTTCTTCGACCATCCACCATCCATTCTCCCTCAGACTGGGTATTGTTTGTGGTGCCCGGATCTGGTCGGACACGGACGCTGACGAGGACATTCCCTTTCGATTCCTTTCCTTTAGAGTTCCGCTTTGAATCAGCCAATGCTTCATCGAAATCTTTTGAACGACCTCGACCGTCCTCATCACAGTCCTCGATGGTGGTTGCGGTGGTGGAATAGGAGCCGTTGGCCGAAGAGCTCCTGCTTTGTGGAGGAGAGTGCACGCTGGATTGAGCGTCGGATGTTCTCTTTCCAGCTCTTGCAGACACTGTCATTCCATCACCAGCAGAATTCAGCAGACTTGGAGTCTGTGACGAGCGGAAGCCCCCAGCTGTGCTTGCTCTTGGTGATTTTGAGGCTCGCTTTCTCGTTGAATTGGTAGATGCCATCGACGCCGAAGTAGGCGGCCGCGAACTCGCATTTGGTGGTTGAGGAAACGAGCCGATGCTAACAGCTTTACGCACTGACTTGGCGGAGGGTATGCCGGAGGACTTGTCGCCTCCTCTGGTGGATGAAAGGTCCGGACTAGAGGCGACAGGTTGCGATGTAGGTAGGAGTGATGGTCTTGAGGGCGCTTTGAGCCGCGACGGCGTTGATCCAAGACTCTTGCGCGGGGTCTTGCTTGTGGTCATAGGTATGGGAGGCAACGCACCCGTCGGCGGGTCGGCTAGAGGCCGCGCTGAGAGTACGGGTAGAGACATGCTGACCGTGATGTTGGTGATACAGCTGGTTTCGTCAAGATATCTCTCGCCTGCTCATGCGGGGTTCGTGTGTTGAAAGAGTACTCTTGCTGCCTGTACGAGATAAAAGGTTCGCAGTCTGAGGCGCTTTGACTGGCGTCCAGTTGATTGTGTTGCCGAAGACTATTCAAGCACAGACCCAGGTCCGCCGTCTGTTCTTTCCGACTTTGGAGCCTTTAGTCCGCTAAAGATGCGACTGCCCGAACCTTTAACAATGCTCATGTCGAGCGTCGCGACACGAGAGGAAGTTGAGGAGGTGAAACAGCGATCATCTCATCACAACGTGGAGTGTCGATCCTCTGGTATGTACCGGAAAGCTTGCGACCTCTCGGAAGGTAAGTCTTGGAGGATCTTTGGAATGCAACTCGATACGAGTGTTTGCCAGGAGGACGTGATTTTCACCAAAATTGAAGAGGGATACAAGCAAGGAGGCACAAGGCGCAGGAGGATGTCTGCTACGCATTCACAGTTCACACCATTCAGAAAGCAGTTGGATAGGGACCGTGCCGGCGTCGCCGCTAAGAATCTGGGACCCTGGTCGTGATCCTCGTCGGCGGCGTGAATAGGATGAAAAGACACAAGCGCACCGGCTAGCTGCAGGCACTGGGAGAAGCAGATTGGAGGGCCGAGAGGACTCTGCAGAGGGAGGAGTGGATTTTCGCAGGCATTTCTCAGGCTAAGAGGTGCCTGGGAGTCCTTGCGGGTTCCTGGTAGGCCACCGACTTGGCGGGGGCGGCGCCCGTCAAAAATGTGTCAAATTGCATTTTCCCAGGGATGCTCCCTACCAGTGCCTGGGAGCCACTTATCGAGGCAGCTATACCCAAAGGCTCTGCAAACCACTTTCCACGCTGTGTCCCAAGGGTCAGCATTATTTCCAATGTCGACGCTCATTGGCCTTGGGCCCTGTTTTGTCACTTGGGAATTCATCTTCACGCAGGTGATCATCACAACCGCTAGGTGCTCGACATGTTGAGAACGAAGACTCTAACCCACCGTTCGCAAGTCTGCAACAGTCCGACCTTGGGCTATCTGCATCATGTCAAGTCAGTGCAATAGCAACGGAGCCCACTGTGGTGGAAACTACCGCATTCCCCAACTTCTTCTCGACCTTCGCTTATGTCGCCTACCCTTCGCTCTACCAACCCACAAATGTTTTTAACCGACCAGACACGAAAGCAGCCGTATCCCCAAGAGAAACCCAGAACGTACGCCCTGTCTGTCGCCTTTGATCACGCTCATACACAAATTTTCCGTGAAGGTATAGTGCAAGAGTTGGGGCTCCAAGACGAGTGGATTTCGTGATAAACTCCCGGATGGGGTTCAGTACGTCAAGAGCTGGCCCTTCAGGCACGAGCAGAAAGGAGAATTTCCCTACCCCTGTCAACGCCAATCTGAAGGCTTCGATCTAAGGCTTCATCCGACCACATAACCCCTGGCAATCCGCTTGGCTGGTTAGCCATCACTCACAGAGGGAGGACTCTGCTTCAGAACCGAGAACAACCTCATCTCGGTCCTAAGCTGAATCTTTACCTTGTTCAGCATCCAGTCACTGCTTCGTGAGACTGTGGTGCTCAGTTGCGAGCTGGTTACTCCGTAGAGAGCCTCGATACTGTCCATTCTCCTGATCGGGCGATGGAAACTGCGTGAGCCACCAGTTTTAGTCCTTTCATGCGGCTTGCATGTATGCTCCGCCATCAAAGCTTGCGAACCGGGGATGGAGGACATTGATATCGACCGGCGACTTCGATAGGAGAGCTTGAATATGTAAGTTATCTACGATACCCTCCCGAAGTCTGCTTTGAGTCAATCGGCCAGCGGACCCAGAATTCTCCTTTGGGGTCCCTCTAACAATGAGCGAGAAAGAGGAAAGATCAGCTGTTCGTCCTTCCCAATCATCTTCATAATGATGCTACCTTTCCCTGCATGAGGCCGATCTCGAGCTACACAAAATGGCCATGCGTGCCATGCTTTCGTCACAGGCAACCACCCTCAAGTGCCGTAGTGCTGCAAGGAGCAGTGCTATGCAGCCTCCTGCTCAGAATCTAAGTTAGTGAAGCAGAACACGAATGTTGAGTTTCAACTGGGCAAGACCCGTCATATCAATGACTGAGCGACACAAAACTTCATTGGTGTTTTGTTTTCTTAGGTGACAGCTAGCGTGATGGTGGTTGAAGCTTTTCACGACGCTGCCTCAAAATGCAGCTTGTTCGGCATATCCAGCTGTCCACATCTGCCACGCGTCAAAGATCGACCTCTCCCGCGACCACGTATCGTAAGAGACCCAATCAAGCAACCAAGTCACAGCTGTGTCAAGTTCCGACGTCGGCGTGCCGTCGTTTTGGGATTTGCGAACAAGACTGAGACGGAGCCGAAACTCCCGAGATTTCATATTTCAGGGGGGTCCCTCGAGTCCCGTGAGACCAAAAGCTAGTGTGTAGCATGGTTCGAGGTTGATCTGTCCATGTCCAGGTTCATGGTTCGGCCTGGTGTGTCGACTATGTCGGCGCGAATGTTAGGACTGTTTGATATCGATATGGCCATTGCTTCCCCAGAAAGTCGAACCTGGTCGCTGGCTATAGCGCACTGAAAGGAGCATAACCCTTTTCTCCACAGGGGTTGCTATTTGGAATTTAATGGAGTGCTTTGAATAATGACAAGAACACCCAGACTGCAGTTGTTGACAAAAGCAGCCTTCACTCGCAGGTGATTGCAATGCGTCGCCCTCGCCATGGTACTGCAATATGCATGCATGCCGAGAGCAAACTGGACGATCATAACCAGAGACGCAGACTTAATTTGCGTTCGTCTTAGTCAATCCATCTGATATAATCGAGCCTACTCTAGTAACTATACAGTATCTCCGGCAATAATACAGATCGAGCGTGGGCTAGTTTTCCATACCTATCCTTGGACACCTCTACGATCTGGTTTACTGGCTGGAATTGACCATGGCGGCAAGGCTCCATGGTGCTGACCAAGGTATGCTTCGATCCGCAGTGCCGTAGCTCATTGTGCTCGCCATGCTACTTAAAGCTATACACTAGAAGTTCTGTATAGAACCAGTCTTCCAGCAAGACAGACTCAACCCCGTTGTTTTGTTTGCCCATCTAATATTACATTGTACATATGAGCAATCAGAGAGCAAGGTGACCTGGTCTACACCCTAGCTATCTGTTCTTTTTGCTCTCTTCCACCCTCATCTTGTGCAGCGTCTCCGCTCTTCTCCTCTCGCCACCGTGCACCTTGTGGCCTCTCTTATGCTCCCAGAGCCCCTCGACCGCTTTCAGGATGGCTCCACTGCCGTAGGTGCCCTTCATCGGATGCACTTGCTTGCCCTTGATGATGTATCCGTTTTTCAGCTTGAATCCCGCAGGCTTCTTCAGGTCCGCGGTGGTCTGGCCCGGTAATAATGCGTAAGTCGTCGACCCGTTCGGCACATTGACAATCAGCTTTTGCATCCCAGGTGTCCTGCTCAGACTGACTTCGTCCGACACGGGCTCTCCTGTGCGTGCATCCTTCTTTAGACTCGGCACTTCAACGACTCTTAGCTCGGCAACACCGTCCTGCACATAATCCAAGTCACCACCAATCCCGTAGTCTCCTTTTCGAAACTTCTCTCGCCATCGTAGCAGGTACCGCCGCGTGCGAGGAGGATCGATGCCTCGCTCCTTTAGTTGTTGTGATGTCAAAGTGAACAGTTCCTCCCAGGATCCAATTTTACTCTCGTGCTTTGACAGCTCTCGGCCAACGAGTTTGAGGAATGTAGGGACGTCCGGGACGAAAGGTGTGGGAGGGGGAACGCGGCCGTTCTCAGGGAGACCGCGGTGTAATTGACGGCGGCATGGTGTGCAGATGTAAGATTGTGGAATTGACGCAGATGTTAATGGTCGAAGGAGGGTTGTGAGGATGGAGGAGGTGGTTTGGGGTTGTCGCGTGATCATATTTGTCTTTTGTTTGGCCAGACGATATATACACAGATCGTTAAGGTGGGCGCAGGAAGAGGAGATAGCGTTACGAGCTCCGCGAAGTCATTGTCGTTGGGTTTGGAGTTGGAGTTGGACAAATTTCTTTGCTGTCGAGACTCTGGCTAGCTGGAACTTTTAGCCTCTCGCAGACTGATGCCAAGATCAGTGAACCCCTTTAAGGCTTAGTGCGTCTTTTGATATCCCATAACCCTTACTCCGTAATGATCAGACCTCCGGCCGTAGACCTTTAGGGACCCAGGTCGGTTAGTGACTCAGATTTCGAAAATATGTATCTATAAGGTAGGAGGATCCTAAAGTAGCATCGACTGAACCGACTCTTTAGCTTTAAATCAGACCATACTCCGTATTAACCCACAACACCGGCTCTCCTCAACCAAAATCACCTGTAGTAGTGCTCGTTCAGACACCGACTCCTCTTATGTGCACTTCCAACTCAATGGGATGCCTCATTTCCCGGGGGAAAATAGTGCCTTCATCTTGGCTGGGAAACATTTATTTTGACTGCATCTTTTTCATCATTTCAGCAGCTTCGAAAGAATACTTACATTTCATCCTCAGCGCCTCACCGTAGCGATGCATGATCAGTGGGAAGGGCATGCAAAGCAATGTCAGAAATGCTGGTATGGAGCTCGCCCAGTGGATCCGGAGATTTTGGTACATCTGGTTGCTGAAAAGTGGAAACGCGGCACCGACGATGGCGCGGAAGATTGCTGCGGCCGCGAGAACGGAGGCTGCGTAGATGGTGTAGGAATCGATGAGATAGTTGATAAGCGGCATGATGACAAGGACACAGCCAGCACCAAAGGGGGCCGTGAGGATGATGCCAACAGACCAGTGAATGCTGGGGTAGTTGGTCCATGCAAAAGCGAACATGCCGACAGGTAAGGCAATAGCACCGACGATGGCCGGTGGCAATCGAGCTTCGGCGGTAGCTTTCTGAGACAAGAATAACTTCATGTAACGTCGATCATTGTCGTAGATGGAATACACCACTCCCAGTAGGAATCCAACGGCAATACCTAGGAATGCGAGGCCTCCGATCCCTTCGCTCCATTGCCGGTCTTGGTTGTAGACAACAGGCATGGCACCCATAAAAAGATAGACTGTGCCGTAAATGATTGCCATGTAGGTCGAGGCTACGAACACGATAGGTTCCAGAAAAAGTAAAACCCAAGGTCGTACTAGAGCTCTCTTGAAGACTTCGGAAGGTTTCTTCTTTCCCTGGCTTTTTTCAAGAACGCTGATATAAATCTTGCCGTCGGCTTTCGATAGGTGGTTTGCTCTCCTCATAAGCAGCACTGGTCCGTATGTCTCGGGGACGAAAATGGAACCCAGAATACCTATCATTCCCGGTCAGCACTGGCCAATGTTCCAGGAAGAAGAGATGATGTCCAAAGTACCTATGATTCCTACTAGAATACAGCACACCCCTTGGACCCACCTCCACCCAACATTCTCGGAGATGAACCCGCCCATCACGGGGCCAACAACGGGCCCAAGAAAGGGTGCGACGCAGTAAATCACCATGGCAAGACCTCTCTGAGCCGGAGAAAACATATCCGCAATGGCGCCCCCGGAGTTAACAAGAGGTGATCCTCCAAAGGTGCCCGCAAGAAATCGCAATATGAGGAGTGTAGTGATGTTTTGACTTCCGGCAGAACCTCCGATGAAGGCCACCATGGATATATGAGAGACAATCCAGAGAAGCTGTCTTCCATAGAGTTCGGATCTTCGAAGCATCGCTGGCGGTCAGCATTCCAGTTCTATCTGCATATGCCTGGTAAAAGGAGACTCACTAACAGGAATCATTAGCCTGTTGATCTGGAAAGTGGTCTTAACAAGTACTTACCAGAGGCCCCCATAAAGCTGGGCCGATGGCAAACCCCAGTACATAGAGGGAAACCCCCAGTACAAAGACCTCGGAGCTGATATCAAAGTCTCGCATAACCTCGTTGGAGGACTCTGAGTATGCTGAAGACGTAAGGGTGACGGCGAAGACGGACAAAGTCGCAATGGCTGTGATAAGGCATTTCCTGAAGTGAGACCAGTTCATCGGGTTGCCAGGATCGTTTTCTCGAAATTCAACCACAAATGGATCTTCCTCGGTGCCTTGACCATCATAGACATAACTTTCATCAACTCCCATGTCGGCTTCTGCCTTGGGTTCGGCATGTAGAGACATGCTTTTGACGACTCGTAGTGGTAGATGACTTGTTTAGGGTCCCGGAAATTTTTTGCAGGAAAAAAGGGATCGGATCTATAATATTAATCACGCAGTCTACCAGAATTACCAGCGATTTAAGTATTGGTTCCAGTTCGGAAGAATGTATCGGAGAAGCAGAAGTGGTTGAGGACGGCATTGTATTTCATTTGCCACTAAGACCGAGGCCGCCGGTGATAGGTATTCTATGGGTTAATACAGAAAGAAGAAGGGTTCTTGGGAGGAGACACCGACGAGGCGAGTGTTGTTCTGAATGGTCAAGCCCACTGTTTCTTCCCGTATAGCCAATTACAGACCTTCCCGACGAATCTCGGCCGGAGCACAATATGATTGGCTTGTGACGTGCATCCCGAGTACCAAGTATCCAAGGAAGGTGACAAATTCGATTTCCTGAATGTTAGGATGGAAACATTTTCACGAACAGCTTAATCGGAGTGATGCCGATACCATGACTGCAAATATCCAGCTTGAGGAGGATCAAGCCGAAGTTTCGAAGCCACTACGCAGGCAGCGATTAAGAATCGCAATTGCTTGTCAATATTGTCGCTCCAAAAAAGTGAAATGTGACGGTGGACGTCCTGGTATGCTGGTCCCTACTAGTCTAATCACCATCCTTGATTCAGGCTCACATGGGACTAATGTATGTTATATCTGCAGCATGTGCCCGGTGCCATGGAGGACAAAAGACATGTACCTACGGCCGGGATAGCTTCATCGACAAGCAACAATCCCGGAAAGGAGCTCTGAATAGACACCCACAGCTCATCCGCCCTGCGCCCATATTGCGGCCAGACTTGGACGCTCAGAAAGCTCACTCGCTCGAGTCTCCGTTGCCAATCGAGTCTTCCTCAAGGTCGAATGACTCGCATCATGAACACGACCAGGATCTCGAACAGAACCCTAAGCCGGCTCACGACGATAATCCTACATACTACACCGCACACGGGCAGTTTGCTGATCAAGTCGCCGCCGCTATAGATGCGAGAGCAGGTGTCGTCCCAGCTACAACTTCGACCCTTATCCCGTTTATCAATGCGCCTCTGTTTGGAGAGATCGACCTGGATTCCCCATTCAGTGTTCTCGATCTTGCTGTTTATTTGCCTCCCCAGGCACATGCTGATACCCTTGTCGATATATACTGGGAATACGTGGATCCTGTGGAGCCCGTCTTGGACCGGGAATGCTTTTTCGACAACTATAAAGCCGCGTTTTGCAGACAGGGTGCAATATTCCTAGGGGACCGCGAGGTTTGGCTAAGTATAATCAATCTTGTTTTTGCATTAGCAGTGCAGAGACAGGAATCTATCCCCGTGCAACAGCGAAATCAAGAAGGAATTTGTTATTTCCAGCGTGCCAGAGCTCTCCTCCGTCCGGAAACAATTCTATGGAAGCCTGGGTCGCCAGAGCTGGTTCAGTGCTTGATCATTATGAACCGGTTTCTCCACTGCACCAACAATCCGCAAAAGACATGGCTGACGGCGGGTTTGGCGATGCGAATTTGCCAGGGTATGTATTTTCATGCTCCCGAGACCTCTTCTCGCAAAGAAAGGCAGCTGAAACACCAAGTCTGGGCCACCTGCCTTGCCATGGATCGGTAAGCTCCACGAGCCACAGCAATGAAAACACGTCCCTGTTGATAATTGCTAAGTCAAGATTAGATGCATTTCATGGTCACTTGGTAGGGCATCAGCACCGTTTCTAAACATCTTGCCCAACACGCCTGATCCCACATCTTTCAGCGGGGAAGATACCGATGACTTTCTGAGGTCAGCGGAACTTCATGGAATCGGCAACCAGATTCACTTGGCACAGATACAGACTCAGAATAGTCCGGGTGGGAGGTTGGGTCTGCACCGTCCGTATCAACAAGCCGAGTACCATGTGACGGCGGTGCAGCTAGATTACTGCCTCAATAGATGGGAAAATGGCCTACCTAGTGACTGGAAGTTGGAGAGCATTCAAAAAGTCGTCGACAGGACTTCTCGATCAAGACGGTATGTGCTTCATGTTCGGTAAGCAAGCATGCAGATTTGTGAAAGTAGAGGACACAGACTTTCTAATTTATCCTCGGTCCTGCTGATTCCCGTATACCAGGTTACTTCATTACCGAATTTTTCTGTACAGGCCCATGCTTGCATGCTTCTGCGCGATGAAATCCGACACGGCAACTTCCAACATTCCCAGCCTGGGGGATCGGCTTGTCCGAGAAGGTGCCAGAATGTGTATCGAGGCAGCGCAAAGGATGACGTCGTTGGTTGTCGAGACACTGGAGCCAGACAAGTCAACAGGTCTCTTACCTTGGTGGCTCCGAATTTATTGTCTACACATTGCGGGCACCCACCTTTTGGCTGCCATGTTTAGGTCAGACCTGTTCACTGACAGTGTGTTGCAATCTTGGGACAACACGTTGTCGGCCCTCCATGCCCATGAGCACCTGAGTTCATATGTCCAACAGTGCATCCGGACATTTGAGATGCTCTCCACAAGGATCCTGGACACACGACATCCCAATACAGACGGCAGCCACGGCAATGGAGATGGAACACGGACGCAAGGGGCTTCAGACGTCTTATCTGACGATATTTTTGGTGATATCAACTTTGATTTCGATAGCTTTCTCTTTGGTACAAGCGATCAGCTTGAGACACAGCTGACAGGGTGAAGAATGAAGATGGTGCGTGGAAGATATACTCGAAGAGTCATCGGTATTAATGTGTAAGTTGGAGTTGGACAAATTTCTTTGCTGTCGAGACTCTGGCTAGCTGCAACTTTCGGACACCGTAGATAGATGGTAAGGCAGAATGATACGCCAAGAGCCTGGGTCATCCCTACTAACCGAGCTAATCACCTGGCCCCCCGGTTGGGGGAGGGGGTGGGGGCCGCCTGGCCTGGTAACTACCTACTACTGTGAGTACAATCACCTGCAACCATGACAGGGAGGTGGTTCAGCTCTCCCCAAACCACCTTTTTACATGCGACCTGCATAAGCGCACTGCGACACGACCTTACTACCGCGATGATTGCTCAGAACTTTCGTCCGAGGCCACAGCATGGCAATCACCACTGTCATTCAGCCTGTGACAGTGTGTCACGAGGGTGCCAGTGCTCCAGGCAAGAGGCAACTGGCGCATTCCCTCTGGGCAGTGTTGTCTTGCAACCTTCTGACTGGTGAGGCCCACCGAGGTGTAGCCACGCTGCTACTCGTACAGGCTTTCTCATTTCTGTTCACTCAGCCCTCACATCGCTTTCGACCTAGTCTGAGTCCGCTGCCATAACACATTGACTTCACAGCGACGTTTTACGGCTTGGGTATTGAGACTACTTGAAGTCACTGAGTGTTCTTCGTCTTGGCCGCTGCAACTTCCCCGGCTACTGTGCTGCATCTTCTTCGAATATGACTACATACATGCTTTCAATTCGCTATATCAGATTTAAGTCGCTTACGCAACTTCTGGACGCCAAGTTTGGCAGCGGCAATTGGAGAGCAGAGGTAAATATTTCAATTAATTGAAGACATCGCGGATCACTTAAGATTATAGGTATTGGATGACACATGCGTAGTCACCGCTCCGGAAAGGCTTTCAGATGTAAGACACAGATTTTTTGCAAATCATGTGGATGCCAATAACGCTCTATTAGGAGGACTTGCGCTTGATTGAGAGTTACAGCTTCCGAAGAGAAGAAGCTGCCTTCGCGCGTGTAGGATCCCCTACATGATTGTGAGATGCCTTCTTGACGTCTTCTTAGAGACTTCGTATTTAAAAGTCTCTCTGGAAAGCCCCAAGAGAGTTACAGGAAAAGCGACAAGCACGAGTCCATCGTCCCTAAAAAAGACACACGCCGCAAGTCACAACGCGAGGCCACAACCCAGACCCCCACCTCCGAAGCAGCTGCGGCTTCGCACGACAGGGCGAAAGAACGAGGACACCATGCATCTCCAACTTTCCGCTGGTCAGCTCAGGAGGCGCTGCTTCCGCATTCAAATTGCCGTGGCCTGGCCTGAAAGTGAACGCGGAAGCTGAAATATCCCCCATCTTCATTGCTGAAGAGAGCCCCCAAGGAATCGCGGCACTATCCTGGGAAGATTCACACTTGGCACAAGGCGAGACATCCACCATTTACAGTGCCAAAGCATCTCTGGCTTGGACGTCACACGAAGGTTTGGAGAGGGGGGCATCGACAACTATCAAAGTAAGTAAAGCTCGTCCTTTATGTCTTCCAGGTGCAGTTGAGCGTAGCTTGGTCGCAGGTAGCAATCAAGAAGCTGAAGACAAAAACTCCACTGGAGCAATTCTTGGTTGAGTTTGAGGCCTTACAAAATATTCGCCGGACGAATCACCCCAACGTCATCCAGGTCTTGCAGGCTTTCCGTTGGGAGGAGATGGAGACCCAACCTTTCAATCTAATATTCCCTCTTGCCCTCGGAAACCTCAAACAGGTATTCAGAGGGTCTATTGGAAACGTCCAGATCCCGAACTTGGCACAAGATTTGTGGTCCCAGTTTGAAGGCGTTGCCGGTGGGCTCGAATCTGTCCACATCAAATGCCATACGGTACACAGAGACATCAAGCCTTCCAACATTCTCATCTACAGTGAACCTGGTCATCCAACAATTCTGGCGAAGATTGCAGATTTTGGACTCGCCATAAACGTGGAAAATGCCACCACATATAGCCTGGGGTCCACAGACGCACAATCTGCTTTGAAGTATGATGCACCTGAGATTCTCAAATCAGCACAAGAACTTGGAATTGACCCGCTGCAAATACCCAGCCCAGGTTCCCTTTTACAAGCCGATATCTGGAAACCGGGTAGTGTGTTCACCGAGCTCCTGACTTTCTTACTCCTGGGATGTGACGGGCTGAAAGAGTTTCGGTGCTCTATTACGACGACTAGCGGTGGCTTAACATCAGATGCAGTTGGTGATTTTCGATTTCATGACGGTGAAAAGGTGAGCCACAAGTTCTGGACTGTGTATCACGACTTTCTTGTCGCGACACTAGGGCAGAGGAGCTCACGCCCTTTATCAAGGCAATGCTTGGAGAGAGCGGGCACAGGCCTAATGCCACTGCCACAGTGACAACTTTACGTGAAGTATGTTACACTCCATCCTCATGTTAAGCACTAACTGACAGCTGCGTCTCCGAAAGTGCTCCAGCTGTGTCTTCTGGGACGGTCAGAGAGCCGTGCGCTTTCTCCGCTGAGACCAGGTCCCCCGCCCACCACCTATCGATCGATTCAAAGAAAGTATTGAAGCCACCCTTCAATCGAAAGTCTCTTGGTGGCCACTGAGTCAAGGTCAACAGACCTGTCAGAGGGATAGCAGAAGGGTTACGTGGAAGGTGTGTATCCTGGATCCCTACAAATCTGTAAATATTGACTTGCCCAAGTGGTGCGGCAGCCAACTCGCAGTCGATATCCCCAATGATTTGTTTCTGGAGTACAAGCGAATTTGTATCCCCATCTCGCAACCACCACAGTACTTACCAGCTGCTCCACCTTATCCTGCCTCATATGGCTCGTCCGCTGGTGTCGCAATAGCGATTCAAACACCACCAGTTCCGCTACAGCCCGTTCCTCCGGCATATTTCCCACAAACTCAAAACCTCTCCTATGTAGGAGGACAGACAGCTACACCGATACAGCCCCAAACTCCACCACCTACCCAGCCAAAGGAGCTGTATTGGTGCATCGACAAGGCTTGGTCAGAGATCCCCAAGACCTGTTTATCGGCCATTGATGTCACACGAGTCCATGACGACAAACGGTTATTTCGACTTCTTGTAAGCGAGTACAAGCGCCGGCGAGGCTTTGGCCGATATTTTTCTTGGAAACGTTGTTTAGGAGTTGAATTCATAAAGGTACGCAGCCGCAAGATTGTTCCGCCGCTATATGCTGACGAGCCGGGCCGCAAAGTTCTGCGTAATTAGCGACTCTGACCAAAGTGTCTCGAAACTGAACGAAGGCTTGCCATCACTCGTCAATACACCGCAACTGTATAGCTACAGCTTGACACCTCCAGCCCAAGTTCACATGATGATTGCCAGCGCGCACATTATCGAAGGGCTGATGAAGCCCAAGCTGGTGACGGGAGTGCAGGTTCTAGAGTTAATCCCGAAACGCCTCGATCACCAACACACTTGGAGTCCAGGGACACAGGCATGGGGCATTCGCAGTACGCATGGATGGTCGCTCATAAAGACTGCGGCGTGGTTGTCAATCATCACCGTTATGGGCCTGGCCTTTTTTATCTTCTGGCTGGCCAAGATCAGCAAGACTGACCTGCAGAACGCCGCCGTACCCATGATGTTCCTCGTAACGATGTTGATGCTCGTGATAGGAGTGCCACAATTTTTGAGACGAGGATAGGAGGGATATTGGACACGCAGGAAAGAGGCAATCGCCTGAGGGCCTGCGCAAATGATAAGGCCCGTTATGACCCATCCAGATTTGCCTCGAACAAGCAACTACAGGAAGATTGACGAATATACTCGTTGAATATCGAGAGACTAGAACTCTCAGGTTGAGATCGCACTCATATCATTGGTGCAGCTGTTGGAGAAACTGAGGTAGCTTTTCCGCTTTTTAGTTAATTCATAAGTACTTATACCAGGAGGACGGGCTGCACCAGCCTTTTCTAGCCCCGTTTTCAATGCCTTCATCTCATCTGGGTACCCAGGTACTTAGATTCATGCGTTCCCTGCCGCGGTCGTGCTGCTTCCCGTCTCCATCTACAGGCCCTCGCGTTCATATCCTCCTTTCTGACCTTGAGGCATGTCTCGTTATCCCGCATCTGTTGGTTCGAAATCCATGACACCTACCGTCGAAGGAAAGAGCGCGGCGCGTGTTGTGGGCTCTGGCAATGAATGCAGCACGCCTCCCGAGCACAATAAGTGAATCGAACCTGAGGGAGAATGCTAGATAAGGCCATTGTTGGTATCACTCCATGGTATTCACCTAAGACGAATGCTAACTGTGTATGTAGAAGATCCGGTAGAGCTGCTTGGAGTAAGCATTCGGCGAGGGTGGCAAGGACTCGCCATCGCTAGGCACAGTGTCTTCGTTGAGCGTACCACGCGGCGCACGCTTTACTTGCGGTTGTAATAAGTCGACAGCAAACAGCTTTGTAGATAGCCGCTGCAGAGCGTGGGGCACTTTCAAGCCCTTTTTCTCAAGGCATATATATAGAACCGGCACATTTACCTTCGCAATCGACCACAGGATGCGTACTACAGGGCTTCCCGTCCGCTCAGCCGTACTTAAGCCGCATGCCGATGAGTTAGTAGTTGCGTCGGTGACGAGCAGCGAATCCTCATTGTTGATTGTTTTTTGCTCTTTTTGAATGCTATCGTCGAGATCTTCGAGGCATGGATGGTTTTTTATATATTTTTGGCCCCCAACGATGAGATGAGGCCATCGCGACCATGCGACATGCGACCATGTGGTCAAGCCAGCCTTGTCAGTTGGCAGGCACGTGATATTGGATTAACTTTGAGCCACCGCCAAGAGCGCCTCGTACACCAGCCACCAAGTAGATCTCTTAGAGGTCAAGGTTGCTTTCCGAAACTCCAGGCTTCGACAAAGCAACTCACATCCACAGCTTACCAGACACAGAGCCATCCTCGGCGAATTCCAGTCACAGTGAAGACCACAATGGCGCCTTCGTCGAACGCAGCGTCACCGCTTATGCCGCGGTCACCGTCAAATATCAACGCGAATATGTCACCATCACGAGCCAAATCATTAGCGATGAGGAAATCCATATCTAAACCGCATACTGCGCATTCACAGCCTCCGCCCAGGCCACCTGCTGACTTCGATATGGCCGAACAAATGAACGAAGAAATCAGCAACAAGTATGTCAAAGGTCCGTCAAACCGGCTTCACGCCTGATGACGAGCTGCTAACGCTCCTTGCAGGCAAGAAATTGGGTGAAGGAACCTATGCTATTGTCTATAAGGGTCATCTGAGGTCAGATCCTCACAAGCTTGTAGCGATCAAGAAATTCAAAGTCGACCCTTCACAGCAGAGGGAAGGACTGAATGTCGACACCATCAGAGAAATCAAGTACCTCCAAGAAATCTCCCATCCAAGCATTGTCGCCTTGCTAGATGTGTTCTCGTCAAAAGACCAGAATATCAATATGGTCATCGAGTATTTCCCCAATGGCAACCTTGAAGAGCTGATCCGCGATAAAACTGTGAGTTACGGTGCTGCCGATGTCAAAGCCTGGATGGGCATGCTGTGTCGAGCGATATACTACTGTCACTCCAACTTCATATTACACCGCGATATCAAGCCGAACAACCTACTCATCGCAGCCGATGGCGAAGTCAAATTGGCCGATTTCGGTCTCGCAAGGTCGTTCGGGGATCCGAGATATCAGATGACTTCAGCAGTGATCACATTATGGTATCGACCACCGGAGCTGCTCTTCGGTGCACGGCAGTACAGTGGTGCCGTGGATATCTGGAGCATCGGCATGGTCTTCGCGGAGCTGCTGATTCGCCGACCGTATGCAGCAGCCGACGTAGCAAATCAGGAAGTGCTGGCCACTGGTGGCGGCACAGTCGCGCAACTCGATAAGATCTGTGAAGCCGTTGGAACACCGAGTGAGGAGAACTGGCCTGGCGTCTCAAAGCTCAGAGATTACTTTGAGCTGGAGAAAAAGATCCCAGTGAGGGACAAATCGTTTTACACAGTCATGTTCCCTACGGCAGGGTCCGTTGGTGTCGATCTTCTTATGGCCATGTTGAAGCTCGACCCGCGAAAACGAGTGACTGCAAGAGGGGCTCTGGAGCATGAATGGTGGCAAGTCGATCCGAGACCAACCGATAAAGAAAATCTGCCCAAGCAAGGTGGTGGCGCATCGAAGATGGCTGCTGCTGAGGCTGCTGCTCCTGGAGCTGTAGTCAACGAGAACAAGTTCAAGGGCGTCGCAAAGAAACTTGATTTTGGTGCTGCAAGAAAGTGAACGACTGTCAACGAGACGCTAGGAACCTAGTCGGACCTTCCAAGTCAAAGATGTTGACTCTGGCCTCAGCTTCGCGGTGGAGTCCACTGAAACCACAAAGGCTCTGAATTCACAGTATCCACCCAATTACGAGCCCGGTGAAGCCAGTTCTCCTGGATTTATCCAATCTTCAGCTAAGGCCACGAGTCTTCGGTGGCAGCCTTGCACCGTCGCAGCCGGTGGCTTGACCTAGTGTGTCCGTCAGGCGGGCCTAATTCCACTCTCAGTCGACCAGCACCAAGTGATCACTTCATCAATTTGCCGTCACTACCCAGCCAATGACCTAGCCATTCTACCTGCGGCTGCGCTCTCAAACCCCTCGAAACCCTGTCGAAGGCCCCAAATATCACTACAACACCCACCATCGCACCTCCTCGTCATAGAGTGCGTGGCCGCCGCCTACTCGGCCTGCTTCGCCACCGTCTTCGCTCGCTTCCAGCTTGAATTTGACATCAAACGTCGACGTTGGTCAGACATCAGCACAACCGCAAGCAGCCATAACCAAGTCTGTCGTTGTGCATAAGCCAAACGTGGTCGAGATTCCGGAAGGCGGTTACGAGACAGCGGGTGATCTCGTTGCCGCCGTCGGGAAGAAGAATACGGAACTTCTAGGTTCGCGTGAGCACCTAACCTACACCATCTCGCAAGACTTGGCAGAAACTGTGTAGCCTGCCTCTCAGCCAGACCAGCATAACGATGGGAGAGTCTCGGTTCGAATCTATCCCTTTGACAAGCACAGACGAAGGGCGCCTGAAGACCCAATAGGGACACAATAGCTATTGGCTTCATCATGGAACGAATTTGCCGGCACAGTCGAAGTATAAGAGACGTGGTTACCATGGGGGTACTCGGGTCGGAGAGGGTCCTTCACATATCTTTTGCTCGTCCATGGCCTTAGCCGTTCACAATCTATCACTCAATGTCTGTCGATCATCACTCAGCCAGGCATGCGGTATACCTACCTGCCCCATGCAGCATGGTACACACGGTAGAGTACATGTTGCCAAGCGCACCGGCCGTCTCGTGTGCCAGTCGTGACAGGAAGTTGTCGAATAGCACCAAGTAATAGTGCAACCCTGTGTGAGGAGATGCGGATATCTACATGGTTGTCTTTTCTTGACTGATAGCTATATCTCGAGAGAAACTGTCGGGAGGCTGTTGGAAGTTGGTACAATAGCCCATATCCCTTGCATATATTGCAAACCTACCAGCAATATTGACTACCTATCGTGGTAGGATGTCTTTTCCTGGATTCAACCAAGGCGTCATGACTCGAAGTACAAGGATAATCGCAAGATTAAGATGGACTAAATGGTCACGCGCGACACGAGATTCGGGTGCTTTACACGGTACAGGTTGGGGGGCAGAGTCGATGGACATGGATCACTGGCTCACGTGACATTGCGAGGAGATGACCTAATCAACTCGTCCACCTCCGATAAAGGTTATCTACACGTGATATGGCTTGGCACTCTGGGCAACCCCGAGTTCAGGAGACGTTGCCTCTGGCTCCGACGTCGAAAGGGGGCTTCACTCCGCCCGTCAACTGTACCACCAAATTCAATACCTGTCAACATTTCTGTCACTCTACTTCGCGGCACGACAAGAAGCGGTTTTATCATCCAAGCGACCTTACAGCTTTGTTCAGGGAAATCTGTCCACTTTCCAACAGACGCCCAGCCATCGTACAAAAAGGACCGAGGAGCCTACTCCGTAAACTTCAAAAAGCATATCAGGTCCAACTGTTAACATCCATCAGTCAAACAGCACGACGCGACGCTGTTGAACGCGTCTCACATCTGGTCACGAAACAATCCTGTCCATTCCCCTCCAAGTCCCGCATCATGGTGAGTAACCCGTCGGATCCTCATCCGCACATCATGGGCGGGTTTTTCTGGATGGACGCATTTTTCCTTACTCACGAGTTTTCCAGGCTCAAACTCCCACCCAACGCCGCGCCAACGAAAAACATGCCAAATCCGTCGAAAAGCGCATGGGCAAGCCCGAGTCGAGCTTCAAGAAGAAGGAAACCAAAAAGTCTCCCGTCGGGGTTGCCGCTGTTGGTACGACCAATTCCACTGATTCTCGCTTCGTCTGACCAAATCTAACCTCCCTACAGTCCTCCTGGTCTTCGTGGTCGTCGCCCCACTCTTGATCGAGCAATTAAAACTTCTCCCGCAGGGCTGGAACTTCATCATGAGTCTACTGGCCAAGGTTGGCTTGGTGTCGAAATGAATTGAGCGCTGCAACGACGGACCTTTTCTTCGTCAAACTGTTTATCTGCGGGTCGAGTGCTCGAGCTCGCGGAGGAATCCGGCTGGAAATTCGAATGACTGCAATCGAACGCCAAATGAATGGCGTGTGAGCAAGCCTCTTTACCTGATGGTGCTAGAAAATACTGTACACATTAGACTAAGACTATCAATAGTTGCACAGGCTATGCACTCTGTCTCCAGACGACCGCCCACTGACAGCTTCTTTAGTAAGGAATTCCATTCGTCAGAAGCTGAAATTCATCATAGACCTTGGTCGTCACGTTCGCGGCACTCTTCTTGATGCATCCCAGCATGAACTCCGCAGCCTCCCTGTCCGATTTCTCTAAAACAAATCGATTTTTGAAGTTCCGCATGGTCTCGGGCTTGAAGCAGGGCAAGCCACTGTCCAGCATCAAGCTGACGAGGTGGCTCAATTTTTCGCAGTATTGTCGGCTGCACAGGAAGGCTTTGATGGTGAGCTCCTCGAACCACCGATATGATTGGGAAGTGTTCGGGTCATCTCCGCCCATGACCGCAATCATTTCCGGAGTGAGCTTGAACGGTGCACGTTCAAACTTGACGCCGCCAGGTGCAATATCGAAGCAGAAACCGAAGTCGATATGCAAGATATGCCCCTTGTCGTCGATCATGATATTTCCATTATGCCGGTCCTTGAATTGAAGGAGGTAGCTGATGACGGAATATGCTGCCATACTTTTGACGAATTCGCTTCTTGCTTCCTGGTAACGGATCGAATGCTCGCCACCGTACTTTGTGATGAAGTAATCGTGAAGACCATTCACTGCCTCACGTCCTAGCATGTCACGACTGATCGAGTTTGGCAGAACATCAATGACACCGCACCCGGGTGCTGTTGCAGTCACCCGGTATGGGAAGACGTACACGTCGAGGCCCACAGAGTTGAAAATACCACGGAAAGCCGCGATCATTTGCAATGCAAGGACATCCTGCCGGCAATCGTCTCCGACTTTGAAGATGGCACTCTGCCACACCTCGTATGTCCGTGGGTTGTCGTCCAAACCAAGGTCGGAGAGGTCAGCAGTATTCTGCCGACTGTGACCTCTGCGTGGAGCTGCAATAGTCTTAAGAGCGGTCTCAGGATTTGCAGTTGGGTCGTCTTCCGAAAGTTCTCTCGTCTTGCGGATTCTGAATGTCGCCATGTACGGCGCTTTGGCGTGCGATTGCAGAGGCTTCCCCGATTTTCGATCAATGCCAACAACAACACCGTCGGGATTGCTGGGAAGGTATACGCCTACTTCCACCTTGATCTTGCGGAGCTCTTCTTCGATTTTGGCTTTCTTTTCTGGCTTGCTCTTTTTGATGAATGGCTTCAGCTTGCCAGATACATCAGTGACCTCACCAAAGAAATCAAATTCTTTCCGATAGAAGTCTCTATCAGCACCGGAGAAGCTGGAGATCAGACTGTTCGTGACCTTATCGAGCGTAGGCTTGACAGGATCTGGTTCTTGGGACTCTTCATCCTTGTAGGCGTTGGCTTTCATATTCCAGATGATCTGATGGGCAAACAGTTGCGAGAACTTCCCGGTCTCAATGATATAGCGCTCAACGTAACCCAGAGCGTCGTATCGTAAGCTCTGTACAATCTGAGGGACATAAAAGAATGTCACATCAACAGAGTGGCTCTCAAGCGCCCGCATACCGTACTGAAGGACGAATGGATGGTTTCCGAAGGCAGGCAGGAAGTAAGTGACAGCCTGCATGGGGTTGACTGGTGCCCAGTATAGCAGATATTTCAATTGAACTGACACATCCGAAGGCAATTTGTCTCCGAGCAGAAGATCGATGGCGTTGGGCTCGTCTAAGGCTTTGTCGGTATAGCCCAGGAGCAAGGACCGTACGTCGCGGCGAAGCTGCTCACTCGGGAATCGAGTCACGAGTTGTATCGCCAGGGACGGGTTTTCGAACCAAGCAGTGCGAGCGTAGCTGGCGATCTGAGCATCGGCGTGATTGTGATGACCTGCGTGGGCGAGAGGCGCAAGCCAGACATTGAGGCGAGAAATCTCATTGGCCAAAAGGGCTTCAAGGAGATCTTGCTTTTGCTGGGGGTCCTTTCTTGATGCAGCAGCTGCTAGAACTGGCTGTCTGGTACCCTGCAGCAAGGTCACCACATCCTGCATTACTTGGACTTCAGCCTTCAGCTGTAACCGGTTCCCACCAAAAGACCAAGCAGGCGGGTGGGAAAACCACTGAAGGCCTACGGAGAGAATCAAATCTCTCAGTTTCCACATGTATAACTTACTAATGCAAGTGCTGGACTTCACGATTCGCAGCGCAAAGTGAACCAGGGAGAAGTGCATCTCCCGCATGAGAGGGTGTCCTTTGATTCGCACGAAGGCCTGCAAAGTGCGCTCAAGCATGCGTATGAAAGTCCGCTGGGTATTTGCACTTCCAAGCCTTATCGAGTTGAAATGGCTTTGGAAAAACTGAAGCAGTCTGAAGTGAGGCGAGATAGTGTTGTGGGCGATTTGTGCTTGCTTCTGGATAGCAGCTCTGTCGGTCGGCGCAAACTCTTCCTTGACATAGAATGGGTCATGATGTCGGAAACTGGGGCTGAAAATCCCATGCTTCCTGTCGATAGTCTTCTCCCAAGCTTGGGCGGCTTCCGTTAGAATTCTTGGCTCCATTCTGGGATTCTCGTGGATAATACCGAGCCAGAGAGAGATGCCTAATTTGATGGACTCTTTTGTAAAGATGTGGAAAGGTATGTTGACTAGATGATGCACTATCGCAGTTTGCGACTTTTTGCTCTGACATAGAAGAGCAGCCGCACGACGAAGGACGTCTTTTACTTCGGAAGTTTGCACAATCGCTTTATGTTCTGTCCGTTTGTGCAAGTCCAGGAGACTGTCCCTCAGCAGGTGCGTGCTATCAGCTTGACGTCCATCGAAGGATCTTCGTCCGGTGGCATTGTCAAAGTGGACATTACCAAGCTGATGGTCAGGAATCCCTGTGAACCGATATTCTTGTCGGGTCGTGTATTGAGCCATGAAGTCGGAAGCCATATTGACGTGGATAAAATCGCCTTTCTTGTCGAGGACATTGAGTCTGTAATCCAGGGGAGGAATCATTGAGCCCACTTCGAGTGCAAATGACCTTCCTAGAGTGACATGGCCATAAGCGCCGGTGTCATCGAATTCGGAAAGGTAGGTCTGAAGGAGGCCTTTAACATCCAGCGGCGCCACTGCCATGACCGTGGTCACCCATTTTTTTGCATCGTCGTACAGAGTATTCAAGGTACGCTTTCTGAAAGCATAATCATCTGATAGCTCAATTGTGATCTTGCCCCTGGTGGAAGTGAGGAAAGGTCGCCACTCGTACTCGTCTACATCTGCATCGAGGCAGCTCGACCACATCAGAGAGAGCAGCTCTAACAAGGCGAACAGCGCAGCTTTTTGACAGAGCGCGGACGGAGCAAAGGAGATGATGTGGTTTGCGGCGCTTCTTGCAACCTCCTGCATTTTGCCGCTCCGATGACAACAGCCACTCAGAATTTTAGCCAGTTGTCGAGACACATAAGGGGCGCTGAATTCGATTTCGACTGCGGCAGTTACCTTGGAAGTGTATCTTTTGACGATCTCATTGGCAATGGAGGTCAGACACAGACCCATGTGGCTCGTCTGCGTTGTAGGGTCTGTAAAATAGTCGAGAATTTCAGAACAGCTGCCCGAGGTAGCGCGAAGGCTCTCAACAAGGAACACCGCATTCAGGAATACTACTTTCTGATAGCTCAACTGCCGTATGTCGGACTCTCTGTCTGGAATGACGGCAATGAGATTCTTCTTCTGATCTGCTGCATGTTGCGGGCTCATGCCTCGTCGCAGAACAGTGTTGAGTTCAACGTCTGATTCTAGGAGTTCGGCACGATCGTCATCGACCAGAGGTCTGGAGTTCATAGCTAGCAGGCGAAGTTCATGGTAGTTTTGCTGGCCGATGCGAGACTGCAACGTTATTCCATGAACTGCAATGTTATACCATACTTCACGACCCATTGCCAGAATATCAGGATCTTCGACCAGGCCGCTTTCTTGGGTGGGAGGAGGTCTTCGGAAAGCGATGATAGAAAGCGGCTTCAGAAGAGGTGCTATCTCCTTGGCAGCCTGCTCGACCTCCGCAGACTGCTTGAACTCGCCTTCAACGACATCACCCTTGCTGAGTATTCGTTCGAGGAGGTGCATTGCGAACACCTTGAACAACGGTGATCGATTGTCCAAATTCGAGGCCAGATGCTCTTCGGCACTGCGCACTGCGTTGAAGATAAGAATATTTTCCTGAAGCAGAGCCTCGCGGTGCAATCTCGAATAGAGCCTTAGTAAAGTTCTGAACTCGTTCTCTTTGCCATGAATAGCGAGTTTTGCCGCTTCTTCAATGATGCGGGCGTCAACCATCAAGCTGATCCTTCCCACTTTTTGCACCATCATCATCTGCACCAGTGCTGTTATGCGAGGGTCTTTGCATTCCCTGGCTATGACGACAATAGCATGGGCGACATTTCCGCACACCAGAGACGTCTCTTCGTCGCCGCTCAGTGAAAGAGAAATCACACTTCCAGTTCTCAGTTTTGAAGACGAAGACAGAGAACCATGATGGCCGTTAATGCCTCCGGTCACTAAGGGATGATGCGTCTTTTCTGCTCCCGTTTGCGAGCTCAGAACGTTTCCAAGCGAATAGACGGTGGTGATGACAGCATCTTGAGACAACATTTTCAGTATGTGAGCCAAACTTTGGGCGGCAATCGCAACAGCGGCCGGTGTTGAAGCGCCACGGACGATGAACCGCAAGAGCACACGCGCAAAGTTCGAGGCTTCCTCTGGCATCTGCTTGGCTACAACAGCTAGACTTTTTAACGCGATGTCTGCCAAGTCAGTGTCTGCCATCTGCACCTGGTTTCCGATCGAGTCTTCCAACCAGGTGAAGAGATCTTCAGGGTCCGCGAGGTCGTCGTCTAGGATCATGCAGTGAAGAAAAGCCTCCAGCGCGTATGCTTTAACGGAGAAGGCGAGGCGCTGTTGCCAGGCCGAGCTCAACTGCAGGTAGTCGGAGCCGTCTTCGAGGATCCGGATCTGATCAGTAATGATGTTGACCAGGTACTCAATCATATCTTCGGTAATATCATCGTCACTAGAGCGACCTAGATGCGTTCCGGCAATGTACTGATCGAGGATGTCTCCGCATTCGACAGTATGTTCGTCACAGAGCATTCTGGAAGTGCTCGCCAGCACCAGCTTCATGAAGCCTTTCTGCAACATCATGGCTCCCACAGGAAGACCCTGGGCGGCGTAACGTTTCAAGTATTTCCTCCAGTCTCTTGAAGTCATTTGTGAAGATGTAGACGTTCGAATAGCAGAGGATGCTGTCTCGACCGCGATGAGGAATTTTTCAGACAACGACTCGTTCAGAGTGCGGACCAGCTCTACACGCTCATAGGAGGACCAGAAGTTCTCGTGTGATGCCGCCGCATCCAGAAAGCCGGCCAAGGATACCGCGACTGCAGCCACCTCCTGGGCCTCGTCTTCCTGGTCCTCATCTTGCTCTCCAACACCAACAGAGGCGAGGGCCGCCGCTGATTGTGCCCAATTTTGGATGTATGCCCTGAGGCTTTCTGCGACGGACTGTTTTAGAACTGGGAACCGCAGGCCAAGTACAAGGAGGGCTTTGGTGAGCTCGAAAGTGAGCGCTGTCCATGGCGTTGGTCTGATCTCGTGGAGGAAAGGCGAGGGGGTGTAGAGTTGAGTATGAGCCTCTGGAAGGTAAGCCGCTAATTGCTTGGTGAGACGTTCAGCATGGGACAAATCGTGCAGGTCATGAGCGCTGGCGCAGAGAGCGAGTAAGATGTCGAGCTCACGGGGAGTCATTGATCGCCGGGACGCCGGGGTGATGGCTCGGAGGACTCCATCGAGGACACCATTCGGCTGACTCTTGACAGGAGCGATCCAAGAGGTCAAGCGACGAAAGTCCGCTTCTTTGGTATGGGATCGCTGGGCGGACAGCGTCGCAAGCTTGCGGAAAGCCTGCCGACGCAGACTTCCACGGCCACTGCAGAGAGGTCAGAAGATGACATTTGAAGGACAATGGAGTTACGTACACGTCCATCTAGCCCGTGGCGACCGTGAACTTCACGCAGGCCCGACTTGAGGTCGTAGTGTGCGCATTGTAGAGTCAGGGATAGTGCAGCAAGAAGTGAGCGCTGTTTGATGTTGTCCCTCCAAACCTCCGAGGACACCTGCTTGGCTGACGCTGCAGAGAGCGCTTGTCAATGGTTTAGGCGTCGCGTCGGTCCATCCCGGGCTCACGTGGGTTGGATTATTCGCAGCCGAAGACTTTCTACAACCCCCTACGTGATTTTCCAGCCAAGAGAATAACGATACAGTGAAGCATCATACAGAAGCATTGCAGACTGAGTGCTACCTCAGACGAGGACACATCGGGCGAGCAGCGAGGGGGCTGTTGAGCAGCACCGGCAGTGATGGCAGGGACACAAGAATCTCTCTATCATGATCTGTTCCAAAATGCGTTTGATTCATGTCTTAGGTAGTCTTCGTTTCTCATCAATATTAAATATTTTCCACAGGGCCAGACGGCACAGGGCTATATGCAAGCCACTTGGCTGCAGGGGTCATGCAAGTCTCACGTGAAGAACAGCTTCTTCTGCTTCCTGCCACCGATCGTATTTGCTCCGGGGATCGACGAGAAACTCGCAGCCGCTTTCCTCTTGCTCGCAGCCCGCGTGCCCATGGAGCTTACAAGCGCTGACCTTGGTCGACCAGGTACGGTAGAGACTTCCGGAGAGGCCCGGGAAGAGTCAGTCGAGCTATGCGCCTCTGCAACAGCTTCTCTGATGGTCTGGCGCGACAGACACAGGTCGATATGGCCATTGAAGTCGCGATCATTCGCTGGCTGAGGGAGCTGGCAGATAGGACAGTCCCAAAGCTGTTCCTGCTCGTCTTTGCCCCTCGGTGCGGCGCCTTCATTTCTGACCTGGCCGTGTTTGGCTGGTGAATTGGGTTCACTACCATATTTGTACCGGCCAAATGGTTCGTGCCAATCTGCAGTCGGGTTCTGAGGGTCGTTTTCGTGAGCCTGCTGTTGCTCCTGCTCCTGGCTAAGCCGTTCGAGTTCGTCTATTTCTTCCTGTCGTTCTTGACGCGCGGCTTCTTCAAATTCCTCGTCAGGCCATACTTCCCACTCACCCTCGTCGGTGGCTTGATCGGTCGAAGATGTCTTCGTCATGCGTGGCCGGAAGAAGTCTGGCTTGTCCCTCTTCGTGCTGACGAGATGCGTACAACGGAGACCCATCAAACGAAGCTTGAAATCTGGTATTTCCTTCTCCAATTTGGCGAGCATTGGCAGACTGTAGTTATACAAGTCCTCCGCTAGATGAATGGCCTTTGGAGGTGCAACTTGTCGAGTGAATACCTCGTAGGTATGGAGCTTGACTTTCAGCACCAGGGTACGCCCCTTCACTTGCACACGTGCCATGTCCTTTTCAAGTTCTTCGGCAGTATGCCGCAGCTTCTCTCGGAGCTCTTGTTTACTGCTGATATCACGGAACGTGCTTTCTGTGCCGACACTTTTTCGTTCGTAATCCTCGGCCGGTTGCACAGTCGTCCGACCTAAGCCAAGGGAGGTCTGCATCAGGAAATGGAACGCTTTTTCGCCAAAGAGTTTGTGTAGGTAAGCGCGTTGAGCATATATGTCGCCACATGTCGTGATACCAATGGCATCTAGTTCTCGCTCAAAAACACGACCAACTCCATTGACCTTGCGGACTGGTAGGGTTGAAATGAACGACATGACAGCAGCCCGCTCATTAGGTATCCTGAACTGCCCGTTTGGTTTGTTCTTGTTAGAACAAATCTTTGCCAATTTTGCATTTGGTGCAATTCCGGCAGATATGGTGATCTTGCACTTCTCATAGACTTCTTTTCGAAGCTGTTCGATAGCTGCATCGGGCTCCATATGGTGCGTATCGCAATACTCGGTGATGTTCATGTATGCTTCGTCAATACTAGAACTCTCGAAACGGGGGTCATAATCGGCCAAAATGGCCCTGACTTCTCTGGCTTTGGCCGTGTACTTGTCGAAGTTCAATGGCAGGCATACCAGTTGTGGACATAGTTTCTTTGCCACAAACCCAGCCATGGCACTTCGACAACCATATTTCCGAGCTTCGTAATTACAGGTGGTGAGAACACCTACTCCCACAGCCATAGGTACATTCTTGAGTTCTGGCCTGTCGATCTCTTCGACGGCTGCGTAGAATGCGTCGCAGTCAATGTGAACAACATATTGAGATAGGTCTCTCGACAACTCCAAGGATGCAATATAATCATCTGCGCGCCTTAGATCTGACTTCAAATCGAGCTTGTCTAATTGCGCCTTGTGTTTGAGGATTCGTTCGATCTTTGTAGTCAAGTTCTTGTCTTTGACCTCCTCGTTGTTGAAATACTTCGAACCCTTGGACGCCTCATAGATGATCTCGGACACTTTTCTCTGGTCCACGCCATCTTGTCCAGATTTTGTCAACGAAGGACCAAGTAGGTGGTGCTTTAGTGAATGATGTTGCGAAGCTTGGGGCACGACGTCCGCCTGTGGCGTGAGTGTAGGTGCAGGTTCTCCTCCAGCGACGGTGGCACCATCGGGAATTTTTGACGCGTCCTCTACATCCTTCAAGGTCATCGCAACGAGACCGTTATCTTCTGCATCCTTTCGTCGAGGGCGTGCGCTGGCGTGGACTTGAACTAACTTTGACGCGACGAGGAATGGGTTTGGTGCGGGCGCAGGGTGCAGGGAGTGGAACACGCGTGATGGGGACCATGATTCGACTTATGCGAGTAATAACATCACCAGTCTCGGGACCAAGCCAACCATGGCTCCTCAAACATTGTGTTGACGGCCACGACTCCAATTTGCAATCCGAATGAACTTGTCGAAAGTGACATTGCACAGCCAACCCAGTCTGTTTGACAATGAAAGCCGCCTGGCTACAGACACACCTCTCTTGCTGGCATGCAGTGCGTGAGCGAGATCAAGCACGACAACAGATCTAGCCTGCACCTGCACCTGCATCTCGAGTCTCGCCCTTCCCCACGATGCCATCAGATAAACAAACCAAAGCGAACTCGTCCAAACCACTCACTCCCGCCCTAAGCTCAAATTTCCGGAATGTAAAAAGCCCTTTGACTCCAAGACTTCCTGGTTCGACTTCTTCCTCTCCTGCTTTGTCGTCCCGAAAAGAACCATTTGTGAGGTCCAGGTCGCCAGGGAAGATAGATCAGGCCACGACACCTCTGAACCACAATATTACACCCAGGTCAGGAGCAAGAAAATCAAGGATTGGGACAGAATCACCGACGACTCCCGCACCCATCAGAGAACACAACAATGGGTTTCCAGCAAGGCCTTCCTCCCGGGTGGAGGCTTCAAAGCCCGTCAACGGTCAAGCGCAGGGACTTGGAATAAGCAGCCCTCGACTCGCTGCGAGCACCCCTTCTCTTCCTAAGGCCGGAGCTCCCGCTGTCACAATCTACAGAAGAGTGTCCGCGGCGAAGAGCATGGTTGAAGGCAACAAAGACAATTCATCTAAGTTTTTCCACGCAGACGAAGCAAAGTCCGCGGTGGGTTCTTCGCAGACTGACGAAGGCGCACGCTTCCCGACTGTTCGGAATCAATTGTTTGTTGGATCACCAGCTGCTTCCAGTAGTGTCTCTACTCAGCCAAACAAAGAGGTTGCAAATGGTAAGGATGACCTCGTTGAGAAGTTCTTCCGGGCAAACGACATCCCTCATACACAAACAAACAAGCAGATTGCTCCGATTCTTGTATCGACTGCGCACGGCCAGGATGCGGACCGCCTGCCAAACGCAACAAGTCCACCTCAGTCCCCTAAAAAGGCCTATAAGGCCCCTCAACCTATATCACCTCGAAAAGTTGTGACAGGATCAATACCTTCCCCATCCGCGCCTCCTCGTACGACCCTTGAAAGATCGAAAAGCACCATGGGGAGTACAGTCGGCAGTCAGACAGCTTCTCATCTAGGGCATCGCAAATCTATCAGTGCAAGTTCGACAACAGCCATAACTGAGAGCAGAATAGGTGCTCCTCTGACACAGCCGCCTCACCCGTTGGACCTTCTGATCGCTCCAACTGTTTCTCCACGTATACTAGGAAATAATACACTCTCCCCTGAAGCTTCGAGCCCTCGTTCATTCAGTCTAGCTTCGTCGAATACAGTCTCAACTTCAGTCATGAGCGACACCGATTGCTCAGAGATGGCCAAATCGGCATCAAGGCCGCTGAGTACTGTCGATGTCACACCTGATCAAGTGACATCGCCGATCCAGCCTCAGAATGACGGGGCTGCAAACGCGCGTCGTGAAAGGAAGGTTTTGGACCTTGAGATCTCCAATTCATCTCTTCTAGCCATCAACAAGACCTTGGAACGCGAGTTGCGCAAGCAGAACGGCGAACTGAGGAGATTCCGTCGTCTATCGCGGGCGGGCAGGCTATCTCTCGCCACTGAAAGGACAGCGTCGGGGCAGTCTGCTTACAGCTTAGGCACCCTTACAGAACGAGATGGTGAAGATGGTCAAATGTCGGATCTGGATGACGAAAGTGACCTGGACGACCTGGATGATGAAGACGGTTCGTTGTTATCGGACGGATCAGGATCATTGACGAATGCGTCCGCTCGATCACGGCAACGAGCCAAGGACGAGAAGCGGCTCATCCAGGATCTCACCAGGCATCAACAACTTCTTGCCGAGTCACAGAAACTAAGCTCAACAATCAAACGGTGTAGCACCATGACAGAGGAGCTAATCCGCGAGGCAAACAAGGCATTGGATTATCGAGTCGGCATTGGCGACGTCAAAATTGGCGGTCGCGTCTTAAATGACGAAGAGCTGGATGAGCGAGGGTTCGTTGCCGGCACAGAAGAACCAGAGGCCAGGCAGGGGCTGTTGAGCCCTGGCCTTGCGAGGGCGAAGCTCGATGAAACACCATTTTGGACCGAGAACTTACCCTCGCGTTCTAGCGCCCAGCCTGGCTTAGCATCTTTAGAGGAAGTTACGGCGCTGCTGGAGTCCTTTTCTCCAGTGCTAAGGGGAGAATAACAGGGAGAGCCTTTGAGTGGGCTCCAAAACTCATGACGACATTACGAAGAGACTGTGCGGGCATATTGTGGGAATATCTTTCTCGTTACCGTTGGTTGGGATCCAGGCGCGAGTGGGTGACGGTGTTCAACAGGCTTATGGCAGATTGGGGGGGCGCTGCTGCAATACTCCGGGTTGCTTTTGAGATTGTACGATACCCAGCATAGCGAGGAGGATGGTGTTTCTTTTGTGTTGCCTTATTGGAGGTGGGTCTCGTCCCAAATTCGTCATCCAGAAAGAACAAATTCGAGCAAAGATGGCTACAGAACAAGAGATGGAAAGATAGTGTGTAATCCACCGACATCGCCTCTCATCTACATCAAATCCACAACAGAAATTAAAACTTGGACCTTAAGGACGTCATCTCGAGTTGTTACATGGTCACCGGTCGTACTCTCTCTTCTGCTTTGCCTGGTGCTTATGAAACAAACTGCTGGCCGGGAATATATGCAATCTATCGTGCAGAGGAGGGAGAAAAGACCAAGGAAAAAGAATAAGCCCGGTGGCCTGTAAGCTCGATATGCACAACACAACACCTTCACCTGGAGTATGAAAATTGTGCCCGGCATAAACACCCAAACATCTAGCGACTCTAGCTACAATTCAACATCCGAGAAGGATGGCGTCTGGGAAGCGTAGTGTGGTGGAAATGATCCCATTATTCCATTAAAATTAAACCCCACACATTCTATTCTGCTTTCATACCAATCCCATAAACCGCTTGTTCGCTGTCGGTGGACACGCTTCCTGTCGTGTGTCATCGCAAGAAAAAGAGCGAAAAGGGATAGGAAGGAAAGGCCATGCATGCGCCCGGCACTCATGACGGCGTGCTCGCATGATTATGGCCGAAATGGTGTTTTGACGAAGAAGGTTCTTTATCTTTCTCCTTTTCCTTTTCCTTCTTCTTCTCCTGCTTCTTAACGCTCTCGGCCATTAGTTGTTCGAAGGCCATAAAGTCGCCTTCTTCGTCGGGATCGCGCTCGGCCTGTCATCAAAAACAGTGTCAGTACACAACTTTCCTTCTTCCAAGGCTTTCGTCTCTACTGTATGCGGGATGAAGAACCGAATGGGGTAGTTGAAAAGGGACCACACCTTTTGATAAATCGTTCCACACAAGACCAAGGCGTGCGCTCGCTCGATTCTCTTCTCCAACCTGACGGTCTTATCGTTCAGGATCTTGTCGCAGACGTCGCGTAACACGCCTTGGATCTCAAATTTACTTCCTTTCCACGCCGCGGCCAGGATCTTCCCCGTGACCTTGCGTTCGTACTCGGCTTTCTTCTCATCTGTCCAGTCCGCGCCGCCCTTCTCCTCGAGCTTGGCCATCTCCTCCATGGTGAGCTGCGCATCGATGGCGGTCGAGATGGTGTTCCACGTTTCCTTGGCGAGAGTGCCTTTATCTTTTAACCTAGAAAAGAAGCCAGAGATGCCGAGGAATTTCTGGGATTTCAGAAAACTCGTCGCTTTCTGCAAGTACGTCTGTCCCACGGCGTGAAGGATTTCGATTCCGAAGGATTCCATCTTAAGATTCTCGACTTCGAGGCGCGTCTTCTCTTGAAAAGCCGCCGTGACTTCGGGGCCTTTGTCTGTCTCCGTCCAGATTGAGATGCGGTCGACGAGTTTCTTGGCTAGGGTGTCAACGCGATCTTCGCGCGCCTTGCGTCGTTCGCGCTCGTAGGCTTCCAGTTTCTCGCGTTGTTCCTTCGTCAGGCCGCCCTTTTTCTTCTTCTTTTGGAGGTCCTTCTCTTCTTGGGACAGGCCCGCCGCGTCCATGCGGGCATCTTCTTCGGATTTGTCCATGATGGCTTGTTGGCCGAGGTAGCGTCGAGGAGTGGATGTGCCTGAGCCGTGGCCCGCAGATGCTGATGTGGATGGCTCTTCGCCTACGTAGGGAGGAGGTGGGGGAGACATGCTTTCGCTGGTGGTGTCTGCTTTGGCTTCCGCCTCTTTGGCGTTCATACTGGCTGCGGTAGCGGCTGTGGCTTGTTGTTCTTCTGCATTGTGGACGTTGAGCTTTTCCTCGGCGCTCTTTGCGAGCTCTTCTTCCTCCATTTGCTCCATTGTTATGTCCATGGTGTGGGTGAGGTCCTTGAGAAGGGTCAGTTCGCCAATCAGATCAACGAAGGCATCACCTCCGAAGATCATGCTAAAGAACTCGGCGGGGTCTTCGAAGCCCTGGCTGGGCATTGCCTTTTCTTTGCCATATTTATCGTAGGCGGCGCGCGTGTCTTTATTGGAGAGGACTTGGTAGGCTTCGCCAACGGCTTGGAATCGAACGTGTGCGGTCTCATCGCCGGGGTTCTTGTCAGGGTGGGTTGTGATGGCAAGCTTTCGGTATGCTTTCTTGATTTCCAATTCGGTGGCATCGGGTTTGACGCCGAGTGCGTCGTAGTAGGATGTGTCGACGACCATCGCTGTCGTGATAGAGGGAACGCGACGATCCCAAATAGTCTGATCCCGTCTCACACTATATGAGCTTCTACACTGGAATGACACGGTTCTCCCTCTCTCCTCTTGCGCCTGAGACCGACTCAATAGAAGTTGGTTGACACGAAGAGTGAGCGATTGTCCGCCGTCTCAGTAGTGCTCAGCTGTGTGCGTGAGCCGGAACACAGACGAGAAGTGATTTGACAAATAAAGATGAGGTGTCCAGGCAATTTCAAGTCGGAGCCAGTGCAAATTGAAGAAACAGAGACCGCTGACTAGAACCAAGTGATAAGAATTTATCGCAGCCTTGGAGCCGCGCGTGTCAGTATCCAAGCACCCAAGTCAACGGTGAGGTGAAGTCATAGGGACGAAAAAATGCTGACTGAGCCACAGCCACGACCCGGCCTCGCCTAGCCGCAAGCTTGTGGGCTGTTGACAGGATGGTGGACAGGGAGCAGAGGCGGCTATGCGGCCGTTTAGTGCCCTCTCCTCCTCTGGCGGATGTGCTTGGCTTAACCAGGTCTTTAACCGGTTCTAGCCAACTTGAATTCTTCTGGGGGGCATCGTACCATTCGGATCTGCTCATCTCCACACTGCGCACACGTTGCTCTAAAGGAGTTTACATTACAGAGCCCGGTGTCATCTTCCCCCAATATTCCCCTGTGTTTTCGAATGTTGTCGCTCTTTATGTAATCCACGAAGACTGCACTGTATTTGAACCGAAACCGAGAGCGACTGCAGCTTGTTCCTGTCAAGATGCCAAAAGCCACAGACGTCTTGTACTATCTATTCCACGTCCAGGAACTACGATCAATCATTCAATGGTGAACAGCGCTCTGTACTAAGAAAATGGCAATGGACTAACCTTTGTCAGGAAAGTTTGGCACAATGCGGTGCACGAACGAGACGAGAGCAAGGAGTCCGAGTCAGCCAAAATCTGCTTTCAGTACTTGGATAAGACCAGTCGCAGTTTCAGTGCTGTCATCCAAGAATTGCACCCAGACCTCCTACTACCTGTCTGTCTGTTCTACTTGATATTGCGCGGGCTGGATACTGTTGAAGATGACACCTCTATTCCTGCGAAGACCAAAGAGCCCGTTTTGCGGAAGTTCCATGAAAATCTGGAGGTAGATGGGTGGCATTTTGACGGAAATAGACCAGAAGAGAAGGATCGAGATTTGTTGGTGAACTTCAGATATGTCATTGAAGAATTCAAGAAGATCAAGCCGGCATACAAAGAAATCATCAAGGACATTACCGAAAAGATGGGCAATGGTATGGCGGATTACTGCTTGGACGCGGAATTCAACGAGGTTGGTGTCAAGACGATTGACGACTACGATCTCTATTGCTTCTACGTTGCTGGCCTGGTGGGAGAAGGACTGACGAGGATGTTTGTTGAGAGCGGCTTTGGTAATACCGCACTTCTGCAAAGACCTGAACTCCACCGCTCAATGGGTTTGTTCTTGCAAAAGGTGAATATCATTCGAGATGTTCGGGAAGACTTTGACGACAACCGAAAATTCTGGCCAAAGGAGATTTGGTCAAGACATGTCGACAACTTCGGGGATCTATTCAAGCCAGAGAACAAAGAGAAAGCGCTGAATTGCAGTTCAGACATGATCCTGAATGCGCTCGAGCATGCTGACGAATGCTTGTTTTATTTGGCCGGGCTCCGGGAACAGAGTGTGTTCAACTTCTGCGCCATTCCACAGTCTATGGCAATTGCGACGCTGGATTTATGTTTCCAAAACTATGCCATGTTCCAACGGAACATCAAAATCACCAAAGGCGAGGCATGCCAACTTATGATTGAATCGACCCAGAATTTGCAAGTGGTATGCGAAGTGTTCCGAAAGCACATTCATTCCATCCGAAAGAAGAACCGACCGCAAGACCCGAATTTTTTGAAAATCAGCATTGCATGTGGAAAGGTCGAACAATTCATCGAATCAATATTCCCATCACAAAAGGTGGAGGATGTTCTGGCCAAGAGCAAGGCTGAAGGGGCTCAGGCGCAGGTCAAGGCTCAGCCCGACGACAGCGGAGATACGATGGTCATATTCGGAGCAGTTGCGACCATGTTGGTGGTCATTGCCGTCTCAATGGTAAGTGTAGATCATGGTCTTGACATTATGGATGCTGACGCACTCTAGCTGTTTGTCGCATGGATGCTAGGGGCCCGATTCGACATGGCCTATGCAGAATTGAAGAAGGCCCTGGGCGAACTCAGCGCTCAACTTTCAGGTCGGAATCTAACCAGTGCCACCGAAAGCGGGCATGGTGAACTGTGATGGCAGATGCGACCGAGCCAAACACTGGATTGATCTGTATATTAATGTGATTCAGCATATATTTCTTGCTTCCTTCGCGGGATTGCTCGTTTTGTCGTTTCGAAAATGGCGAAGCAAAGAATGGCTAGCAGAAAAGTCTTTTGTGTCGATACCTGAACAAGCACTGATGTCAAATTGCAACTCAGCCTTTTCATTGACTGTTGTTGTGCCGAAGATGTGCTGAAATTGATGCTTATGATGCTCGAAACTGACAATTGACAGGCCCAAGATTACTCTCAATGAGGTGTCTTGTTACCTTCGAGCATACAAACTTGCCATCTCAGTGACTCGGATCTTCTCAAGGTGCCTTGTGAGAGGGATCGTTTCCCTCTTCAATCGTACATCTCTTTGGGCCTTGAAGTCGAAACTGTGCCAAATCCACCGCCACTGTGTGCGAAAACGACGTCTTTGTGTGACCGTGCCAGCCATCCAATAGCTGGCGGACGAGCATTTATAAAGCTGGGATATTCCTGTTTGAGCAACTTCAACGTAGTGGTGATCATGGCACGTTTCGTAGGAAGGACTGGCGAGTGAAAGGGTATACCATGAACAAGTGGACATGGAACGGCAGAAGCATACCATGCCACTGCCGTGTGCTCACCACATTGGGTACTTTATTCAACTTGAACGGATGTGATAGTCTCTGCAGTCAGTTTTTCCCTTTGCATCCTGTGCTGTTGCCTCCCCCTGTACTTCATAGACAGTTCGTCAAACGTGGCTACCGACAGTTGCAAAGTCCCGTGGGTTGTGATAGAAGGAGAAAAGCTGAATGTCTCTTGCTGTGTACAATGCTCTGAAGACGCGTCGAGATTCGGGAAGCTTCGCTGTTGAATTGAGGCAACGTCATTGTACAGCATGATTGCCACTGGGATTTCGATTTCGATTCCGATTCCGATTCGGATTTTTGGGCTGCTCACTGCTGCTTTGCCATCATGCACGGTGGGCTCCCAGCTTCTCGATGTTTCCTCCACTCGGCTTGTCCCTCAACTGCCCGAAACAAACCGGGAGCCAGTCAAACAAGGTCACATCAGCTTTGGTGCCACTTATTCATCCAAGGATCCAGCCTCTCGCAACCATCGGCAATTCTGAGCACGGTATCCGTACGCTCTCCATCTCCCAGGGACCAAAGGATCGCAGCACACAGCGCACGGCTACAGGATCTTCCCAACGCGCTTCGACCCGAATGCTTGATTCACCATCACCATCTAGACTTGCCCACATGACCCTCATGTGCTCGACGTGCTTCCTCTCTTCCCGTTCCTTTTGGACCGAAATGCCCTTCCGTCCAGTGGCTTTTTTGTATATTAATTCACGCTCTAAAACATCCAATCCAGACCCAGAATAGCGGTGAGTCTGCCACACGATGACGTCTCGTTTCTGTTTCAAATAGAAGCCTCCGCGACTTTAATACTTATTGCTTATCCACATTCCCAGCCTTCCATAGTCGTCCTGATTTTCCGGCGTCTCGTACAAAAAACAAACCGACCTTGAAAACACCACACCTGAGGATCGACCTCTCCCCTTGTTGCATAATGTGTGACTTGTGCCTGGATGTGTGATCGTCCTCCAGTTCGCAACAGAATTGGCTTATCAATCAGCCAATCGGCCGTCTTTCAGGAAACTCTTTCGGCGCCCCATTTCCACCTGTGCTGCCAGGCAGCCCGTACATACCCTGCCAGAACGCGGCCGTATAACGTCAAATCGGGCTCAAAATGGACCAAGCGCTGCCGTTAGGCTTGAATGCCATCCC
This sequence comes from Exophiala xenobiotica, assembly GCF_000835505.1. Classification (NCBI taxonomy): domain Eukaryota; kingdom Fungi; phylum Ascomycota; class Eurotiomycetes; order Chaetothyriales; family Herpotrichiellaceae; genus Exophiala; species Exophiala xenobiotica. The sequence continues at coordinate 4,889,557 of NW_013562494.1, read as the reverse complement.
ATTTGCCACACAACACTATGATAAAGTCTGGGACCCTATCCATCATCGGTACAAGAAGATGCGTGGCCGGGTACCCAAGGACGACCCGAACATTTGGGAAATGCGCGGACCAGAAGAAAAGGGCCTAGTACTGCGTCGTCGGCGAGATGTCGCTCCTGATGAAAAGATTGTCGAGGTTGTCAGACACAAGGGCGAAATCCTCCCAAGACGGCCGGGTCAACCACGACGAAGAGCCAGTTCCATGAACAATGCTCGAGCTGCAGGCGCAGGGGCTGGAGCTGGAGCTGGAGCTGGAGCCCTTGTCTCCTACAATGATCGCCAGAACGGTTACCGCGATGCACGTGATAGCTATTACGACTCGGAGGGTTCTGTGCCTCCTCGATCCCGCGTTCGAGCCAAGTCGAGCTCTGGACGGTCTCGTAGACGGCGTGGTTCCTCGAGCGATTCCTCCTCATCATCCGAAAGTCTACTGTCGTCCACTGAGGAGGAAAAGAATTGTCGCAAAATCCAGCGCAAGAAGTGGATCACTGCGGCGCTTGCCAGTGTCGCTACTATCCACGCGGCTTCGAAGGTTTACTCCTCGATCGAAAACCACGACAAACGAATGGAGAAAGTGAGAGAGGGCGAGCTGTCACCTGAAGACGCCCACAAACAGGCACGCGCGTCACGTTGGCAAGATGCCGCAGCCATTGGTATTGCGGCCCTTGGTATCAAAGGGGCCGTGAGCGAGTGGAACGAGGTCTCCGAGGAGCACAGTGAGCATCGCAAAATGCTGCAAGAGAGAGAAGAGCACCACAAGAAGCGACTGGAACGTGAACGCCGCCGAAAGGCCAAAGAAAAAGGCGGGTACTACAAGGGACGGGATGGTCAATGGTACTACGACGGGCCCGTTCCTCAGAGCAGCGACAGCTACCGAGGGGGCAGCGGTGTTGCAGGCCGCTACGACGACACCAACCTCGTCAAAGATTCGGAGCGTCGGCGCCGGATGGTCGAGGATGATGCAGTTGACAGCGAAGATTACCGATCACGATCACGTGCGGTAAGTCGTGCCCGTAGTCGTCGCGACGACCACTAGATCCCCACCTTGCTTTGGAGGTCTTTGTGCGGGACCTTCATGCGCTGTTTGGCTGACGGTTTGCTCATGCCACATACAGAAGTCCAGAAGTCCTTCGAAAAATAGAAAGCTGGAGAGGACGAGAACAACGCTGGGACAGTTGGGCGTTGAGGCGCTTGACGAAGTGATTGGAAAGATTTGAAGCATGGTGTCGCATGGCATTGGCATTGGCAGTGGCAGTGGCATTAGCGAGCGTAAGGATCCTTGCATCTCATGTTGGGTTTGTGCGTTGAGCTTGGTTCGATCGGCATAGCAAAAACCATCATTGCAACTAGATTCACATTCAAGATGCGTGAAGTTTTGGGGTGAGCGATCGGATATACGAGGTTATGAGACACGAATGATGACTGGAATGAGATAGAAATATGTTTGTCCCTCTGTTGTCGTCCTCTTTGAGATGGGCTATATCGCGTCTTGCAGCTGGCGAAACCATTTGTCTATCTCGCTATCAATCTGTAGAAGCGGCAATGTCGACTTCTGCCTCAATTGAGGGGGCAGTCACAAAGCGGCGTCATCTTCGCTTGGCATCGGTGGACTGCGACTGTTTGACCGACGACGCTGCACACCTCATTGCGCATACGTCGATTCCGCAGTTGTATTGAGTGAGCTTCCACGATATAATCCTAGTATTCCCTTGACTCTACCACCTGCCAACCTTACCCCTCGGGAGCCTCTTTTTCTTGCATACTAGGGTCCTGATCACAACCTCCCGAAATGGCCGAACCACCCATTGGTACTTCGTCCCCAGGCCACCGTATTCTACCAATGCTGACACAGGCACAACAGTTCTCGATGGGGGTACCGGTTTCCTCAAGGTCGGCTATGCCGCTCAAGTATGTACTGAATGCTAGCGTTGATACATCAGGGCTATTGCCAGAAGAGAGCTGACCATTTCTAGAACTTCCCTGAACATCAATTCCCCTCCATAGTCGGCCGACCGATCCTCCGCTCAGAAGAGCGAGCAGGCGACATCGTGGTTAAGGACATCATGTGCGGCGATGAGGCTGCCGCGGCAAGATCAATGCTTCAAATAAGTTATCCTGTACATCCACACCCGTCCCGTCCGACCCTCTATGGATTCTTTCATCCCGCTGACACAGTCTCTCCTTAAGATGGAAAATGGCATTGTCAAGAAATGGGACGACATGCAACACCTTTGGGACTTCACCTTCTTCGAGAAACTCCGGATCGATCCGACGGGACGCAAGATCCTCCTCACTGAACCGCCCATGAACCCTCTCAAGAACCGCGAACAAATGTGCCAAGTCATGTTCGAGCGCTACAACTTCGGCGGGGTCTATGTGGCCATCCAAGCCGTCCTAGCGCTCTACGCACAAGGCCTCTCATCCGGTGTGGTCGTAGACTCCGGCGACGGCGTCACCCACATCGTCCCTGTTTACGAGTCGACCGTACTCAACCACCTGACCCGCCGCCTCGACGTGGCCGGGCGAGATGTAACCCGCAATCTGATTGCCCTGCTCCTGCGACGGGGCTATGCGCTTAACCGAACAGCCGACTTCGAAACTGTCCGCCAGATCAAAGAGAAGCTCTGCTACGTGTCGTACGATCTCGGCCTGGACCAGCGGCTGTCCGAAGACACCACCGTGCTCGTCGAATCGTACACTCTACCCGACGGACGAGTCATTCGCGTTGGCAGCGAACGCTTCGAAGCGCCTGAGTGTCTGTTCCAACCTCACTTAGTCGACGTCGAGCAGCCCGGCATCGCCGAGTTTTTGTTTAACACGATCCAGGCCGCCGACGTGGACGTGCGGAGCAGTCTGTACAAAGCCATCGTCTTGTCCGGTGGGAGCAGCATGTATCCCGGCCTGCCGTCCCGGTTGGAGAAGGAACTCAAACAACTTTGGCTGACGCGGGTGCTGGGCGGAAATCCGGAGCGACTGAATAAATTCAAGGTCAGGATAGAGGATCCGCCGAGGCGGAGACATATGGTATTCCTTGGTGGAGCGGTGCTGGCAAATATCATGTCTGACAAAGAGAATATGTGGATTTCGAAGCAGGAGTGGGAGGAACAGGGGGCCAGAGCATTGGAGAAATTAGGGCCTAGGTCGTGACGAAAATGAATTACTACGTATGTTGAAAGATGTGCCTGGAAAGTGTAGGATCGGGCTGCACGGTCAGCGAATGGATATGGGGGGGCAACCTTGACAAAGCGTAGGTGATGTGCGGCGCGCACCAGGGCCTTATGGATATGGCCTGAAACAAGCACGAGAATGAGAACGAGGAACGCGAACTCGGTACGAATGGAGCGTCGTGTCCAGAGCGCAATGGCAGGTTTCGTTCCGCGCGGGCACCGAGAAGACAGAGTATGATGAGATATACCGATGAAGGGCAAAAGACAAGATACCTGGTACAGTACCTTAGACTAGTCTACTTGAACCTGCCCTGCCCTGCCCTGACACGGCAAGGGGGTGCTGCATGCGGCACCCACCCATGTTCCATTCGGACTGGCCTCTGCAATGACTACCTAGATACGGAGTATAGGGAAAGAAATGAATTTGACACGAGAAATCTGAGAATGGGAATAAAAATGATGAGCACTTTGTTCACGTCCGTGCCTGCTCCTGCCGGCCATTTCACCTGCGGAGCAGATAGCTGATGTGTTTTTCGATCGCCTTCTCCTATCCCGTCTTCGAGGCCAAGGCGGTACGTGATGTGCAATACAGTGCAGGCATGAATCGGGTCCCTCGAGAACATTCACGCAGCAACGACCGCGACGGGTTTGAGCCAGGCCACTAAGTTGATACTTGCAGCGGACCCGGATATGTACCCCAGGTGGTTATACTCCGTACGGAGGCAATGATTGCAGTGGCGTGGCTTGTCTCAACAACGATCAAAAACACCCACGTTCAGTCGCCAGTATCTTCGCGTGGTTCAGCCGGCATCTCGGCGACTCCCCACTTTCACACAGAACAGCAAAGCTGGGAGGCAAGGCTTCTCCTTTGAACACACCTGGCGTTCTGGCCATCCGTTGACGCTGGTGATTGACTGGCATTGTATTTGCTTGAGGGAATCGAATCGAATCAAGTCCGAGACACGGAATCACCGACCACAAGCAAAGCCAGCGTCAATGCCTGGACGCTAAGTTAGGAGACGAAGGGACGTCCTGGTGTCAACAGAGCCCCCTCAGCTGAAGCACAAGCCAATGTTGTTTTAACAGTCCTGCGGTGCTGTTGCGGTATGTTGTCGACTCGTGGCTATTTCCCCCAAACCAAGACCAGAGCATCGATCGAGTTGTTCTCGATGACTAGACTCAGTCACTCGCATGGGGCTATAACGAATCGAATCCAGCCCAATCCCAGAACTCAACGCGAGCCCAAGCACCATGTCCGGCTCACACGGCTGGCGGAGCATGGAACGAAGAATGATCCAAGTATTGATTCTGCGATTGTGCTTGCGAGGTCCAGTCATCCGTCAAGACTGCATGTGGTTGGCCGGTCGACGTATACGGCATATCAATCCCAGCAATCTGGTCGAGGTCGAGGTCGAGGTCAAGGTCACCCGGTGATGGTCCAAAGCCTAGCATCCCTAGACCGTTCTGAATATCTCCTCCAAGATCATCAAAGGCAAAGTCCATTTGCAAAGCATGACCGTTCGTTATGACGCCGTACTGATGATCGAACTCTGATCCTGTCCAGGCATATAGAGTCGGGTCATTCATGTCGGGGAATGCCAACGATGTGGAGGTCGGCATTAGATCTGCTGGTGGGTGATTCATGTCGGCCGAGACTGGTTGATTGATTGGTCTGTAAGAAGTGCTACTAGTTTTTAGGACTTCTCCGTTGATATCTTGGTGATCCACCAAGGCCATGGGATATCGTGGCGCGTCCGTCTTCTTGTGCTGACGCATGCTACTTGTTTTTGGACCATCAGCGTAGGTCATTTGCGTAGGTTGAATGCCGGGCGTCGAAATGCCCCCAACCTGGCTCTTGGTGATCATCTGGCCGATCAGAAAGCATGCGGAATCAGCTATGGGCCAAATATCTCGCAGTTGCCATAAAGCTCGGATGCAGTGATGAAATTGTTGACCGGGCAGATTCCGGCCCTTGGTCTTGATCTCGACCAGGAAAGCTGCAAGAGAAAATAGCATGAAGCTGACCGACAGTGGCGGGAGGAATCGGACCAGATTGCGCTCCTGGAGCCGTTGAACCATGTCAGCTATTTCCTCGGCGGCTTCTTGCACCTTTGACGTCGAATCCGCCGACATGCCCTTCAACAACATTTGAGGTCGGTGCAGATTTTCAGTGGCCATCAGGTAGATCATGCGAAGCAAGGCTTTGTGCAAGAATAGTGCATCCTCGGTACAAGCGTCGTAGCGGCGAACATTCTCGCCGCAAGACAGAGGTGACAGCCAGCAGGTGACTGGTAGATTTCTGTACCATTGATCCAGCTCGTTATGTAACGCCGCCACTTGTTCTGGATCGATGTGCGATGCCTGGGCCCGAGGCTTGTAGAGCATGGTGGCTTCAGCAGTCGAGCCACCAAAGACCCGCAAGTGGTAGAGATCCCTGATGATGTGGCCCATGGATAGCAAGAGGCTGATTTTAGCCATGCACATCTCGGCGAGGTTCTTCTTGAGCGACAAATCCACGAGAAACGGACTGTCATGGAGTGAGGCCATGGAAGATATTACAGGTCGGATATCAAAGTCATTGAGCGTAAGTGGTGGGAGGTTAATATCTTCGTCCTTGATCCGTAGCGGTCTTCGCATGCTCACTGCTATTATACGATCCCGCATAACGCACGTCCACCATACACGTCTCCACAGCCGGCAGGTTTTCTGGTCCTTCTTGTGATACGTGATCCTCTGGTTCAAGCCAATGCTCGTTGCAAGTGAGATGCAGATACCTAGCCAGTGCCATGGGTCCTTCTGATCGTTCTCGGAGACATACCAGTAGTTCGCTAGCAGGAGTGATTGGATGAGCGCAAGGCGATCGACGTCCCAGTCGAAGTCGTAAAGCAGCTTCAAAGGAGCAAGAGTTAGTAGCGTCTTTTTTCCTTTTCAATGACATTAATTGGGCCCATTTACCTTCAGTTTCCGATAGTAGTCGGCTCTGGCGGCTCTCCGATTTTCGTACCCTGCATTTTGAAGCAGTTCGAGGTCGACAAAAGCACTTCCGGCGAACATGACCGCTTGAAAGAGCGTAAGACTGACCTTCGGGGCGTCCTCCTTGCCATGAAGAGCATTGAAAAGGTCCTCAAGGTCGATGATCGGCATGTAAGAATACACGTAAAGCACAAAGCAGCAAAGTAGTTGGTCACGGAGCTCGTCGTCCGGCAGACTCAAGGCTCCACGTCGGGCGAGGAGGTCAACATCATCTGCCTGGATGCCCGGCCGGAGTGGTCGAATGTACGACGGAAGGTCGACGTGTAATGTCGGCTGGGCCGGCGAAGCCGCAGGGGCGCTGGTGCGGGCATGTCGCTGGCTCACGCGACTCGAACTACGATCTGGACCTACGTAGATAGCAGAAGGACTTTGAAACTTGCCGCCAGCGACCGAAGAAGCTGCCGGAGCCTCTTGAGTCAAACATCAGCTTCACCATTTGCCATCACGTCGTCACATACACGTACCGAGATCGAATTGGGTCACGGCTTCCTTGGTCGCCTCTTCTTCCTTACCAGCAATTGAAGGCGAATCCTCAGATGCGGATCTTGGTTGAGCTTGAACCAGCGGAGGCAAAGAGACGAGGCCGGTCAACTGGCGCTTCTGAAGTCGATATTTCCTGCTCCTCCTCGATTCGACGACCAGGCATTCAACGCCATCGGACTCGCAATTGTGGCACGGGATCCCGGACTTGACAAGGTCGCATTTGACCTTGCGCGTCCTGCAATGGTGACATGCTTGCGAAGCTCTCTTCTTTATTGCACGGTTCGATATGGGAGCAGCGGACGAGTCGTTGGGGGGCATCTTCGTAGCGACATTGAAGCCCAAGGGTGTTTAAGCCTCAATTTGACATTTCTGCTTGAGATGATGTCCATGAAGTTGTAGTCGAAAAGACAGAAAAGGAAGGAAGCCGAGGCCCCGAGTTAGACGGCGGCCGATGGTGGCATGCGTAGCTTGGCTGGGGACAGTCACAGTATACCAGTACCTACGAGTAGCATACACCTAAAGAGAGACCCCCGAGACCCCCAACGCAGCACCTAAGTTAACTTCCTGGCTTGACCCTGGAGTCCCCGGCCTCCATCACCTCCTTGGCCCGCTCATTGGCCCACTAGCCTCCGAAAGCCTCCTGATGCTCCTAAAGATCCCGAGCCCAGTGGTAGCCTTATCGACGATTCTTTTGTCCACAAACTAGCTGATGGGTGCTGGTCAGTGGTGACAATCTACAGTATCCCCAAGGGTGCATGATGGTGATGGTTCTGTTACTTCGAGTAGGTAGTGTTCATTTATTGCGAGTCCATATCTCATGCTACCTGAGATTGCACCGATTGTTCACCTCTATCCATGCTATGCAAACCGCCCACTCACGTTCCGTCACATCGCAGCAAGCATTACGAGAAATAGCTCCGCACGGTAGCCTGCCCATCAGGCGAGAGCGTCTGCAACACCTGATCCGCGTTGATTCCACTCTGCGTGACCATCGCCTTTGCGCTCTCAGCAACTTTCTTGGCTGTTTGACCCTGGATCATTTCCGCCTCGAGTGCGAGTGCGATATGATGGAAGACTTGTTGCGCTTTGGCAAACACGGCAGGATTTTGTCTGTTAAACTGGTTAGTTGGTTGTTCTCTTGTAGACGAGGCCAGGCGCCACTTACTGGTCAATGAGCTGGGCGACGAAAGAGTAAGCATAAGGAGCTGCTTCCTCATCATTGACAACAGGCAGAGTATCCAGCCACTGCTCAACAACTTGTTGCGGGTTAGGCACTTTGGAGGCATTGTAATGCAGGACCTTGGCGATGGCCGCGCACGCGTTCTCCGTCGCAAAGACTTCATCCTCACTCCTTGCATTCGGTACCCTAGTGATCTGGAACAGCGTCTCCAGACTGGCAGCGACGAAGTCCGACCACTGTTCACCCCCTTTTTGGGCGGCAATCCCAACTCCGTAGGCGGCGGCCTGTCGATTTGCTGCATTCTCGTCCGTCATTCCACGGATGAGAGCCTTGGTGATTTCTCCACTTAATTGCCATGATTGCTGACCACAAAATTCAAGCACATCATCATAAATACAGAGTGCCCACTGTCGTTGAGTGGGATCGCTGCTCGAAGCGAACGACTGGTAGAACGGCATCAGTCTCTCCCAAGGTCCCAAGAAATTGGTCCCCATGTTCTTGAAGATGGTGTGGAAAGCCTTGTTCATATCGGAAAGCAGTGTCTGGTCGTCCTCGATGGCATATTGCACTGAAAGTGAGTCATCATCTTCCTCGACACCGGCTTGCGCCGCATCGGCCTTGTCTTCAGCACGTTCCTGTACTCGCTTCTGGTATTCCTCCAGGGAGGACTTGACTGACTGGATGAATTGTTCCATGTGTTGTTGTGTCAAACAATTCTTACCAACCACTTCGATGCTCTCGTAGAAACACTGATACATCTCGGCCAGAGTGTCAATCGCAGGCTCGGCGCTGAGAATTTCGATTTCCTTGTCGCAACATTTGGCCCAAAGTTCCATCAACTGAGGCGAATGGTCGCCAAACCGCTTTTTATAAGAATTCAGTAGCTGGGGAATGAGTTTTGCGGAAGCGACCCGCACCGGGTCGTGGAAGAAGAAAGCGAGGCCCGGCAATGCTATCCTCTCGATGATGTCGGCGACGTAAGGCTCGAAGTCAGCCTCCAGTATTTGCGCGTAGATGGTGATGAGTTCGATGGCGGTGTTTTTATCCTCGAGTGTAGACGTCTTGATGCCGATGACCTTGCCCTTCAATGGCACTAGCTCCCAGCCGTCTTCTTGGTCCAAGGCGTCTTCCTCGTTGTCGATGAGCTGGATATCAGCTTTGGCTGATGCCAATTCCAGTAGAGGCGGCATGACTCCCGGAAGGTAAGGTACGAAGTCTCTGCCCAGAACACGACACATTCGGCCCCAACAATGGAGCAGATATTGGGATTGCGGGTCGTCCTCGTCTGTGATACTCTGCTGGATATTACCCAGCGTTTGCACCAGAGTAATCGCGTCTTGGCCCATCTTTTCCTTGCCGACAGCCAAAGCGATAAGGGTCGCACATTCCATGGCCTTAGCACGGAGTAGTCTATACTCCTTGGACTGTTCGGTCTGTAGGACGCGGAATAGGAGAGGCATCAGGGTATCGTAATATCGAACAAAAGCACTTTCGGCAGAGTCGGCGATGGTAGCAATCGTCGACAAAGCTTGCTCCTGCACGTAACGTTTCGGCGATTGCAAAAGCTGCAATAGGTGGCCCAATAACTGGTCGAGGTAAGGCTCCAGAATGGCCTTTTCCGCCTCCTCGCAGAAATTGACCAAGGCAGCCGCAGCATGAGCTTGCACACGAGGTTCTGGAGCTTCCAGGACCGGAATGATGTTCGTGAGCACCACTTGATGATATTTCTCCTGCATAGGCCCCGCGAAGTCGGTACTCATCTGACCCAGGGCGTTGCAACCAGCAAACCGTACCCGAGGATGCGGGTCTCTGAGAGATGGGACAACCAGCTCGAGCACTTTGTCTAGCTCTCCAATCATGAGATCTCGACAACCTTCCGATATGGCAGAGATGGCCATCAATGCCGCATGCCGATCTCTCCAGGAAGCCGAGTGCATCATTCTTGGAAGCCAGGTAAATGTGGCTGGCAACATCACTTCTCCTCCGAGTTTGTTGGCCAGACGATCCATGCACTGCTCGCCAGCAACGTGGTTCATGTCACTTTCTTCCATGTCGAGGTCTTCGTTCGCATTCCACTCGGCAGCGTCATCGTCGTCCAGACCAATGTCGGTCATGAAGCTGAGACATTGCGTGACCATGTCGCTTGTGTATGACGGTTCTTTCTTGCACATGGCCGGCGCCCACTCCGCAAATGTGGCCATGAGTTCCAGTGCATTCTGCCGTGTCTGGTCCCCTAGATCCTTCTCTTGAATACAAGATATGCTGAAGCTGACCAAACTAGAAAAGAGGGTTTTGAACATTTTCGGCGCCGCTTCGGCAAGCTCAATCAGAGAGACAAATGCTTTGGAAAGATTTTCCGTATCTCCAGCTTGTTTCAGAGGTGGCAGAATATTGAGAATATCGGGTATCAGGGAATAATATTTCGATTGGGCCTTTTTCGTGACTGAATGGAAAAACGAGGCGAATGCTTCGATGGCAGCGAGCCGGACCTGGGATTTGTCAGTAATGCAGGCTCAGGGCACTTCGCGCATGCGCTTACATCGACGCTGTCATCCTTGAAGCCCTTCCCGAAGACTTCTTGCACGGCGCTTTCATGCTGTTTCTCGATGATACCTGGCGTGGTTGAGAATATTCGGAATGCGCATTCTCGCATGCCCGCGTCGTTCGACTGGCTTGCCTGGAATAGCGCGGCGAGGAGTTCCATCCACATCTCGTCTGCGTCAGGAACTGTCAGCTAGCCATCCATCGCCGCTCCAAGTTGTGACACATACTGGCATCGACATATTGTCTAGCAATCTCTGCGATTGCGTCTCCGATCTTGTTCCTCACCGCATTAATCTGCTCCCTCGCTAGCCCCTCCAGTAACTTCGATCGGATGGCACCTCTGGCTTCGGGGCTGAGGGTGAGGAAGAGTTCTTTATTCTCGTTGGAGCCAGGGAGTTTCCTCGTCTTGGAGGCTTGTTTTCTAAACAAGACGGCCGCAAATGACCGAGTCTGCATATCGATTAGCGACAGCCAGGCAGCCGCAGGAAGTCAACCTACCGACGGTTCTTCAGCGGCTTGTAATTGTTCGACCAAGCCCATCAAGAGCATATCGGGCCGGTTGGGTGTCCAATCATTGTTCAATTGTTCCTCGGCCTGTGTGCGGAGGGTGTTGTCCGGGGAAGAGAGTGCTTGCAAGAGCTGGGATAATGCTCCCTGCACCTCGGCAGGGAGAACAGACATGTTGCTCAACTGCGCCTATTGCATGCACAAGAGTCGACCTGGGGCGATTTGGGTGGGAGGAACAATGGGTTGTGTGCGCGATCGTGGTTCGAAGGCTTTTTTGCTGATAGGAAGGGAGAAACGTAAGAGAACAACAAAAGATGTTGATAGGATGTCTCCAGAGGGCGAGATACAACCAAATAGCCCGACAGCTCAATCTCCCGAGGAATTTGAATATGGCCTAGAAATGAAAGAGACGCCGATTGAGTCGGCCTGGTGGTCGACGTGGATGTGGATGTGGATGTGGACGAGGAACAATAATTTTGGCCGGTTTCGTCGTTGCGTGGTTGATACTCACAGTGATACTCCACCACCACCTATTTATTTTACTTGTGCACAGAGTACCTGGTAGTTTAGGTGGCTTGGTGGGCGATGGTGGTAAGTATCCCTGTTGTCAATCCACACGTGACAGGCTCCTAACGGGTCCTTGATTTGCCCACGTATTCTTTTTCTTTTCTTTTCCTGTAATCCACTCCCTTACTAGCAAGTAACCCTTGCGAATTGTTTCATCTCTCTTCTCTTCCTGCTTCTTGCATGGCCATCAGTTGGGGAGCTGTAGCGACCACGACCATCGCGATGACTCACGTCGATCAACAATACCCAAGGTCGCGTAGACCTGTGCAGCAGGACTTTGTCTGAACGATTATGTTCGACCATCCACACGTCGGCCATGGTCCTTAAGTTAGGCATCTACGCTGACTTTGACACGTCTACTGGAACAAATCGATCAATGTGTTTCGGACATGGTCTTCGACTATTACAGGATTTGATAGCGCCCGCTCTCACACTACTTGTAGGAAATCCACACCATCAATCATTGTATCATTAAAACGGCTGAAAAGAGAAAGCTATCTACTCAATCGGCCCTCATCGGCAGCGTCAGTCTTGCTTTCAGCCGAAGCTAGTACAGGCATGGGGAACTCAAAGTCTGCAAATGGCATGACCGTATGGTTGAACCCAGTCAGTCTTCTAAGCGAGCTTTTGCGGGGTGGATGAAGAGGTCTTGTCGGAAGCATATCTCGGTGTGCCGGTGAAGGCGAGCCCGGTGGCGTGGTCGATCCAGAGTCCTCCTCATGCACCTCATCCACTGGTACCTCTTTCTGAGCGACAACTTCTGGGACTTGGTCTCCGGTCTCTGCCTGCTCCTTGTCGTCCGCCTTTTTTGGAGGGCCATACAGCGATACGATCTGTTCCGGCTCTAGCAGCAATTGGCCCTGCTCTTGTTCGGGCTGTGTTTCCTCAGGCTGTTCTGATTGCAGGCTCGCCCCTTCCGACGACAGCGTCTTACATGTCGCCTCGACTTCGGGAGCTTGGGCGACCCCTATCATCTGGACATGCTCTTCCACGACGCATGCCTGGTCCTCCATGTCACGGACTTCTTCTTTCTCTTGCTTTGTAGGGGACGTAACATCGAGACCGAGATCAAAGGTTTCGATGCCCTCGATCCTCGCTCGAAGTGGATGGACCTTGAAAGAATCCGGAGTGCCTGGAACGGCCGTGGCTGGGAGAGTGGCATTCTCCACGTTGAAACCGGCCGTTCTCTCGACCTCGAAATCACTTAATACCGGTTGGGTGTCGAAGGATATGTCCTTATGCGTCGGTAATTCCCACCTGGGCACCTCGGGCTCTCCTCGGTAGTCCAGATGATTCTGTGACCAAGACCCAGTTGGGCTGGGTGCACGACTGCGTGTATTGTGGCATGACGAGGTGTTCTCCCACTGAATCTGTTCTGGATCTGTGAAAGACCTCCAATGTCTCAGGCTCGCCTTGCGTGGTGGGAGAACTGGCTTTTCCAAGTATATCGGTTCATCCTCGAAGCTGTCACAAAAGTCATGGCTGTGCAATACCGGCGTTGTTTCTATCATCTCTGCATGGTTGCGGGAGGACTTCCGTCTTCGAAATGCACGGAAAGGATTCCTGGAGCGTGATCTCGTAGGCATTGCCTTCGAGGTGACCTTTGGAGCAGTGTCGCTCTCATTTACCGAATCCTGAGTTTTGGTCTTTGAGTTATGTCGAAAGCTTGACGAAATAGATCGAATACTCTTGAACCTTGAGAGGCCCTTGTTGCTCTTCTTCCTTGCGTTGAGAGCAAGCGGTATCACAGGGTCAGTCACACTCCGAACTGTGATGCTGCCGTCGCCACGAATCTGAGGTCTTCCTCGTGACGGTTGGGCTTGAGGGTACTCTTCTCCGGGGGCATCGCCCGCTCCGTCGTCAGTGTCCCCAATATCTGACGAGTACCCATCATGAAACGTGTATCCGTGTCTCCGACTACGAAGAGTAGTAGGAGACGTCGAGTATCGTTTGCCAGCATCGGTTAAGCTTTCTGGAGATGTGGCAATTGATGAAGGGGGTGAGCTGTCCTCGTTCTGAGATGACGTAAGCAGTGGTGAAGACGGGTCATCCGCCGAGTCACTGCAGTTGTCGGCCTCGATTGTGATCTCAACATGACTTTCGAGGATTCTTCGGTCAATATCGTCGCTGTCATTGGCAGACGCCGTGCTAATCGGCGTCACTGGAGCAGAGAGCTCTTGCGATGTCCGGCTTTGAATCTCGACCTTGACTCCGCTGTCCCAGACCAGTCCCTCGACATTGTCCGACGGAGGGACAGGAGCTGGCGGCGGATCCGTATTGGCGCCATCGACTGGCCGGGACTGGATCTCTGCAAGTAGACAATCTTCGCAGATAGGATTGAGGAATGTCTTCTGGACGGTGCTATGTTGAGGACAATTTTGCGGTTCTGTGGGCTTCGTGCTCCCTTTGAATTGTCTAAAAGCCAGCTCGGCGTCGAGTCCAGTCGCCTCGAGCCATTTGTCCATGGGGTAGTGAATGTTGGGTGCAAAACATGGCGTTCCTCCTCGTCTGTACAAGCGACAGAGAACGCTGTGGTTATAGCGACACCCACAGTCGCGGTAGGTCCAAATCTCAGTAAGGCACATCTTGAAACCAGCGTGGATCTGAAGGCGAAGGTGAGAGAATGCGAAAAGGCGGAGGAGCGATCCACAGCAGGTATTATGACATTCTTGGACGGAGTGTTTTGAGATTGAGCTGTCAAACGCATTGACCATGGAGAGGCAGTGGCGCACATCAAATGCTTGTTGATGTATTCTCCCGGACCTTTGTAAGCTGTATTGGATCAATCACAAGAACAGGAACTCGTGTCAAGGAGATTTTCGTGCTTGTGTGACATTGTTGTTCCTGGCGCAGGGTCCAATGGTGCTGGCCGGATGCACCTCCATCTTGAACAGCGGCGACCTGCATACAGATTGTTTCCTGGTCCGTGCCACGTATCGGCAACCATTCAAATCTCGGCTGTGAGGCGGCAAGTGCGTTGCGTGAGGTTCCGGAAGATCGCGAGATGACAAGTCGTGTCCGATTGTTGGTAGTCAACACCCTTGACGTGTTCATTGTGTCCAAGCGCCGGATGACTTGTTGTTCTCGGCAAGCTTTACGAAATCAATCCAACATTCGTGCTCGGCCATTCTAGGCATCGTCTCATCGTAGAAGACTTCGAACCTACTTGTGACACCTGGCGACGTGTCCGGGTGTTTTGCTGATGTTCTGTACTTCCGGTACAGCGCAGCGATCAGCGTCAGCATCTCGGCATTGGCCAGATGCATTCCGATACACATGCGTGCGCCACTCGAGAATGCCCAGAAGTATCGATTCCTCAGATCTGATTCGGGGACCAGGGTCCCGGAAGGTGTTAACCATCTCTCAGGCGTGAAGCTCAAAGGTGATGGAAAGACCGTCTCGTCTCTGTGCAAGCAGAATGGCGACATGCCAACAACTGTACCGGCCGGAATTTCGTACCCGTCAATGACAGTATCGGTCGAGGATACTCGAGGCTCGAATGCAGGCAGTGGCGAATACAAGCGCAAAGTCTCCCTCACGACCGCATTCAAGTATGGAAGCTGGGTCAATTCCTTAGGGACAGGTAAGTCGTTGCCGTCGACGGAGATCTGCGACACCTCTTCCCTCAATCTTTCTTGGAATTCCCTGTGTTGTGGCAAGGAAAGCGCCCAAATCACGAACATCAGCGAGTCAGCGGTGGTGTCAATGCCAGCAAGAAGATGATCGGCGCACTCTGAAGCGATGTCCATGTCTGAGAGGTTGGCTTCTTGCCGCACCTTGAACAAGCGTCCAATGACTGTGGTCTCGGCGGCATTTGCCTGCACCTCAGTTGGAGCATTTTTGAAGCTATGAAACGCGTTCAGTGCATGCTGACGAATGCCAGAATAAGTGAAAGGCTTCCTCATAGGCATCAATCCGAGGGATGCCAGCAGTCGTTCCAACAGTCCAGTGCGTGTCGTGATCCACTTTGTGTATGCCGGAAAATGGATCGCAAACCATGCCAGTCTCCTTCGAGCTGGATTCAATATGTCTTCAATCAAGCCTTGGGACACTTTGCATCCGGACAAGGCGGTCGTGCCTCCGTGCTCAGCACCATACACAAATTCTGAGATGGTGTCGAACGAAAAATAGTGCAAGCTTCGGAAGATCTCACTTGCATGGTTTGGCTCTCTTTCGAGCAGAGAGAGAAACGCTGCAACCTTCTTCTGGACCATTGCAGAAGACTCGGGACCAAGGACCGTTTGGTTAGCGTATATATGGCTGATCAACTTCTTACGGTCACGGTGGAGCTTGCCGGAACCAAAAGTGAACAGGTTTTTGTGGCCATAGACGTCAAACATACGATAAAAGGATGTCCTTTCGAAGCCACTGCCAGCTCCATAGATGGTTCTCAGCGCGGAAATACTGTTGAAGGAGATTTCGCTCGGTCCGATGCGGACAATCGGGCCATATTGTCGGTGTAGATTGAGAATAGCCTGGACTGAACGGGCTCGCCACGCATCCAAGCCCAATCGAAATCTGGTCGTCGCATAAAGCCAGGGCCCTGGAACTTTTCCCAGTCTTGCATGGTTCGAAAAGGAGCAAGAAATAGCATACAAAGCTATGACTACTGTAACCCAGAGAGTGAGTGGTAATTCGAGAAAGGTCAAATCTGCGTTCCGATATCAACCTTGATGCCGCACCCTAAATCGTTGGGTGAACCTGCTTACCTTCTGATAGCATGGCGGTCAAGCGTTGATAGACTTCTTCATGTAGGCTGTCTTCGAAGTTGATATGCCGGTCCTGTGGAAACTGTCTCTGAAGAGGTCGAAGGGACCAGGGACGGACAAGCCTTTGTGCGTCGTGCTTCTCCGCAAACGCAGACAAAAGACATTCAAAGAAAGCCTCAAGGTCCCAAAGACTTCCCCTTGAAGCGGTCATGTCCGCACGCCATAACCCGCTCACGCCTGCTTCAACCTACCTGGCAAGCTGGCCACTGCCTGGCTTACGGTTACCACGAAGCAGAGGAGTATCGTCTTGAAAGTCCTGCTGCCTGCAAAGGGAATCATGGCAAGGGTAGGCTTACCCAGGTTATCGATGTAGTTGTCCTAGGATGCCAAAAGCTACGAAGCTCGGACTCATCGCTTGTCGATGCTCGAAAAGCATGCGATGCTCATCATACGTCATGAGAGACAATACCGGCTCACTGGTAAAGCTCTCGCGGACTCTGTGGATTTCTGCATATAGGGATGCTTGATGGGAGCAACAGAGCCTCAGATTGGGCACTACGAGGAGGGAGACATCAAGATCTCGATCTCTCGATATACATAAGCTTGAATTTCCCAACAGATGTGCCGATCAGTCACCGAAAGTCGTCCCATGTCACCAATGTCATATCCCCCATCTGGCGATAAGGTAGCGTCGACGAACAAGAATGGACACGAATGGGATCAACATCCGGAAAAGGTACAGACAGTCCTTCGGTCCAGATCAGGTTGAACATTCGTGGCGTTGGTCGAGAACATGCAGCAGAAACGGGCCGGTGCTTCTGTACTTGCGTTGATTTCCGTAAAGCCTGGTCTTCCGTGGCTGTATCATACTGTGTAATCCAACAGGCTGACTGTGTATGTGTATGTGAAAGCGCGACTGCCTGAAGACACGTCGGATGCATATTGTAGCCTCATCGGGCCGCGGGTTACCAAGGGGTATCAAGCTCCTGAAAACTGGTGCCATGGCGCCAAAGCCGATGTCTCCCTGCTAGGTACTGCAAGTCAAAGCTTCTGCAGTCGAGAGTCAGCTAAGAGTCAGCTAGAGCAATAATTCCCAAGATTCCTGAGCCCCTCGCAGACAGCTTCCATTCCTGCCCTGAGTACTGTATCGTACCCTTGTAAGCGTTGCTGACGGAGATCAGCTACAGCAATATCGCTTCCGCACGTGGCTGACGCAAGATATGAGTAGCTCATCTCCATGGCAAAGTGGTGTGCGGTGCGGTGTGAAGTTGCTTCTAGAACAATGCATGGATTGCTTTTGATGATGGCCTTGCAGGACTGATGCAACAGTAATTCCAAGCGAAGCTTCGAAGGGCATGAGGCCTAGGCCAAGGCTGGCTGAACCCTTGCAGTGTAACTCGATGTCACCTGTGGTGCACTGGTGATGGCGAGGTTGCTTGATCGTATATGCCGCAGAAGCCTCCATCATCCTGGGTAGGCCACTACCCCATGCGTTTAGTCAAAGAGTTCCAGACGTGCTTATCGCAGCCTCCTCGAGCTTGGATACGCCTCATGCGGGATATCCATCCTTGACAACTGGCGATGTGTCCAATCAAGGTGAGTGAGATTGGAAGACTGGCGTTCTTCCAGTGGTGGCTAGGTGGTGGCCATAGATAACAACCAAGTGGAGTGCGGATTCGGCCAAGAGCCACCAACACGATCTGACCGCGGGACCTTTTCTTATCAGTGACCACAAGCATCCAGTGGCATCCCAGTTCTCGCCAGGACACCATGCTACCTTGATCACTTGCTATCGAACCGTCATGTCAGCTCATCCACAGCGCGGAAGACCGTCTATCCACGGAGTACGGAGGCATACCCTGTCACCCTGTATTGATCCAGATCTCCAGGATACATTGTCTGAACAAGGTTAAAAAGGCTGACCCATGCCTCCTTCCCCAGCCATGCCTGAGCCTTCTTTCTCCTTCTTATCCCTCTCGCTCCTACAACTCGAGGTGCGGCATACAAGGCAGTAGTACTGTGCAGCAGCTTCTGCTCCTTCCAGCTGTCCGGACGCTTGGAGAGTCTTTACTACACCATGTCTTCCGGCGACTACTACGACCCTGAAAAGGGCGTGGCGGGAGATGAAATCAAAGGTCACTCCATCGATGAGACTGGTCGCAAGGGCTCCCTGCACGGCAGGAAAGCCTCTGTGGCCGAGTCCATCATCGCCGCCGACCTTCTCGATGAGAGATACCGCATCACCAAACGTGGGCTCAAGAGCAGACATGCTCAGATGATTGCACTTGGTGGTACCATTGGTACTGGGTAAGGACGCCCGTTGGAGGGCAAAAACAGGCAGAACTAACACAACTTCCAGTCTCTTCGTCGGTTCTGGTGCGACCCTCGCACTGGGCGGTCCAGCCTTCATCCTTGCATCCTATGTCATCATGACCTTCCTGGTATACTGCGTCGTGACTGCTGTCACCGAAGTCGCCGCCTATCTGCCCGTCCACGGCGGCACCATGTCCTACTACGGCTACCGATACGTCTCACGATCCATGGGTTTCGCGCTCGGCTATCTATACTGGTATGCCCTCGGAATCTTGGTCCCCTACGAAGTCACAGCAGCCGGTTTGGTCATCAACTACTGGCACAACGATGTCAACATTGCAGTTTGGATGACCATCATGCTCGTCGTCATTATTGGTCTCAATTTCCTGCCCGTCCGTTTCTACGGAGAAACCGAATTCTGGTTTGCCGGCACAAAGGTCATTTTGATGATCGGTCTTCTGTTCCTGAGTTTCATTCTCTTCTGGGGAGGTACGTCTCTTCCTTTTCACTGACTATGGATTCTTGTTGACATTCACATAGGCGGCCCGTCTCACGATCGACTTGGGTTCAGGTACTGGAACGATCCCGGCGCAGCACATCCATATATTAAGACCGGGGACTCTGGCCGCACCATCTCATTCTTCGAGACCCTTGTCTCGTCTGTCTTTCCTTTCACCTTTGCGCCAGAACTCCTGGTCGTCACCGGTGGAGAGATGGAATCTCCTCGTCGAAACCTGCCCATCGCCTCGAAGCGCTATTTCTACCGATTAGTGATTTTCTACGTCCTGGGCGTTTTAGCCATCGGTGTCACCTGCCCAAGCGACGCCCCTGCGCTGACCAACGGTGGCGCTGGTGCCAAGTCGTCTCCCTACGTCGTTGCCATCGCCAACGCCGGCATCGATGTACTTCCCTCGATTGTCAACGCCGTCATCCTGATCTCCGCCTGGTCTTCCGGCAACTCCTTCCTGTACATTTCGTCACGCGCCTTGTACAGTCTGGCGGTGCAAGGTTCAGCACCACGCATTTTCAAGACCTGCAACCGATGGGGTGTCCCATACATGGCCGTCGGCGTATCATCCCTATTCTGCGGGCTGGCCTATCTGAACGTCGCCTCGAGCGGTTCCACCGTCTTCGCCTGGTTCGTTAATCTTACCAATACTTGGGGAATGACCTCGTGGGTTTGCTGTATGATCATCTTTCTCCGCTTCCGCAAGGCTTGCGACACTCAGGGGGTCCGATCACCTTACCGCAACTGGTTCCAGCCCTACGGCGCATACATTGCCATGGTCATGTTCACCCTGTTGTGCTTGATCAACGGCTTCACCGTCTTCTTCCCGTCGAAGTGGTCCGCTTCCTCCTTCTTGACCGCCTACATTGGTATCCCCATCTTCTTCCTCATGTACTTCGGCCATCGCATCTGGTTCTGGCGCGACGCTTGGGCCTGGGACCCGGCCGAGATCGACATGAAGACCGGTCTGCAGGAGGTTATCGATGCCGAGCGTCCCGCTCAGGTCCGCAAGGGCTGGAAGAAGATTCTTTATATTATCGAGTAGTACTACCTCCAAGGGGTACTCCATTCCAATTTTTCTGGGAGAGGACGTCCAAAAATCATGTGTCAGATGAGTTGTATATTGGTGCGGAAACATAGCACAGTGCTGTACATCCTAGATTGTTCAATACTAAAGACCACGACGTCTTGCATATACAGACTCTATCGCATCGCACTGTCATTGTCCATTGTATACATTCGTACGGAGTACTACTAGTACTACTAGTAGTATTGGTCAGTGCGTCCTTCGAGCGCCCCTAAGGCGGGGTCCTTTTCTCTTCTCAATAGAGAGGGATGATCATGTACGGAGTACCAACTGGTACTAGTCCGTAGTGCGTTAGAAGTTCATACTGTACTGCGGGTAGCTTCGTCGTCTTAATTTCTCGCTCTCGCTCTCGCTCTCGCTCTCGCTCTCCCCGCTCTTAGGGGGATCGTTGTCCTCGCCGTAGACTCAGTAGCACTATAGTTTACCTTATACATAATAATATGTTGGAGCTTCATGATGCCGTAGCCTCGTCTCCCCTACTAAACCTTGGAAATGGATCGTATACTGGTACTTGTGACCTGGGTACTGCTACCTCGCGCAAAGCATCAGCAGTTGGAAGTCCACTCTCTTCACACCTCACTAACGCCCACCACCTTGCAACCATGACTGGGAAACTCAATCATACTCCTCAAAATACCATATGTGAGTTGCTCTCGTAGAAATCCCACCACTTGGGTGGTCTGTCAGATAATGTCTCGTCTCGAGGAGATCCGAGACTGGTATTGAGAGGATCCAAGACATTGATACTAGTATTTCGATAGAGTCAAGACAAGATATTAGTCCTTTCGTTCCAGAGAAGTAACCCATGAAAGCCCAAAAAGGTCTGACGGCCAACTGAAAATGTATAATGTACAACCATCGTGCCGCTGAATCGCTTCATAATCCTGAACCAACAAACTAACTGTACAATATCCAAGGTGCTGTGAATGCCCTGATCTTCTGTGCAGACAAAGAGACTGATTCTGCTCTGCCCGGTTCCCGATACCCCAACGCATTCTGTACTCACGTTCCCGCTTCAAAGAATAGGCTGCCTTCATCTGTTGCTGGATATCATCGGATTCTAGCCCCGTCCATGACTGGGACATCGCCGAGATCGACGCCAAAGCTCGCTCTTATAGGCACGTCTTTCCACGCCGCTTCTGCCTTCCCGCTCACTGAACGCGTGCCCGCCGAGCCTCCAAATCCGTTACGTCGTTCGCATTCAAAGGCCAGTCCTCCAGAATAACGTCCGAACTCCGGCGGTTGGTGAGACCTCTCCAAATCTGAAGGATGTAAGTCCTCAGCCAGTGACGATGCAAAGCTGCGGACACTACCCGCTTGCGAATGTGGTCGATACGAGCGATTCCTGGAGGCCGACTCATGAGGGCCGGTGGCTGGGAGCGGCCAGTGGTGGACTGGCGCGTACGGCTCCTGGACGCGGCCACGGGAATATTGGTTGTCATGTACCATCGAGTTGTGTTTGGACCGCCGCATGTACGCTGTATCGTAGTCACCTAACCGTTGGTGCGCAGGTTCTGGACGGACATAATCTGTTTGTCCATGTGAAGTATAATCATCATACCCTTCGTAATGCTCTTGCTGCAAAGGAGGATGCTCAGTAGGAGCAGCGCAGTGAGTCCACCTTTTATATTGGCTGTTCCGAGGAGGAATGGCAGGATATAGAGGCTCTTCGTGCATAAAGTTATCACGACCTTCAAAGTGCCCGTGCGGATCACGAGAACTCCAAGACTGCCTCCGGAGGCCGACACCAGCAGACTGCCGCCGAGCCTTCCAAGCTGCAGCATGTGCTGCCCATGGATTCGGCATAACGTCCATAGGCTGAGGTGAGTGATGGGGTGGAGGAGGGGCCACTACCACGTCGGAAGAGGTTTCCTCGCAACTAATGTATGAGGGACGTGGTGAGTGCAACGGTGGGGGTGGTGCATTACCATAAGTCAAAGAGGGTTGCCTCTGCGCTGACGACGTCCGAAATGCCTTCTGCAACATCTCAGGAGTTATGGGAGGAGCGTCACTGGCAAAACTTGCTGGTCTCAGATTCCTGCCTGGAATGCCTCCCCTGTCGTTGAAGGACGGTCTTTGGATTGCCGGCAAGCCGGCACGTTGTTGAATCGAGCGGCTTCGTGCCCTCGAAAGCTCCGCTGCTGTCTTGTCGTCCATCATGTATTTTGGTCGTGGGGCGATAATGGAAATGTTATAGGGATTCATCGTCTGTTCCGTTACCATATTCTCATGTGCCATGTCATAAGGGCTCCCTCCCAGAGACGACGCCACCGTCCCAAAGTCATTGATGATTGCCATAGCCTCAATCTGGCTAATGCCTGAATTACGCCGAGAACTGACCATGTCTTCCTTGGGACGACCAATCCACGATCTCGGACGACTGAGGCTTCGTGATCTTCTGATAGGAACCGGCTGTTCAGGAGCTGGCGAGGGAAATCTTATGTCGGACTTTTGCAGGTCAATGCTCGAAAGGCTAGCTTGATTGGTAAGAGCATGGAGTGGAAGATACGTCCGCTCAAGCTCGGGCACCTCTTCCGAACGAATGCGAAGGTTCTCGCGTACTTCATGTGGAATTGAGGGAATCCCTTCGCCTTCAAAAGAACGGACTCGAGTGAGTGAGACCTTGGCAGGCGGCTGGCTCAACGGACGCTTCTTCTGTAATTTCTTGCGGCCTTTGACAGTCTTTGCCGAGGTAATCTCTGTCTTGGAGGCGGCTGGTGCAGGTGTCAACGTTCCAACAGGAGGATTCAAATTGGCGAAAGTCGGTAGCTGAGGTGCAGTCTTCCGCGACTTCAAAATTGTTGGCCTATGGCTTAGTCGAGGCGGCTTGACTTCCTGCTGTTGTGATTGCCCAGTCAGGGTAGAGGTGGACGCGTTTTCAAAAGCACAAGTCTTCATATGTGACGCACCCGGCGCTACTTGCAGTGACCTCAATGAAGTGCTGGAGCTGTAGCCACTATCTGACTTTTCAGATGCTCGAGGAGGCTGTAATCGACTTGAGGAGGCCTGAGCCTGGGATTCGGGCGATGATTGTAACCCCTCATCGATCGAGAGTCTTGGGGAGCACCAACGGCTCGCACTGTCACCAGACTGACCATGTACGTTGTCGAAAACATGCAATCTGCTTTCACCTTCTTGTTCATGCCTCGATCTTCGGACAACAGAGCCAGTGGGAGAGGGTGACCTTTCTGGCGAACTGTGCAGTGATGATACCGAGGAAGAAGTTTGCAGCCATCCTTCAGATTTGCTCTTGCCTGATGATCCAGGCGAATAATAGGACTTGTGTTCCGAAAACGGACTGGCAGCCAGTTCGGCCATATATTCTTGTGCCATCATCGATGCCTGGTCCGGATCTTTTGCCGAAGTCGACTCAGTATCTGCAGACGTGACAATTTGGAGCGGATGGGTGCGTAAAACCTCCCCATCTTTGGTCTCCCAGCTAAAACATCGACCTTCGTTGCTCACATCAAGAGGGGTGTGCACCGGGCGAATATTAACCGCTTGAATACCTTTTTGGAGCTCGTCGTCAGCATCACCATAGTCACTCGAAATGTCTCTATGTGGTGATAGCACAGACAATGGTTGTCGAGAGACTTTGGAGATTTCACTAAAAGTGGGAGACGCTCGTCCATTCATAACCTGCAAAGATCCACGTCTCAACCCTCCCAGATGTGAATAGTCCAAGTCGGCAGGAGTCCCAACTCGACCGACCATTGCAGGAGGTGCAGGAGGCCGCCAATCGAAATAGTCCGTATCAACGATATGCCGCTGTTCCCACTCTTCAACGAGACTCTCTTCTTCGATTTGTTCTTCTTGCCGTAGCTGGGATGGCTTTCTCGTGGCGGTACCTGGTGTGAATGAGGCTCGTCGGGTAGGAGGGATCGAGGGTGAATCGACTATGCAATCAATGGAAGAAGACGGTGTTGAAGCCGACATTGCCTCATCTTTTAGAGAGTCGAGCTTTCCGTTGCTGGTGGATCGCTTCAAACTAGCCGATCGCCGTGTAGACAAACGCCGCAAGATCAACGACTTCCTCTTCTTGGGCTTGACAGTTGATAAGCCCAAGACAGGTGATACTGGAGACTGTTCCTGTTGCGGGGCCAGATCATTAACGGAGTGCCCTTCGATCTGGTTGACCATGTACGCAACGCTCCAGGTTGAGTCGGTCTTCGAATGTTTGCTAGGGGACTCTATGTTAGAGATGAATACCTCCGACCGAATTTGTTGTCGGAGGGCAGCATTGCTCGGGTGGCTCGACAAAGGGCCGCCTGTTCGAAGATCCGGTGTGCTAGCATTCTTGATTCGTGGGATTGGCTCTTGTAAACTGGTTGTAGAAACACTCGTTGCGAGCTTCTTGGTTAGAGGCTTGGAGAGTCGATTTCTGCGACGTGCTTCGGGTTCATCTTGGACCAACGCAACCGCCACGCTCGATTTCTGCCTACCAAAACGCATGCTGCAAGTGTATGGGCCTGTATTTCACTACGGGCGAGGAGGGTTGTGGAAGAGGAGGTTTCCGCTAGAATAACAGAATTCTGTACGGGGGCTCTAAAGCCATCGCTTGCAGTGGACCAGATCTCGGATCAACTACTCAATGTAGTACGTATGTAATGATGCCGTGCTCAAAGTATGGAAGTGAACGATGTGCATGAGACGGGAGAAAGATGTTTCCAGCTCGGAGGATGTTGCCAGCCTGCCCCGATGGCTGACTGAGTGACAGATGCAGCAGGTCAATGCTTTGGTACTGACAGGTTTCGGAGTGGTGATCCGGGAAGTGCCAGGTAGGTAAGTTGAGTGTCAGAACGAACGGCGGCTGGACTGAGCGGAATATTCACGAACGAGCGACTGCGAGGGCAACATGAAGTGAGAGGATAAAAAGACGACACGCCACTGAGCAATGCTGCCTCGAAGCTTGCTCTGCAGCAAGTTGGTAAGGTTTCAAGACAGCAGGAAAGAGGTGATGAAGGCGGGAAGAGGAGCATGCAATACTTGCAGCAAATATGGCCCCTGCGCATGTGGAAATTGGTCTCCCATTGGCTCCTGCCCGGAAGGATAAACAATTTTGGTAGCCGGGCACCCCAAGTACTACGGGCTACGTACGGA
Organism: Exophiala xenobiotica; assembly: GCF_000835505.1. Taxonomy (NCBI): domain Eukaryota; kingdom Fungi; phylum Ascomycota; class Eurotiomycetes; order Chaetothyriales; family Herpotrichiellaceae; genus Exophiala; species Exophiala xenobiotica. The sequence goes on along the minus strand of NW_013562494.1, from coordinate 4,864,320 downwards.
GCTACACTGTAGGCATCAAGCCGCACCCACCACACAGGGATTGTCCATTTGTCCACAGCCCGCACTCCAGTCTCAAAACCAGCTTTTGACCAGCCTAAAGCAAGCATCAGCCACCGCTAGCGACGGATCGAGCATAGGCGAAACTCATCCCCCTCCTTGACGCCACATTTCCTGCTTGCGGAGAATGGCACGAATCGCCGGAAGGATGCCTCAAGCCATTAGGCGACCCAATCATGGCCCGGACAATATGAACAAGCACACAAGCGGGTTGACTGTGGCTTTCGCGGCTTTGATTCGAATCACTCTATCGTCGATCTTCCTTGCGCTGCAGAGCTGAGGGTCTAGAGCGCTGACGATCTGAAGATCTATGCGAGCAGACGCTTCGCTGGGGTCGAGGTGGCTGGAACAAAAGTCATAGATATCCTAGACATTTTCCGAAAAAGCTTCCAGACGCCTGCCACCAGAAAGACTCGACAGGCGGAGGTCCGATCGGGGCTGATAAAGATATACGGTGCATGCGTAACTTGTCCGCTCAAGTGTGCTGGAGACCATGCAGGTCTTGCTGCAATTACGTATATCAAGCCTGCGGATGACGGAAGATGGACGAGTCCAGCGGCATGGCTGCATTGATCTTGTACACACGCCGCATTCTGGCCCCTGCGCTCCCAGGAAACTGGAAAATGCATGTGCGTCGAAAGCTTGACCTCGCTCAAGGGAATGGAATACGAGGTACTCCGTAGAAGGACATGATTAAAAGCGATAGATCAGCGAAGAATACTACAGATGAGGAAAGGTTGTTCATAAGCATCAATGATATGTATTATTATCCGTAGTCAGCAAGGGAGCAGAGAATGCCAACTCTAAAGTACCTCCGAGCCCTGCCTGGGCCAATCGATCCATATCTATGCAAAGAGCCCATCGGCAACGCCAAGCTATGCCATTCGTCACGCTGATAGGTTCATGTCATGAATGTTGTGGTGTTGTACAAAGGGAGTATCCTCCCCGGAAACCCTCTTTACTCGATATTGATGCGTCTGCTCTCTGGCGCTGGAGCCTTGGGGACCACGATGCTGAGGATACCATTCTTCAGAGAAGCCCGCACTGCGTTTTGGTTGACACGTGCTGGGAAATTGAAGCTGCGCGAAAACTCGCCGACTGAGCGCTCAGAGATCCAGTATTGCTGTTGTGGTTGTTGTGGTTGTTCTGGTTCGGTCTTGGCTTGTTCTGACGCAGGTGCTGGGGTCGGCGCTGCAACGGTGGTGGTCTCGTTACCAGCAGCAGATGAGTTGGCTGGCTCTTCATCTTCAACAGTGGGTTGGTGAGACTTGACGCTGCTAGTTTCCGAAGCTGGAGCTCCCCCGATGGCAGCCTTTTCCTCGCCTTCGACGGAAGCTTGAGGGCGTCGACCGGACTCGACGTGACGTTCCGTCCGGCCCTTGATGGTCAGAGTGTGTTCATCAGTGAACTCGATGTCGAGATCTCTTTGGTCGATACCAGGAAGTTCGCCCTCAAGCGAGTAAGCCTCCTCGGTCTCTTTCAGATCGAAGCGAGGTGTGAACTGCTTCCGAGCTTGTCGGCTGGCTTTCTGAATCTCATTGAAGGTGTCGTCAAAGAGGCTGAGGAGAGGAGCGAACTCATGGCGGACTGGCCCGCATCGCACAGGGGCGTAGGCAATTCTTGGGAAGAGGAAAGACATGTTCCTGATTGTTGAAGGTGGTGATCTGAGGATGATCCTTGATGCTTGGGGTCGAATGATTCTGGTGGAGTGCATAAGACTTGCTCTTGATTGTGGTGTGATCGCAGGTAAGTGTGCGTCGAGCAAGACTTTATAACCCGTCATCTCGTTTGATGGAATATCGTGGATGATCAAATCCGCTGAGCAAGCAGAAATCTTTCTCTTGCTGGATGCTTCTTGGAGACGCAAGCAATATCGGCCTATTTCTGGAGCCTTGTGGAAGTGGCGAAACGTTTCTCCGACCTTCTACGCATCACGTGATCTGATCTCAAACCCAGCAATAAACCATGTAGCAGTCATAGACGCCAATTCTTTTGTCAGCAGGCACGTAGAATCTTCCTTGCCTCCATCTTATTCATTCATGCCGACAGATGTGCGAATCAGTGAATGTCTTTGACGCCAGGCGAAGAGTATAGCTCGAGCTTCCGGGACCCCATCCGTAGCAGAGCCTCAATAGCAGCGAAATCTTTCTTATCGATTTTCTGATTCTGCCGGAACTCGCGTCTGACTTGTCAGAAAACATCTCAATTGGCAGCATTAGCTACTCGGATATCTCAAAGCTTACCGAGCCGCGTTTCGAAACCGCTCCTTGCTCGCCTGGAAGCTCGTAAGTCAGAAGTGCTGTGGCAAACAACCGTTGGCTCACATACCTCCGGTTTCTTGCTAGCCGCCCGCAGACATTGTCGGTATAGTCTTACGACTTCTCTTTGCAGCCCAGAATAGCGCATATTTGACAATGCAGAGTAGAAGGAAACAAGCGGGATCCGTCTTGGGCAAAGATTTAGCTGGCAAAGGATTATGACGCGCCTTCCGACATACTGAGGAGTGTACGAGCGTCGAACGCAATTCTTGGGTAAACTTCCATGGCACCCAAGACTTTCGGCGTGCTTTCGAGGACATTTGGTAACAAAATCCGTACCAGCAGTTTATTGAGTGACAATGACTATCTGGTCAAGCTGAACAGCCTGTCTCTGCTCGAGACCCATGTCCTGACTGAGCAAATACCTCCTGTAGGGTCGATTATGTTCTGTGATCAGCTCCTCACGACCTCTCTATGCAAATGCACCTAAATATATCCCATCCAAATATAGGTTGACATTTCTATCCCAACTCCACGAAAAATGCAATAGCGACTCGCTCCTTCATCATATCAAGACATGCCTCGCCAGTCCTGCTTGGTTTTATCTTAATCACGATCACTCCCCCTCCTCCGCCCCAAGTCATCCGCCTGTTCATCGTCAGCCTCATCATCCATTTCGAGCACCTTATCCTCATCTTCCTCCCTTTTCCTCTCATCCTCCTTCATCTCCTTGTACGTCGCCCAGCTCAACATACAAAATGCCACAACAATCAACGCACACCCACTTAGCGCTGCCGCACTGAACGGCTTCCCTGTAACCAACCAGTCCGTAATGGCCACAAGGAAAATCGTCAACAGAGCCGCCACGCTACTCAACACCGGACTCGTCAAGCTCATCAGAACGAGAAACGAGCCACTGAACACAGCATTGCTCAGCGTCGATATCATCAGTAACCCCGCCGCCTTTCTACTTGGCAGTTCGAACACTTCCAGACCAGTGAAATGCAAGATTGGCAACGGGATCCACAGCACCGTCAGCGTGAACAGCCCGACCATGCTACCGAATGTGTTTGCAAAAATCATCCCGCGGCCCGGACTGCACCCCTCTGGCGGGCAGGCGAACCGTTTGTAAAGCACCTCGTAGAATCCATACGCAACCGACCCAATGCCAATGATTATATTGCCCAATAGCTTCGTGCCAAAACCCTTCTCCGCGCCCGGATTGTTCGTGCCCGGTCCAGGCGTCGAGTCGTCCTTGTCCCCGTACGCAACCACTAACACACCGATAATAGCCAACCCAACACTGATCGCCTTATCGAATCGTAATTTGTCGTTCAACAGCATGATAGAAAACACGTATGCAAAGAATGCGGAACAATTATATATCGCCGTGAGATCGGACGGGCTAGTGAGATTGACAGCGACATACCACGATCCGCCCGCCATGGTGAGGAAAGTGGTAACAAACGCGGTCATTTTGATCATGTACGGCCATGGAGACGTCTTCATCTTTCGCGGGCCCGGAGCCAGATCCTGGTGTTGTACCATCTGTGCGGTTGTGCGGATCAAGGACACATGCCGCCGCCAGAACGCAGGCCACGACAGCTTGCGCTTTTGTACACGTATGATGGCCAGCTGGACGGGCCAAAGAAATATCCACGATCCGTGCGTCAAGTACATCATGCAATATGCCTTGTTCCAATGTAGTTCATGCTGAATATACACGGCCGTTTCGGTCTGGACGACAAACGAAATCAGGGAGAGGACCAAGAAGAACGAGGCGTAGATGTACTTCCGCCGGACCACATCCTCAGGCTGTGCGTAGGATGGGGAGCGTGAGCGGAATGTGCTTCGGTGAGAGACGAAAGATTGACGAGTCGAGGGGCCTTCGGGTCGGCCGCGGCTCTGGCTTGCACTTTCGAGTTTGTCTTCGGCGAGTAGGGGAATGTGGGCTTGAGGCCCTGTCGGGCGGTGCATACGTGGGCGGTCGGACATGTCTTCGTCCTCGGAGAGAGCGTCGTCATTAAATTGGATTCGTGGTGGTCGATAGGATCGAAATTCGTCTTTGATGCCGGCGGGAAGGGAGTCAAGACGAAGAGGACTGGCAGGTCGGGCGGAAGAGGGTTTGGAGGACCGAACAGGAGGAGGGAGAGGAGATTCTGTACCGGAGGGAGTGAAGATGAGGTCGTCGGCGGTCGAGTCGCTGCCGTCTGATCGGGTCATCCATGCGGTGTGTCTGGGTTTGTAGATAACGCGTGTCACCAGGAGTGGTCACCAGTCAGGATTTGGTAAAGGAGAGCGTGGGGGACACCTCTGTCGATTGATAGGTGAATCCGGCCCCGTCGATCACGCAACCCGGTGAGGATTGAGAGGCAAGAATGCTATCACTACCAGTCGTTGTTCAAAATAAGTGCAGCGTGAAGGCTACCTCATCAAGTATGTATGGATTGGGTAATGTTAAGTTGCAATCGGAGGGAATTGAGGTTCTTCCATTCATCTCGCTTACGGAAATGCAGACCCCAGACTTCCCTCAGTGTCTACACGTGATCAGACTCAGCCTCGTCAAGCTATTTCAGTATCGGCAAGATAGCCGAGACTGCAGCCTTGTCAGCGTCGACTGAACCGCATTTTGGTTACCATACTGGAGTCAACCTTAGCACACATTTCTTTATCTTAATTTTGCCGTATCTGACAGTTATTACCGTGCACTTGGGGCTGGTCTGCGATGCTTCAAGAGAACGGGAAGTCGAGACACGCACCGTTTTTTTTTAACTCCTGTCCGAATGGTCACGTAGCAAAGCTGGATGACATGCTGAAAAACTGGAGATGTGAGAAATGTTCCAAGGACTTTACTTCGAGTAAGCGCGTACAAGACTCCCTGAAAGTTTTGTTAGTAATGGGAACTTCGTCTCGCAGAATCATCTCTTTCCAGACACTGCAAAAAGTGTCTCAGCGATGCTCCCACGCCTAGCAGAAGGAGAGCGTGCCAGGAATGCTCTAGCTCCAAATCCCGATGCGATGAACGCCGGCCCGAATGCGGAAGATGCAGGAGAAAGGGTTTGAATTGTCACTATGTTGCCTCTCTGGCATCTGGCCATGCGGAAATTCAGCCTTCAGCCTCGCTATCGGAGAATGCACCCACTCAAAACTGGGCGACAAAGCATCTCCTGACTCCTCCAGTAGACTTCGAAACCTCCAGCGGCCAGTCCAGTGCGGCGAGCCATGGATCTGCGACTCATCCAACAATCGACAGCCACCCTTCTTCACGTCATGCCATGACATTCGTCTTCAGGGTGTTTCGAACTTACCCTCAGATGTTGGCGCATGGGGGAGTGCCGCCATTCATCCATCACTCGCAGATTCAGGGAGGAGTCCATCCAACACTCCGTCAATGTATCGACATATTGTCTGGCCTTAACGCAGCCCCAGCGTCCACCGTCGAGAGCATGGCCACCAATGGAATTATAAGGTTGCTTGCCGAGGTATTTTCACGATCTTTCCTTTCTAGCATATCATCCCAGGCTCTTACCATAGTCTAGTACAAATCATACTGTGAAAACGACCTCCTTGTTGCTATCCAGGCATATATCCTCTACGCCATCATTCTCCTCTTCCCGAGCCACCGCCAAAGCCGTTCTCACAGCCAGGATCAAAGTCTCATAATGGGTCTACAAGACATGAACTTGGCACTTATGAAAACAGGACTGCTACTCAACGCCGAATCAGATGCGACGGTACCGGCATGGAGCGAATGGATAGCAGTCTCTACCAAGCGTCGCACCATAACGGCGTCCCACATGCTGATGTGGGCATGGTCGTTGAGACACCGGTACCCACCATTTGGGTGTCGTGAAATCGGATTTATGCCCACGCCAGCACCCAAGATCCTTTGGCAAGTAGAATGCGAAGAGACCTGGACGGAGCGTTATAGCCAGTGGCTCGAATACTGGCGTGATGGTGGACCACATCGTGTAGAAGAGCTCATGGTCATCGGCCCTGAGATTGAGATTGCCGCGAGGTCTCAGAGATGGCTCGAAGAGGCTGACGAATTTGGCTTACTCCTCATGTCTGAAGGTAGGCGCTGCTGCTGTCCTTTCCGGGCTCGATTTCTGACTGACTGATGGCAATAGTCAATGCTATGGACTGATAGTTCAAGTTCTCCTTTATGCGCGTGCTCTGAGCCTCGCAAGGAATACTCGCGACTTCGGGGTCGACAGCTGAGCCCAACAATACACACAACAAGTATAGAAGGGCTGCACACTCTAGAATTCAGCCATATCTCGGCCCTGGATATCGCACCGAAAGTAAAGCCTTTTCCTCAAACATGACGGGTTCCGATCGCCCATACGACATCGTCCTCCTTGGCGCTACCGTCTTTACACGCGTTCAGAGTCTAGAATTTGCACGGCAACTCCCAGGCCCTCCGACCCAGATCCGTTCTATGTTATCAAAATACGACAGTCCGCCCAGGGAAAAAAAGATACCATGTCTATACTTTCTAAGCGCGCTCTAACCCGCCCATCATACCACTCCTTCTCGCTACCCATCCGCCTCAGGCATTCAAGCATGCCCCTCCATCACGACCATTTTGTTCCGTTCCAATTGTTCCACCGGCCAATTACAAACCATACACCAAGTCGGCAGCCCGACCTGTCCATCGCCCTCGACCTTCTCCACGGGGTACGACCAGGTTATCCCCACGGTCCTGAACCCAAGATACTCATAAACATCCCTGGCCCTCTCGTTCCCCGCGCACAACCAGATCGGCACGCCTTCACGCCTCGCCCGCGCCACGTACGGCTCAATCACGGCCCTCACCGCGCCTTTGTCCTTGCGCTCCGGATCCCGCGCCATGAGCGACATGTTCCAGTACGCCTGGTCGCGGCCGAGCGTCCGTATTCTGACCTCCTGCATCTGCCGGATGAAGGACGCGAAGATCGGCCTCTCCACGGCGAGATCCTGCAGCTCCGTCTCGGACAGGGTCGTCTGCGCTGTTGCCTCCGGCGGCTCCCAGCACACGACTGCCGCGAAGTTCGCGGCCTCGACAACCGACGCGCCTGCTTTGACCTTTTTTTCGACCCGCGCTTTGGCGGCCGGGTAGAGTAAATCTGCCGTGACGTGTGTCGAGTCGCCGGTTTTGTCTTGTTGGAAAATCACGTTGAGCTGGTCATTGACGGTGGCGCGGGAGCATACGTCGGCCAACCTGTGCTGATATTCCTCCGATTGAGATGATGTGATTTTGATTGACGGCCTCGACGTGGACGTGGACGTGGACGTGGACGTGGACGTGGACGTGGGCGTACTCGTGCCATCGGAGGTGCTACCAATCGTTGTACGACTAGTAAGGAGAGACGTCACCGAGACGTTGGCGCCAGTCGGGAGAGGAACGTCTAGAGTGTCACCGTCCATGACCGTCCAATGACTTATTCCTGGACTGCCCTCTGGAAGGAAGGAGAGAGAGAAAGAAACCTTATCAGGTCATCCAATGCCTTACAGGAACAAGATAAGCCAGAGAAGCGGTTCATTGAGCTAGAGAAGCCATTGCAGACCGCAATCAAGAAAACTATCCTAGGTAATATACTGCCTGACGTACGTACTACGGTATGCACCCGGCAGCTGTTTGACTCATCACCTCCGTTTAGTCCGCTTGACCATGTTACGTCCTAATCGCGAAATCATCAAGGTTTCAGCCGGAGATTGACGGTCCCCTGCATGGTATACTAGTAATTGTACTTTCATACCTTACCTAGGTATAATTGAAAGCACAAGCGAGCTTCGCGGCCCTCGAAGTGACCTTGGTGACTCATTCTTTGAGGGCAGATCGCTCGACTATTGCCAAGACATGCAAGGCTGAATCTCAGCCTTGTTCGAAAACCCCCCACCCCCTTTTCCAATGCGCTCCATGCAATGTTCGACAAAGTAGTAATTTGCGATCTACTATAGTAATACCAAGTACTCGTACCCTCCTTGGATCGGCGGCGCTCGCACGGATAAACATACCTCTAGGTGTTCAAGCCATGATCTAAAGTCCAATCCTCCACTATGATGAATAAAACCCTATCAGTCAATAGGGTTTCCAAACTACAGGAATCCTCAGTCAGTAACGTCAGGCAGTGGGGAAGCATCTAACGACGAAGAAGGGTGTCCTTCTTCCTTGTCAGAGAGCAAGCTTCAGATCGTCAATCCTGTCCTACTTCTTCATGATGCAGGGTGAACGTTCCTGTATGTCGGACGCATATAGCCAGCGCACCTCGGGCAGCGCCTGAGTGTCCAGTCCACCACCCATGGTATTCCAGAGTAACCACCACCGCTGCCGCATCGATACCTATGTAGGTACGTTAGTATACTTCACAACTGCCCAAGCAACTAAAGCATATCTGTACGAGACACACCTGCGTCGATAACAGTGCGAGGCCCGATTTAACCTCACTCTTTCCTTCACACCGGTCAAATCACCAGATCCCAACATGACAACGTTAAACAATAGCAGGATACTAGTTAGTAGTATCAGCCATCCACTCGATAAATTGCTTATGCCGGCGGTACATCAAGTCCGTCATCACGCCCGACGTTGCGTTCCTCGAGTGTCTCTCTCCCTCTGTGACCCATTCTTTATCTATTGTCGTTTGCTATTGTGTCCTGCTGGCACATATTAGCACGACCACAGTTCATTTTGGAAATCACCGTGTCGCCCAACGAGTAGGGAGTCCAAGCCCACTCTCCACGGCCGTCAGAATAGCTCCTAGTAGTCGTTTCCCCTTAACGATAACAACGATGCAACGAGGGTGCCATTATCTGTCGTAGTAACAGCAATATCTTCGCAGTCTGTTCGTCACCTTCATCTCTTAAGATTCGTTGCAAGATTCGTTGCTTCTCAGATAAGCATGACCCTCCCGACGAACAAGCCCACCACATGACCGTCCGCGAGATCGTGGCAGATCCGCGCGTTGACTCCTTTCCGGACAGTGTAAAAAGTGGACGGAAGGGTGATAGGAAATTGCCAACACAAAGCTGTGACAGCAACGACATTCCATTTTGGTATGCTCCAGTCAGCTTGCATACTAGTAACTCAACAAAGTAAGTGTTGTGAATAGATAAATACAGACGCGTGAAAGATCGTAGGAAGTGATTCTCTCCTAGAAGGCAAGATAGAACTCGGGTTGATTGGACACCTAGAAAGCAATGACTGTCTAGAAAGGAAATCCAGTGCATGAATTAGTGTATCCTTGGGCAGCATCGAGATCAAATTCGGACAATCAAGCACGCCGCAGTACAAAACGTGAGCCGCAGGGTATGAGGCAGGGCAGGGTTGTGTATCATTCTTTCCTTCTCTTTCATGCTCGCGTCTGAATATGGGAGAACGAGATCAATGCGAGCAAACGCAGTTCAGACTCAAGTGCGCGGCGATTCCCCAAGCAAAACCCCAGAGCAATCGTTTTTCCTCCCCGAAGCAGAAGGATGATCGGTAGAGATGTGGTACGAATACGTGGATGGCGGGGAAGGTGCTCCTTGGGAGAACCACAGTCTCTCTCACTGTCCCTTGTGTCCTCTGCGTGCTTCCAGGAAACGACAACAGAGCAAAGCAGCAGGGTTACAGGACATCTCTACACAGTTTTGAATTTCAACATCTGAACGTGAGGAAAGTTGCGTCTGGAGATCGTTGACTCGCTGCGCCAACTTGAACCTTCGGTGTCCGATACCATCACCTAGACCAGTAGGTGTATTACCAAGTGGAAACCTATCGAGGATAGTACAAGTACGAGCTAGCCACCAGATCCTCGTCTAGTTGGAAGAGGTGGATATGTGGTCAAAGCCGAGTCCCGACTAATGCACAGCCGTTGCAGAAATGACGGTATACCGAGCAACCAGGGTAAGACGGACACGTCTGAGGATCATTCACACGGTGGAATATTCCGGTCGTCCTGTACGAAAGGGATTTGGGATGATGTGCTCAGTTTCCCCCTGTTCAAGACCAGTAATGCTCCACTGCCAGGCAAGGCCTCTGTATCGTCACTGATTGTGTAGAGGGTGCTCAGGGCGTTGGCGGTAAGTCCCATTCGTCGCTGGAGATGATGCATTCTCCATCTGTTTCTCATACCAATGGCTCTGGACGACGATTTGTCAACGCTTTTGGACTGCATGGTCGCCACACCCTGTGACAGGGCATCGATGAACCAAGCAGATGTGGGACACGAATCCATTTTGGAGACGGATTCTCACTCACCCTGGAAAGTACCTCTCCTGATACCGCATATTGGCGTCATTGCCATCCATGGCGCTCAACCCCTGCTCTGGAATTGTGAATTTCCGGAGTCCAAGCCATAGGCAGCGGACCCGACGTTCCGAGTCATGCGCACGAGATTGTCGCAGTCCAAGCGCATAAATGGTGTTGTGCTCAGCTCACGGATGATCACCCCCAGCCGATAGAATAATATTACCTATTTGGATCCGACCATGGCCATTGCTATGGGGGCAGAATGAGTGATCTGAGGACCCGGTCGTCGCAGGCTGCCGCCAAAAGCGTTCAAGCGGTCGTACAGATACGCGCGTCTCACTCTTCGTAGATTGGCGACGGAAACAGTAGCGAGGAGCAGGGGCTGATGTGAGCCCCGAACAACTCATGTTTCGATATGTCAGATCATGCAGCGGGCAGACATGCTGCCGATGCAGACGAGAGGTTACATGTCTCCAAGCCTCCGACCAAGTTGAGCGGCGACAGACGACACAGTATTCCTTTGCAGACTCAATGCCCCGACTAAAGACTGGTTCAAGGTATCCGGTGCTCTGAATCCGGCAGCCAAGGGGCCCAGGGGGGCCTCGCTTCGGGGAGAATACGAGCGGAAACGGGGGCAGGAAACACCTTTCTGCTGAGTGAGCAATAGTGCAACCAGTCTGGCACAGCAAAACAAGAACCCCTCCCAAGAATCCTACCATTATTGAATTGAAGTTGTTGACAGGGGCCCAGTAAGCCTCATACGGTCAGGCACATGCCAGGCACGATTCTGGCGCAGTTCCCGTGGCGAACCCACAGGCGAGAAACCCAGACCACAGACCAGAGAGGTGGCTCATTCATAAAGCCTACGGAGTGAAGATGTCTTGGAAGAAAGCACTGAGGTGTGACGCGAAGTGCTAGTTTCAATTCATACCTGAAACGCTCCTGTGGATGCTGAGGTGATGATCTCGTAGACTGGCCCTGTTGTTACTCAACGTCGACGGCACCAGCTTAGACTCTGGCTGCCCACAATGAACAGGCCTAAAACGCGGGCAAGTAGGTTGAAAGACGATTCTGGTTTAGATCCGGTGCTATAGTGCAGATAATTCTGCAGGTCTGCGACGATGTTGCCTCCTGGTTGTGACCCGGGTGGCAGCCAAATAGCGTGACTGAAAATGGTACGAAAGCGGGACCAAACCAAGACTGTTCGAAAGTGCTAGAACTTCGACCTGTGCATTATTGGCGATGACCTGTTCATGCCATGAACACAGTCAATACGGCGATGGGCTGCTCTCCGGCATCGAGGAGCTGGCACCGGTTCAGTCTCCGTTTTCAGACGTCGAGTATCTCGCTTGCACTCATCTCATCTCGGTTGTAGCGCCACCGAGACAGAGTGAAAGATGAAAGACAAGTTGAGGCGAAGAGGCAAGTGCAAGAGGGCGATCCCCGATCACGCTTGACTTCAAACGGTGATAAGGCGATGCATGGACCTCTTAAGCCAAGCTTCAAGTGAAGTGTGCGACCGGGAACAGGAGCCGCGGGGCGCCCTAGGGGACGTCTGAAAATCCGCTGACAGCAGCAATAAAACTGGAGCTTGGTTTATAGACCTGCGTTAGAGGGAGGCCAACGAGCAGCGCTCGTATCAGGGAGACATTGCCAAAACTTCGTGCTTTGTTGTCCGGGATGAAGACTCCAAGTTTGAATTGATACGTAGGGACTCTAGTGCCCAAGTGGTTCTTCGACAACGGCTGCACGAAATCTTTGCAACATGAGAGAGGCTAAGCGTACGGCATGGCGCTCGTGCGCGCTGTAGGCGAGCCTTGACGGTACCGAGTCCGGTTTAGCCGACCGGAGGGGATCTCGAGATCGAGCTTGGTGTACTCCGTAAGTTAGAGCACATTGTTTAGCGTACAGGCGAAAGGGTGAAATGAGCTCCCTCAGTTGCTAAATAATGAGGTTATGGTTAGGAGACAAATCATGACAGCCATCGTCAGCTCTCCTACTCGAGCGTCAGTAGCAGTCTCACGGAGCGGGGATTTGGAAACTCCAGAGGGTCACCATATCTGAGACAAGTGCCTTTTCTCGTGATAGCTGTTTGTGACTCCTGCACCTTGGAGTTGGCCGCTGTGTTCGAGTTGTGCTCTGGCCGGGTGGCTGACCTCTGGCCGGACGCCTACTGTCCAGACATGCTCCTCGAACAGTCTAGCCCTTTGTCGGCTACTGATTGTAGACAATGGCTGATACATTCAGCAAGTGAATAGTTTACGAACACGAATACGGCTTGCCTGGAAGTGCCAAACAGTACCGAGCGATTGGTTGGATTGTTGTTGCCCGCTGCCGCGCTGATGCAAGCTGCTATGCACTAGTTGGAATTGACAATCTGACTTCGGTCGAATTCCCTGACCAGCTTTTCGCCGAGGGGACATACTGTAATATGCAGGAATGGCAAAAGAGGATTGCCAGGAAGGAATAGTATAGTATCACAGTAGTGGGAGACTCTGGAGATCGTGGGAAAGATGGTTCCTGGCGGTGGCTGCGCTTGCCTATCCATAGGGCTTACTAGGCTTCCAGCAGCCCTGTACCCTGTCTCCTTTGTCGCTCCTGACGTAATGGCGGTACAGCTTTTCATCATGCGTTGCTCACTTGATCCATTAGAGAGGCGGATCGTTGCTCAAGGGAGGATGTGTACGGTTCGAGGCCTGCATGAATTGTTAATCCGTACAACATCGCTTTGTCCTTGCAAGGAAGATATCTGGTTCAACTGATAAACGGTCAGTGAAGGCAGCAGACGCTCCTCCCGCGCAGATCAAGTGCGGGTGCATCCGGGGATCATCCACCATAATGCTGCTTCAGTCGCCTTATGCGGCTTTGAAAGATACTGTCAAAAGAAGACGACGGGATATTATTCAGTAGCTGGAATTCAACTGTGCACCCCCGTCCCGTGTCTTACGAACTTCTGCGCCTTTGTTCAATAGCCAGAGGGCATCCCTGTCGTCCACATCAGGACGCTTTTCCGAGGCTTCGCGACGGGGAGCATTTTTCCCGCCATGAAGCTTGAATGGGATCAAGCAAGTTCCTGCCAATTAGGCGGAACTGCCGTACGTCCAATGCAGACAATAGTGCTACGAGGAGTAGTGTCCCCTGGTCGTGAATCGCGCTGCAATCCAGCTTGTCCCTCGTACATAGTAAGTCAAGATGTCGAGGCTCAAGCATTTCCGTGACACCCCTGTATGCTCGAATGCCCGCATTCGCAGGGTTTTGGAGGCGGCAACCTAGCATGGCATTGGGAGACGTGACTCCGGCTCGACGTCTGGAGTGGTAAGTCGTACAAAGGGTAAAAACGCTGATCATCTCGGGCGATAGACAAGACGGCGTCGCTGATCATGGCCGATCCTGCGATGGCTCCAGCCTCCAATGTTTCCAGGCCGATGGGCGTCGGGGCGAGGGCCTAGCCCGAGTCAAGCCGTTGGGAGATCCCAGGGATGGAGTTGCGATTGAGCCGAAGGAGGGATAGTTTGCCGCTTATCCTCTCCCAGTTACCCTCTGTGCCGAGGAGTTCCATACTAGTAGTAGCCAAGTTGTCACGGATCTGTATCATTGATGGTAACAGAGCTTGAATGAGTGGCCTGACTTCTGCTCGGAGCAAGTTTTTGGTTAGTGTCGCTGACGCTTTCTGTCACTCGCGGCACCTCCAACAGGACAACTCCTGATCCTGAGACAGACGCAAATCGGTGCATATCGGAAGCCAGGGATCGGTGAAGGTGGAGTGTGCAGGTTAGGTAGTTGACTGGACCTAACAACCAGCCAGCCAATTGATCTGCGATCCGCCACGTCTGAACGCACACCATCAGGCCAACCTCGCTGTGCACACCAGATTCGAGCGAGTCACCGCGAAGTCGAATGCCAGAATCACAATGGAGATGTGCTGACGACGGTGAGTACTGTAGTAGCACAGCAGGTACTAGTACTCTGGCACCTTTTGAGGAATTGGGAGAACCGATCTGAGTAGATTGAGTTTCTTGATTTCTTTATTGCTCGCGTCGAGTATCATCGCCCGTTCGTTTGATCTGGATCTTCCGTATGCAAGATCTACCGTGCTACTAGTACTTTGCACTTCGCCCAGCAATCATACCTAGGTCGCGGCTCACGATTGGAGCAGCGTAACCACTACCTGTCCGGGTGCCTGTGTGAGAACGAGTGCAAGTTGAATCCTCTGAATTGTTCCGTCGTCACCGGCTCCAACCGCCATCAGCAAGCAACCACTTCCACCCTTCCACAGAGACTCGATTGATACCAACCCTCCTCCCAACTCCATCCACCTTGTTGCCCTCCTCCTGACACTAGATAATAACAATATCATGACATATTTTGATGGAACCAAAATGCTCCAAGTAGCCTCTAATAAGGCAGCAGTTTGGGGTATCAGAAACAATCACTCTTCGAGACGACATAAAAACATCGCTCATGCTCTCAAAAATGCCTCTAATAAGGCCATGTACCGTGAAGATGTACGCCGTTCGTGTTCCCCAGCTCTTGGAGGTTCTTGCCTGAGCCCTCATCTGTACAATCACCAACACCAACAGACATCGCCCTCGTTGCCAATATTGCACGGTTCCCAAAAACCACTCGCCGTGCCCCAAGCGCCAAAATACAGATGTCGTTCGAGACAAAGTCTTGAAACCATGTATTCATCATCGTCGTCGTCTCTTAAAAGAGATAGCATATTTACCATGCAATATGTTCGTCGTTCTCATTGCTAAGCTGATATCAAGGCCGTGTTTGATCCAGGTGTTTTGGTCGTAGATTCGACCCCGTGAGGGCCGCCGCCTTGTTGACCCCCATTTTCCGGGTCAGCTTCGCGTAGTGTAGTCCACAGGCGTTGCACAATGTGCGTGCTCCGTCGGGTCCTCTTCGCCACTCGGGGGTTTCTGCACGATTGCAGCTATGGCAACGACCTGGTGGTGCGGCCTTTTGCTGGGGTGGGAGGTCAGCTGGTTCTTGCTCCGATTTAACGGTGGTACTCACTCCACGACGTTGCTTTTTGGCGTCTCTCTCACCCCTGTCAACAAGACCTTGGTTTCTATATCCGTCAGACAGACCGTGATATTCCTCGGCTTGTCGCGCACGATGTTCCGACAATGCGGTCTGTTGCGCGATCACCAACTCCCGCAAATGAGTGAGGTTCTCAAAAATATGGTGGGAATGCCGAAGAACATCGTCCATCTCGGAAAGACTGGGAAGCGCCTCATGAAAATAACCCGAACGACTGCCATGGTGAAAGCGCTGAGCCCAAGTCCGAGCAAAATCTAGCGTGCGAGCCGATGCCTCGTTGATCTAAAAACAGTCAGCAAATCGCGCGGTGCATGGGCAGTGAGACATACTTGGTTGAAACCCAACTCAGCATCGAACACATCAAGATGTCTCTTAACAGTGTCGCTGAACTGAACATCTTCCGCTCTCGCGTAGCTTGGTCGTTGAAGGTCGGATTTCGCGCCCGCGCCAAATTGAACCGGCTCGTGCGCAGGAGGCCCGTTGGACGACGCAGAGCCGCCCAATGGAGGGAACGGATACGACTGCTTGGGCGGGTCATATGCCTGAGGAGAGGTCGCCGATGGGTAGTCATTGTGATTGGTGAACGAAGTGTTTGTAAGCGATGAAGACCGAAAAGCAGGTGGTGGGTTTGAACGTGGAGAACCAGGATAGCCAAAGTGTTGAGACACGGGTTGGCGTGGGTCGGCAGAGACTATAGGAGGCTTTTCCATTGAAGCAGCAGCGGCTTTTTGAGGTGCAGAGAACACATCTCTGAGAACAGGTGGTGGCGGACCTGAAGACTGGGAGAAGGGGTTGGCCGGCCCTTTGGGGCCTTCGGTATAACTCTGGCCAACGGTCGTTGTAGGCGTCGGTAAAGGTTGCTGTTGACCTGAGGCAGATAAAGGGCCAGACAGTGACATTGATCGGTCCCCAAGCGCTTCATGGATGGATGGTAAAGATTTACGCAAGCCCGGAGACTCCCTCTCGTCTCGTGTGGAGCGTCTAGTGGTCGATTCAGGCGGAGAGATATAGCCGGACAATCCAGAAGCAGATCCCACCGTAGAAGGACCGCAGGAATATGGCGGAGGTGGGCCGGAATACAAGGTGGCCGTTGGGCTCGCCAACGGCGCCGTCGAGATACTGAGACCATTCAACATTCCAAACCGACCATGACCATTTTTTTCGTTGTTGATAGCCTCCAAGTCAAGATGACTGATGGGAGGTAGTGTATCCCTACTCAGTCTGTCAGCATCTTCCTCCCAGCGGGTCCACAGGTCATTGGAAAGGCAAACCAACCTTTGCCGGGGGCCAAGGTCTAGAGTCGCCATCGCGGTACTCGAGATGTTTATTTCTCCCCTCTCAACAAGTGCTGTTTGTATGTCCCAAGAGCAGACCTAATCAACCATGTGGGCGGGTAGGCGGGGGAGGGTTTCGTGATTGTCAATGTACGTTCCCGTGCAGATTTCAATGTCTTCCGTCACCAGGTAACGCAGAGGCCGTGACGTCGAAGCCGTCGCACCAATGAACAACGCGAGAAGTGCCTCTAGGCCAGACTGCGATGTTTGCGTAGGTCCAGAGATTGGATCCCTTGATGAGTTTCCTCAGTGGTGGCGGCGGCCGTGTTGATGGGAGGGTTGCGGATTTGTGTTTGCGGACAACGCAGTCCTCGTTTTAGCGGTAGATCCAGGACACAGGCACTGTCTGGAGGTGGATGAGCCAAGCGTCAGTATATAGCGAAGACCGCAATGTCGGATATTGCGTCTTACAGAAAAGCAGTCGCAAATGAGGACGGTGGAAATCGGTGGGAGAGACGCAGGTTTAGACGGTATCCGGAATGGAGAGAATGGTGACGGTAGCGAGGCAAAGAGGATGGAAAGAATAATGAGCAAGTCTTAGAGAGCGAGATGGGCGGAGAACAGATCGAGAGATCGCACTAGCATGGGCAGTGGGAATGGTGGAAAGGTCTGACGCGGGCACTGCCAGTCACTTGTATCCCAGAACCAGCGTCGTGGCCTGTCAGAGCCGGTCAAGTGGATCGGAGGGGGTTCTTCTGGCTTTGGGGGGAAGAGACAGATAGCGTTTGGGGCGCTCTGAAGGCTCGACCGCCTGCTACAGGTTCCGGGACCAGCGGGTGTGGTGCTGGTTGTGGTGGTGACAGGGGCAAGCCAGCAGCCAGATGGACGATCATGATGAGCCCACTGCAGCATGTCGGCGATGCGATGGCGATGGAACAAAGCCAGCCAGTCGCCATTCACCGTGGCTGCAGAGCCCAGGATGCTAGGGTCACCCAGAGGGTCAGCCAATACTTACCTAAAGGTAATAATTATGGGTTGACTTTGACTTGGGCCTGCACCAGCTAGGGTAGTGTGATGGTCCTGATGGACCCGCCTAAACCGTAAGGAATCGGGCCCGGGAGTCTATAACGCCAGCCTTTTTCAAGCCCAAAGTGCCAAAGCACACGCCCGGGCTACCACCTTCCGACCTTACCTTGCGTATGCCCGTACGGAGTGCACAGGCAGTACGAATCCCATAGACTGGCCAGCTGGCTGTCCAAACGCCAGATGCCAGATGCCAGATGCCAGATGGGCCGCTAGCGCCTGCCGTAGGATTCTTGACACCTTCACGCAGTGCGCACCCTCCAAAAACTCGCCTTGCCTTGCCTTCTTGTTGCACATTCACACATTTCACCCTCTTGTCTCCACGTCGCTCTCTTCCTTCATCCCGCATCCACATCTATCACGAACAACGTGATGGAACACCCGTTGGATGCCGCCGCCTTCAATCACATCTCTGTTACAGATGGAGCCACAGGACCCCCCTCCGAGAGACATGTACGTCCGAAACCGTATGCCTCATGAGACTTGAGAGGCGAAAAGGAAGATGCCGGTAGCGTACAAGTGGGATCTCTTACGGAGTCCCATACGAGTAGTAATAATATGGATTTATCTTAGTTCGTGTCTACAGCGTCCGTGCGAACTGCGGGAAAATAACTCCAACAGCCAGGTACCCTTCGGCCCATACGCGGCCACACAGATGTACTCCTTCAGACAACCCCAACCTAAGCGAGGGCGCCTCAGTCGGCGCTGTCGAAACCATCTCCAATCGCAAGCCGAATGGCGACCCCCAAGGCAAAAACGATCTCGATCATCTTTCAACCAGAAGTCGCTGCCTGAGGCTTCTAACCTGTTTCCACCGGTTTCCTAACCAACATCACGCGTATCGCATCCTACTCCGGTCACCCCATAAGACTACGAATCATCTTTGTTCCGAAACATTCCTGAGATCAGATCTCCAAGATGCCAAAGTACTTTTATTCCAGTTCCAGCTCCAGCTCCAGCTACGCATTGTACGGCACGATACGGAGACCCAGCCCAGTCACGCGCCACTAGATGCAGGGTCTACACAGGTCGGATGAAATTGGATTTTGTAGGCCCTACCTTCGGATGCCTTGACACTCTCCTGACAGATGCTCCGCGCGGGCTGTCATGTGGGCAAGATCGTGGCCAAGAAGCCAACGAGCACCAATGTAAGGGGCGGTTTCACGTGGAGCTCCAACTTTGGGCCTCCCAAAACTGAAGCTCATAAGCGATGATCCGTGCGGCGTATCAGGGCTGCCAGATCTTCACACCCCGGCTGCGGTAGAGCATTGTATCGCTAGATCGACTCGTCATCATATCGCGACTGTGCCAGATCTCACTCCGCCACCAGGTAAACTTCGAGGCCAGCTCTCTGCCTCGCCAGCAAAGATCGGATTATGTTCTCAGTACGGCACTCATCTCCTGTTGCAGTAGGGATATTATTGTTGCTCGACTAGTTCCAGCCCGTCAGATCCGCAGCCATCTAGGTTCGGCTATCTCTGGATTTGTGGCCGAAATCTCGCTTACAGATGTGGCTTGCATCTATCTATGAATCATCCCACCAAGAGGGTGGTAATGAATAATGATGACCAGTGATTTGGAGCTCCTTGACATCATGTCTACTTAGCAGGCGTGGTTGTGGCTCTGTACGGGGCATCGAGAAGAGCTTAAGATTTCATTTGGGCACAGCGATACGATCAGAACCTGCCGCAAGGTGGACGGGGTTATTCTACCATCCACTGCACCGCAACGAAACCCTCCGCGCCGTTCATAAAGCGCACCTAAAGTTGTGGGCAGGCGCTGAGCCGGTTACAGTCCTCGTAAATCCAGTCATCTCGTCTTGGAAACATGCTGACCGTGGGGGTCCCGAGGGCGTCATTTCTCGGATGTCGGTGAGTAGCATGCGAGCTTTTCAGGGTCTGTCATCAACTTACGTGCACCCAACGTGAGCTGGAAGCTCGCATATTTGACAGCTGTCAGAATCTCGCATCCCAGATGACTGGATTCGAGGCACCAATGCTTCTTCCCGTTCTCCTTGGATTTCGTGGAACCTCGGCGAACAAGATCGGATGGCCGTCGCCTTGAACACAAAGATACCAGACGCAAAATGAGCTCGTTTCCGGAGCTCGACCGACGAGTGCTACGTGCAAGAGGAACGCTCACGTCATTGGCAGTGCCCGCCCACTTGCACATCATCAGAAGCTCTTTTTCGGTGACACAAAGCAGCAAAAGAAGCACCTTGAAGATGCACTTTCGAGCCTGAATGCATTCGAAGCGTACGCTCGTACTGCTGGAGGTAGATGGACTGGCGCGCCACAATTACTAGTTCTCAAGACAGGGTCTTGTTCTCCTTGATGTCAATGATGATATCCCCGAATCTCCTGTGCTGAGTGAAATCGCCACCAGTCTTTTTGACATTTGCGCCTTTGCCCTGTTGTCTCTTTCAATGGCAGTCACTTAGAATGCGATGGAATGATGCACTATGCTGCAAACCGGATCACCATGAAGCCTCGCCATCAGTTCACGAGAGCCTTGTCCCCGAAGCAGTTGGGAAGTCTGGATAGAATTGCACAAGAAAGGCTGACGATGATGGAAGTGGATTCTGTCCGCGTTTATTGTTGCACTGTAACGTCCGACGCTAACCGCCAACACGTGGCGTCAGATTCCAACCCGTCCAGAATCGAGATCGAAGGGAAACTCCACCGGCGCCATTGGGCGTGGGAGTGTGGGAGGGTCCGTTTGGGCAACTGCTCAAATCAGTAGCCAAGAGAGCATTTTTACCGGAGACTGTTTCTGGGAAGGCAGCCGGCAATTCCTGATCAGCGATCTCCTGCATGTCCTACTGTAGTAGCGCCCAGCCACTGTGACGACCACACAAGCCCTTCACCGGCTCGTATTTCATGTCCACATCACTGCAACCGATGTTGCACAAGCAACATTTTTTGAGGCACCAGACACAACGACAGGAGGCGTGAACCAGAATTGGCACTCTGAGGAGCACCTGCAGGCCGAAACCTGTATTCATTTGTCACTATTGGATGACTTGAACCTTTCCAACGCCCCCGGAATCACAAGAAGCCCCCCTCTTGCGTCAAGCATGCAAGCTACTTTCGTACTTCCAACGTTCGTGCATACCCGACGCAGGAATTGGACCTTTTGTGGTCGATTTCATTGCGGCGCAAGGCCACATCCGGCGTCAAGGTAAATCCCTGAGCTCGTATGCTGCTCCGCGACGAATACAAGGTAAATGTGACCCCAGTACACTGAGGTGCTGCTGCAGTCGATCAGTGATCAAGAACCACGCCAGAGATTGGGCGCAGCAACACCAAGCTGCCATGCAACCTCTTTTGGCTTGAGGCATGTGTAATCAGCTCACGAACTCCGCAAGTCTTCTCAGGTGGGCGGAGCACACAAATCCCTGCGCAAAAGACCGAGCTGTGCAACTCCAGCATTCAACGCGCCATTGAATCGTCCATGTGCTCTCAGGATGACAGCTTGGCTCGATATGCTCATTCGTGAACCAAGTCTACAAATGAAACCTCATTGCCTCACGCATAAAACAGTCTGTCCACGCTTTCTGAGTCCCGCAGCGGCAATACCTCACAATCTCATCCTAGTGAAGGTAAGCCAGGTGGGTGATGAGACTGACCTGGCCGGACTTACGAGCTTGGTCTTCTACCACATGCGCACAAATTGCCCACCCGGGATGTCACAAGGGGCCAAGTCGGCGTGTCTGCAGTCGCCAGACGGGAGGTCACACAATCTGCATCAAGATATTGATGTTCTGACCGCAGCTGTCAAAATCTCAGATGGTGCAAGGGATTTCAGCTGCAGTTCTGGAGCGGTCTGCTCCAGAAGTCAAGCACTGCCGGGTCGGGATTGGCTAACCTTTCCTTTCGTCCTGTCGGTCTAGGTCGCACTGTTACGCAAAACTAACAATGGGTCAACCAACCAGAGGTTGACAGACAATTGTCATCCGGATTCGGGAAGCGGAAGTTGCTAACGGGTCAGCCATACCACGCACGACCTGCGAAAAGCTGCGTGACAGTCCCACACATTGCTGGAAGTGAATGATTGCACACGAGGAGATGCGCCGGGCACAAAGACGAGGCGAGCACTGCCGGACAGCGCATCCATTCTGAGCCCGCGCCCAAGCGAGACTGCAGTCCTGGTTGAAATGCGCTCGACTCTTGTCCATCATCCTGCACAGTGGCTTGCTGCGCCGGGTCTTATTACAGGCCAATAGCGCCCGATGACTCCGTCCGATTTCCAAAGAGGATCTCCCGTCCCCGGGAACTCGTTTGACGTGCAGATATGACAGCGGGAACTTGCTGAAGATTGCCCTGACTTCTCAAAAGAGGCTACAGCCTTGCAAGTTGCGGTAGGTTGATGATCACTGACCTATTCGAGAGGGACACCGCTGTCCAAAGGGTCAGCATCATCTTTGACGATGGGCATAATCGATATATTCCCACTTGCTGCATTCCTCGGATTGGGCAACAATTCTAGGGCTTGACAGATAAGTTTGTCCTCTCGCTCCTGTGCCCACGCTGCGCAGGGAAGAACCTTTCAAAGCAACCTTTAAAAGTCATATATGTACAGTCGGTTTCGGTACTGTTCTCATCAACTACTGACACCAAGGTCGTTCCAGACAAAATGAAGTCATGGCTCGCAGCGCACTGCATCCTAGGGTACCAAAAAATTGCTATTTCAAGTCACATCCGGCAAGTTTGCTTGAGGAAGAGTACGCCGAAGGAAACCACATGCTTGCCTGATTGAGTAGGGAACATGTTGCGAAAAAGACCGGGTCGGATCGATGCCGACATGCCTGCCGCACTGTCACAAGCTGAAGTCATTGTGATGATTATGTTTGATGGACGGGTTGGCAAAAAAGCACATGGCAATTTCAAGGATGAGATCGCTGCCATACTAGGGCCAACTGTTCGCCAATTCCTCAACTGTTCGAGGGATTTTCCTTTCCTATCTTGAGATTTGATATGACAGGATCAAAAAAGTTCGTGTGGCGTGGCAATATGCATTGCTGGTTTGCTCTCCGGATGGAATGAGGGTCAAGCTCGCATGGAGGAATAGTAATGAGATGACCCAATCTGTATCCGATCATTGTGTTTTCAAAAGAAGAAACGCATTGAGTTTGTGAACCTCTGATTCACTGAAGTTCGCGCCGTAGACTTTTGTTCCTGGGACGGAGCTCTCAATCTTTGCAAGTCTTACGTTCCTAGTCAGTCGACTGGGCCTTGTTGAAGAGCGCACTGGGCTTGACTGCTTGTGTGACTTCCACCACACGAGTGTCCTCGACCGACAATCGAGGACGCTTGTCGCAGGAAGGCGCATGTACGACGTACTGGATCTCGCCACTCGCCGAAGTGTGCTGGGCGGGAGCCGATGCCTGAAGCAAGGTCTCACCGTCGCCCTCGACCAGACCGATCAATTGCTGCGCACTGACAATCACGACCCAGCCCCATCCTCGCAAATGGCAATCTTTCGAAAGTCGCTTGATGCCGCCGCTGCCATCGTCGTTCATCTCGCTCATCTTCAGGACATTGGAAGGACGGAGTGAAGCGTATACTTGCACGGCACATGCGGATTCAGAAGTAGGCACGTGGAGCATTCACAAGACTTCCGTGCACTTCTGCATAATGTCCAAGTAGATGGCCCTATGAACGCCGTCTAAAAAGCTGAGAAAGTCGGGCACCTCTGTAATTATAAGCCGGCAACAAGCCTCCAACGCCTTGCTAAGCGACTTCGTCGTTGCATACATTACTTCATTATTTTTTTGCAACTAGGATTTTATTTCTTCGTCGGCGGTTCTGGCTTGTGGCCTGTTTTCAATTCCTCCCAAAAGAGTTTGAAGAAATTCTTGACGCCGCGGCCGGCCTCTCGTTCGGCTGTCGAGCAGATGTATGAGTCGTCCGTCTTCCACACAAAAGGTACGAGGTGAGGAGATGGGCGGGTACGGAGAGTGAAGTGAGGCGACATGGTGTACAACATACGATCAATGTGTGTTCCCCCATAATACTCGGGCGGTTTGCCATGTTGCAACTGGTGTACTGTCTTGTGGACTTTTTGAACGCCCCGGTGAAAAGACGGGCTGCGGAGAAGCTGAGGTCGATTAGAGAGGGATGAGGCGACGGAGGGAGGGAACGAGAGGCCGTACCGTCTCTATCAAACGTTTCTGAGGATGTGTCAGTGAAAAAAAGCCATGCCGCTAAGGAAGAAGGACAAGCGTACTTCTATCATCCACCACCAGGTCATTGTGGAGGAGACTTACGGGGTCAGCGCCCGACTGACGGTAGAGGGACAGGAGGTGGTCAAGGTTCAGTGACACTCAGTTATGTTCCGGAAGCTGGAGTAGCTATAGACCTCGATCTGTAATGTGGAGACTGTGTATTGATGTTGAGATGGCTCATGGTGACTCGATGCGAGTTCGTCGTTGTGTGGCGATCTCGGGCGCAGTTTGACAATGCTTGTAACTGAAATTTCGCTCATGTGGCCGGCATTCAGTGTGTGAGAAGTCATAAATTACGTGACATAAGAACTGTCATTACAAATAGCCCGTCACGGAGCATGCCTGACCTTCCCTGCTTGCCTGGTAGTGACATTCTGCAAAATGAGGTCAATGGACGAATCTCAGCCTCAGCATCATTCGCTTAATTAGCCATCGATCTCAAACAGATCCAGTCGCACAAGGCTACCTATCAGTTGCCTCACTTGAAAGTGCCATTCGACGTGCTCGCGGCAGTTGAGAGAACCTTCAACAATCAAATATCCCCAGAGCTTGTCTGAAACAGGAGATCTCGTTTCCTGTCATCAACGCAAACGGGCTTGCTGACTGTTTGGCCACCGTCAATCAAACTCGAACATCAAGGTCATTGTCCAAAACGAAGAGCCAAACTTTCCACGTCGTCATACCAAAGCCTCCTCCTGCCTCGAAAGTTTTTGTGGCTTACACCAGGAAGGAGCCTCACCCGGAACAATCACAGACACACTGACATACTCTTCCTTTGGGCAGCAAAGTCACGACTTCATTCTGCAAACGACCCTAATCCGCAATCCAGTCAACTTCATCCAACAGTCCAACTTTGTCACTCCTTCGATATACTGCTCCAGAGTCACAACGACTGTCTCCAGGCTCTTCACCGATAAAGCCGGCGCCGCTCCTCAGGATTCTTCTGCTACATCTTCTGGGGAATCTTCCAACACATCATCCACATCCAAGCGCCCCTCGATCTTTCAACGATTCCACATACACCCGGGCAGGAGATCCAAAACCACTCCGAATCTGACCATCCGACCCACAACTTCCTCATCTTTACCGCCTACTGCGACCTCTGCAAGCCGAGCTGTGCCTGGCTCATCCCATTCCGATGCCGCCACTATTGCCGAGATAACTCAAACCATGCCGCAGTCTTTGACCATAGGTACTCCGCCTTCAGTTTCAGTCAAGCGACAACGATCGCAAGAACTGCCTACCAATGTCTCGCGACCTCCGACCTCCGGACAATCATCTACAAATGGATCAACCGTTGGGAGTGATGTCTCGGCACGACAATCCTCGGTAAAGGTACCAGCATACCTGGACAAGGACCGAGCAAGTGAGTGTCGTACTAATCAGACTGCCCGGCCGTGCTGGGCTTTTCCAAACAGGGACTGACGGAAATACAGAGATCTCGGCAGCGTTTGTCGACATAGGATGGAAAGAGCGGTATCGCTTACAGGACGGCTTCCAAAATCCCGAATCGTCTCCTTTCCGGATCGATCGATCGCAGACCGTCATAAGCCGCAATCGATATGGAAATGTCCAGCCTTGGGATTCGTCACGAGTGAAGCTTAAGAAACCAATTGGAGGTTCAGACTATGTCAACGCCTCGCCCATCAAACTCACAAGTCGTTTGATTAAAGAGAGACTGCACAGGGGGACATCCGGGCCACGGGCCGACGATCGATCTTCGCAGTCTGAGACTCAGGAAAGCGTCTACAGATATATTGCGACGCAGGGCCCGAAGGAGGGCCAGTTCTCCCATTTCTGGCACATGGTCTTGCAAGAAACTCCAGGTGAAACTGGGGTAATTGTAATGCTCACCCAGCTGTATGAAGGCACCAAAGAAAAGTGTGCGCAATATTTTCCCTTGAATATGGAGAATCCAATAATCATGCTTCCGGCACACGAGGATGGGAATGAGGATGGAGTGGGAGACACAGCGGACGATGGTGACCCTTTCTTGGACTCCCCTACGATGAGCGCCGATACTGATAGTGTGGGAACAGATCCTGAGTCCGTCGACTCTGAGGCCGAGAAAGAGAACGCCGATTCGGAAAGTCAATGCGGGACCGTCACCTTGCTATCTCTAAGCTACGATGCGCGGATCGCATGCGAGGTTCGAAAACTGAGCCTGACCATTGAAAATGAATCAAAGGTCATCTACCATTATCTGTATAATGGATGGCCAGATTTTGGTAAACCCGAGGCAGAAGATCGAAAGGCCCTTATGGAACTCACCAAAGTATCGAAAACTGTGGCAGGTGATTCGCCTCGGATTGTCCATTGTTCAGCTGGAGTAGGTCGGACAGGCACTTGGATAGCCTTGGATTTCCTCCTGCAAGAACTTGAATCCGGGAGACTGGTTGAGACATCATCGGATTATGTCACGGCAAACCCACGCACGCCAGGTTCAAACGGCACTTGGGGCAGAAGCGGAGCTCCCAAACCCACCACGCCAGAATTCAAGGAGGAAGTTGACCTGATCTGGGAAACAGTCAATTCCCTGCGCGAGCAGCGGATGATGATGGTCATGAACGAGTTGCAGTACAGCTTCCTGTATGAAGTACTCAAAGACGCTTTCATTCAGAAGTATGCCGAGAAGGAAACGGGACCGGTGGTTGTGGAGGTCCAAGAACCGAGTCCGAAAGTGGCGCGGAAGAAGTCACCCTTTGGTGGTATGTTCGAAGAAACTAAAGTCGGCACGGTTACAGGCGCGGAAGATACTGTCTCTGAAAGTGAAAGTCAATCTGAGGCCGAAACCGAGATCATGGAAAGGGACAAGGGTGGAATGGCCATTGATGACGAGGGTGCTGCTGGGACGGGTGGCGAAGGCGAAGATCCGTATGCGTCTGTAGCGCCTGAGACGATACGTGAAGGCCAACGGAAGGAGGAGCAGAATGAGGTGCGCGATCACGAGGCGAAGTGAGGTTATGGTTGTGCAAACCAACGATTGGATTAAGCATGAAGGCTGACGGGCGCATAGGTATGGTGCATGACGGTGCATGGGATGATACTGGCTATCGTTGCATGGCACTTGGTCCTTCGATGGTTGAACACTGTAGGAGGCATTGTATGTTGTATTGAGTTTGGTTGGATAGCAAACAACTGCATTGAATGATTTACCCTGCGACGACTGCACATATAACCTAAGGTACCTTAATGCACGCTTACTCGGTATA
This sequence comes from Exophiala xenobiotica, assembly GCF_000835505.1. Classification (NCBI taxonomy): domain Eukaryota; kingdom Fungi; phylum Ascomycota; class Eurotiomycetes; order Chaetothyriales; family Herpotrichiellaceae; genus Exophiala; species Exophiala xenobiotica. Next base: position 4,836,946 of record NW_013562494.1, on the reverse strand, counting down.
GTAATATCTAATCAGCACGAGGCCTGCTTATCGAACAGTTCGTGATCACTAACTACTAGTATGTCGCTAGGCTCGTCGTCGCGAGCGAGTCCGACTACGGCAGTACAATCTGTGCGGTAGTAGCAGCATTTTGCATCAAGCTTCACGGTCTTGGTCTCTGTCCCCGTCCGCCTTCGGGACGAACCACCAACTCGCGGCGACGAGGACGAACAAGCCGACGAGAATAGGTTGAAGAACTTTGACACCTGCGTTGGCGGCAATAAGACCGGTGATGGTCGGGAAGAGACTGCCGCCCATCTGAGCGATGACGAAGACGAGGCCTAAGTTACACTTCGCGGTGAGTCTGGGGGGATACTGTAGGAAGATGAAGCCCTGAAGCGGGACCGGAATACATAGTAGTAACTGACCTAAAGCGGTGGCCTGGATGGATTTGGGAAAGAGCTTCGACGCCACCGATATGCCCTGTGAACAAGCACAAATAACAGTGTCAGCGGTTTTGGGTTGGTTCAATTCTAGTAAGGAGTGGATTGACCCCGGCTGGGTGCACTGGCAAACGTCACTTACACTCACGAAGAACGGACCGGAAAAGAAGCCAAGTGCAGAGATCAGCACCCCACCGGCAACGATGTTCGGGATTGTCCAGAACATGACCTGCAGAGCGACGCAGAGGATGATGCAGATGAAGACCATCCGTCGTTCACCATAGCGATTGGTAGGCTCGGCGAGCAGTAGGCGGCCCAGAAAGCCGCCGCCGTAATAGCCGGTTGGGATATAGCCCACGGAAGATAGATTGCCTTTGCGGACGCGGACGAGGTACTCGACCACCCAACCTGTATGGCATGTCAATACGGGACCGACGTATGAGGCGAAAGAGCGAAAAGAGTGAAGACTTGAAGACAACATACCTCCGGCCGTGATGGCCGCTCCGAGAAAGAAGAAAAAGAACAGGCTGATCAGCCAGACCGAGCCAAGTCGGAGGGTCTGCTGGATTTGTTTCAGCGCTTCCTTGTGCCTTGTTCGAGCGTTGGCGAGGGCCGGCTCGTTCGACCTGGCCCTGTTGTTGTTCCCGGCTTCGGCTTCGGCTTCGGCTTCGACTTCGGTGGCGTCACCCGCAGACTCCCTTCGCGCCTCGGTGGCGACGTCGTTGTTGCGGACCTCGAGCAGTTGCGGTCGCGGACCTTGCCATCCGAATGCCAGGAAGACAAAGCCCAGGTTCAAGCCACCAAGTCCAGCCTCCACGGCATAAGTGTAGTACCACTGGGTGTGGCTGGATACCAACGTGGCGATCAGTGGGCCAGTGAGGCAGCCCAGCATGTACATGGCGTGGATGAATCCAAGCCACCGATGAGCTCTGGGCACCGTCGCAACGAATGCGTTGGAGTAGGAATCTTGCAGGGCCTGGCCGAGCGCTGTGAAGAAGAAGGTGATGACGAACAAGGCGAAGGGGGCGTCCCAGAATCGAAGCAACTGGGCCAGAAGCTGCAGGCCGGCACCGAGAAGGAGTGTCGCGCCCAGGGACAGACGGAGCGTTGTCGTCAGATGCGTGTTGGTCAGGGCAGACAGAAACCAGCCCGCGAAGGTGCCCACGTAACTACAGTACCAGGTAAATGAACCTGTCAGTACAGGGCGTTTTTGATGGGGATTGGTTCTCGTGCGAACATCACCGTGGCTAGAGCACTGTCGACCTTGTATCTGCGCAGTATATAAGGAAGAAGTGGCCCGATGGTGCCGTCATTGGTGCCGGCGTAGAAGAATGAAAAGCCGGCGCAGATGAGCTTCAACATGGATCGAGCTGTTTGAGGCTCCTCCGGTCGGGAAATGCTGCGCGTACGTGTACCAGCCGTAGCAGTAGGCCCGTTGTTGGGGATCGCAGCGGTGCTGTGATCGCCTGCGTTGCCGTTGCTCTGGGCATGGGATGTCGATGTCTGCAACTCCATGCTCCGTCTCGGGGAGGCTTGGGAGTTTGAAGAGTTGGGAAGAATCCTCTGTTGGACTATCAAGGGTGCCAGGGGGTATGCCGCCTATATAACCTCCGTACAGGTGAGCGTCACTACCCGAGCTACCTAACTATAGGTAAGGTATGTAGCCTGCTAGCCCCATCATGCCGTAATAGGTATGGAAGTACGGGACCCGGAGGGGACAGGGGATACCACGGCTGCCTAAGGTAAGGTACGCAGTAGGATTGTCGAGGCCGGTTAATCATCGGGCTTTCATCGGGTTCATGATCGGTGGTCAATTACCTCGCCCCCAAGGACCCCTAGGTAAGGTAGGTACTTAGGAGTCGCTCGGATGTCAGGTTTAACCAACTCGCCAACCACCTCACCAGTGCTCACCACCTCCACCCGCCTTCTCCACACTTTCACACATGATCTCCTGGGATATCGCCCTTTTGTTCAGAAGGATATAGTAGTACGAACGGACAGGAAGGCTCAAGTACGGAGTAGTGAGCCTTCGTCGCGTCTCTGTCTTTGGGGACTACATCATCTAGTAACACGCACCACTTTAAAGACCACAAAGCTACTGATCCATGTGGAGCGAAGTGCCCTCCGAGGGTCTTTTTCGTCGAAGAGTCCCCTTGACACTCATGCAGAATCAACAGGGATATCCTGGACGTACTGCTCTAACCGACAGAATGCGTCTTGTCCTACTTCCTCTGCCTCTTCGTATTCGCCGGCCGCAACGAGCGCATCTTCCAGAAGCCACATCTCCCGCACGACCTGCGGATCTGTCTCAGCGTGGGCGTACTCACGGAGAGCCACGACCGATCGTATCCTCTCGACGGCGTCCGAGAGTGGCACCAACCCATCGCCACTGTCCTCGGGACTGAGGTCCATTAACGTCCTGATCGCACACGCGACCTTTCCCGCCTGAACTCGTGACACCTTTGTCGTCACACTACTAGCTGTAGGCCATTCTTCAAGAATTGTGTCTGTTACCAGCCCCGCCAGGATGCGTAGTAATATGGTGGTGTCACCGTGGAAAGCGGACCCCTTGGCGAGGACAGAGTTTCCGTGTTTCCAGAGCGCCGCGACGCTGCTCGCGCGGAGCATCTCGTAGTCCCGCGGCGGCGAGGCATCCATCCGTGGGACGAGCAGCCGCTGGAGTGTCATGTCCTGCTCGACAGAAGTGATCTCAAGGAGGCCCTCGGTATGATGGGCCTCCGCGTCGGCGCGGGAGATCTGCTGCGCCTCGATGTCGCTGAACCACTGGTTCGCTGTGCTGATGATAGCTGCAGGGGGCGCAATCGAGCATCCGTCCAAATGAAGGCGGCAGTAGAGCGGGAGCAGGCGAGGGTTAAGGTGATTGAAGAGGATCTCTGCGTTGAGGGTCCATGCCCGCTCTAGTAGGGACGAAAGGGCGCGAGAGACAAGTAAGGGGCCGGCGGTGATCGTTGTTCCGCCACTGTCGACCGAGAGACACGGCAACGAGGAGGAGGGTGCTGGCAAAGAGCTACCGGAGGCGGAGACCGCCCTTGTTAGACTCATAACAAGTCCTCGCAAACCGTACAGCATGGTAGGGATCGGATGAGACTTTGGTATCCGGCCTTCAATCAGTGCAAGAAGATGAGCTAGCAGCATCTGGAAGAGCTGCGTATGACGCAGCCTTACCATGTGGTGCATTATCTCGAGCAGGTTCCACATCAGCACGGGTCCCTCGAGCATCAACATGTCCTCAACCAGCAGAAACGCCTTCCGGACCATCCTGCCCGCCAACTTGCCATGGCCTCGATCTAGCAGGTCTGTCGCTAGCTTGAACGTGAAGTTTATCTTTTCGGTTTGCTCAGGCAACTGCTCGTCTGTTGGGGTACGCTGCTGAAGAGAAGCGAGGAACCCGCCACGGGATTGGACAGACTCAAAGAATGCAACGCTGCATATCTGCACACTGGTTAAAAACATGAGCATTAGACCGTCGTGCTGGCTGAGTCCGGGGATTGCTGGCACCAAGCCCAGCTCTCGGGGTCGGCCAGACTTTCTGCTCGCGACTTTCCTGCATTCATCCTTCGTCGTCAAAGTTGGGACAACTGCAGCCGAACGCCTGGAGTTCTTCTGGAGACCCCATTTGGCGAAGCGTTTCTTGTACATCTGCCCGCTAAATATATAACGACATTCAAGTCAGTATATCTTCCACGGGGCACTTCTTCGTGAGGCCAAGACTCCGAGGGGCTTGATACAGGGAGCGAGAATGGGGTTTAGACTTACGTCGCTTTGAAGCCATGCTCCCTCTCCATGTATTGCATGATATACCTCAGTTTCCGACGTTCGCGGACGTACAGTCGCTCAATCTCATAATACATAGCCGCCCACTCGTCGTGTGTCGGCAGGAGCTGGGGCGCTGGCATGGCGGGTGCGACGGGCCAGCGAGGCCGAGGGACCAATAATGGGAATGTCATCGTGATGGGCATGACGGAGCCTCATGAAGTGACTGCATGGAACTTTTTCTTTGGCTGTTACTCCTTGATGAGATGGAAGAAGAGAATCAGGCAGACTGATATAAGTTGAGGAGATTCCCAAGGACAAGGAGGGCCCATCATTCCAATGGTGCCTGACCCCAACCGCCAATCAAAATGTAGGAGAAAGCTCCCTGCATTACTAGGGGCAATTATCTCTACCACTACTACGCATGCCAGTACCATAGTCACTGCATAATATGGTAGAATGGCACGGCGGATACTCCGTAAAGGTGCAGAATTCTTCCCGGCCAAAATAGTATGTTAAGCAGTATGGCTCAAGGGCCAATAACTCGAATGATGCGGATGGTAATTTGCACCGTCTCCGTGCCTGCGATGGATCTGAAGGACGGACAACTTAAAGCTGCTCTCCTGCCCGTGTTGATTCTCATTCCAGCCAGCCCAGCAAGCGTCTTCTTTTCATTGAGGAACCCCAGTCGAACCTCCTGGACGAGTACACTTCACTTTCATCATCACCAGCCTTGGAAATCATGGTTGTGCCAAACGAGAAGACGGTCATGGCTGCTGGAGAGACGGATTCGTCCAAGCCTTCGACCTTGAACACCCCCGATATGGACAACGTTAGCGACACCCGCAGCGTACACCCGGAAAGGCCTACTCAGGACATGACCGACGACCTGTATCCGCACGGCTTGGAACTGGTACTCCTTGCAGGAGCGTCTATCAGCGCTGTTTTTCTGATTTCTTTGGACCAGGTGAGCACTTCTACCCATTTATGCAGACATCGTAACAATGACCCACCTCTGACCACTAAACGCGTCTAGACCATCGTCGGTACAGCAATCCCCAAGATCACGGACGAGTTCCACGGCCTCGACGACGTGTCTTGGTATGCAGCGGCATACTTCATGGCTTTCGGCGCCGCCCAGACCTCTGCGGGCAAGATATACAAGTATTACAACCTCAAGTGGAGCTTTCTAATATCTATGCTCATCTTCGAGGTCGGGAGTTTGATCTGTGGAATCGCGCCCAACTCCAAGACCTTGGTCGTTGGACGGGCTATTGCTGGGTTGGGCGGCGCCGGCCTGTCGGTGGGTGGCACCAGTATCGTCTCCTTCACGGTCCCACCAGCAAAGCGACCGATGATGATGGGTGTCATTGGGATGACATATGCCCTTGCTGCCGTTCTTGGACCGCTTCTTGGTGGCGCATTCACCGACCATGTCAGTTGGCGATGGTGTTTTTACGTCAACCTGCCGATTGGGGGGGTCGCCGCGGTGGCGGTCTTCTTCTTTTTCCGCCTCCCGGCTGCTTCGGCGCCTCCCAGGGTGTCTTGGACAAAGAAGCTGTTGCATGTGGATCCAGTTGGTATCGCGCTGGCCATGGGAGGCATCGTCTGTTTTATCCTGGCCCTTCAGTATGGAGGAAACGCCCATCCCTGGGACAGCAGCGTTGTCATCGGTCTTCTCATCGGCTTCGGACTCATCGCCATCACCCTGGTGGCATGGGAGATCTGGCTGGGCGATTACGCCATGATGCTGCCGAGACTCTACAAGCAGCGCTCGCTCTCGACCACGGCCCCTTACCAGTTCTTCTTCATGGGGAGCTACATTGTCCTCCTGTACTACCTGCCCATCTACTTTCAGAGCATCCTGGGCGCGAGCCCCATCAAATCCGGCGTCAACAACCTTCCTCTCGTGCTTGCGGCGGCCGTGTTCGCCCTCGCCGGCGGCGCGGTCGTCATGAAGACCGGTCGCGCGCAACAGGTCATGTTTATCGGCTCGATGCTGGCCACCGTTGCCATCGGCCTGATCTACACTCTCGACATTGGCACCTCGACCGCGAAGTGGGTTGGCTATCAATTCTTCGTCGGAGCCACCATGGCCTTTGCCATCATGCATGGCTTGAGTATCGCCCAAGCCAACGTAGGTCCCGAAGACCTTGCAGCCGTCACGGCCAACCTTTTGTGTACGTTCTCCCACCCCTCCTTTGCCTCCACGCTCCGGCAAAAATCGGCTCAGAAGCAAGCTAACTTGGCACCGCCAACGTTGTACAGTTTTCCAGACAGTTGGAGGCGCATTCAGCACTTCGGCTGGACAGTCGGCCTTCGTCAACAGACTGCTTGCCACTCTGCCCAAGACGGCCCCAGGAGTGGATCCAGGCAAGGTGCTTCTGACAGGCGCCTCGGAACTACACACTGTGTTCTCGCCAGACGTGCTTCCTGGAGTCCTTCAGGCGTACATGGTCGGTCTCAAGGCCGCCTTCGCGGTCGCAGTTGCTTTCTCTGGTGTCGCGTTTTTGTGCTCCCTGGCCATTCCCATGAAGAGGCTTCCGAGTCATACACCAGACGAAGCTCCCATGGCGATGGGCTAGTTCATCTCCACGGCGTGGGATATATAGTTCGCACATTAGATCACTGGATATTTCGTAATTTTGTCCCTGGAGGCATTAAGTTGAATATCGCCATGGCAATCATCCAAGTAAAGGCAATAAACTCATCTTGCAGGACTGCGACTAAGCCGAGCTCAATGGGATCTATATCAGGCTGTCCACCATGGTTTCAAGGACTCTATGCCATTGCTCTGGGGCCGAGTCCTCGCATGCTTGGAGTGTCAGGGACTGTCACGTCACGACAAAGCATGGCCCGCCGTGACCGCTCAGCAAAGCATTCTTTTGCGGCGCCTTAGACAATCTCGATCTGATCTTCAGCTGTACCACCTCCGGTCTTGACGCGAGTCACTGAGGCGACTCCCTCGCCACCCTTAGCGACTTCCCGGTCCAGAGCAAGCTTCTCTTCTGTGCTGAGCTGATTGATGTCGAGAGCCACCTCGTCTCCAAAGAGTCTCGAGATCTCCTCGAGCGTCAGAAGTTTTGTCTCGGGGAAGAACTTCCACATCAGACCCGCTCCGAGGAGAGGCAGAATGATGAACATGATGTAGAATTTCCAGCCGACTTGGGCAAAGGCCACGGGGGCGGTCTGCGTGTAGATCAGAGTGGCACTGAACAGGCCAGCGACCGAGAAACCTGTGCCTTGAGCCCGGAGCGGCGTCGGAAATATCTCAGAGCAATATACATATGAGGTGGCATCCATGGTTCCGCCGTAGAACAGCACGAATAGGAAGAGGAAGAAGACTCCAAAGCCATTGCCTATGCGGTTTGTTGTTCCCCCATAAGTAGCCACCATTGCAGTGAAGCAGATCAGGGAACAAGCGCAGCCAGTCTGGAGCCGTCAATTAGCAATGCGAAAAATGGTAGAGTATGGAGTCGTGTTGGTATGCCAAGACTTACGAGCCCAATAAGCATGATTCGGATGCGGCCAAGGCGATCCAGGAACAATGAGTTGATGAAGTTCATGAACGCAGCCAGGGCGTTGTATAAAGCGTTCAATAGCAGGGGCAGTGAACCGGTGATGCCAAGCGACTTGTAGAGCAGGATCTGGTAGTTGTTGACAACGAGGACACCTGGGACAGAATGAGCAGTCTGACACAGCGCAGAGATGTGCTTGCTCACCAGTGCTTTGGGCAATGAACTGTGTCCCGAAGCCGAGAATCAACCTCTTGCGCATGCTAGGCTTCTTGAAAAGCGCTCCCCAACCCTTGCTCAGTTTGTCTGCGCGTTCAAGCTCGATTTGTCTTCGGATCTGGAGGTATTCCTCTCGAGCAACGATCTCATCTGGGTCGTCAGGACGCGTGTGCAGCTTTCGAAGGACCTGGTAGCCGGCTTCATGGCGGTCCTTGTCAATCAACCATCTTGGACTTTCAGGAAGCCTGTTTGTTTATCCGTTAGTCTATAGTAATATACCAGAAGCCGGAAGGATGAAAGGGTCTACGTACCATGGAGACCCAACGAAGAGAAGAAGTGGAGCCACGATCTGCAGACTGAGGCAAAGTCGCCAGCTTACGGTGGGAGCAGCAAAATATGTGCCGAACCCAGCGAAGCCGGCTGCAGAGTACCCGATCACGATAAGTACACCATGAGCACCGACCATGCGTCCTCGCTGGTGTGCAGGCGAGATCTCGGATTGAAAGACGGGAATAGAAGTGTCCAGCATACCCACAGCAAAGCCGTTGAGAAAGCGAGAAATTAAGAACATGGCCTGCCAGTAGTGTCAACGTGGATTCGGATACACACAAGGCTGACTGCGTACAATATGGACACTGCCGCCCTGCAATGCTGCCGAGATGATAGCCAACGCCGCCGCTATCTGGATGGTCCGACGTCGGCCTAAGCGATCCAGAAGCCATGGCACAAAGATACAGCCTAAGATACCTCCTCCAGAATATAATCCATTGGTAGCTAGGCCGAGTCAACAAGCATGACTTGAAGCACCAGCGAACCTCCCCACCTCCTGTAATCTAGTTGCCCTGCGTGTCATCTAAGTTGATGTTAAAGTATTGGAAGAATGCAGGCAGGCCGATGACGAGGCCCATGATTCTGAAGAGAGTCAGCACAATGCTATAGGCAAACCGATGAGTCCACTCACGCCGAGTTAAAGCCATAAGAGAAGCTTCCAAGAGCGACAAAGAAGACGATGAGAAAATTGTGTCTTGTTCCTCCGGCCATTGTCGGCAGCGAAGCCAAACGGGCGGTTGTGTAAGGATAGGAAAAAGTCTATGTCGAACTGCAAGGAAATCTATGTCGGTGTAGAAGCTGCCAGACCCATGGTGTCAAAGATTGCCCTTCCATAAGAGCCTTTATAGCATTCCAAGGGGTGGGGATGCTCCACGATGCTCCGTTTCTGGAAGGATTTTCGGCTCTGGCGAGCGACGAAGGAGACGTATCGGGGCCCCGGCCACTCCAATTTCCCCAAAGCGGCAGCCGATTTCCATGTTGTCCTGAGCTCATGAAAAGAGAAGATAGTGTGTTGAGCGACACGTAAAATAGTCCTGAAACAGATGCTTTCAATGTTGCGTCGGTAATACTCCGTCCACATCCGCCCAAGAGTGCCACCACCCCCAACTTTTGTTGGCCTTGTCGGACGGGCCAATCATAGGTTGCACCCAACAGTTCTCCGCATGATACTGGCCATCAGCCTCGGGCAAGGACACTACGAGTAGTATCCAAAGTACACGTGTACCCCTCAGTCTTGAAAGGCACGTACACGGAAACTTGCCATGCTGGGGAGCTATCATCATCCTTGACTTACCGTGGAATTCGATTCCCAGCAGATTTGGGGAAGCTGGGTTGGAGATGGCAGGTACGTGCTCGTGACGGGGATCTGATCCAACATCTGATACCGGATTGTACCCACGATCAGCACAACCTCAGTAGACCCCAATCACAAAAGGCCAACTTCTCAACTTTTGAGTCGACATCCTCGACGTGAATAGTCACCGAAATGTCAGCAAAATTGAAGAACAAGGTGTGCGTTGTGACTGGCGGCGGGCATGGATTTGGTGAGGCAATGGCGAAACGTTTCGCCGAAGAAGGAGCCCGCGTTGTAATTGCAGATATCAACCCCAAAACCGGCTCCAAAGTCGAGAGCGAGATCAATGCAGCCCACGGCCAGAAAACAGCGCTTTTCCAGGAGACAAATGTCACCAGCCAGGCCTCGTGGGAGAAGTTGCTCGAGGCCACGTTGAAGGAGTTTGGTAGAGTCGACGTTGTGGTGAACAACGCGGGGACGACTTATCCCAAGAAGGCATCACATACAGTGACGGAGGCAGAGTTTGACAAAGTCATCAACGTCAACATGAAATCGATCTTCCTCAGCGTGGCCGTGGTTGTCCCATACTTTATGGAGCAGAAGGCTGGAATGATCCTGAACATCAGCTCTGTGGGCGGAATTCGAGTGAAGAACGGACTGGTAATCGCAGCACTTCCTTTTGTCATGTAACTGCTGATTAGGGCTGTCAGGTGTGGTATGGTGGGACAAAGGCTTTCGTCAACAAGGTATCCATGACTACACGTGAGCGAGTTAACGTTGCTGATTGTGGACAGATCACCGAAGGCCTTGCGTCCGAATATGGCCATTCTGGAATTCGAGTCAACGCCATTTGTCCGATACTTGCGTACACCGACTTGTAAGCAAGATGCGCCACCAGCTTTTGCCACACTGACCGAATTCGCAGAGCGCAAGCCTTCATGGGCGTCGATGATACACCAGAGAATCGTGCAAAATTTGAGGCATCATTTCCTCGAGGAGAAGCTCTGAAACACAACACTTCACTAGGATATGTTGCTAATGCAGCTGTTTATCTTTGCTCTGATGATGCAGCCTTCGTCAGTGGTATATGCATGCCTGTAGATGGGGCAGCCACTGTATATGCGGCTGGAGGTGAGTCTCGAGTCCGAACCACGAGAGCTGCCACGGAATTGACCATGATGTTAGTGGGCAAATGATCCTATTGACAGAGAAGCCGGAGGATGACAGCCGAAGTGAGGTGACAGTCGGAAGTTGGCTTTCAGTAGCCACTTTCCAGCAATTGACCAGAACTGCATCATTCTGCTGTACATACCTAGTGTATCAGAGGTTTTGTACATTCAATCCGTGGTCAGGCCAAATTGACGGCTCAAAATCCCTGCTTCAGATGAAAATCGTGATTACGTCAGCAATGGCGCTGCCTTTTGGATAGATCACGTGATACAAATACCTCCAGATTGGAGCTAGCCCTTCCTGGACTGGATGCCACATCTTTCGCTTCAGCTTCTTGCTTCACACTTTTCGCTTGACTCAACCTGAAGAAAATCAACTCAAGGATCATGACAGATGCAGTGGCGCTTAAAGTCTCAGGGTCGCACTGATCTTCCCCCGCAGAACTGTCATCTTGGCCCGTCTCTGACGTCGACCGACACTGGGCAGAATGATGCCGTGTCAAGGCCACCACTGTATCTCATGCGAGCAACCAGTCCGAATTCCACGACACGCGTTCGGAAGCTGATTATCGTAAGAGACTGCCTCAAGATGTGACGGCTTCACATTCCGATGACGGTCAAGTTACCTCGGCCGAACAAAATTGCTCCTGTGTCTCAGTTCGCGCGCCTTTGGAACAGCGGAAGAAGATCCTACCCCGGGCATCAACTTTCGGCTCAACATTTGCAAATCCTGGAATTTAGCAGACTGCGTAAGGCAAAGACCCGCCATTCTTGAATCAACCGTGATCTTGATGCTAGTAATCTGTTTGCAGTGTCTGAGGACCCGGACGGCAGAGACGCCTCGAGTCTTGGAGAAGCCCCTGGCTGCCCACGTGAAACGAGAGATCTGACAATCCACGCTTCACCTTCGAAACAGCTTCTCGGCACGTCCACCATCCGCCCAATCTTGCGATAATATTATAAGAAAGTTCCAAGACCTACTAATATCAATTCCAGTCTCTTCACATCCACCATACTCATTCCTTTGTCGTTGCTTTTGTTTTCGATCTTCATTCCCGCTGGTCGGCCTTCTTAAAAACCTCTCTGCAAGACGGTCTTTCGTTTCTATATCCTTCCAGCATCACATTCATTTCTGTCGAAATTCCTCAAAATGAAGTTCGAAACAGCAGCAGTAACTCTGATCTTCGCAGCGAGCTCAGTCTCGGGTGCTGCACTTGGCGGAAGATTGGCAGAAAAGGCGTTTAAGGACGATGCTGATTTCGGTCTCTGCATCCCAACCATGAAATATGAAGGTGCTCTCGGCGGACGATCCACAGCCGATTTCACTTTCCTTCCCACCGACCCGCTCTGTGCTCGAGGCCAGCAGGAGGCCTTGAACCCAAGTAGGTTCATTCCCCTACGCAAATGCCCGCAATGCCACTGACAATGGATCAGACATTATTACCAATAGAATCTGCGACCAACTCACCACAGCTTGTGGAGCGAACGAGGCAGCCAAGCAACTGTGCCGTGACGCGCAAGCCAAGGTCCGAGCTCTGGGAACTCGCAACAAGTCCACCGCCGACACATGGAACACTCTTTTGGGCTTCGGTGGCGCTCTTACCAATCCTGACGGAGGACTCACCGAGCCAGGCTTCAGATCGAAGGAACTGAAGGTGAAGAGGGAGGAGGTCAAGATCGAGAGACGATTCATCGAGTGCCGTACCGACGTTTGGCTCGACGACTGCAATGGATGGACTGCTCCAGAACCTGTGGTCAAGCGAGAGGTCGAATCTGCTCCCGAGCCCGTTGTCAAGAGGGAAGCCGCCTCGGCTCCCGAGCCTGTGGTCAAGAGAGACGTGGCAGCGGCTCCTGTCGAGAAGGAAGCCAAGCGCGCCATCGCAAACTTCGTCGAGTGCAGCACCGACGTCTGGCTCGATAACTGCAATGGCTGGTCTTGAAGACGCAAACAACAGAAAACCAGCCAAGCGGACACGTGTGAGTGTGTTGTTCGGGGTTGGCTAAATGAAAATAGTTGGCTTGTATCTCAAAAGGACCGGCTACTGAGGAGGGCAAGTCTGGACTTAGGTGTTTCTTTCAGAAGTCCGGACTGGGATAGCTCATAGATCTTTTCAACATGGGAATGGCTTGGGCGGAGTCACTGATGACCTTGTCTCAACACGTGTTGTACCGCTTCCAGTACTTGTGCGTGGACGTCGTTAAGCGCTGCAATCAATCCGTGGTTCTTGTGCAGTCGTCTCCCGGCACCGAAGTCGATCGGGTTCCCATCAAGGTCGGTAACTCTACCACCCGATTCTTCCAAGATCAAGGCGCCGCCAGCGTGGTCCCAGACGGGCTCACGATAGCCCCTGTCCCGCGGGATTCGGATCATCACGTCGCAGTGACCGGCGGCGATCGCTACGTAGCGCATCTGCAGAGCGAAGACTTCTGTCCCAGGCCAGCTTGACCCAAGCTGAGCAGCGACCATCCGATGCCGTTCGAGGTCACCGGATCGGCTTTGTGTAGACTCAACAAAACGAATCGCTCCTCCAGTCCGTCGCGGCTTTTCAATCTTGCGTGCAGCCGACAGTTGACCTCTCGACAGGATCCTCATGTACGCACCTTGGCCGCGGACGGCGGAAAGCATGACCCCCAAGCCGTCTTTGACTGCCCTAGAATCGCTCACTTCTCCTCCTCCTCCTCCTCCTCCTCCTCCTCCTCCTCCTCCTCCTCCTCCTCCTCCTCCTCCTCCTCCTCCTCCTCCTCCTCCTCCCTGCTCGAGCTTCAGATTCGGACAGCCCAGGACTCCGACGCGCTGTTGCTCTTTCTCTATGAGCGCCAGAGCAACCGCGTACTGGCTTCCTTCCATGAAGGCCTTGGTGCCATCGATCGGGTCAAGCATCCAAACGCGTCCTCCTGTCTGTACTCCTGCGCCGCATCCACGATCAATCGCGCCCAGCATGTCTCCCTTCGACTGCAATTTGCCCAGCAACTGTTCGCCGTCCGTGCCTCCCTCCAGATGCGTCGATCTGACCAGGTCCCATACTCTGTCGCAGAGTTCTTGGTCGTCTCTGAGGGCGTCGGCTGATTCCTCGCCGATGAAGCCATCGTCAGGGAAGTTATGGTGTATCGCACTGATGAGAAGAGCTTGAGCGCCGAAATCAGCAATCGTGACTGGACTGCTGTCCTCTTTGGAATGAGCTCCCTTGTCAACAGCTGCCAGGACGGTCTTGGTGAGGATTGCCGCTCGTTGTACCGCAAGTAAAGCGATTCGGGCCTCTTTCTCGTAAGTAGACGGCATTTCCGTGTGCGGTTTGACAGCGTATTGAAACAAGCCTCTCTAGACAGGCACCTGGCAGGGATAATTTTGAGGTCGCGGGATTCATCACAGTACGTGTTACGGAGTATTGGTGCTGAGCTAACTTATTAGATGTTGACGTGTCCTAAAATATGGATACTCACCACCTCAACAGCACCACTAACTTACACAAACCACGGTTCACTCCTCTTCACAAACTCCTCCCACGTCGTCAACTTCTCCCCAACCTGCTCAAGCGTCCACTTCACCCCTTCCTCCCCCTCAACGCCAAAATACCCATTCGCCTTACCCGTCTTGCCCAGACTCTTCTCCAGTGCGTCTTTCATGACAGTAGCAGTACCACCTCCACTGATCCAGTCAACACGCTCATCGAAAACGACCTTCTTCCCCGTCACGTCAGTCCACACGCGACAAATCTCCTCGACGCTATAAAACCGCGTGCACGCCCAGAACCGCGACCCAGCATACTTATTGGGGTCCACCAAGAACGGCGCGACATATTTCCCCGTGTCCTCGATATCTATCAGCGGCACGAGGCTATCCAATCCCGCGCCCGGCCACGGCTGAGAGACGACATACTCCTCTTCTTCCTTTTCTTCTTCTTCCATCTCATCGCGGCCCGATGGGTGTTCTTGTTGTTCTTGTTTTGTTTTTTGCACCCTTCGTTTCGGCGCCATAACACCGAAAAAATTCTGCATGAACCAACCTGGCATGAAGAAGGCGGCCATCAGAGGCAACGTGCGGATATAATCCTCGACATCGGCCTTGCTGTTGAAATGCGCGACCCCCGTGCGCGGCAGCGACGACCAAATGTACAATTTCACCTTGGCCGCGACCGCGGCGTCGGCGAGCGCTTTACCCTGCACGACTTCTTCGGCCGGCTGGAAGGTTTCGAGCCCTACCGTTGTCCTCGTTAGCCATTCCGCGCTTTTTGAAGTCGGTCGAGTACCCCCCCTGGGCCCCTCCCAAGACCCCCCAATCAACTAGTAGGGATGAGGAAACCACGTAGGAAAGTGAAAGTCAAAGTGGGAGACTGGAAGTGCAAAAAGATCTGAGACGTAGACGTACAGGTCGTCATCGCGAAGACGGTATGTGCATCTCTCATCGCCGACACAAGCGTGTCGGAGTCGTTCATGTCCGCCTACATACGTGTCAGATATCGGATGCCTCGCCGTCTCTTCTCTCTTTTGCTCTTTCTTTCCCCGTTCCCCGAGTTCTCAGTATAGGGACATATCGGTACCTCGACGATTTCAACACCTCTCTCCCGAAGCGCGACCCCAGCAGGCTTCGACGCATTTCTCGTGACCCCACGAAATCGGTACTCTTTCGAGAAGACGGGATGGTCTAGTAGATACCGGATCAAGGCGCCTCCTTGTTGGCCTGTAACGCCAAAGACGGTGAAGATTTTGCTCATGTTTGCTTGCTTGTTTGTGGGCGGCGGTGGACAGGTCGTCAAGCCAGGGCACAGGCGCTATCCAGAACTCTTTTACGGAGTTGGTCTTACGGGATATAGCGGAATAATACCTTACTTAAGTACGGAGTACCTGATAAACATGGTCTTCTGGGCCTGGGCTGGGATTTATACATACTTTTATACTATTATACTACCTACCTAGGCATAGACTTGAGGACTCCGTACGCCAGATGGGCATACACCAAGTCCAAAAGCGGACGAATCTTCGGACCAAGGCCCGAGGCTGCGTGGCATGATAGGTGGGCACTCCAGGGGTAGAGGGAGGAGATGCCCTACTTACCAGGTGGGTGTGTTATTGCATAAACTGGGCGTTTAATCAGCAATGCAAGGTAATGCTGCCACTTGGCAGGCATAAACACAATGCCACGCTTCATTGGAAATGGATAGCACCCAACACTACCTAGGTGGTCTCAGACACGAAGCAGGTCGGTGGTTTGATTGTTCTGTGGCACCGCTTTCCAACCAAGGTGTGGTTTGGTCCAGCCGGGCAGGACAAGGGAGGGTCTCTTACTTGTACCAAGTATGACAAAGAAGGACAACCGAACGATCGAACGATATATTCAGAATTGTTCGTGACTCGCTGGAGCCCTTTGAGGTCTCTTATTTCATTTCTATTTCCCTGATGTGCGTGCGCGCTGTTACCCACCACAGGCATGTGGGGTATCACAGCAACCGCATATCTTGATCATAACTTTTCCCAGAACGCTGGGAAGTTGCAACTTGCTCCTTGATTGTTGTGACCTGCACAGGGGCAATCACAAGCCTCTTCCGAATCCGAGAGGTATGAGACAACCGTCTGAGCTCTCAGCTCCCAGCTCCCAGCTCGCTGACTCGAGAATCCCGCCGAATTTCCCCTCTCATGAGGCCTGCAACAGGCCATGTCGAACCAACAAATGGCCAAAGACTAGCCGGACCCAAATGCTAGCATACCTTTCCAACCCTGTTTCACGCCCAGTGTTCTATCTGAATAGCCCAACATTCATGTTGCACAGGTCTAGACGCCTTCCCAACCCCAAAAGACAAGGTATATATAGGTTTCGACTCATACAACTTCGTAAATATTGGACAAGCATCGGCAAAGATTCACAGAACATACACAACATCGACACCCCTCCCTGTTGGTAAGCCTTAGTTAAGACTTCACCGTATCAGCCAAGCACTGCCGCCAATGGCACCGGCAGCCACAAAGAGAGTTAGTATACCGGCACCAGCTTTGTCAGCTGTCGTGATAGGTTTCTGAGTAGCAGCTGGATCACTGGGAGCCTGTGAACCCGCATCGGGGTTGCTTTCGGACGTAGCTCCGGTCCTCAAAGAGAGCGGTACCATGCTTTGATCAATAAGATTGGCACCCATAACAGATAAGGCAGCCATCTGTTCCCATGTCAGCAATGTCCACGGGCCATGATCCGAGGTGCACTCACCTGTTGACCTACACCGGTCGATCCATCCCACGTTGTCGTGTACCACTGCAAACCGCATTCCCGACCGTCACTGCCCCCGTCGCATTGACCGGCAGCACCAGCGGCGCTGGCGACTAGCTTGGGCTTGATGGAGTCAGCTGTGCTGGGGACGAGCAGACTTGTCACCGCCATCCATCTGGCAAGGTAGGCCTTGAAACTCTTCTGATCTTCGTCACAATTCATGGATTTCTCGCATTCGACCTCATACATGATATTGCCGCCAAAGTCTTGTGGGAAGAAGAGGGAATAGGTGCTGTTCAAAATCATCTCAACACGGCCAAGCCAAAGGTCGCTGCCGTTTGTATAGTTGTACATGTATGCTGCACCAGACAGCATCGTGCCGTAGTTGTAGCTCCAGACAAAGTTTTGAACGCTGCTGCAGTTATTGTCTGTATCCGTGTTGTCCCAGATGTAAAAGGTTCCAGTCGTGTTGTCCATCTGGAGTAAGGGGCTGGTCTCCATCCAGTCCCAGACCATGTTCGCCCAGTCGGCATAACTTTGGTTTCCAGTGATATAGGCAAGACGAGACGCAAGTTGGAAGTTTCCACCGTTGGAAATCGAGTTCTTCAGATTGTAGCCTGCGTTGAACGAGAACACCTGCCACCTGAAACCGCCGCCGCATGTACCAGTGTCCCAGAGTGTGCTCTGGAAGTTGAAGACGGCCTGAGCAAGAGACAGCCAGGACGGATTGTCGCCACCGGCTTCGGGAAAATTCGCTTCGACAGCGTCCAAGGCAGAAAACGCCCAAAAAAGCTGGTCGTCCACTCCCATACTTCTGGATTGATTGGGAGGATTGTAGTTGTTGTCAGGACCTCGCTGAAATTGAAGTGCCTCCGTGGTCACATTGTTATATGTCGTATCATTTGTATATTGCCAGTAGTTGATCAGTGAACCCCACATGGCACCTGCCTCCCACCAACAGTATGTTCCCAGAACATTGGGGTTGCAATTCAAAGAGCCCGGGAGGAGGCCAGGTACTTCACCTGTTTGATTTCCCGTATATATCGTCATCATGTCGTAGGCTATTTCTGAGGTAGCTGACTCGATGGAGGAAACTGAGGTCGTATCGAGGGTAATTGCCGCGGCGAGCGGCGCCGTGCAGAGAAGAGGGAAAAGGCGCATCGTGAAAGAATGTGCGCAGGACAGGTTCGGGGGATCGCGCCTGTCGGCCTCGAGAATCTGGTACGTCGTACAAGTTCGCGGAGAATGAAGGTAAAGGCGCCAGACACTGGTGTTCAGTCGACGAGGATTGAACTGAGAAATCCAAAAGAGAGTATCGTAGGACAGGGCGGCAAAGTGTGACATGAAACAGCAAAGCAGAATAACGGCAACGACCAAGGACAAGAAGAGAGATCGAGGGGAGTTCACAAAGGCGAGAGAAATAAGCAATGGTAAGGCGAGAAAGAAGACTTGTCAAGCAATTCCCAAGGAGAAAGATGGAACGTCCCCGCAACCAGGCTTCTGTTGCATTTTCTGTGGTAAGAGTACGGGAAGGTCAGGCTACGCGGCCCACGAAACACGAAGAGATGCAGTTAAGGAGAGATGGTACTCCGTAAGGGAATCGGGGAAAGGGGAGTTGCAGGGGGAAAAAGAGGAACGCAGGATGATTGATTTGATGGTGTTACAAAATTAAACATGTTGGATCCTTTCCAGCTTCTCTCCACTTGGCATCCAGGCGCTACGGTACCAGTATTATTCTGACCTCTTCCTTTGTTCATCATGTCTCTCGCTTATCTCTTCCTGGAACCACCATTGTGACGACGATTGGGATATTCTCTTGGTTTTGGATTCTGTTCTTTCTATCGACTCTAGCCTCCGAGACTACCATAGTATAAGCTGAACATGTGGCTGCCAGGACTCGTCGAGCAGGGGATACTTGGACTCCTCAAACAAGCTCAAAACAAGCTCAAACAAGGCCCAGAGTCCGGGGGCTTTGAGGTCTCTTGATTCGACGCCGCCTCCCTTTCTTCTCCCAATCCGTCCCCCATCCACGATTCGCCTGTGGGCGCTTCCAATTTCAGCACTGCCACAATTGCTCAGCTCCACCTCGGGTTAAGTGGGAAAGGATGGCAAGGCAGACTACGGTTTACGCGGTAGATTATCTGCTTTCTGACCACAACGCACACGAGCATTTCCTATGTGTAGAAGGCCAAGGGCATGGCGGACAAACGTTGACTCGAGGCGACGACCTCCATAACAAATGCCCACAAGCGTCGTCCCGTGGTAGGTTGACTTGGTGGGTTGACTTGGTGAGATTCACAGCTATAAAATTGGTTGATACAACAACAACAGTTGAAACCGGAAACTTCTTGATGAACAATGCTCATTCTTATTTCCCTCCATATTACTATGCTTTCTGGCCGGGAATACATGACTACTTTTCTCCAGCTGTCTGCGCTATTCGCCAAAATTGACTGCAGAATTCGACCGGTGACCAAATCCATCTGACCATGCTTGCCTTTTTGATCATTTACGGTCTCGGACCCCAATGTGGAACGTTGAGTGCCATACCCATGATGATACCACTGATCAGTCCAGCACATGGCACAGTCAGAACCCAACCGATGAAGATCTTTCCAAGTTGCCTCCAGTTGATGCTTCTCAAGTCACGGTTCATGACGGCGACACCAATGATAGCTCCGGTGATACACTGAGTGGTGGAAACCGGCAGACTCAACTGAGTGGCCAAGAGCACGGTAATGGCAGCTCCAAGTTCCATAGAGTAGCCGCGAGTAGGTGAATGCTTGGTGATGCGGTTGCCCAAGTTACGCATGATATGGTAACCAAAAGTCCAGAATCCGAAACCCAGCCCAAGACCACCGACAGCCTTGATCCAGAGAGGAGTATCGGTCTTGGCCGAGGTAACTCCAGTGCTCCAGGTCTCATACTCGGTCGTGAAGGGACCAATGGCGTTGGAGATATCGTTGGCTCCGTGCGCAATGGACATGAGCATGGCAGTGCACACCTGGGCAGTCGTCCACAAATGTTCGACCTTGTTCTCATACACCACGGCGCGACGGTGAACGTGGTCTAGACCGCGCGACTGGTGAGCAATCACATCACGAGTAATGCCGTATGTGGTGACGAGCTTGATGGTTGCCCAGATCCGGCGGGGGTGTGCCCATGGAAGCTTATCAACAGCCTGGAGGTCTTTGTTGTGATCCCGTACTGCCGGGTCCTTTGCAGCTGCGGCTGCTGGAACAGCACCACTGTCAGGATCATCGGCCAGCGGTCCTTGATTTCCGTCCTTGACCATGGTCTTCTCATGGTCAACGTCGTGGCTCTCTTCATCCGAATCTTTGGTC
The DNA here is from genome assembly GCF_000835505.1 of Exophiala xenobiotica. NCBI lineage: Eukaryota > Fungi > Ascomycota > Eurotiomycetes > Chaetothyriales > Herpotrichiellaceae > Exophiala > Exophiala xenobiotica. The sequence goes on along the minus strand of NW_013562494.1, from coordinate 4,816,686 downwards.
TTCAGCTCGGAAGCATAGTAGTCCGGTACAACTTCATGGTCGGCTTTTCCAGGCAAGTACAGGGTATAGTTCGCGTTCCACAAGAGTGGGCCCATGGGAATGTGCCAGGGACGGAGCCGCGTATCCTCCTTGATGAGTCTACTTCAGGTCAGTGTACTTGTTCACATCATCAACAAGTCGACTTACTTTGCATGGTAATATGGCAAAAAGAAGACAGCTGCGACGACGAGCGTGCCGGCGAAAACACCAAGGATGATGCCAGTGGCTTCACCAGCACCCATTTCCTTCAGGGTCGGAATACCATGTCCTCCACTGATGACAATGAATAGCGACAAGATACCAGCCGTCACCGCATAGTAAATTGGAATCAGGCGGATGGCCCACTTAAGGGGATCGCTGCGGGAGTGAACGAGCAGTTGAATCGAACCAAAGATGACGGCACCGAAGCCGGCCGCAATGCAGGGTGCAATTGCCCAGGATGCAGCGATTTGTGAGACACTGGACTTTTTCCAACCCCAGTTGACGGAAATATCAGAAGCAATACCGACTCCCACCAAAGCACCGACAATGGATTGAGTGGTGCTGACTGGGAATCCCAAGCGCGTGCAAACGGTCAACCATGTGGCCGAGCCTGAAACGTCGTCAGCAATGAGATGTCTGTCCGCTTGGTCAGTTGTGTAAGCGTACCAATTTCAGCGACAACATTCGCCAGGATCAACACGCCAGGAGAATTCTCAAAAGGTGTAATCGAGAAGACACCAGAACGGATGGTGCTCGTCACTCCCTGACCAAGCGCCATTGCGCCGATGAACTCGGTGCATGTAGCCAAGACGCCGGCTTGGATCAAGGTTAGGGACTTCGAGCTCACCGATGTGGCATATGAATTGGCAACATCCTGTTAGACTCGATGATCAGACGCTGTCTTGATATTAGACTGAGAGTGGTCTCAACATACGTTTGCTCCAATACCCCAGACAGAGAGCAGGAAGAAAATGACACCAATAGCAAAGAGCCAGTCAAGCTTATGCATTTTCGCCATACTGACTGAATATCGGACGGTTGCCCTTTGAGATGTTCTTTCAAAGTTGAAGTGAGATGGCCAACTGAAATCGACCAGATCTCAACGGACGGCGCATTTTTATAAGACTTCGCTCCTCAAGTTCGTGCATGCCATGCTCGCATGCACGATCTTGCCATTTCAAGCTTCTCAGATCCATATTTCTCAAATTTTATCAAGCAAAAGTCTGGAAGCCTTGAGAGTGCTTGTAGAGACAACGGCCCAGTAACGACTTTCTGTCCGCCCACGTGGGAAGCAGAGGACCGCTATCAAGCTATATGTGGCAAGCCAGGACCCCCAGGGGAAGCGAGCGCAGATCGCATGCGTTCGTCAATTCGGGATCGGGTGTGTTTGAACGTCACATTGAAGTGTTAGACGGAGAGGGAGACGACGAACCACAGGCCTGGCACTGTTGGCCATTGCGCACCACCACTCTTCATCTCCGCCTTCGATCAGCTTCGCGTAGTGGCATGAGAGACCACGAGCTGACTCTGAACTAAATCGTTGGGTGAAGAGCGATGGTCCACGCGACAGTGTGAGCGCTATCACCTGGATGCACATCCACTGCGGGAGGAGACCCTGTTCCGCCAAGTCTGCCAAGAAGTTTGGCTCCGTTTGCCAAGAAGGCCAAGCGAAACGTAGGTCGGACTTGACCTCATTCCTTCGGAAACTCGGCTTACGGCACGTTACCGCTCACAGGTGTTGCGCGAAGAGCACACGATGATTCGAATACGACAAGGTCAATGTCGACATCGACTTTGACCAAAATACTCCAGGTCCAACGCCGACAAGAAAATCCGTGAACGTTCTTTCAAAATTGAGGATCGCGAAACAGATCGTGAACCAAGCAACCGCTCGAGCATGCTTCTCTTGAATCTCGAGTGCTTGGTCAATCTTAGCCCCTCTTGTGCAGATGAAGAGGTCTTGGGCGAGTCTTGTTAACCTTGGCCTATGTGGCCAAGAACCAACGGGGCCGGTGATACTATAGTATGGTACTCCGTAGTATGGTGGGTTTCGGCCAAAGCGAGATGGCAACCGTACGGGTAGCACGGAGCTGGTATTCGCGCGTCGTGGCCTGCCACGTTGTATGGCAGCAAATCAAACTGCTTGAGTGACTAGATTTCTATGATGGGTGGGTTTCATCCCTTCATGACACTACGAGAGACTCGTAATATAATAATGCTACAGCAGAAGAAAAAAAATATGAAATTAAGAGTACGTGCACCGTGCACCAACACGTGCTCCTTGCATCTGCGCGACTGGCTCTGCTCGCCTTACGGAGCACCTCGCCTTTGGTACCTGGGTGGTGATTCCTGCCTGTGAAGGAACTACAGCCTACAGGTAAGTGACGGCAACAAATGGACCATTTGTCATGAACAGACGGACAGGACAGGCACAGACAAGACAGAGAGTTATGGGCCACGTGGAAAGTCGTCTTGGCGCCGAGAGGGCTCAATGATGCCACCATTGCAGTTCAAGGAGTCCATTGCCAGCCACAGGGTAGAGCTCTTTTCATGTTGAGCTATTACATCAAAACCACACGCAAGCATCATCATCAGCGCGCTACAAGATGAGATCAGTCCTCGCTTTAATTTCAGCACTGGGGGCCCTCGCGTTGGCTATATGGCTGAACCAGGAAGTCGTAAGCCCTCCAGCCCGCCAAATCATCCCTGGGTCTACGCCATTGAAAACTTCGACTTGGAAAGCTCAACTGTCACTTCTTGATGAGCCCTCGTCGGACCGATGGGTATACCTGAGCGGAAACACAACATGTCTAAACGTGACAGAATGTCAGCTATTCGACGCGGCTGTTATCAAGGTACACCAAGATGGGCAAACGCTCTCGAACAAGCTATCATTCGTCGACTGTGACGCCGATCCGGTCCTGTGTCATTCCTGGCTCCTCGAGCCTCCAGCCTTGATGCACATCGCCCCAAACAAGGATTCTGAAACTAAGGACACCGGCCGATCACATGTTGTAATGCGGCCCATTCAGCTGCCGATCTTAAATTTTTCGCAAATACTTCCAGAACAGTCTGGTGACGCCATTCCCGAGGAGGAGATAAGCCACATCATGAGCGATGAGTTCCGTGTCGAAAGTGTCGGTGTTTGGGACGGCTTCCTCAATCCATTTACAGGTGCACTGGGCAAACATGGTGGTGGTAATGTCTGGGGAAAGCTGAAGTATCGATTAGGCTGGCTGCCAATCTCACAGCAGACCTTGGTCATAGGCTTCTTTCTCATCGTACGGCTGGGGATTCGCATGCTTGGACCATCGCGTACAGAACAGACCGCCGCCGACATGGTTGTGGCGCCTGGTTCTTTGAATGATGGACCAGCAGAATGATGTCCACCCAAGATGGGCACGCAAGCACACCGGCTCACACCATAGAGCTGCACAACATACTACCCGGTTTTCTCCTCGCGAAGTCGCTGATGTCTACTCGGTCATTGCCAGGAACCGTCTTTATGAATTTCAAAGACAGCTCGGAGATGGTGGTGTAGTGTTGAGCCCGGTGTGCTATGCCAGTAAAGCACAGCGTACAGTATACACCTTGAAGGTCCCCCGGACAAATCGTGCAGGCAAACCGCATCCCTCTGGCATTACGCCAGCGCAAGCCGTGAGCCGTTGGTCTTGGTCGAATGCCACCTCCTGTATCTACCAGCAGAAACATCTACGATATGAATTGATGGGCCGTGAGGTGAAGGAAATCTCAGCGGTTCATCTGGATTTGGCATCGAACCTTGTCAAACCCGCCAACGCCTGCGACTGACCAACACACGAGTACGATGGATTTGCACTGATTCCTCCACATCATCGGCAAGCTCGAAGTTCTTCGGCACTTAACGTCTGATGATGAGTTTTGGCGACTGTCTTGGATCAACGCCGGGAGCTGTACACCCGTGAACGAATACTAGCGCAGAACATGCTTGGGGATGTTGCATACTGTCTGGACGTGTGAGTGGCGAAGGCCCCCGAGTGCCCGGGAGTGCAAGGCTATTGTCTAGCAGGGCGGTGTTGCTTGACTTGATTGCGACCTACCACCACACAAGGCATTCTAGAATCACAGCCCGTGCACCACCAAGAAAATCGTATACCAGTCAGAAAACATATATCAGGTCTATAAAGTGTGATTATTGGCCCCCACTCCCCCCTCCCCTCGACACATGTCCAGATCCACCTGTTCCGCCCAAAGGTAACGTCCCTGCGAACTCCCCGTCCTCCTCTCGCAATCAGCCCGCCCTGCGCCGCCGCGTCTCGCCATTCTTCCATACCGTTCGCCGTCGCCGTCGCCGTCGCATCCCTCTCAACCCTTCCATTCCCACTCTCCTTCAGTTTCTCATTGAAACTGCTCCAAGCCAAACTTCCCGGCCAGTATAACCTTCAGATCCCTCGCCCGCCACAATGTCCTTCTCCCTGGCCTTGAGCTCATCCGCCGACCAATTTGCACTCACGAACCTGCCGCTCAAAAACCTCGCGTCCTCCGTACTCAACCACACGCCCACGCCACCGACCAACTCAGGCGTCTCCAGGGCAAACCTCTTGAACCCCTCCAGCACCATATCCGTCATCACGACACCCGGCTGCAAGACGACGATGCTCACGTTCGGATACTCGGCCGCCACATACTCGCCCACCTTCAGCGCCGCAAGCTTGCTGATACTGTAACTCGACATGCCGGCAAACACACCGGTCGTCGCCATCCCCGTGGCCATCGTGACGATCCACGCCTTCTTGCGCGACTCTGTGCCCGCGCCGGTGCCCGTGGGCCCCTTCAACAATCGCAAGAACGCCCGCGTGACAAGGAACATCCGCTTGACGTTGACTTCAAAGTCCCGCCACCACTCGCTCGGATCGACAGACGCAATCGGTCCTGTCGACGAGAACACACCGGCGTTATTGACCAGCACGTCCGCATGTCCGTACCTGTCTTTCACCACTTGAAACAATTTCTCCGCGGAGCGCGGATCAGCCACGTCCGTCGGCACAGAAACGCACTCGACAGTACCAGTACTAGTATCGCCAACGCCGCCGCCACTGATCTTCCGCAGCGAGTCTTCTGTCGCCTGGAGCTTGCGTGCATCGCGGCCCACAAGCACAATCGCTCTGGGCTTGGCCTTCGCAAAGGCTGGCGCGAAGCCTGGTGCGCCTTATCCCCGCCGACGCGCCCGTGATGATGACGGCTATGCCTGCCTGCGAGAGTGCCGGCGTTGTTGGGTCGATCGACGGATACTGGTCGCGGTACGCGGTGGGTGTGTACGCACTGCTGGTGACGAAGAAGTCGGTGGGTAGGTTTTCCATTGCTCTGCGGACTAACTGAATAGGTTTGAAGCTCTCAAACCTCAGATATCAAATCGCTTTGTTAGAATGCTTGAGGCCTACTACTGTAGGACTTGTGCTGAGCGCTTTTGGGTTTTGGTCCATCGCTTGCTGCTCCCAAGACCCAAATCCAAGTCCACGTCGAATTGTGTTGTCGTTGTTGCTGCTGCTATTGCTCTTTGTTCGAGTGCTGCTCTGCTCTGCTTCTGCTTCTGCTTCTACTTCTGCTGGCTGGCTGGCTCGCTGATGATACTCTCTCTTCTCCTCTGTATCCGTACCAAGCGAGCCGCTCCTTTTATACCTTCGACTTTCCTGGCAAGCAGCTCGCAACTTTTTACCTTTCTTTCCACCACCCGTCTCGCCTCAAGACTGTCGAGAACGAGCACCTTCCGTCCCACTCACGCATGACAAACACGCTCCCATCTCCGCACTATGAAGCGCCAACATTCCAACTCGCTGACGAAGCCAGCGGTCCATTTTCCATGCGTTCATAAACCCTCGTTTCATCCTCATAGTACTGTAATTCCCAGGGAAATCTTGCAAATTTAATCACAATCTCATCTGCCAAACTTATTCCTCCAACAGTTGTCTTGAAGTTGGCAGTATAGACATTGGATCTGAGCCACTGCGCTTGCTCAAGTTCAAGCCAGTCGATTTGCCTTGGATGCCATATGCTGCAGATCGTCGGAAGAATAACCTTTGCATGCTGAGAGAAATAAGGGTTACCATTCTCTGGGTGTTTTGTGATATGTCCTTGGTTCCAGTCTCCTTCGGGTATTGGAGGTAGCTGAGGAATGATCACTTTGTCAAACGTCATGTCGTTTGGATTTTAGACCCCTGTGTCTACGGTGATATATTTGAATGAGTTGCCGTTGACCAACATACGGTGGTCGCTCACATCCTCACGGTCAACCTCGACGTTGAGGAGTTGAATTCGGTCATAATTGGCCATGTTGGAAGGACTTAGGGGTGGTCCAGTACTATGGAGGGCGTCAAGCCGGATTTTACTGTCGTAGGGGACAAAAGCTCTTGTAAGTGGTGGTTAGATTACATTGCAGCAATGCATCTCTGGGAGGCATGGGATGCAATTTTGTCACCAACCAATTTGCGTCATACAAGCAAATAAGGCGACAACGGAGGCTGCTGCAGTAGCAGGAGACGCTGTGATAGCACTAAATATAGTATTGAGTGGCCGTCTGAAGAAAATCTTGGAGAGTTGAGGCAAAGGCAGCCAGAAAACCGCAAAGACCCCTCGGCTCCCCTGCATGTCCTGGATACCCTCCTTGTTCGTAGACACGTGACAAACAAGGAAGAGAGTCGAAAGGCAGATGCGGCAGGTAAAGAGAGTGGCTATCGTAGTTATCGAGCTCAACAACACCACTCGACGTCTGTCCAGGACGACTTACCGAGAGAGAATATGCTGTGATGCGGATACCAGTTACAGCCATGGCTCATCCGGAAACCAAGTCTCCAAAACAGGAGACGACTGCTCTATCACATTGGCAGCATATCACTCGACTTGCTCTGAGACCAGCGAAACATTGGCGCTGGTGTTGCATAGTACAGTTTAGACAGTGCCGCTTTCTCAGACACCGGCGTTGTGTGCTCACGCATGCACTGCATTCGATTTGCTTGCTAACCCGACTATGTAAGTCCACTTTTTATCATCATACCCTACCTGGTATCATAGCTCATTACTGGATGTGTGCTTGCTCGAAGCCCATTGCGCCACCTACGGTTGCCGCTGTTCCAGAAAGCAACCCGGCGCTCTCATTGTTTGGGGCCAAGCTCCCTTCGATCCGACGTTTGGCGTCCTCTCTGTCTTCTGCAGTGATATTGCTCTCGTCTTTCTTCATATCCGGCTTATATGACTCGACATGTGGTGAGTGACCAATTGACATGCCCACTCGAACCTGACAAGGCATATTAATAAGGCATTAACAGTTGTGGCGTGTATTCACTTACCAATGTTTCCAGAGCTCCCATACTGTTGTCTACGAGATCCTGGTCATAGACCATTTTCCCAGGTTCGAAGAAGAGGAGAACAGTGCTGCCACCAAACTTGAAGTAACCAAGTTCTTCAGCTCGTTTGACTCGATCGCCAGGCTTGCGCGTGATGATTGTTGAACCGACCATCATAGCACCAATACAAACGAACATGACTCGACCGTGGCAGACAGAGTCGATAGGTACCAACACACGAACATTTTCACCGTACACGTCCAGAGCTGATCTGATAGCCATGGGGTTCACGGTGTAATATTCACCTTCGATGGCCTTGGGCGTCCCAAGGGTACCGTCAACAGGTACATGAAAGCGATGATAATCTTGAGGAGCCAGTCGGAAAATACCCATGCTGCCGCCCTTGTATCGTTTCGCTTCGAGCGGGTAAGCATCGCCGAACAGCTTTTCGAGGCTGTAATCCCTGCCCTTAACCCAGATCTTGGTGGCGTCATCGATGTTGTTAAATACCACAGTACGACAGTCCGCTGGAGATACGATAATCTCAGGTCGGTCTGGCGCACTACATGGTCGAGCTTCGGGTTTCAATGCCCGGTAGAAGAATTCGTTGAAGTTCTTGAATTGATCTGTGGGTAAGAGCACCTCAGACATATCAAGACGGTGGAACTCGATGAAGCCTTCGATTTGAGCTGTCGACGCAGGGTCATCATACTTCTTGCCCTGCTTGATCGACAGCGATCTCAGCATCTTCTTGATTCGTCTCTTCTCCATTTCTCGGGAGCCCAGAGCCTTGTACAGCAATCGGATACCGATACGCACATATACAGACATCCGTTCCTCGTTGATCTGACCGGTGATTCTGTCTTGGACCAAAATGTTCGCGCTGTTAGCGCCAAGCTTGTACCCGCCATAGCTGATTTTGGTGATGACTTTCGAGTACCACTTGCGTTGTGCTTGGCTTTGTGTTACGAAACCGCCCATCACCAAGTTGTTGACCTGCCTCCAGTCAGAGCTAGCACAGGTGGCAATATGAGTAATGATGTCGGCTTCGGTACGTTTGTTGAGTTTTGGCTGATGGCAAATAGGGCATTCGCGAATCTCAATTACGTGTTCTTCATGGTCTCCGAGATCTCCGAGGTCGTCATCGAGCAGCTTTCCCTCTTCACCAGCGGCGCCGGTATCCTTTTGCTCAATTGCTGGAACGCCGCCTGGGAGCACTTCGCCTTTTACAACATTGGGATCCTCTTGCGGTGCTTGGGATTTTGAAGGTGCTACAACGGCTTTGATCTTCTCTGTTGTAGTCTTCTTTTCGCTTCCTTTCTGCAACTGTTCCTCGAGACACATGACCGCTTGGTCAAAAGTCAGGTCAGCTTCGCCAGTGTCTTCATTCTCTGTGGCAAATCTAGCAAAGAAGCCGTCAATGGTCGATTCTTTCAAGGTAGATCCCAGAGTGTCTAGCATAGTAGTAAACTCAAGTTTACTGATGCGCTTACTGTCGTCAGCGTCGTATTGCTTGAACATGGCTCTCCAGAATTGTTGTCTCAACGCCTTGTACGGCAGATATCGGCCACGAATGTGTAACTCGGGACGGTGCTTGTCTTCCCATTGCTCTTTGTTTCTGAGTTCCAAAGGAAGAACGTAAGATTTCATGGTAGGATCATCTGCCGGTTGGGGACTTGGGACATCAACGATTCCGGGAACTTTCAGAGTGCTGCCATTGTTATCCGAGGGCATGCTGGTAGGCGCTTGTGGACGCGTTGTTTCGTTGCTGGTCGCAGTTGACAAAGATGATGCCAAGGAGGCTGACGAGTCATCTCTTTTAAAACCAGGCCGAGCCAACTTCGAAAGACTGCTGTTCGACGAAGTGCGAGACAGTGGCAGACGAAACCTCCCTTTTCCATTTTCTTTTAGTGCCATTGCTGGTGAGTACTCTGGAGGATCAGGCAGATCATAGAGGCCAGTTTCTGGATCTTCTTCGGGGCCTGACTCGATGATTTTCTGAATCGGGAATGAGGTGGAAGCCACAAAATCGTTTCCTGACAGCTTGTCCCGGTCAATGACAGTGAAGGTTAAAGAGTATCCAGTCTCATGTTTCATGATCTGGAAGACCATCTTCTCATTATATACGGGATTGAGATTGTGTCGGACCACTTTGGTCCTCAAAATCCTTCGGCCGAGTGCAGTAACGACGAAGGGATCCATGTCGAAAGAAGTCCTTGTCATATTGCGCTCTGGTGGCAGGTCATTGATCTTGACAATTTCCATGAATATAATACCGTTGACATCGTTGTCGGCGCCGAGGAAGTTGTAGGCTCTTGCAGCAATAGATTTGCGGCGGAGTCGGGCAAGTCTTTTCTTCTTCTCCTTCTTCTCTGCTATGCCTCCCTTCTGACCTGTTTCTGTCTCTGTGACGGATTCGTCGACATCATCATCATCAAGGTCATCGGCGTCCTCATCACCCCCTTCAACATTAGTCGAGACACGAGACAATTCATCGTCTTCCTCCTCAGACCCGATATAAGCTCGAAATTTCTTCTGTATCTCTTCTGGACTTGCAGAGGGATTTGCCGAATCCACGATGGAGAATTGCATCAAGACCTCGCCAGAGACTGTACTTTGTTTCTTGCTCACAGCTCTTCTAGACTTGAGCTTGTACCATTTGGGCTCTTGCTGTATTTTGCCATTGGCGAAAATATCCTCGATTGCAATGTCGAACTCGCCCATGTAATCTTTTCCAAAGCGATCTTTGTCCCAACATATGCATTCGAGGAGTGGAACGCCAGTAAGTGGCATATCGAAACAAATCTTCCATTCCGGATTGAGGTTCTTGCTGATCGAAGGCGTAGACTGTCTGGCATTCCCAAGGGTAACGACAAGATACTGAGCTAGTCAGATAAGATCAAGTAGTAATACAAGAGAGCACTTACAGGGTCCGAGGTGCCCGACTTGTCTTTGGCTGCTAGATTTCTCGCCTGCGGCCTGGTCAACAAGAGGCCAACTCGATAGGCCGGTGGCAGCTTTACCTTGATGACATATACTTTCAGGATCAACGGCTTCTGCTCAGATGTTGGATATGTGTTGTTGTAGTTGCCGCCGTCTCTCGTAGGTTCTGGTCGGTGATGCCCATTGCCGTTTCCAGACGCATGGTTGTCCTTGTTTTTGCCCAGGCTGCTGAGACCTCGTGGAAGTGAAATGTGTACCATGGTTGCAAAGGAAGGAAACCGGGTAATCCGTAGAGGATAGGTGAGGTAGAGGTGTTCAATGCAGATTGTTATCCACCGCTCCTTGGATGTCGCAGGACAGCCACGAAGGCTCAGGGTTGCATTGGAGTCAAGGGTCTAACCAAGGATTGTGACAACAGACAAACAAACGAAGGGTCTCGAGATATGGGAAGGCATCAAGAAGAAGGAATGCAGGGAGACGGGGTGGGGGGCTGAAACAGGTTGTACTCGTAGGATGTAGTGAGTACTTATGATCTGGTGGGTTGGAAGAAGGTACGAATAGCGATCCACGATTGACGAACGACTTATGATGGCATGGCAAGATCGCCCGCAGGTGAGGTACCCGGCGCTTGAGGATTTACCCCTCGTCCTCGCCGCGTACCTTATGCTTTGATCTTGGTTTCTAATTGAATGGTTCCGAGGTGGCTTTACTAGGCACTCCTGGTTGGATTCCAAGGATTGCCAGCACTCTCACCTGTAGCATCCTACACAAGCCTCCCCAGTCCTCGCCCTTACGGAGTTTGCCCAGCGGTTTCACTCCCTCAAACCCCCGAATTCAGGCACAATCACCATCAAACACAATTCTGCCTGAAAAATCTGTCCGAGTATCGAGAAAGGCGCCTTATCGAGGCTACTAGCTCAAAGTCGAGGACTTTGCCGGGCATATTTACATAGCTTCCCCTACTGAAGATTATGAGGGATTCACCAACGGCGGGCGCTCCAGGTATACCTAGGTAGTACTCCGTGAGCTACCTGCATTTGATGCCATCCTGAGATACAACAGAAATTCGCACTCTGAATGATGAGCATAGTCTATCCATTTGAATAAACTGATGGAAAGATGGAATGACTGACACCATGGGGTACAAATGGTAGAGTGCCAAAAGCGGTTAGACTTGGCAACCCGCAGTCAATGTAAACACTGAAGCAGGGCCGCGAAGCGAGTAACAACCCTCCGCATACATTGCCCCTACAATTCTGTACACCATCCTCCCAAGATCTCGGCTCCTGCATGTTCCTCTGGTCATTCGTTAACTCAACATCATTATCATGAGTTCCAACTTCACATGAGGCAACAACCAGTGCATGCGACCACGCAGAAGATAAACGCGCGACACCCTCGTCTTTCGGCAAAACAGTCCCGATGACTGCGCTCGTTGCGCGTCAGCCGCTACACCCTTTACCAATGTCCACAACTCAGAGACCGACTCGACGACTAAGTGCGCGACTCCACGATAGAAATGACGCGCTCGGCTCTTCAACAGCGGCGCAGGTTAATGGAGAGGCCAAGACAGGAGGAAGCACGACCGGTGCCGTGCAAATACAGACAGGAAGAGGGGGGCACGGGAAGAAAAGGAAAATCGGTAGGCAAAGCGGCCGTGGTGGATCAACGTGAGCCTCAGACAATGCAGCTGACTTGATGCTAGACTACGATGAAGAGGATGACGGCTTCGTGTTCAAACGCGTCAAATCGAAAAACCCCGAGCTGAAACCCGTGGCAGAAGAGGAAAAAATTGAACGAACACAACCAAAGGAGCCTGCGCCAGGACCAAAAGAGGATGCACCGCAGCAGCGAAAGGAGGAAGAACCGAAACTTCAACCCAAGAAAAGGAAAATCAGATTATCATTTTCCACCCCCAATTCGAAGGAACAACCGCCAGTGCGCCGCTCGAAACGACTCTCTCGTGATAATGAGCAGCAAGATGGCAGTCCCTCTAGGACGACACGACCCAAGGACGGGAGGAGACCAAAAGAGGAGGAGTCTGAGAGACCCCAGGGAGCTGAGTCAAATATCCAACAAAAACTAGTCAAGAAGAATCCGAAGGCATCGCCAAATAAATCCAAGGAGGTGTTGCCTGTCGAAGTTCTCAAAGGAGCCGAGAAAGAGAAGCCGGCTCAGGTCAACGGAGATATTCCTCGAGCGATACGCACCGAGCAGCAGGAGACAATACCTACGCTGGACGAAGACCATTCGGCAACAAAGATTGCCTTACCGTTCGCCGACACACCGGTCATCAAGCGCAATAAGGCTATGCGTGAAGGGAAGGCTGGAAAGGGCGAGAGAAGGAGTAGCTTGGGATTCCGAGGACGGAGGGCTAGCTCCCTGATTGAAAATGGTAATTCTAATGGTGAGATGGATTCTACAGCATCTGTGCACTGTTTTTGACTCTTTTGCAGCTCTCCCGCATAAAGAAGTGGAGATTCCAGACTTCTACAAGCACATCGAAAGTGAAGGCCTGCCAGAACCCCGAAGGATGAAGCAGCTCCTGACCTGGTGTGCAACTCGTGCCCTGGATGAGAAGCCCATTGGAACGGACTTTGAGGATTCCAGCGCAAGATCAGCTGGTAAGTGACTTCCGTCGCCTTCATATGCCAATGCTAACAATCATCAGCCCGAGTGATTCAAGAGGAGCTATTGAAAGATTTAGCAAACGAGTCAAAACTATCAGATTGGTTCAGCCGCGAAGATGTACCCGTGCAAAAGCAGCCTTTGCCAGAGCGACCGAATCCCAAGAATGTTCAGAATATCGAGAAGATCGAGGAGCTGGAAGAACAAATCAAGCGGTAATTTGTCCTCTTGCAAATCCGCTACAGTTAAAGCTGACCATTTACAGACTTCGGGCAGAAAAAGAAGCGCTGGGAAATCTACTTGGAACACCAGCCGTACCCAGTTCACGGCAGGTCCAGAGTTCACTGCTGTCAAACGACCAGAACTTAGACCAAACACTGTTATCCGAGACAGACATTGCAGCACTCGACAGCCTTCCAAGAAGCGCAACTTCATCCGATCGAATATCGCAAAGTATCAATGGCCTGTACGACTCGTTAGGCCCGACAATCGACAAATTTGCAGACGGCATTCACACGATCGGTCAATATTGTCAAGCAGCAGATAACGTGGCTAGTAGAGCGTTGGCGATATGTGCTGAAAGGCTCTCACAGCGGGAGAAAGAAGGCAGGAAGCGAGCTTTGCCCGAAGCACAAGGCACGCCGCCAAAAGATTTAGGTGGTGTGTTGCGCAGTTTGAGTAGGGCGGACAGATGACGACCTGGAGATGTCGGACCCGCTGTGGGTGTTTCTATATGAATGAATGCTTGATGAACTTGTTTCGAGTGAGACAAGCCTTTATAATTTCTGAATGTCGGCTCTACCATGTTGTGCATCTCCAGGGCATGTCCTCCTCAACCCCAGCGGACGCCACACGTCTGCGGTCTGCCAAGAGTCATCAGCCACAGTAAATACGTCATTGCATCTCGCTTTGGACCTTGAGTGAGGATCGAGATACAATTCCACTTTAACCGTGCTACGGGCTGCGATCGAAAAGCCTGCTTTCAGAAGAACCAAGCAGCCCGGCCGTGCTTGGCGGTTGTTCCTGTCCACTGAATGTGCCTTGCTCGAGCGTCATTGCACCCGTAGGTTTTGGCTGCGGTGCGTATGTGGCTGTGAGACATCGAGGACTCGGTTACACTTGCGTGTGCAGTTGGCAGCGTGATGAAGAACAGTCCTTTGGTATATAGGTCGTGACTTCCTCAAGCTGGGCAGTGAACCTCGACTAGCGCCATTTCCCTATCACCCTCAAATTAACACTCTTCATACCACCATATCGCTTCCGATAAGCTCCAACACTCCTAGAGCAACGTCTACCTGCACATCAACACCTGCGACAGACTTCCTGTCCACCAAACTCTCAGCTTCACAAGACACTGCTTGCCTCGAGCTTCAAATTACCTCAACTCGGCGCAAACCTACACAGATCACTTTGACTTCCACACAAGCCCAACTTCAAGAAGCCAACGGTCTGATTCTCGGCCAGCCAATAATATCATGCCTTTTCTGTACACCAAGAACGTTGGCGGCAAGCACGCCGGCGGCGGTTTCAACGTGTCTCGCCATGGAGTGAGGAGGAACCCCTTCAGAATCTCATTTGGCCGGTTCAGTTGCTTCAGATGAATAGACGCAAGTGACCAAACGGGTTCTTTGGTGTCAAACATGGCTGGAGAAACACAACGGCACTAGCATCATGCGCGATTCGAGAATAGTATGGGGACTTCGCGGGCAAAGGCAGGAAATGCTTGTATGGTATAAGGAATTCGAAGAGACATGAGGCGTTTGGAAGGCTGAGTCGGTCAGGTCGACTATCACGAAAGTTACGGAGGGAGAGCAAGGGCGTCTAAAGGTGGCATTCTAGCTTTAGCTCAGCAAGGAAATTGATATTGTTCCCAAGGAAGGAAATGGTTTCTCTGCATTAACAAACACAGCCTCTAGGGAAAGTAAAGGTGGTGATGATGGTGCAAAGATTAAGCGGTTCGCTTCATTGTCACTAGAATCTGTAATAGTCGTACATGCTTGGATATTTCCGGGTATGCTTGGTACCCATTCATAGCTTCTTCCATCGGTCACGGATATCGTTCAATCAACTGCTACCTTCTTTGGTGGTTCTTCGCTTGCCACGGAGCTTGTTGAAGGGGTCGCTTTGGTATTCTGGCTTGTCGTCACATCGTCGTCCTCGTCCCAAGCTTCATCAGGAGCATTCTCGTCCCAATTATCTAGCTCTTCTTCGATGCTGCGCGGCACAATGCCTGTCTCCTGGCCATCGTCTGCCGGTCGACCTAGGTCATCACCAGCTCTTTCCCCAAGCTCCAAGTCTTCGTCTTCGGGACCGTCTCCAGCCAACGCTGAATACTTGGCCCTACGGCGTCTCTCAGCTGCACGTCGATGGTATGCATTGCAAAGCCCCAGAGCCGCCAGACTCCCTAGCACGTTGGCAAGAACATCCCACGCATCGAATTCGCGATCGTTCGGTAGCAGACCCTGGGCTACTTCGCTTCCAACTCCAAGTACCAGAGTGCAAACTATCAGGGTCAGATGTATTACACGCCGGCGACTGGTGTCAAGAATGAAGTAGAACGTCGCTGTGAGGGCGAAGAAGCATAGGAAATGTACGGCTTTGTCGGACTGTGGAGGAATATACGGTTGTGCTGCGGCCGGGGTGGAAGGCAGAGATGAATGAGGGAGGAGGCCTAGGGAGGATGCGAAGAGAAGGAGGATTATGAAGGCGACTGTTCGTCCTATGTTAGCAATGCAATACCCCAGTTGTCTAATAGAGAGAGACTTGCTTGCGAAAGGGAAGCGGATTTGCATAGTGAGATGGCAGGTTGCGGAGAGGCTGCTGCTTTGGATTCGTTGTTCAAAAGTGCAACAGCGAGGGCGGTCGGCACAATGCCAGCTTCAGGACAAACATGCCATCGTCTGAACAATTGAACGGTGAACACCTAGTTTAGTATGTCTGCTGAATCAGAAAAGCAAACGTGGTTGCAAGTGACTGAAGCCTAGGTAGGATAGGTAGGTAGCCAGAGAACCACGGTTGGAGTACGAGTAGAAGGGCACGTTAGGTTACCTTTTAGCATGATCGGAGGGTGGCTCGGCAGCTGCAATGCAACGAACGCCTGCACCAGCTTTCTTTCGACTTCACGTCCTCAAACTGCGCGCTTCACCACGTCAGATCGGCAAAAACTGTTCATCAAACCACACCACCCCTTCATCGAATCGCGTCTCAAATCCATCGGCTTTGGACTCTGCGACCTCAGATGACCATCTGCATTCACTTTTAGACGTGTCCGAACCCTTTCCTCGCCGTCGCAGGGCATCCTTCAAACTGGAGAATCTACAAGACCCCTCGCTCACAGTCCGGGGGTTGGCACTGCCATGTCCTTAACATGGCCGCCCCCAAACAGCCAGAAACCACCAGACGATGAACCTCTGATTCACTCCCTACATCGAGACACTCTCAATGGTCTGCTCAGAGCGCCCTCCCGACCTCACACCCCTAATTCCTTCAAATTGCGCAATCTGGGAACCGGTTCGCAATCCGGCCAACCTGCCGAACCAGAATCGAGTGTCGAGGAAGATCCCCAGGTCGTCCGATTTCGCGAGTTATTCCAAGAGACGGAGAACAAACTCGCAACACTTTTCAATGATGTCGGTCAAGTCATAGTACCGCAGAGGCGCAACATCGACGATGCGCCTGTTGTCGAGTCTGCCCCCGATGCCGCGGACTCGGCCCCGGTCCCTGGTCTTATATCCAAGAAGCGCAAGTTGGACGACGATGATTATGACGACTACGATGATGACGACGAGGACGAAGAGACGGCCTTGGACGCTGCCAGAGCATCTCCCCTAAGAGACAAGCCTAACAAAGTCCAGGTCCTCGCCGATGCCACCTCGTCGCCCAAGGCTCGGCCCGTTCTTCCCCCCAGCATTACCCCCGATTCTACAAAAGCTCCTCCCAAGGCTGGCGCATCTAAACAGAAGGCCGAAGCTGAGGATGCTCGCAAGAAGCTGGAAGAGGCCAAGCGCAAGGAGACCGAGACTGTCAAGACGTTGTCGCGAACTATGTTCTTTACACTTGAAAATGATCGAGATGCCATGCTAGACCAACAACGGCTTGACGAGGCTGAGCGACGCGCGGAAGCAGAAGCAGAGGGCCATGCAACCCGACAGAATGCATCGATGCAGCAGGGAAGCCTGAGCAAAGCCAATCTCGGCGCGTCTAGTCTAACGCTCAAAAACCTCATTGCGCGGCTGGACGAACATCGGTCCATGGTGCATGCAAGCGAGTCAGAACTGCGTGCGCTCATGAGTGAGGTCCGCAAGAATCGAAGTAAATGGGCTAGCGAAGACAAGATCGGCCAGGAGGAACTATACGAATCAGCGGAGAAAGTCCTCACGGAGCTCAAAGCCCATACCGAGCATTCGTTCCCCTTTCTAAATCCCGTCAAGAAGAAGGATGCCCCCGACTATTACCTAGTCATCAAATACCCCATGGATCTCGGCACCATGACCAAAAAGCTCAAGCAACTCGCGTACAAGTCCAAGAAGGAATTTGTTGATGACCTTACCCAGATCTGGAAGAACTGTTTGCGGTTCAACAGCAGTCCCGACCATATTTTCCGGAAACACGCTCTTTTCATGCAAAAGGAGACTGACAAGCTTGTTCCTCTGATTCCTGACATCGTCATTCGTGATCGAGCCGAAGTTGAGGCCGAGGAAAGACGACAGCAGATCGCCAATGGTGAATTGGACGATGCAGAAGAAAGTGACGATGAGCCCATCATGTCGTCCCGTGGTCGAAAGGCTCCGGCAAAGAGTGCTAAGAAGGGAGGGTCGACATCTCGGAAAGCGCCTCCTGAGACCACGCCAATTCCAGAAACAAAACCAGTCCTGCAATCCATCAACTCTGTACAAAGAGCTGAATCAGAGATTGAAGGAAGTCAGGGCCATTCCACTCCTCCGCCCGGAATTCTGACGCCAGTCGGAGCCCAGGGTCCTGGAAGTGTAGCCGGAGCAGGGAGCGAATCCATGGATATGGACATGCCTGGCCTGCCGTCACAAACACCAATCGCAGAGTATGAGGACGAAGAGTATAAACTCTGGAAACAGAAGACCAAAAAGGATCGTGCCATGCTTGCTGCCGCCCGACATAAGCTTTTCCGAGGAGACAAATTGAATGCCGAAGAGACTGCTTTGCTGCGAAGTAAGGCCGGCATGCGTCGTTGGCAAAGGATCCAACAAGAGGCTGCCGGAAAGGATATTTCAGAGCTCGGCACTGATATATTTGAACGTGATCAACGCGCCAAAGACCACGGACAGACGCTCGCTGAAGGCATGGAAGCGGAAGAGGAGAGCCTTTTGCCGGACTATTACGATGCTATGGCCGCGATACCCGACCTCAATCCACATCTGAGGTGGGAGCAAGATACCGAAGGTCAGGTCATTGAGCACGGGGAGGAGTACTTAAGACTATTCCCGCCCAAACAGTTCCTTGCACCGGAAAGCAAACTAGCCAAGAAGATGGACTCCAACATGCGACAGATACAAGACACACGAAAAGTTGTGTCCAAGATTGGCGTGGTGAAACAGATGCAGCTGCAGTCTCAGACATATCAAAACCAGTTTCAGAAGTTCCAACCGGAACCTTTTGTCGAAGCCGATATACCCAATCATGTCATGTCAGATGCTGGACCTGTGATGGCACCATGGGTCTGCAAAGCTGCTTTTCAACGATCGATAGGCAAGATCTTCTTCCATGCAGGCTTTGAAGAATTTCAGCCTTCGGCATTGGATGCGATGACCGATCTCGCAGCCGATTTCTTTCAGCGGATATGCTCCACATTGGTCAACTACAGAGAAGATTACCGTATCCCTGTCACAACCTCGGTCTCCGCTGGAGAGGCGGAGACGGCTTTCAGATGTCCCAACACCTTGGAAGAAGCAATCTTACACACGCTGCATTCAAGTGGCCTGTCACTAAACGACTTGGATATCTACGCCCGCGAAGACATCGATCGGACGGCTACGCGCCTCACCACCATGCACGACCGTATGAAAGCACATCTTACCGACCTTCTCAGACCGGCTTTGACTGATGATACAGCCCATGGTCAAGGAACGTTTGAGGACGGCGGTGAACAGTATGTCGGCGGTGACTTTGCTGGTGATCTCGACGAGGACTTCTTCGGCTTCCGAGAACTTGGCCTTGACAAGGAGTTTGGGATGGCTAGTCTTACAGTACCATTCCATATCCTGCAGAATCGCCTTGGTATGAGCAATCAACAGGCCAGTACCGCAGATATAGGAGAGAAGATGTTCAAGGAGCCGCCCCGCTGGCCGAAAATCAATGTCGAGACCGTCGACGAACAGGTTGGGTTGGCCAGAGAATGGTTCAAGAAACGACTGCGCGATAATGGTGATCGACCATTACTTGAAGACCTGGAACTCCCGCCTAAGCAAAGGCCAGGCTACGGCCGAGCAAGAATACCTGCTAGTGGCAAGATTGGAGAGGGTACAGTCAAGAATGCTAGTCCCATGAAGAAAGTACCGGTCAAAAATGCGCCAATTTCGAAAGCCGCTGGAGGTCCAACTCCAGGTGACAAAGGAAAGAGGAAGTCTATTGTCGTCAACGGGACAGGGGAAGATACGCCTCTGGTGAACGGTGTGAATCCGTCGACGCCTGGTCCCGGTGGTGACGGCAGCCCGGAGAAAAAGAGACCAGTCTTGAAGGCCAAGATGTCCACATCTGACCTCAAAGCCTCGGAGAAGGACCATATGCCGGTAACGGACACTATTGATGGTACGCCTGAGGTCAATGGTGTTGCAAAAGTGGATGGTATCGTGGATGGCGATGCAAGTATGATGAGTCCTGAAAGTTTGTGATGTTTGCCACGTGATGAAAACAGTAAACATGGAGGGAATCGCACCATTGGCGAGGTTGGTGGGAGAGTTTCTTGATGATTATGGCTTGCATATTATGATGACCTCTTTGTATTTGGTCAATGATCATGGGTTTTGGATCACTTGATACCCTGGTGCTTTGAAAGGGCAGGTTTAAAATGGTCAATGTTTGGGATTGGTGGTACGCCTGGCGTCGATGACGGCCAACTAGGTTGAGTTGCAAAATGCACTGCGCATCCGACGAGATCAGACACATCATGGCACCAAAACGATGGCGTTGACTGCTTGTGCTCACACTTTGTGAGTGTTGTTGCGTTCTTGGTTTTATCCTCCATACTCCGAGGATTGTTGTAGATACTTCTGCCTAACTATACTGTACTGGTTATGACATGTTGATACGAAGTGTTGGCATTTGCAAAGAGTCGAAATGTTGCCTGCTCAAATAAAAGTAACATCTCTTCCGGAATGCGAAACCGACTCGAGCCCATGCGATTGATACCACGGCCAGACTCGGATTCGTAACGGTCAAAGGCACTGGTTATCCCTGGGCATCTTGAAATGTTCACGAGAAACACTCTGGACTCTCGAGACTTGTGCCATCCAATGCCAAGTTCCCAGCCAGCCTTGTGGCAGGAGCTCCTTTGAACCTTCATTCGGGGCTCTCGCTGAGGTGGAATCCTGACGAGCACCTTCCTGAACTGCGTATCTGCTGCGGCCCAGAGCGCAGGATGGGGCTTTCACGTGTTTTTGAGAGCACCATGGTCACTTGTCAATTCCATACTGGATGGTATACCAAGGGGACTCACATCCTGGAGCCGAGAGCCACCACAAGTCCAGTGTCAATGTGTCACAGCTCGTCGTGGATTTGGGACCTGACAAGCTTACGGCTGACGTTACGGAGCCACAGAGTCGATTTGCGTGTGGAGAGCGAGATGGGTGTCCACAACGACTCCTGCACGATTCTGCACATTCTATGAGAACCCGACGGCATTGCGGGACTCTGTATCCTGTTGAATGCATGTCGGAAATGGGAATGGTTTGATTGGATGTTGGCCGAGAGGTGCTCGCCACCAACCACAACCACCGGGGAGGATGATGGGGGCCAATACGAGGCTGTGAATCATGTGACCTCTCAACGGCTCGATCGTTGCGTCCAATCGAAGCTGCTCATCTTGCACGGCATTGAACTCACCTCAGTCGAAACTGTCTTCCGGCTTGTCCACATTATCTCCTCGTCATCCGGTCTCGAACTCGAAAAAGTGCTTCTATCACCGTCCGCCGCTGGGAATCGAACATTTGAAGCCTCGGGCAGCCAGATCTCGCAGTCTTCGTCGAGTTGCGTTTGTTACCACTTGTTCCGCCCAAATAACGTATCTTGCGGAGAGCATTCCGAACCACAGCACGTGCAAAGGAGAACCAATCGAGCTTTTGTGGTACATTGGGCACCGAGCAGTGTCTTATGGGTCCTAGGAAGGAGAAGAGCAGCCTGAAGCGCAACCGGGTGAATACACTCGCACTGTTTCCTCGAGTGAGATCTGACCGCCGCGTAGCATAGTACCGGTGACGACCAAGAAATAAAGAAGCCCCGACGATCCCAGAGGATATCCTCGCAAACCCAGAAAGATGTAAAGCAGCATACTCCTATTAAAAATCAATACCTCCCTTCGCCCTTAACGAACCACGAGTCCACCGCAACCGAGTTAGTCAAGGAGCAGACAGCAACCCCTCCAGAAGGTCGTCCCAGCCAGATTCGCCATGTCACTCCATTGTCCTCACCTCAATTGCATGCCCTATCTTCACCTCCTCAAGACACACAGCCACTGTCACAGTTTGTCTATCCACCAAGAGATGTCGAGCTTGATTTAGATGATGACGATGGCACCTGGGGTTATCTGTTCCCTCTGACTGGAGTTGGGAAACGACTTTCCTTGAAGAAAAGAGCTTTTTGTCCTGCTCCAACAGAACCCCTCGAGATAAGTCGGTCGACCGTCAAGAACGTAAAGCGCGGGAAGGATCAGCTCAAAGAAGATGAGGAAGATTATGAGGCAGACAAACAGGTGGTCGGCTTTCCGGCTGGTGGTTATCTTGTCGGACGACATCCTGAATGCGACATGGTCATTGATATTCCGACCGTATCAAACCGACATTTCTTGGTATTCAATGAGAGCAGACTTGGTGACACCATCGCTGTACTCGAGGACTTATCCAGTAACGGAACGTTTGTGAACGAGGCGTTGCTTGGCCGCAACAAGAGACGAGAACTTGAGGACGGAGACGAAATCACTATCCTCGATGAAGCCAGATTCGTCTTTCGATATCCGAAAAATCGAGACTCGAGTGCTTTCAACTCCCGATACCGAATTCTGCAACAATTGGGTAAGGGTCATTTTGCGACAGTCTACCTATGCGTGGAGCGGTGCACTGGCTTCAAATATGCTGTCAAGAAGTTTGAGAGACGGATGGGCGAGTCCCAGAAATCCCAAACGGAAGGGTTGCAGCAAGAGATAGCTCTGTTGATGAGCGTTAGCCATCCTAACGTGCTTTGTTTGAAGGAGACCTTTGATGAGCTAGATGGTGTCTATCTTGTTTTGGAGCTCGCTGCCGAAGGCGAGCTGTTCAATCTAATTGTGTCGAAGCAAAGATTGACCGAGGCCGAGACTCGAAAGATTTTTGTGCAATTGTTCCAGGGTACCAAATATCTTCACGAGCGAAACATTGTTCACCGAGACATCAAGCCCGAGAATATCCTACTAACTGACAAGAACTTGTCAGTCAAGTTGGCTGATTTTGGTTTGGCCAAGATCATTGGCGAGGAGTCGTTTACGACCACATTGTGTGGAACACCAAGCTGTAAGTGCTGTTGACCGGACTCCGAACGGGTTGCTGATTTCGGCTGTTAGATGTCGCTCCGGAGATCTTGGAGAACACACGCCATCGGAAATACACAAAAGCAGTCGACATCTGGTCCCTCGGAGTGGTGCTATACATTTGTCTCTGCGGTTTCCCACCGTTCTCTGACGAACTCTATTCGCGCGACAATCCATATACTCTCGCTCAACAGATTAAGATGGGCCGCTTCGACTATCCCTCTCCATACTGGGATTCCATCGGCGATCCTGCTCTTGACCTGATCGACCGAATGTTGACCGTGGATGTGGCCAAGCGCCTTACCGTCGACGAATGTCTCGAACACCCCTGGACCAGAAATGCAGGCACCATCAACCCGGCCGACTCGACCGATGGACTGACCGGCGCCATGCACGCGCTGGACTTCTCTAGGCGCAAGGTCCAGCGCGAACGAACACTACTGTCAGACATCAACGACATCAAAGTGAACAAGGTTGTCCCCGTCGATAGCCAGCAAATGCCCGGGAAGGACGGGGGCGACACGGCCCGCGTCAAAGTCTGGCAGAAGAACCCAAACGGCAAGATTGTCAGGACGCCAAAGAACAAATCCAAGGGAACAGGAACAGCCACCGCGAAGAAGGAGGAGGATCCGGCTGCGAATAGGCAGCAGGACGAATTCATGGGTATGGGTGGCAAGGGAGACATGCAGTTGTTCGGGGATGATATATCGTCGCGGTACCTTCCTGAGGAGGTCCCTGATACGCAGAAGTCGCAAAAGTGAAACCCCGTCATGATATACTCATGGTTACTCAAGGTAAAGCCTGAAGGAGGCTCACTCTTGATGGGGCGAGGATATACGGACGGTCTCATTGCAGGATATTGGAGATTTGCGGCTTCCCACCCTCCAAGCAGGAGGGTATTGATTGGATGAGGGTTGGGTTCAAAGTCGCTCTTCTTGCCAGAGAAGAGACGGTACATGTCCGCGGAGCCTATTCCTGGCGTAAGCGATCATCTTTATGTTCTTGAGCCTTGCCTTGCCTGTAGGCTTCAAGGGTGGATGTGGTGTTTATCTCGCGGTTAAGAAGTATGTACAAAAGCGCATTGGATTGGAATATAAAAATACGAAATGCAATGGAATTTTACTCGTGTTCGTATTCGTATTGATATTGACCCCCTTTGAATCTTGTGCAAGTCCAAATGTGTCTTGGTCGGGCGCCAATGGCCGATGGCTGTTTCAAGCGCTGCTCTGCTCAGACAATGTGCCATTCCGGCAGGAATTGATCCGAGGCGATCATCTTACACGGCCCTACCATGTTGCGGGCAAGGCTGCTCATCATAATACGCTGGAGGATGTCGGAAGGCCGCTTCTTCGGTACCCTCACATTCGAGTGGCACTCCCCTTCGCGAACCTCAGCACATGCTGCCCTCTCGTCCCTGAGTACTCGCACATTGAGCACAAGGGCTCCGTACCCACCTGGATATTTGCAGGTACTTTCGGACTGTAGGCGATAAATATTTGTCAAGTCGCTGCCCTCTGCTGAGCATATATATACCCATCATGTTCATCATCCTATATATCCGTCTCTCTCATCATGACGGCCAGAGCCGTCTGGTGCATAAGCTGGCCGGCCGCAGCCATCCTGGCTAATCCTGGCTTTGCTCAATAGAGCTTAACCGCAACCAACGACAGAAGGCGAGAGGATTAAGGTGAACCCTTCTCGTTCATCGTTATCTTCGGATCGCAGGCTGTGACGTCTACTGCTCGTGCTGTGAGTGTAATTATCGCCTAGTCTCAGCCCAAACCGGCAATGGTGTGGGTGAAAATCCGCTGTCCCTCAACTCTGGAGGCCCACCAAGGCAGATTGAGGGTGCTTTGTCGAAGGCAGGCTCGGGCTCGTGAAGATGGCTTGCTCGTCGATCCAAGTGACCATCGATGCAAGGACCAATTTTTGAACATATGGCGTCCCTAGAGGCACTGTTGGTCGGTCTGTACAAGGTGATATTCTGTTCTCACCGTCTGCCATTCTCATTTATCCGGTCTCATAAAGATCTCATCGAGTCCTTTCGTATCGGAGAAAGCCATCCTTTTCGCCTGGATGTTACGACCCCTAAGAAGGTGTCGACCATTCTGCATCTTGAGCCGGCTAACAGTCTGTGGCTCGGAGACGGCTGAATCCACTTGGCTTGTACTGGAGCGCCTTCTCTTCTGTTTTGTAGTTGTCCGAGCCTCGTCGTCGGACGGAGACGAAGACACCGGCTCATCAGGAGGTTGGCTCAAGGGCGAGTTGTGAATAACCAGTGACTGAGGAGGAGTACAGGCTGTGCTGTCGTTGTCCTTCGTTGCCTTTTGAGCTTTCGTCGCAGCTTTCCGGAGAGCCTTTTCCTCTCTCTGTTGCCTTCTCTCCTCTTTTCTCAGCCTTTTCTCTTCCTTTCTTTTGCGTCTTTCGTCTGCTTCGTCGTGCTCAGAGCCCACTTCAGACTGTGATTTACCTTGCTCATCCTCCGCTTTCATGCTCCCCACAAGAACTCCGCCTTTCACGAAGACCATACCACCCCATCGTCCACGAGCATACATTGCCAACTTTCTGTCCTCGACCTTTTTCTCCTCCTTGTGCAACTCCGCATCGCTCTTTCCGTTTAGTCTGCCGAGTAGTCCTTGGAATGCGTCGAGTCCAACTCTTTGACCTTCGACATCTTTGCTCTTGGTCTTTGCTCCCAGACCCAGATTGTTGTCTTTGAAAAGCACTCCCACACGAGCAGCAGCCAGACGTTCTGTATTGTTGAGACCAAGATGGACACTTTCACGATTGCCAAGAGATTGACCTTCTTTCCAGCCATGCTGGGTCATGATGCGCTGGCCGAAGGAGGTGGAAGATTGCGACCATGATAAATTGCGAGGGTCGTGGGACATTTTAATGCGTCTAGTGAGGCAGTCAGCAATCAAAGCCGCACAGGACTCTTTATGAAGAGGACGAAAGAGACTTGAAGTCGTGTAATGAGCGAGAACATAGCAGAGTGGAAGCACGATGTACGAGAACATGCTCATTCACAGCGAAAGAGGCACCTACTTTCTAGGCTCCGCTAACCCCATCTTGAGCGAAACTCGAGGCAGAAGTCTGCCTGAAATAAGGAATACGGAGATGGTGGCTCTTCAACTCCTAGGGGCAATGCACAAAGGAGCAATACAATGGCAGCTATGGCTTTCCAAACTGCGGTGCGGTGAGAAATCTGGGAGCCTCGAAGAAAAAAATTGTCCAAGAGCGGCGGATGAATGATGGGGAAGGCGTCTCGGCGTCCACCAGTCGTGCACTTAGGCTTGTGGGCTAGCGGCCACTAAGTTAATTAGGCTGTGGAATCAAGCCTCGCGAACCCAGAGCTAACTTCTGATGGAAGCCATTGACCTCGCGGCGGTGCCCATAAGCTACCTAGTGAGGCCGCTGGGCCATGATCCAGCGCCCATGAATCCGTAATGTAATTGGTGCATTATGGCCCCCTTCTCTTCACATCACTACCTGACTTGCAACAACTCCCATAACGACGACGATGCGAAGAAGCAAGCTGTTCACCAGGCCTCCATCGGACGCCACATAGCAGACGATGCTTTGAGTTTTGCGTCCACAGAGTTGAAAGAATTGCAGCTGTACAATGGGTTCCGGTGACGAAACAAACGACGAGGCGGCAGCGGGTAGACTCCGGCGTACCTCAGCCTACGATACAACTACAGGCACTCTTGAGCACGAACAGGATGGTCTGAGCACTGAAACGAGAATAGGAGGTGAGCTCGCCTCTTCCCCCTCGGTAGCGATGGCCTTTCGCATTTACAATGAGCAGATGATGGGCGGGTTGATATCAACATCACGGGGACGAGTACGAAACTTGCGACCCAGCTGGAGCAGATCAACTTGGATCTGAACCGCATACAAGAAGAGCCTCGTGAGCCGGAGCCGCCACCGCCGTTTGTGGACGAGGCTGGCAGGCCGTTTCGAGCACCACCACCACTCAACATTGTTATGCAGGTCGTTGGGTCCAGAGGCGATGTTCAGCCATTCGTTGCGCTGGGGCAGGTCCTCAGGACTCAGTATGGCCATCGCGTCCGGCTCGCTACTCACGGCACGTTCAAGAAGTTCGTCGAGGAAAACGGGCTGGAATTTTTCGACATTGGCGGCGATCCTGCCGAATTGATGGCCTTCATGGTCAAGAACCCGGGCCTAATTCCGGGGATCAAATCCTTGAAAGCAGGCGACGTGGGGAGGAGGCAAAAAGGCATGGCGGAGATTCTCGAGGGCTGCTGGAGATCTTGCGCCGACTCTGATGAAGTCCAAGGTGCTGACGGCAATGGTCCAAGTCCACGAAGGAGACCGTTCGTTGCGAATGCCATCATTGGCAACCCTCCCAGCTTCGCGCATATTCATTGTGCACAGAAGCTAGGCATCCCGCTGCACTTGATGTTCACGTAAGTCGTTCTTCTTGCACCTCTGGAATGACCCCCGTACCAACCAGGATTGATTGTAGCATGCCGTGGTCGCCGACTCGCGAGTTTCCCCAACCGATCGCCAATATTCGTGGTTCCAACAAAGCCAGCGGACAGATCACGAATGAAATGAGCTACACGCTGGTCGATATGATGACCTGGGAAGGGTTAGGCGAGATCACGAACAAGTTCAGAAAGCACACGCTAGGTCTGGGTTTACTATCTCAGGCCGCAGCAGTGGATTTGCTGTACCGGCTGCAGATCCCGTATACATACTGCTGGTGAGTACTGACTGGAGCCTTATTCCCGTGTAGTGCCTGACCATGTACGATAGGTCACCCGCCTTGATCCCAAAGCCCAAGGACTGGGGCCCTCACATTACAATATCTGGGTTCTACTTCCTCTCATTGGGATCCAACTACCAACCCGACCCTGATCTGGCCGAATTTCTCGCTTCCGGTCCACCTCCAGTCTACATTGGTTTCGGCTCTATCGTCGTTGACGACCCCAACGCAATGACCAAGCTCATCTTCGACGCCGTCAAGAAGACCGGCCAACGCGCCCTTGTTTCAAAAGGCTGGGGCGGGCTAGGAGGCGACGATCTCGGCAAGCCCGAAGGCGTCTTCATGCTCGGCAACTGCCCGCACGACTGGCTCTTCCAACGAGTATCCTGCGTGGTCCATCATGGTGGCGCAGGGACGACAGCAGCGGGAATCGCACTCGGCCGACCGACAGTCATCGTCCCCTTTTTCGGCGACCAGCCCTTTTGGGGTGCGATGGTTGCTCGTGCCGGCGCAGGCCCAACGCCAATCCCCTCGAAAGAGCTCACTGCCGACAGACTTGCTGATGCCATCCTCGATGCCCTCAAACCTGCGACGCTTGAGCGTGCTCGCGAACTTGGGGAGCGCATCAAAGAGGAAAAAGGCTGCGAAGTCGGCGCGGCAAGCTTCCACCGGCAAATTGACGTCGACAGACTCCGATGTACCGTAGCACCCAATCGTCCTGCGGTGTGGTGGATCAAGAACCAAGGCCAGCCGGGCTCCGGTGTCCGATTGAGCGCATTCGCAGCAACCACCCTTAGCAACGAAGGCCTTCTGGACGTCAACCAGCTCCGACTCTACCGGCCGTGCGAGTACCCTCTCGAAGAAGGCCAGTTCACTTGGGACCGCGGACCGAACCCGGTCTTGAGTACCGCGGGCTCTTACGCTTCTGCAATTCTGCACATCCCGCTCAATATCGCAAAAGCGTGGGGTGGCATTGTGTACGAGCCGTACAAGGGTGCTCGGAAAGGCGGCTGGAAAGGCTTTGGCAAAGGATTGGGCAAGGGTATTGGTCACTTCCTCGTCCGTCAGAGGGGTATTACGATCAGCGGCAAGACGTACGGAGTGCGGGCGATATATGACTCGCTGAAGAAGCAGTTCGGTGATGACACGTTGAGTTTCATCCTCGCCGTGCACTTTGCGCAGGGCTATGAAGAGGTGAAAGCATCGACCGAGGAGGAGCGACAGGATGTGCTGAATCAGTGGCACAAGCTAGACTTGGCCTTGCAGGTGGTCTCGAGTGAGTCGAGTCGGGCCGTTGCCCCGGACGTTGCGAGTCTGGCGAAAGCTTCGAGTCGCTATTCCTGATGACCATGGAGCTTTGCCGGTGTGAAAGATAGTACAAAGGACATCTGTTTCGTTGGCCACGGGTCCTGGCGTACACCTCTTTAGGAATGGCACATAGAGCCGGGCTGATTTTGGGAATTTTTAATGTATCTGCTCAAGTTCTGGGCTGCCTTCTCGGAGCCATCTGTCCCTTAATGTCCTTCAGACTTTGGATTCGCCGAATGTTTCTCATGCCGTATATTGAAAACAGCGAGCTTATCACCACACACGCACCGGTGATGACGAAAAACCCGTACGGTGCTTCCTCTAGGTAATTGACCAAGTTCATGCCGAACAAACCGGCGATGAGAGTGCCCCCAGCCAGGCCGAGCGTGTGTATGCCGATCTTTGCGTTCAGGAACATGATCTGATTCCGTTGCACATCAAGGCTCGACCGAAAGGTATTCTCCTTCTTGCGCATGACGTCGATGGCGCCGCCGGCAGACTCAACCAAGGCATCGGCGGCAGTATGGTACGCTTCGAGCATGTACTCGGCCTCCTGGTGGTCCGTCACCTGGTGAGGCTTCCCTGCCTTTCTGTCGGAGAGGTACATGCCTGCCAAGTCTTCGTCGGTGTCGAGGACTTCGCGGATGGTGTCACGCACCAGACGGGCTTTCTGCTCGATCTTGGCGAGTTTTCGAGAGTGCTCGAACAAGAGGTCGAGCCCGACGGCGGCGAAACCGGACTCGAGTCTCAAGTGTCGGGCGCTGTGCTCGGCATCCTGTTTTGCCTGGACAAGGTCTTCGCGAAGGGCTGACAGGACCGCCATAAGGGCTGCTTCGACGGCGCGCAGCTCGTACGGCAGTTCGGGAAGATCGGCAGGCTCTTTGGCCGACATGCGCCGCGCAAAGTCGTCGTTGCGCTCATCAGCGGAGCTGCGGAGGTTGATGAGGAGAGCTTCATCGGCCTGGATGATCATGCATAGATCGAAGAACTGGAGAAGAATGGTGGCCGGCCGGATCAGAATGCGGGTTACGGATTCCGATCGCAGGTCGATGTCGCGTAGATCTCGATGTCGGAGCTCGAATTGTTCGGCTATCTTTGATTTGGTGAGCTCTTTGTGCTCGGACACGAGTGAGCCGTTTTTGTCAAAGTAGGCACACGTGAGTTTGCTATCCCTGGCCGTCAGTTGAGGATCCGATGCCTCGAGAGCGCTGTCGCCGAGGAAAGAGTCTGAGTCTCTTTGGATTCGTTGTTGTAGCCATGGACAGTGACATGTAGAGAAGCGCGATGTGAATGGAGGACCTATTGATACTCGCTCAGATGAAGGCCGACCTCGAATTATGCCGGTCAAGGACACTGGAGGAGAAAGAAAGCGCGAATTTGAGCTCGGGCTGCAAGATGTGCGCAGCCGTAAACGTCGCGCAGCTGAAGCCACGGACTTTCTCGTGGCTTTCATGGTCGAAATGTACCACGATTAGCTTAACGGCTGGAAGCACACAACCAGTATTGTAGTCAGCTTAAAGCATGCATCCTTGTTTCAGTCCGTGATGCAACTGCTAGATAGGGGGTTGGAATTTAGGATACTGGGGCATCTTAATCTGGTGTTGAAGGCTACCGAGACCGCAACATTGAGCGACGTCATTGGTTGTTGGCTTAGCATCTCGCACCATCAACATCACATCGCCTCCTATGGGACCTTTGGACAATATATGGCACTCACCCAGGACCTCCCGAAATTGTACCTCATGATTGCTAAGACTGTTATCGCGAAGTACCTGGATTTCTGTTCGAACCATCTTTACATGAAGGCGAATGAGACCCACAATCACAACACGTGACTGAGTGACAGGGGCAATATTCATGGGTTATATATCAAAGTGATCCATTTGTTTTCACCTTTCAGGTAGGTAGCAGATGGCCTAGTTGGATAGCTCGTGAGGACTCGTCCGAAGCTAGACCCAAGCCAGGATCAAAAGACGGACTTCGGTCCTCTCCACCATAACACCCTTGGTGGTTCAATTAGGCGGATGTTCCTCTGCCTCGGTGGCCATCTGCTTCCTTAAAAGATCCGTCGATTGTCTCCGTACGCGTGAACGGGCGTGATCTTTTTGCCCCGTGACTTTTTGCTGCTTCCATTATTGCATATGGTGAGAGTTGACCCATGGGCGAATACTTTAAGAAGCGCGTGGCTATCATCAGAAATCATATCACATTAAGGCGAGGTGGGATGTTTTATATTACACCATCTCCATGCTGTCATCGTGATGATCCCTCCAAGACCTTCCATCCTCGTCTGTAGGTGCCGTCCCGGAAAAGACAGTCCAAAAGGACTCCAGCACTCTCACGACCACGGCCCTCAGCCTTTCATTAAACGCAAACGCCAGCGCCACCATTACAAGGACCATTGAGATCGGAAATATGATCGCCGCGATCTGGTACAGTTTCAGATTCCCGGCTTTGGGATCCTCGATATTCATGCCAAACCACGTTGCCAGGAAGGACAACGGCAAGAAGATGATGGTGACGACGGTAAACAGGAGCATTATGCGTGAGTGTGAGGCGGAAGCCTGAGCTTGAAACCTCGACATCCTACTCTCTGAAAGATTGGCCTGTTTCTGCTTGAGGTCCATCTGCGACTGGATTTCAGAGTGGGAGGCCTCAGCGGTGGAGGCGAGCGACGCCCATGCTACGCGGCGCTCTTTCACCATTTCAGCAACGGTGCGGAGCATGCGTGATTTGGGTTGGGCACGTGTAAGTGAGTGGAGAACGCTTTCTTGTCGCGACAAGATGTAGTCGATGCAGGTGAGCTCGTCAATGATGGCCTTGATGCGACAGACGAGGGAAGTTTCTTCGGTGATGCTCAAAGACGGGTCGGACAGTGGAGAGGAGATGGTGTGTTGCTGCTGGCGGTTTTGGAGAGAACGGGAGGCAGCGCAAAAGGCATTAAAGGCGGCTCTTTGGGATTCTCGCTGCATTGATATTGGCGTTAGGGGAGGTGAGGAAATAAGTTAAAGGAAGAGGGAGGGCTTACCACTTCCCCGATTGCTGCCGCGAAAAACTCGAGGAACCATTTGTCGTTCTCGAGCTGGCGTTGGAAGAAGACGCCCGTACAGTGCTCCACTATCAAAGCCACCAGATCCTCCACTTTCTTGAGGGGAGGCTGCAGACCTCGTTCGAGGTGTTCGACAATGCAGCGGTGAATGTTGGCGGAATCATACCGGTCGTTAAACCGAGCGGGAAAGGCAGTGATGACAAGATCTGGGTCCGCTGACAAGCCATTGCCATCTTTATCTTGTTCGTTTGTCGTTCGTGTGCCTTTGATCAACCAGAGCCATAATTGATCCACAACTATCAGTTTCGCGCATCCATCCTGGTCACCCCTCCCAGACGTGAATTTCTCCATGACTTGATCCACCCTCGGCACCGATCTCGTGAGGCCAGAGAAATGGTAGAACGCCTGATGGAGAGACCGCCGATCATGCAGTGGTGCCGTTTTATGAGGCAGATATGTCCTGACGAAGTCCCTATCGACCTGAGGCCTCCCCGGTCTCCCTTCTTTGACCTCGCCAATCAACTCTTGCCTTTCCGTCCAGGCATCTAAGGACTCCCAGTGCAAGAAGGGCATGTACAGCACAAGGTTACCCAGCGTCCCACGTGTCGCGCTGCCATCGGAGCCGGACTCCTCGTCGTCGACCGAGAGAGAAAAAGGGGTGCATACGGGCCCCATGAAACGGGCGTGGATCTGACTGGATGCTTTACCGTGAAACAGATGAGCCCAAAGATCCTTGCGAAGCAGAGGATTTTGGCTAGTGCCGTCCTCATTTCGGGGGACGGTAAGACCTTTTTCTGTGCAGACGGCGGCCATCAAGTCTTCCACCCATGACATGCAGTTCGCGGGTAAGTGAACCCATCGCAGGTCGGTTCTGTTTGCGGAAGTGGATTTCATGATTTGACGAGGTCCGAGGCAGGTTAACTCGTCGATAGATGGCCTTTTAGAGGCGAGTCGGATGGGGTTTGATGTGTCGATGTCCACAATCGTGGCATGTTTGACATCGCGTAGGCGGAGTCGGCCGGCATCATTTCCTTCCACGGCAGTGCTTTCTGTGCATGCTGAGACGTTCTGAGAGAGCGAATGGGATGATGATTGATTGTCTTGATGTGACGAATGCATGACGCGACTGGATGTTAGGGGCTACCTGAGTTCTGTGTCTGCTATCTTCACCAGCCCAAAACGACAGGCACGGGCAAGTAACTACTCACTGTTTAGCAACAAGCACAAGAATTCAGATTGAAACGTGGACAAAATTCTTCTACTTAGCCTTCGAGTAGACGGAGCATCCCTTCAGCCTTGAATGGCTGCCTAACGCCTAATCAGGGCGTCGGCAAGGCGGATTCAGACTGTGCGCACAGCGACCGGGGTGCAACAGGTCTGTAAGGCTGTACGGTACTTCTGGGTAATGCGTGGACGCCTGAATCGCCAGATCACAGGCGCTAGCAAAGTTGCTGTCAGGGACTTTGCAACCCCAATGTTCATGACGGAAGTTAGCGTAGACCAAGCAAATAATGCATCTGGTGTATCCGGAATCGACACATGGGTCGTCATCGATCAGTAAGAAGAAGCAATCGATTCATGGCAAACCGTGTATGTGAACCAATGGTGCTTCCTGCAGACCATCATTGCATGGAATCGTCTTCGGCCAAGCGTTACATTGCCTTGCCCAGCTTTACAGTAGCAGCATTGGTGGTGCGTCGATGCCAATGAAGACATTGGCTATGAACATGTAAAGCCCAAGGGACAGCGGAGAGTGTTTTGAATGTGCAAGATTGACGTGGCACGATGAGGTGCGAGGTTAGTTTAGTGTAGTGGAATACCAAAGGATGATGGCCCGGTCCTTTGCCAGGCATTCGGAGCGGGACGCCGGGATGAAGCAGTCCAGTTTGCAGTTTGCAGTGGATAATGTAGACACTCGCTTGTACAGGAACCATTATTCACCGACCTACTGTGCACCCTTCGCTTGACAGGAAATATCGTCCATGGAGGTCTCGCCTGAGCCCTTCATCCAAAGGCATTTCATTACTGGGTAGGCAGAGGAGTTGGCACGCACGAAATGATCAACCCTGGATCCCTGCCATCTTCAATTCCCTGCCACCCACTTTGCCCACCGCCTGCGCCTTGACTGCCAACTACATCATACGAGCCTGAGCCTGAGCCTGAGCCTCCGCAATAATTGCAAACGTGACACGACAACTTTTACTCCCAATAATCGTTGTCACTCTATCTATTCACCTCGTTGTCGTCTAGCTGTTCCCTGCGCCCTTCCGCCTTCAAACCCCTTGGGAAAGTCCAAGATTGTGACAAAGTCAAAGATCTACCGGCCTAAGCGCCGTAGGACAATCGCAATCTCTCCACATCGAATCCCCGGACGCAAATGATACCCGCGATATAAGCGCCTTGACCACTTCCACAGCAGGTCGCATCATGCAACCTACGGTCCAACATGCCTTCCAAAGTGCGAGATAACAGCGCCGAGAGGCGGCGAGAAAAGAAGGAGTCTACAAAATCAGAAAAGGAAAGAGACAGGAAAGACAAAGACAGGGATCGAGACAGAGACAAGGAAAGGCACCGATCCCATCGAAAAGTTGCAACAAAAGAAAAGACATCGTCAAGAACATCCCTTTCACCGGTCGACAACAAGAGACGATCCTCAATGCCTGGAAAAGTCGACGATGTACCTTTCAAGTCGGATTCAAAATCTAGTCTACCATATCCATCTTTTTCCAAAGAGCACAGTCGTGAGGCTGTCGGGACAGCTGCCCGGCCAGTGTTGAATATCTTCACACCTCCTGCAACAGACCTGAATGCTTCCAAGGACAGACTATCAGCATCGAAACATACTCCGACCGCACACAACGCACCTCCCAGTCCGCCTCTGACTGATCAGAACGCAGGCTCGGGAAAGTGGAAGTCCAATGCAGGGAAGCCAGTCTGTGTGCAAACGATACCTGAAGAAGAGAGATCCTCGAATGGGGACAAAGATGCAAGAGTCAAGATTCGATTACGGCCACAATCAACCAGATCGAATGGTCATCTGCGCAGTACATCGGAACTGGGCACCGACAGTTCGCCGGTCAGGAAACCTCGAGAGGCATCAGACAACCTTCCCAAAGCCTCTACACCGCTCCGCAACAATATTCCGCAGAGATCTGTCAGTCAGCCGACCAGGACAGGGTCCCCTGCTACGCCAACAACTGCGACCGAATCAGTCGCAAATACCAGTTCAGATGCCACCTCCATAGCACCTGAACAGCCTAGTATTCAACGGCCTGGGTCCAAAGTACCACAGGCTGCTGTATTTCAAGATGTCCAGACTCCCGGCACGATCTATCCTCAGTCAAGGGGGATTAGTCCGCTGGAAGTCTTTGTGGAACAAGAGTCGTCGTTATCATCAGGGACACC
Source organism: Exophiala xenobiotica (assembly GCF_000835505.1). Taxonomy (NCBI): domain Eukaryota; kingdom Fungi; phylum Ascomycota; class Eurotiomycetes; order Chaetothyriales; family Herpotrichiellaceae; genus Exophiala; species Exophiala xenobiotica. The sequence continues at coordinate 4,781,530 of NW_013562494.1, read as the reverse complement.
TGGTGTTAATTCTGCCACACCTGGCCCCCCGCCTCCGCCGCCTCCTCCAGCTCCCGTGGCCGTTCCCAGAGTGGACTACCTTCTTCAGTACGGTGGCTTACATCACCCTGTACCCAAAAATCTTCTGCTGGCAGGCAAGCCTATGGCGATCCAGCAAGCACAGTCGCCGACACAGACTCCGATCGTGGTTGCACACCTCTTCGAACCATACATAGCGCTTCTGGACGACTTTGAAAGAGTCATGTTGAAGAATGGGTCTCTGGCAGTTGCAACCGGCTACCGTTCAGTTGCACGGCGGCTCCTCGACAGGCTTGAAGCAGTTTTTGCACGTGACATTTCTTCTGAAGCATGCCGATGCCCAATGTGCGAGTACGACCTCTCAGAAGACGTTAGATGCGTCAGCTGGGGAGAAGTTCTTGAACTGGTGTCAGGAAGGAAAGATCTCCCTGCTTGGCCTCCCTTCGCCTTTACGCAGTCGCCTATAGGTCTAGGTATCTCACTCGAGTTCCACGTACCGATGCAGAAGCTGGACATGGATGTTCCTGACGAGTACCGAGAGCATTACATTCGACAATCGCGGAAGACCAAACAAAGTGTGGACAAATGGCTCAATCGGCAGAGTGACAATCCGAGCTCCCCTCCTGAAGAAGTCGACGAAGAGACTCTCACGTTCGCCATCCTGACACACCTCCCAGCCGACCAGCGACCGGTCTTCAAAGACTTGCTTGGCATCGTAGATCGACCTATTGAACCTCCAAGGCGAATACCGACGCCAGAACTCCAATCGCAGAACGGTACAATCCGCCCTCCGCAACCTACACCCACGCCGGCTCCAGCTGTTAAAGTCAGACCAACACATATCGCAATCGCGTCACAGGCTATCCAGCGACTCTACCGACTCCACACAGTGCCACGAGATTCCGAATCAGCGCTGTTCCTGCTCAACAACCCAACGTTGCACAACGCCCTGGCCACCCTCGCCGCCATCTCAAACGATGAGTGGGAAATCTTGGTCTCAGGCCGCTTCGACGGGTTTCTGCGGAGTGGAGCCGAAGACGCTCCTCCCTCACTACACGATCTGCCTTCTTCTCGTGGCCCAACCCCACAGAGGCCGTCGACTAGAGGCGTCACACCTGGCCATGCCGGCGCACACGTCAACGGCAACACCTGCACCAGTGCAAACGGCTACCGCTCCCGGCAAGGAAGTTATACACAGCCATATCCAACCGGTAATGCGCAATACGGCGCGCCCATCGCATTCGACGAAGAGACCGAGCTGGCAACACTCGCCGAGATCGAGCGCGACATCTATGCGGGCATGGAGGCGCTCGAAGACGCATTCGAGGCGCTACACAATAAAGCAGAGATCGTGCGGCGGGCGCTGCGCGAACGATCGGCCGGTCTCGCTGCGGCGCAGCAACGACGACGTGGTGGGACCGTCGGCGGAGGCATCGAAGTCCGAATGGACACGCCCGCAAGCGTTTACGACGGCGGCGGCGGCCCCGGTGGTCCAGCAGACATGATGAATAATGGCGGACGCTGGGAAGGCGAGACTGATGATGGACTCGGTGAATGGGACGGCTTCAGCGAGATCGCGCCAGACGATTCGGCCAGTAATATCTCCAGCGCGCGCCGGCGGAGGCCGAAAAGACGGAATGAGAGACGCACGCCCGCGCTGATCGAGGAGGAAGATGAGTTTGATGATGGGAGTGAAGGGACGGGGAGTCCGAGGAAGCGATAGATGAAAGCGATGAGTACCAGTTAAGGGATCCACCATGATGGAGGGACCGGAGTTGCATATCATAGCGCATACGGAGCTTGGAGTACGGCGTTTGCGCAGGAGTGATGGATTCCTGGGATAACAGACCACAGACCAGAGTCCGCAGTCCGCCGAGCTCAGATCTGGGCAAAGGTCAAAATTGCCTGGGATTTCAGCGAGAAGGACGGAGGCTAGGCACATTGCACGAAACGTCCTATACAGCAGGTCGATCGGCATGGAAAATGTGAAATGTTTGTGTTTGGTATTCGAATGCGGATTGTCCTGTCATTGTAATTGTGCCATGTGTTCACTAATGAGGAAGAACGATGAAGATACGAGTACGCCAGCTGCGTTTGGTGATCCATATCATTTGACCATCCTGCGCGATATCTGAAGGAAAGACATTCGCTTCCTCTAAACTACCAAGATAGATGCACCTTCGAGACCTTAGAGCCAACGTGTCCCGCATCCCAGATCTGCAGCCTTTTCTCCTCGACTCTTGTTTGCCACAGCCCCTTTCCGGCACAATATTTGCAAGGCACCGCCCAAGAGCGTCACATTTGAAGGCAGAGCAAGGTCTGGTAGTTCTATATGGCATGCGGCCGGAATGCTCTTTATTTCATGTCTGAGCACTTCCCAGAGTGCGCATGATCCTTCAGCATGTCCTCCAACTCCCGTCGACCGTAATGTCTCGACGATGATTGGTGACGCCGACAGGCGAGACATTTCAGACAGAAAACGTTCCTCGGATGCGCGGATACGTCTTTCATTGTCTCTCAACTTGTCGAAGTCCTGATCGCATCTGTTCCTGATAGTACCACAACAACAATCCGTTGAAATCGAGTACCGTAGTGCATCAAATGAATATTGGATTTTTTGTCGTTCTTGAATAATCCCCCGGATCAGTGTTAAGACCACTTCAGCTTTCCAGGCATAGAGAGCGCAGGCGGTGTCATTGTTCAGATTGGTCACCCTGATGCATTCCAGTGACCTCACCCGGAGATAGCTGATAAACAGGATGAATAAAGTGGCGTGGGTGGACAATCGAGCGAGAGGGACGGCCTGCAGGATTATGCCTATTAAACTTCGATCGGCAGCAGACAGTCTTTCTCCGGAAGTCATAGTTTGCAGCTTTATTTTGTCCAGGCTCAAATTTGTCCTGAGCATCGCCAATGCCTCGGCCTTTGATAGCTCCTTCCTGATGTCCCAAATACGTTCTTCGAGGTCTGTGGTATCCGTCTCAACTTCCATGGCGGCGTTGCCTGGGTGCCTAGACGTCTCTGCACAAGGGCTCATCCTGAACTCGAAGTCGGAAAGAGATCGCGGGCCGGTAGGACAAACGAGGGTATCCGTAACCAAATTGTGAGATCAAAGGTCCAGACTGGACAAACGGCGTTCTGTGTAAAGCAGACTGATAGCTATGAGTATGAAAAAATATGCAAAGCAAAGCTGTGATACAGATTAACGTTTGTGAGAAGCTGATCGAAGCCAGCAACCGTTGGGCTTGAGATGTGTCGGTCGCAGGTGGCGTGGACCTGTGTCGAGGAAGGAGCGGATCGCTTAATAGGAAGCAACGAACTCGGGCCTCTGGATCAGTCGATGTGCAAGTGCTGGCGAGTGCTGAAAGACCGATCAAAGTGCGTGCGAGGGCAACCGCCATCAGGTCTTGCTTAAGTGTCGTCGAATCTTCCTTTGTAGATCTGAGCATTTGTTGCGGCATCATCTCGAACGCTGCCCATAGACGTCATCTCGTGCTCGATGAACAAGGGCTTCTTGACTTGACTTCCATAGGCGCTACGGTGGGACCATTTGAGAAAGGTACGGTCGATGCTGAGTGCGACTTGGGTGCGAAATGACCTGGTCACCGCAGCAGGTTCTGATCCTTAGGGACCGCATGCCTTGTACCGTGCATGGTGAGAAGGGAACACCTCATGTGGCGGAGAACGAGCATCAAAACACCAAGTTGATGCTGAAATGATATCTCGGCCACAGAGTCCTTCTTACTTGTAAGGCTTGGAGCGTTGTTGCCAGAGAGGCAGTCGTCAATTCGTCCAAACCATTCATTTCGCTGTGCGCACGTCTTTTCAAGCGCTTGAGTGAGATATATCTTAGACAAACTGACTTTTACACCGAGTTGTTCCCATAAGCAGACATGAATCAGCCTGCCATTTCATATATGACCTTCTCTTCCCGCTTCGTACTCATCTCTGTAGGTTGTCTCCTATCACCCACTACCTCGTGAACACCGGAGATATATTTGATGGTTGGGGTTGCATCGGCAGCATTCGTTGGCATGGACTCGTGATATTCTGGAATGATCCCCTTGGAGTGGTGGTTGGAGGCAGCTTTGACTCGTCGGTACAACCTCATGACCCAGAATGATAGACCGAGTATGATCACCAACACTGCAGCCACGCCAACAGCAATCCCTGCTTTGGCTCCTGCGCTGAGACCTGGACGGGGTGGGTCGATAGCTGGATGGGGAGTTGCGGAGATGGATGGGGAAGACGAGGTCGTGCTGAAGGGGTTCGTCGCGGCAGCCGACGTTGCGCCAACACTCGAGCTGCGCACATTGGCAGGGCTCGAGGCGGTCGTCGCAGATAGTGTCTGTCCGCGCTTCAGAATCAGGAATGCTGGACTGGGAAATTGGTCGGCGTGGAGTGGAAAAATATCTGTCCCTGTAAGGACGAATCTTAGGCAAAAGCGGTCGTCAATATCGATCTGCGTCTCGGTCACAGTGATCGTCCAGGGCAGCGTTCCGGGCTCGGTAATGTTGATGTTTGAAGCGACACGTAGGGCGTACGAGGCTGTGGGATCGAAGCTGGTCAACCACAAGTCGGACATGGAACGGTTCATACCCTGCCACGACCAGGTGATGCTGTTTCCATTGTTGTAGACATCGGTGAAATTCGGCCTAGTCCCCTCAGGTATGTTCCACTGCCCAACATTCTGCGCAAGGGCTCCTTGGGTCAGAAGAAGGCCGAACAACAGTGATGGATAAGCTAGGGTCAGCATCTTTCGTAGACTGAACGCCTCCCAGACAAGAACGACAACATGAGCACGGCGTCGAGGACGAGCAAGAAGGAGGCTGACAGGAGTGAAATGAAGCACGGAGTACAGGGAGTGAGTAGTAGCTTTCAAAAAGAGTACGGAGTACGGAGTAACATGCCAACCGGACGAAGCGAAATAGGTCCATGATACCCTGTTGTTTTGACAATGCCAGGTACCAGCTAGGTGCCAGCTACCTAGCGAGCCTAGATACGAGTACCAATTGGAAAGTCTCCTTCCCGGCACTTAGGTACCGTAATGACGTTCTCGTGCATTCACCAGCCGTAGCTCAACTCCCCCTGTTGACTGCCTGTGGCTAATAGAACGGTTCCATTTGAGACAGAAAACAAAATGAGACACGCTCAGGCTGCGGGAAGGGTGGAGGATGGTGGATGTACGGACGTCGACGGGGATTGAGGTGACGCGTTTCCCAAGGAGCTAACTAGCCGTGATAGCCCTCCATCCTTCTCACTCCTTCTCTGTACCCCTAGACGATCCATTATTACCTGGTATCAATCCGATAGAACTCGATCTTGTCGTGAAGGAGATGATTCTCTCCAGCTGTTCGAATTGTCTTCGAGATTGATGCAAGAACAGGCCACGAGCCATCGTGTGCAGCTCTTCTTCCCGGCAAGGGAGACGATGCCCACAGAATTGTGTTCATGGGGGCCAAACGTCAACAACAATGAAAGTCGGAAATGAGATTTGAGCTACTCATCATTGAACTCGAGACTTGCTCTTCCATACCTTTCAGGCTGTCTCACCTCATGATCAAGTCCAGAGTACTTTGTTTTCCACGAGTGTCCTCGCTACTTCCATGTTACTAACACAAAGAGAGTCTTTTGGTCAAGATACAAAGTCTTGAGCCACTCTCTCGAGTCTGCGAGATAGAGCGCGCAGGAGCCCCTGTCGTATTCCGTCATTTCCACTGGCTGCCGCCCTACTGCTAAGTCAGCAGCGGAAAGAAGGCTTCTCAAGAGCGAAGAACAGGACGCCGAATATCACTTTCAGGTCTGCGGATGGGAACGGTGTCTTCCACGATCACGTTGCTCTTGATTCAACTCGCCTATCTCTCCTCCACCACGTCCCAGAGCTCGTTCTTATGTCGCAACAAAAACTCCTTCCCTCCTGTGGCAGCGCTGATCTTCAGCACCAGACGAGCCATCTCCTCTCGCAGCTGATTGTAATCCTCCAGCAACTCCTCGAATTGCTCCTCGCCGGCCACGAGCATCCTAGCTCGTGCCACAATATCAAGTCGCTTTCCGGCTATCCACGAGAGCAGGATCTCGTCCTCCAAGATCTTTCTCCAGTCATTGTGCTCCTTCCATCTGCGAGCCACTTCGCCATACCGGTCGTTGAAGGCTCCATCGTCAACCACTTCTCTCTGGTTGAGCCCAAGGCAGACCAGTTCGAAAAACTCCACTCGTGGAGCTTCCTCCTCTTCGTCACAGACGCGTTTCATATGTTTGAGGACGTCGAGGTTGGTTCGAATGATGCGTTTGAAGATGTCGTTTGCGTCGCTTTTGGCTTGGAGTTTGAATATGGCCCTGGTGGCCCTCTCGACGTCGGTGCCTTTTATCGGCCGATAGTGACGGTAATCTGCGCAAAGAATCTCAGTTTCAACTTTCAGGATGAAGGATGTCTTTGTACCTATGCCTGTGGAGTTTTGTGTGAGCTCTTGACGCTTAGAGCGTCCTGTCTCCGTCAGCCGCTGCGCAAGCCCCCACATCTCGTGCACTTGGAACTCCCGTGGTTCTGCGAGTGGAAAGAAATTAAGTCGGGAGGTGAGATCGGTGAGTGTGAGGATTTTGGCTGCTTGATCTGGCCAAGGAGAAGCAGTCTCGGCATTGTTGACTCTAGCTCTTTCTCTCGACGACATCATTGCGGCTCAGCTGGTCCTGCGGCTTGACACAAATTGTGCGGCTGGAGACCAGTCGATTGTGGGTGATCGCGCAGCTTGCAGTTTTTGACGACAGCAAGGTCATTGCGCCAAGAGCACATATACTGCCTCACCCTGAAGTAGTGTCAGACCGCCTATGGCAAGGCTGAGGTTGGAAGGGGATCATGTGCGACTTCGTTGGTACAGCGCAGAAGCTTGGTGGCAGACTGCCAGTGGACGCCTCCTAGGATATGGTGTTTGTGCCGGAATTGGACCCAGAACCTGTTTAGTGAGTCAGATATTCTATCTATAAAGTGGACAAGCTTGACAGTGCTAAGGCTGAGGGTACACTGGACTATCTGGCAGAAGGCTGCTGCTTATAGTGCAAACAGATCGTTGGGTGAGCTGTCATGGACCGACCTCAGTGCACAATGTCACCAAGGCATTTCCTTTGTCTCGGATCAATCAATGACCGTGATACTAACGTTGAGAACACCACGCCTCATACCAGACTGGCTCCCAGGGCTGAAGCTGACGGACAGGATGAGCGGGAAGCAACCGTCCCCTTTGTCCCCTTTGTCAACGGCTTTATCCAACAGCCCTATCCTCTTCAACGGGTTGCCAGGGTGAGCACTGCCAGTCCAACAGTCTTCCACAGACCACCACGTCTTTACACTCATCCGGAGCCTCGCACAACAAAGAGCGGACCTGTATCTCCAAAGTTCCCTGCAATGCCGCTTTCTCCTTTTCCTCGTCGATCACCCTCAGCAGCATCTCCCGATCAATGTGGTTGTTGGAATGCGCGTCATGAGCTCTGACAATATTCTGTCCTGCCTCAACCATATCTCTCAACTTCGGGATGGGATCGACACATTCAAAATCAATGAGCCATTGATTGCAGGCTTCAAGTACAACTGTGGATTCGTTGCAGGTGTCCTTCAACAGCTCGCTGCCCATTTCGAGTTCGATGGCACCTTCCTGTTCGATGTGCCAGACCAGATTCTGGAGGGTTTTATGGAAATGTGCAACGCGAGGCAGGATACTCTCCAACGCTCGCAAGACTAGACGTGTCCAGAGTACTTCATCTTGGGCTGCGGCAACATCGTCAATCCCTCCATGTCGGAAATATGTCGGTCGACTTCCTTGGCTGAGGAAAAAGGGGTTATGTAATTTGCTGATCGTCCGTGCCATTATGAGTGAGAAAATTGGTTAGACATCCTGCTAAGATACATGAGAGTCCCCTGTCGCTAATATATCTTCAAAGTCGACAAACGGACTGAGGGAGCTGACAGGTCGGACTTGACAAGCCTTCATCACCCTGACCGCTCCTCAAAACCAAAGCCAAAGCCTCGCAAACCAGCCTCGTGCTGCAATCATAACCGCCTTCCTCGGGCTGTACGGAACGAGGCGTTGGCAATGCAAGAACAGTAACTGTCGACCAAACGCGTTGGTGATCCGTTCGCCCAAGCAGGACTTTACACCACATTCACCTCTCGGCTTTCTGGATCATTGGACGACACTTCTTCCGATCAGTTTGACCTCGGAGGGCGAAGCTGATGCGCAAATGCTTCACTTCGAGTGCCGTCCTGTGTTTGCTATGAACTAACCTTTGATGCGATCCGCTTCACCAAAAAGCGCCAGCTCGAGATTGCATTCACCTCTGGCATGTTGGTGCCATTGTCATCCGCAAATCCTCTGAGCACGCAGTCGCAGTGAAGATGAACGTGGCTGGACTGCGCTGACTTCACAGTCACTGCCTGACCTCTAGGCCCGCGGCTGCAAACATTCACCTCAATATTACCTGCCTACAATTCCTGTTAACCTTCTCATCTACCCCAGCCCCGCCTGATTTCGTTCATGTTCCCTACTCATCTCTCCAGTACCCACCGCCACATTCCTTCATCACAACAAAATGTCCCTCAGCATGCCAGAAGCCGTGCCCGGTAACGAATTCGGCCTCGAGCTTCTCGTCGGTCAAGCGAACTACAATCGATGGGCGCGCGGCTTTCGCATTGTGGCTTTGTCAAAGGGCCTTTGGAGAGTCTTCAATGATAATTGGGACGTATACACTATTCGGTCGAACCACCTCGAGAACCGTCTCGTTGCTGAGCAAGGCCTCGGGCTTCTCATGCTCTGGGTCGAGCCTACTCTCAGAAAGGAAATCGAAGAGGAATACCGCCCAATTGATGCCTGGAATTACCTGAAGACCCGTATAAGATGGACGACGAGACCGCTGTCAAGGTCGCCGACTCCAAGTCGACTAGCCTGCGCCTCAAAGACTGCAAGAACATGACCGATTATTTGAACCAACACACACTGCTAGACCAGGACTGCGAGGATGCAGGTCAACCCCGAGGACTTGATTGTAAAATCAAAAACATCGTTGGGGGCCTAGGCTCAAAGTACAGCACTTTCCTTACGCCTCTAGAAATTCAGAGCTTTATCGAGTACGAGAACCTCCCCGCACTGACAAACGTACTCCTTCAATTCGAAGATCAATTGGTCATCGAGGAGCGAGCCGCCGAGCAGGTGGAAGCAGAAGTGAAGCTCTGCAGTGGACGCTGGCAAAGAGAATGAAGCAGACTGGGAGCAGCTTTGATCGCCCAAGCACAGGGGCTACCAGCCAAACATATCCAAGTTGCAACAACTCTGTCTCACGACGATCATCGACCGCATTGCTCTCGTCCAAAGAGGATCGGCCAACTCCAAGACTCATTCTGCACCACTGAACATTTTCCCAATGAGCTACATCCCCCCGTGGGCCTTCACCGCGTCAAAAATTCACGCCCCAGCACCAGCACGACCCTGTTGTACGAGCACATCATATCCAATGAAAACCCAGCAACGAGAGAAGATGAGAATATCCTCAAATGGCCGGACTAACCGCCTCATTGCACTAGAAGGATTCTACCACAATGTCATCAAAGCGTTGTGCCCATTCTGATAAGCAATCCAAATCTGTCAGATAAATACAAAGATCAATCAGAGATGTTCACATCCACATCAAAGCCTTCCAATCCATTGTCTCGGGCTGTTTGTTCAAAATGTAATGAACGTGATACTTTGTATTCTAGTCCGGACATCAGGCACACGCAAGTCTGGATCATATGTTTTACTCACATCAAGAACCAACCATAAAATGCTCGATACTGAAGAGTTACAAACACTTGTTCATTGAAATTGGAAAAAGAAAATGCCCTCAACGCATCGATCTACCAGGGGTATGTCGAGATCTCAGTCTATGTCTAGCAGATGAACCACCCAACGCTGATGCTCAGAAAAAAGCAAAATCAAGCCACGCTCAAAATGAGGTAAGAAAAGAAGCCCCATACCCCCTGGGACCTGCTCTCTCCCCGTGATATTTACATCCTCAGCAGTCCATATCCGGCGGCGTCACTCTTTGTTAATCGAATAAAGGATGTCTGCTTCTCATGCATGGCAAGATTCAACGATCCGCAGACTTGCGACCGTGAGGGCCCAAGGTGACTTCAAAGATCTGCCTTGGCTCAGATTATCATTTCAACCCGATTTGGAAACCATCTTGGAGGTGTTGGCCACCACCAAAAACATCCTTCAATGATTGTTCTTACTCCCCCACTCTTGCACCAAATCAGGACTCATCGGCAGTAGGCTTGAACCGAATCCTGTCTTCGGGCTTGCTCTCAAACGGCACGCCCAACTCGAACAACTTGCAGACGACATTGGAAAAGTCTTCAAAAAAGGCCTGTCCGTCCTTGGCGTACTTCTCGACGTACTTCTTGAAGATGGGATCCTGGATCAAGGCCATGTCCGTGGGCAACATCATCAGGCTCTTGCTGGTCTTGTCCTGGTACTGCTTTGGTCCGTTCCAGCTACGCCAGCCCCATTTCTCCTCCATCAACAGTTTGAAATAGTCGTTTGTCATGACCGTGGGCGAGAACGTCCACGGACCATCGAAGCCCGAGCGGTCCGTGTGGCAGCGGCCCAGAGCGTGCGCGCCGCTCAGGGCAACCATTTCCTGGTCGTTGAAGCCCATGCGTCCGAAAATGGCACGGATGTGGTTCTGATCCTTCGAGGCGTCCGGCAAGCGGCCGTCGGGCGTGCAGAAGGCGACATCCCGATCTTGTCGGCCCGGTCGCCACGGAATGATGGGGCCTTGCATCTCCTGCACGGCGCAGACACCCGCCAACGTCCACAGATCCGAGTACGAAATCCAGGGGAACTGCTCCTTGACCGGCTCCAGGAAGTCACGAGCAGCTTTCAAGCCCGCATTGGCGCCGTGGTCACCCTCCGGCGCGAATCTCATGGTCGCACCATTGCTGCCACCAGTGCCGGTGGCAGCATCGTAGGTACCGGATGCGTGCCATGCGAGACGGAGCAGAACAGGGCCATAGGAGCCGTCGTCATAGTCATCCTTTTCCCAGAGGAGCTTGGCGACGGCGTCGTAGACTTTTTGATAGTCTTCGGTGGTGGGCTTCAAGAGGCCTGCTGTTTCGCCTGCACTGCCCTTCTTCAGGTGCACTTCCGGTATCTTGCCTTGTGTGTTGTAGTAGTAGAAGCCGCCAGCAAGAGCTGCTGCCGCGGCAGCTCCGAGAATGATGCCGGTGCTGGAGGACGACTTGGGAGGTTCAGGAGCGGAGGAATAGTGGCGGCGGGAGGAGTTTTGGAAGAAGCGCTTCGCGGCATGGGCGTCGTTCCGAGAGGTGCGCGCGGCGAGGCGAAGGGAAGATGTGCTAGAAGCTGTGCTTCGTGGGATGGCCCTGGCGAGGGTGCGAGCGGCTGTAGCTGTGGCCATGGTTGCTTGAGGTCAGTTTGTGTGAGAAAGAGACTTAGAGGTAGATATGGAAGGAGGTGGGAAGGGAGGAGAATATATTGATTTCGGGAGAGCACGCGAGAGGGAGGACCGTACGACAAGGGCGCCGGACGATGGGGAACAAGCAGATATACGTGAACAATGACTGGTCGGGAGAGGGGGGTCCACGGAAAGGAAAAAGATTGCTAGAGGCAAGTCCTCGAGCCTGGCATTACTAACGAGAAGGCCGGGCCTCAATCTAGAAACAGAAGAGCCGTCTAGTAAAGTAAAGGGCGCGATGCAGAGTGGATTACCCATGTGAGGGCGTCGGGCGAAGCCACGCAAGGCTTTCGCTGTCTTGTAAATTCCTCAAAAAAATCAGTCCATCAGACGTTTGACGTTATCGGAGCCCTGGCACTAGAGCGCTCGCTAATCACAGCTTAAATGCTACCGAACCAATAACTTGGCCAGAATCTTTATCAATTCGGGACTAATGGTAAACATCTTGGCAGGAGAACGAGGATCCGCTGTTCTCCGAAGTCTGCCGGATGCCGGGCTCGCGGGCTTTCCATCCATCATCTCGCTCCCTGCTGCCCAATTTGGTCTCTGCGAGCGAACTACGGCGAAGAAGATTTGTCTCGCGCACAATTTCCTTTCTCGTTACTTTCGTTCGCCATCCTCGACATCGCTTGCTGATGGGCCACAAGTTACAACTCTCTGCAGTCACATCGATTCAATTTTATGCATACAAGATTCTTATGCATACAAATATCCTAATAACTCTTGCATACCGTGACTCCCGAACGTTTCGCAAGTCGCCTCTTGAATCCCGTGACAATGTCATTCCCCGAACATTCTCATCTCATCCGGAACGCCGCGCCCGTAGTAACGAAATTCATCAACATCATGCCACGCTGTTGACTCCCATCCTTACATTTCGACCATTCTACATCTCCATCTCCGCGGGCAGTGAGGAACCTGACACTAGCGGGAAGAGCTCGTCAAAAGCATCCTTTGCCATCCGAGCCTGCATCACCACACTGTTCTTCAATCTCGGGCGCTTTCTGATGCTGTCCCCGATCTTGGCCTCTCTTTCCCTGGCTTCCTCTTTCTCCTCCCGTATTTTCTCATCCGCCTTGTTGATCAACACCAAAACCTTGCTGTCAGACGGTAAGTGCATGGCTTCGATCCACTTAAAACCGTGATTTTGGTGCTTCTCTTCCCAATGTGTTAAGAGGTCGCCAATCGGAATTCTGTACTTGACCTGTCGGGCGTTATGATGGACTTTGCCTTCTTGAATGCAAACGCCGCATCGAAACTGCAAGTCGATAGCTGGATTGACAATTTGGATTTCGGCGAGGCCCTTTTTGAATGTCTCCAATGGAGGTTCGGTCATTGAGCCTGCAGTGTGGAGCGCCATGGCGTACTTGAGAGCGATTTTCATTTGACAGAGCTCGTCAAGCCATACTCCCTTCAAGGTTTGAGCCGCAAATCGAATGTTGGCAACAAAATCAGCATCTTGTAACGAATTTGGGCGTGGCTGCCGTCCTTCGAACGCTGAGATTGCTGGTGTTTTCTCCAACTTGACATAGATCTGAGTTACGGCTGGATGCCAGTCGTCCAACTTCCAGGGTTCTTGGTGCACCGGCACTAGTGGTAAACATCTTGGCCATGGCACCGTGTACCAGGGAAATGCATCCTCAGTTTTGGGCTCCAGTCGTCCCGGAAACCACTCTGGCCTGTCCCGAGTATAGGGCACTGCGAATTGCCAGAACTCCATGCCTTCGCCAACCAACGATGCATGGGCCTTGAGTATATGTTCGAACGCATCAGTAAAAGACCAGGTCTTAGTAAAGTCCCTTCGACGGCAGCCCCTGCATCTCAGACTCGAGAACACTATCGAACCACGTTGTGACAGGTGGTCGATTTTTGTCTCCATGACCTCTTCGACAATCATGCGAGCGTCATCTAAGCTGAGGCAATACGGTCCTTGTGTGCCGTCAAAATTAAGTCCCGTAGGACGGTCCTCGAGTTGCGCGTACGTGTCGAACACATTCTTCAGAGTCAACAGCAAAAGATCTTCATCCGCTACTCCGGATTCCATACACCGATCCAACTCGTCTCTCGCCAATGCAAGGATGAACTCTTGCTCTGGTACGAAAGATGGTAGGAGACGCTTTCGACACGAACGCCGCTGCTTAAGTCGCTTGAACCGTTCAAGCATGGGTGCGGATGGTAATGATTGCGGATCGTACATGCTCAGGTCCCCATACGTCAGCCCCGGTGGTGATGTTATTCTCATCAGTACATGGTATTCGTGCACTCGTTCGGCCTGCGTTCTGTAGGGAAGTATCTTCTCTTTGAGCAGTTGCCAAGATCGTTCCGTCGGCCGTACCTGAACCTTGAGCACTCTCCTGAAAGCGGCCATGTTCCACAAGACGGGTCGTTCCATGGGAGGCGAAAGCTGGGCTGCTCGTTGCTCGAAATAGTCGACTCTGGCGTGGTAGAAATCTTCGTTGGACTGCGGCAGGTTTGTATACCAGTGCTCAAAGTCCGCGACCTCTGTCATAAACTTCATATTCTTCTGATGGGTTTGCTCCAGCCAATCGATGACCATGGCGTTGGAAGGATTGGAGCTTCGAAGCTCCAGATATTCAGATTCGAGACGCGCATAGGCGGATTTGAGGAACACGTACTGGCGCAAGTTGCCTCGGTACCAGTTATTTGCGCCGTCATTGACAGCACGAGGTCCGCCATAGCGTCGACTAGCGAATCAGCAAATTGAAGGAATGCGTCGAAGCAAACACTTACCCGTCACTTTTAGCCTGTGGAAGGAGGTCCGAAAGCGTTGTCCTCCACACGCGCGAATCATCTGCAGGAGAGTCTTGACTTTCATCGGCATCGATCATATACCTGCGGTGCGGAGGGAGGTCGTCGGCCTGGAAGGTTAGTGGAGGAAGACATATCTTGGACAGAGGACGTACTCGTATAGTTTTCTGTCTGAAACATTCCGAGCAAAGGCGGACTTGAAAGACCCATGACACCCTGAACGTCTGATCTCTGGGACATGTAGGGTTCTGACAACCACGACCAGCGAGGAGGTAGGCATATTGCTGCTCTGTCAGGCTGCTCGGGCACTCCGGCATATCAGGTCCGTAATGATTTAGTCGGCTCTCTTTCCAAATTCCAGCACGTTGGGATAGTAGGTGATAGAATTCACGACTCATAGTCTTGGCCTCAAGAAGCTGCTTGGGCTTGCAGTAACCAAGGATAATCTGCCACACATCGCTGTTTATCTGATCCGAATTTTTAAGAGGTCGACTGGGTCTGAACACTTGTCCGAGTCTAGGCCTCTTCCTTGTAGCGCTTTCGAATTCTTGATCCTCGGCGGTTTCATTAGGCTTTGGAAGTCCACGTGATCGTGTAGGGTTTTTGATCTTCCCGCCACTCGTCATGTTGTTTGGTGTATTGATGACGAAAGTACGAGGATCAGATGGACCCGATCGCCTACCACGACGAGTAACTGCCGGTGGACAGGGCCCGGCGAAGTTCTCGCTGCCACTTTTCGAGGGGCCTTCAACGGCGATGATGGCTCTACCTACGAAGTTGAGTTTGCCCTGGAAAGAACTCTGCGGAAGAGTGGCCTGGCGTGAGGAAGCCGGGGCATTTCGAGATTGGTAGCCAACCTTGAATGAAGGTTTTGAACGGTTCTTTGGTTTTCCCAATTTTGGTGACGCATCGCCTCGCGATGGAGATTGTGATTCAGCCATGCTGAATAGGAGGAGAGGAAGAGGCTGTGATCTGTTGTGAGAAAATGTATGTGTTATGAGTATCTGTCTTATGAATAAGACTGAAACAGCTGGGAGAATCTATGACAGCTTCATCGGCACACGCTGATGACACCAGACAGCGACAAATCGTTGACAAGGGTGCAAAGAGGCAGCTCAAGTGTGGATGAGAGACGCCGTAGAGATGCTTGGTAGAGGATGTGTGAAGAGGATGAAATCTCGAGGAGTAAGAAATTCATCAGCGGTAAGAGGGCTAGTGAGGCCTAGAGTGCCAACAACAGTCCATCGAAGAAAGATGGCGTCCTGAAAGAATGACTGGTCGCGGTTTCTGAATGAATGTAAGATGCGGTTTCCATACTTCCCCAGTCTTCCTGTCTAGGATGTCGCGCGATGAGGAACGAGAGTTGATCTTCAAGGTAGAATAATATATTGATGAGGCGCGTCCACGAAACAGACAAAAGCTCGCTGACAAGTGGCACCAAGTGTCAAGGCAGATCTAGGCCACTTACCAAGCTGATTGCCCAGACTTGCTAGCCTGTAACGGGCAATCATGACTGGCCGCAGCACTCGCCGGAAGCCTACACAGGACGCTCCTATGGGTGCTTGGTGCCCAGTACCCCTCGTCATCCCTCCTAATTTAGGGACCCTTAGGGTCACGGCTGAGGGTGCTGATGGCGCCAAAATACATGGTGTTTTATCCAAACCAACCACCTGTCTTGTTCAATGAGACACCACTCACAGAATTGAGGACTTTGGCAGTCCACATGGCACAAAGACAATCCTATCTCGAAGTTCTCACATATCCCGGGTTGACCAAATTGTCGCCCACAGGCTGCAGGCTGTACATGCCTACCTAGGTACCTAGGTACCTAGCTGTGATCTACAGCGGGCTGGCTGGGCTTGGTGCCCGCTAACCAAGGGTCCATTCAACGCCCAGAGTCCACCCCGCCTGAGGACCTTCCCACCCGCACTCAAGCGAACCATCCAGACGAAGTTGTTGGTTGTGGCAAACACACCTCACGCATCCCCGGAATTCTTCCCCTGTCATACGGAGGACAATCCTTGTTATGTGTCCACATGATATCGGAAATCCTCGACTCTACCGATGATATCAGCCTTCTCCTCACGATCCAGCTTGTGCTGGGGAATGAATGTTTCACAACATTGAGCAATCGAAGCTCCATATGCAGGATGTGCTGACTAGACCACAGGGCGCAATGAATACAGTCCGTGGACGATGGTCTGGTATGTTTACGAGTAAGTTGCTGTTGACGATAATTCATTTTGGTGCTTTTTAAGATCTGGGCACAAAAGTACTAAAATGGGGATCTGGTTGTTTCTCCCGCATAAGCAACTGTTTTCCATCTTCGGGATGACGAGGCTTTTCCTTCAATGTTCCCACTGGCTGTGCGTCCTTTCCGAGCCTTGCGGTGGCACCAGTCAAGCACCAACAAGCAATCTTGGAAGTGGAAAGCCTTTGCGGGGCGCCCACCTCGCCGCCCAAAACCGATATGGCTTCGGTCAGTCAATGGCCGACGTCGAGCCTATCTCGGCCTATTCTGGCCCTGAGGCCCTCATCATTGGTCTTGATCGCCTTGTTCCACCAAGTAAACTCCTCCCCATCTTCACTTGATGTTGCATTCACCCTGCATAGCTCGCCAATTGAGAGATCTCTTCTCCATCTGGGGAACCACAGCTTCCTTCATACTGGGCCAAATTGCCGTTGCCACTCCATCAGACCTCGGTCAAGTGTCCTGTTCAATAGCCCGTCTGTGCCTTCCTGCCGACTTCGCTAACCCGGCAGAGTTCCAGAGACTATTGTTGTCAACTCACTCGCCTGGACTACAAAGAGGACCCGCTTCCCACTTGGTCCGTCCCGAACTTTCTGTATTTTCGTTCTAAATAACATTTCCGGTCCTCCCAGGTTCTGTTGCTGGCCTTGCGATCTGGGAAAAAGAACCCTTTGCAGGATTGGCGCATCGTTCTGTGCCTGAGCGGAAGCCGCGAATATGCGATTCTCAATAGACGGCTCAAGTTAGTTCAGACCTCCTCCATGTGTCCTTACTAGCAGTCGGGAACTCATACGGAACAGATGAAAAGGCGAATGCCTACAACGACTCCAATGGTCTCGGCGATGGCCAGGCCCGTTACGATCCTGACCTAGCCCATCCTGCGGCGGGATATGGCGACGGCGAGGTCGCTACCCTGCCTCCTGGGGTCTCGGAGCGGAAGCTCATTACCAAGATCGATCTTCGTGTTATTCCGGTCCTTTCAGTTCTCTATCTGCTCGCTTTTATCGACCGGACGAACGTTGCGAATGCCGCTATTTTTGGCCTGCAAAAGGACCTGGGTCTGTCAAGCACTCAGTATTCCACCGCTCTCACAATCTTCTTCGTGCCATATGTGCTCTTTGAGATTGCCAGTAACGTCATCCTTGGAGACGCTGGAGTTCACACGAGCTTCCGGGACGAAGAACATCAATGGCATCCTTGGAGACGCTGGAACGAAGAACATCAAGAAGGTCGGCTGAGTGGAGGGGCTTGCGGGACGAAGAACATCAAGAAGGTCGGCTGGGCGTGGAGACCAATCTCAACCTTGGACTCCAAGATTGTGTACAGGGCAGGGCACAAAAGAAACCCTCCAACAACGAGAAATAACGATAGCGATAGCAATGCGCGCCTTTCGAATAGTCAATCTTGGATACTTAATAGGAACACGCTCAAGAGTTTTCCAAGTGTAGCTCAATCTCCATGACCCTAAGGCATAGTGCTGAAGCCCATCTTGGAGACGCTGAAGTTGTACCCAATGACCTCCAAGATGAATGCCCACGAAGGAAGTGTTGGCTAGTACCGAGCCGATGCGCCTTCGGCGCATGGCGCTGCTTTGCAGGTACCCAAGAGTTAGTTACAGCTTCTTGGCATTTGCAGCACCCCCAAAATCACCAAAGGTCATCCAAGAGCCGTCTTCCCCCGCTGATGACAATCCTGGAGACACTGCCTAGCTCGATTTCAACGGTCGTTAGCAACAAGTCATTTCTTCTGGCGTCGAGTCCGGCCCGAGCTGGTGGTGCCCGTGGCCTTTCTCTTTCGACCTTTGCCTGCCGCCTGGCGTGGTGGCGCTGGAGCTGGAGTATGGATCTTGTCCGGGTCGGCTGACTTTGCTGTTCGGCTTCGTAGTCGACTAGCGGGCCCGTCACCTCTTGTCTGTCGTGGCTGCTTCTCAGCACCGCCTTCTCCTGTCTCGGTCTCGATGCTAGTCTTCTCCCCCTGCGTGCCTCCGGTCTGTCTAGACTTGCTGGCGTTCGAATCACCGCTGGTCTTCTCCAGCTCCGGCAGCTCCGGCAGCTTAGCGACCGTGTCCTCTATCCGAGCATCCTCTCCTCCCTCGTCCAGCAACATGTGTGAAAGATCAGATGGCTCAGAAACACTACCCTCATGATCCGCTCGGGCAAATCCCTCAGTCTGCTCCGGCACAAGACCATGTCCTTCTTGCTCGAGTTGGTTGAAACGACCAGTGGCCTCGTCCTGCGCCTCGATGGTGGTCGAATCACCGGTGGTCATTCGCACCTCTGGGTTCGGCTGCTCAACAACAGGGTTTTCCATGTCAGCATCATCTTCCTCATCTTGATTGCCTGCTTCAATCTCCCGCTGCTCAACAACGGGGTTTTCCATGTCAGCATCATCTTCCTCATCTTGATTGCCTGCTTCAATCTCCCGCTGCTCGAGGTTCTGAAGCCGCTCTGATCGTCGAACTGCTGGCTGGGTTCCGCGGGTGGGCACATCATCTTGGGGACCAGACGCCTCTGGGCTACTTTCACGAAACTCCTTGTCGGGATCCAAGTCGTCTTCTTCTTCGTCACTGGAATCCGTAGCCTTCGGTCCTGTCCGCGCCATATCTCGGTTCTCCCACATTGCACCAAGACGCTGCTCGAACTTTGTCGTCTTTTCCTCCAAGGTTTGGACCGGCCAAAATCTTTTGCATATGGACGAATCCAGTTGACCGAATTTCGCTTCGTACTTCTGCTCTGGTTGTGCAGTCTGTTGCGCGGAGTTGCAGAGATCGGCTTCGCTTGGGAACTCGCCGGACTCGGTGCCACGGCCCACGTCTTCAAAGGATGGTGGATCAGCAAAGGCAGCCGCGACATCGATCCCTACTCGTGCTGTCGACTCGTGTTAGGATGCGACAATGACCATGGGTGATTCTGACTTACGCTCGGCACTGAGGGGGTTGCTTGGTCGCCACTCAGGAACCTGAATTGCTTCTTGGTTCGGGATCACCAAAGCGTCCAGCGCGTCCACCATCTCTTCGAGCTTGTCCTGAAATGCAGCCGGGTCCGTCTCCCCGGGGCCGGTCACCACGAGGTTGTACGTCTCACTCAGCTTGACTCTGATGGCTGGATCCCATTTTCCCACGTTGGCTGGATCTCGCGACCGCACATGCGGCCTGGACGACCATTCATGAAAGGCCTCACGAAAGCGCTTGGCTTCCTCTTCCGCTTTGGCTCTGTAATCTCGAGCAGAGGATGGCTTCTTGCCGAACAGCTGTCCACTCTTCTTGGAGGCCGGCTGCCACTTTTCTGCATCTAGATTATGAATGATACTCTTGAGATCGTTCAAGATTTTCGTCATTTCACTGAGGTCGGAGGTTTCCAATCCGTTTCGCGAGAGAGCGGGAAGCCCTCCCGGCTCTGGGCCCGCCATGTCGAGCGGTGAAACAAGGAACAGAGTTGCAGACTGTCAGGATGCAAAGGTTGGAGATTTTATCTGTCCGTGGTCGAGTGGTGGGTTGAGATAATGGTGGGGCGGGAGAGAGGTGGAAGTGAGGGCAAAGTCAGAAATGTCGAACGTGGTCGACACATGCAAGGTCACAAGAGGGACAAGGTGAGAGTTGGACGAGTCAACTCTGGGCGCGTTTGCTCTGCTAGGAGGGAAATTCAAACTATGATCTGTCTATGCGACCTTGTGGGCTTCTGCTAAAGGACGATCCTCTCTGCTCAAGAGGAGGACCAAAATGACCAAGTGTCATTCTCTCTGCTGCAACCCGAACCAAGCATCTTGGCCAAGCTCTGAATCTGTGATGCCTCTGTGATGGCCCACACTGGCTCATTGGCTCATTCATCGTCCTTTGCTGCGGCTGCCTTGCGAACCTCCTTCAGTACACTCTCGAGCAGTCCAACGCAAACCCGGAGTGGCTCGATGATGCCCTCGGTCATACCACGGTGTGTGGCTCGAGCCAGAGCACGGCCGATCTCCTGCATCGCCACTCGCGCGGAATCCGTGTCTCTTGCATCCCCATATCTTGCCCAAATGGCCAGGGGATCGCCATCATCGGTGACCTGGGAGCCACAGGCATCGGCCATGGTGTTGCCATAAACATCCCAGCCCTTCAACATGTCCTGGAGTCTGGCAAGAAGCGCCTCGACGAAGACAACCAACTCCTTTTCGTTCTCGGCAAGAATGGCCGATGGTGATTCCAGCGTGGGCGGAGTACATCGATGTGCTATTCCCAGCACGCGGCATCCCAGCTCCTTCTCGTCGATCTCCTCGCCATTGGCCTCGGCTTGTTTGATCTCAAAACAACCCTGAGCGAACAATGCGTAGAGGTCTCGATAGTCGAAATGGTCGGGATCGGCGGCGACCAGACAGCTCCGAAGCTTCTGTAGAGTTCTCGTATCCATTCCCTCAATCGGGCCCCATAATCCTCGCGCATCTTCGACCGCATTTTGGGCACTCTCTTCATCAAACTCCGTTGCCTGTATAAACCCGTGAAGGCCAGCGTTGGTCATGAGAGGAGCAAACTCGAGGTCACTCTCCAACCGTTGCAGGGTCTTGACGATTCGGTTCCGGATATGTTCTTCTGGGCTGATCCTCAGAGCGGCGACATCGACACGTAGCTCGTTCATGAGCGAGAGTTCCGGTCTCACGGTGAGCTTCCCACTACTACCACCAAACTTCTTCGGTCGAAGCCTCAGTGTCTGGTCGCGTGATAGCAGCAACGGTAGGCCTGACGTGCCGCAAGCGCGGGCGACCTTTGCAGGCCATGCCTTGTCCCGACCTTTCTTCGAGGTTGATCCATCGCGATACTCATAACGAAAGAACACCTCGGCTGATGTCACAATGACCGTCTCGCAAACACCGTCTTTGGGCTTGACGAGGCCGAAGTACTGTACCACACTAGGTGGCTCATCAAAGACCGGACTGACGACAATGACCGGCGGTGATTGTGGCTGGTCGTCAAAGTTCTTCCATTCGAGAAGATTCTCTGCCGCCGGCTTCTGCGTGCCCTTGGCACCGGCCTGCTTCTGCCATGGTGGACATCTGCCCGTGATGTTGTCTGGCAGGAGAGGGAACATGTATCCAATGACCCGGTAGCGGCGGTATGCATCGCCTTCTGGCTCCGCACGCTCTTGCTCGCTGAACTCGAAATCGCTGTCGACGACACGAAAGAATTCTCCTCTCAAGACCTCATCTGTGTGCTTTGCAAGAAGGCCTTTCATGTTGACGGAAGTCTTGGTGGCCCGAGCAGTGATAAGCTCAAAGGGTTCGTGATTTGGAAACGGCTCGTCGAGGCACCAACCGTGGACGTTAACCGCAATCTCTTTGACTTGTTCCTTTTCTACGGTCTTGCCGCCCCCGTCCATCAGGGCGCTTTGCGCCGACATTCTGAAAGAATGACCGTCGGCTATTCTTTAGGCTTGGAACAGTTTGCAAGTGTTATCAGTCGGTGTCAGGAAGCGATGGCATGGTTACACAGAGAGAGAGAGAGAGAAAGAAGGTCACCATGTCAGAAAGGAGGGGGGTGAGGTGTAAGTGAAGTAAATGAGACACTGGCGGTGGCCGGCACTAACACCGGAGTGAAGACAGACACTACGCTGCTAAGTTTTAGTATCTACACCATGGTTAGGGACTACACACTACCTACGTGTAGGTGTCTTTCATTTTCTTTTGCCATCTGGACATTATCCAGAATTGATCCGTGTACCGTGGACAGGGCCAGGTGGCTCGAGATGGGAAGGAGCGAGCTGAAGCCTTGGCTATCAAGAAAGGGCAGGCACGATGCAAAGCAGTAGGATGATCATCGTTTCTCATCTCTCCCTGCTTCTCGTCCTGCTTTTCTTGTTCCCTCGTCCTTTTGTGTTCTCTGTCCACCGTTCTCCAGCCTGTCATTGCCTATATTGTCTCGTTCATGGTTGACGCTACATTCTATCTGATAGTTTTGCCATTATGTCCATCGATTCCTCAGACTTTGGGGACCTTCCCCCAGAAGAGGAGCTTGACGAGTTTACCAGCGCCGGTGATCGTTTGTCGAAAGTGATTCTTGACAATCAAGCCACTGATCGACTCCTTACCAAGAGATCGGCTCGGAATGTGAAACTGTCTATGGGAGCACCTGGTGTTCGGAGAAAGCAGGCCGCAGTTGCAAAGGCTTTACCCTGCTTCATGCAAAGTCTCGGAAAACCGTGAGTAAATCACCAATGCTCTTTTTCACCGAGTCTTAAGATGACTGACCGTTTCTCCCCCTATGGTAGACCTCATTCTTGTCCCGGTCCCGAAGAAATATTTCGCTTCGTTGCTACTCTCATTCTTCGAATCCGACCACGACACCATGACAAGCCCTCCCCCTCGATTACAACTGTCCGTGATTACTGGTACTATCTGGTCAGACACTGCGATTTCTCCTTCGGCCAAGAGTTCCGTCGGCACTATGATCGTCAGGTGGTACTGAAGATCAATGCCCACCTCGACCAGGAGTTCCGACGTGGCCATCTAACTCGTGGACTATGGGAAAAAAGAAGATATGTTGGAATCATGGCCCTACAAAACATGGGGCTCACATACCTTCGAAAAGCAGTTCGTCACGGCTGCCAATCGATTGACATTGTAGTCCAGAGATGGCTCGGAGTCTTGCTGCAATCTTCCTGCGTGGGCCGTCCCGGTGATGTGGCCCGAACGAATGGCTACAAAGCGTCTGAATGTCTATGCTATTCCGACATTGTTCTTCAGTTGCGGCCTGGCGGCACCACTGTCAACGACCTATCGGCCACGGTTACCCTGAGATATACGAAGGGGAAAAAGTGAGTGTCTATGTGAATGACCTGAGGTGATTTATTCGATTCTGATATTATCGCCCAGGTTCGATTCGAACGATGACAAGGTCTTGTTTTGGGAACCTATTCGCGATCCAGCGTTGAACCCCATGTGTGCTATCAAGCTCTGTCTTATCCATGCATTGAGACACGGGAATTGTCATGGAAAGACGATTGAAGAAACGATCCAGCATACGATGATGCAGGGAGACAGGCGTGTTGTCTGGAGACATCCTGACAGACCGGTTCTGATGGCCATCCATCCGAAGCGAAGGGGCTTTCTTCTTGAAGACCAGCCAGCAGGAACCCAGCAAATCACCCGCAGCGTCAGATTGATGGCGCTGGTCTGTGGTATTGTTGACCCAATCTCAGCTCGTCACCTACGAAACGGTGCCGTTCGTGATCTCTCCCATCTCCAGAGTCGACCGGCAGGGACACCGGATCACTTTGTCCGACGGTCTGCTGGCCATTCCATGCAGTCTTTCAACTCGGGTGTGACGGATCATTACTCGGGTCCGACCCAAACAGACACAATGGTCTTACGCACCAAGGAACCCCTTCAGGACTGGTTGGCCCCAGCGGTTGATACATCCAAGGCACAAGGCTCCGTGTTACGGGTGGATAAGAGAAGGGTTTTGGTGCTGAACCCGTCCCAGCAAAACTTGAAAATCACCACTGGTCATTCTGAGCGCAACACCACTGGTCCACATAAGAGGCCACGATCACCTAGCCCGGTGGCCCCCGGTAAGTCCTTCCACGGGCACTTTAAACTACTCTACTAACGGCGCTATAGATGTAATCGACCCTCGACTCCGAGGCACCGGAGGCGGAACCGCCCTCCCTGATATCGGCAACGAAAGTGGCTTGACTGTAGCGGAGGCCGATGATGTCGATGCCTGTGATGAAGCTCAACTACGCTTGGTAAGCGATTTGGTACTAGGCATCCCTACAAAGCCAGCCCCAGACCAGGGAGAAACGCGTCCAATTGAAACCGAGGACGTTAATGAGACTGATGGGAACGATGATACCACCGCCCTCTTGCCGGATCTGGCGTCGCTCTTCGATGATTCCACGGAGCCGTGGCCGGATGATCCCATGGCTTTTGTCAATTTCTGGGCGAGGCACAACGAGTATCTGTTCGCCCAAAGCCACGGACAATATGACCACAAGGACCAGGAGACTGTACGGGACCGCGTACCAACGGGCAACAGCCGAGCAGATCCGACCCGGTACGCTTTCAGGTGTCGCAAGGGCTGTCCCTTTCAGACATTCACCAAGCATCATTTGATGATGCACGAGCCAAATTGTCGTGGACCTTCTACCCTACCTGAAGAGGCAGAGGTCGACAAGCTCGGGTGCCCTTATGACGACTGCAACTCGTTGTTCCCAAGTCAACCGTCTCTGGCACAGCATATCACCATTATACACAATTTCGAACCAAGAACTTGTAATCGGGGATGTGTAGATGGTCACATCTACAACAGCAAGGCGGAATTCGTTAAACACCTGGAGAGAGTTCACACTGATTGGGAACCGCAACAATGTCCCAAAAAGACCGACTGTCATTCTGAGACTTTTTTCGTTGTTCCTAGTACCTTGAAGGCTCACCTTGTTGCACAGCATCAGATGTCATACGAGGAGATTCGCCAGTCAGTGCCGGAAGTCTATAGGTCAGAGGAGTCCAAGCCCTGGCATCCCACTCGGTGTCCCCTCGAAGCTTGTACCAGCCTTTCCATGTTCGACACACCAAACAAACTGCGCAAACATCTTCGAACAACACATGACTATTCCGCTGCTGAAGCTGAGGAATTGGCTCCACTGGAACGGATCAAAGCACTCCTCGTTGACCCTCCTACGAAGCCTACCGAGAAGAAACAGCGTATTTTCGACTGTCCCGTTGATCCGAAATGTGATCGCAAATTCGATTCAATCACGACCATGCAAAAGCACCTGATGACCAAGGTTCACGGCAACCCCATGGCCTCCGACAAGGCTCTAGAACTTGCCGAAGAAACTATGGGCAGGAAAAAGAAAAAAGCCGTTGCCAGCACGACGGCGCCGCAAGACGTCGCTATGCATTGCCCGAAGTGCAGGTACAGCCAAGTTACATTCAAGAAGCCTGGCATACTGAAAGCCCATCTGATCAATACTCACCGTGTCGAACCTGGTTTGGCACACGAGTTGACAGAGGAAACTTTCGGAAGAAAAATCATCAAACGAGCGCCTCGGAGCAAACAATGACCGATATGAGAGAATGACTGATGGTCATTTTGTTCATCCTTATCCTGTCTGAAGCTCTGGGTCTTTGTGTTCATGTCCATCTTTCTCTGTGCTGGCGCAGAGTTAGTTTCGTGGATATTGTGCTATGGCTTATCGCGTCATAGCTGACGGGGGAGGCGGGTGATACGCAGTGCATTGCAGCTTCATCCGAGGGTCGGTACGTTATATGTTACAGCGTAAGGAACTACGCGTTCTACGGGAATACCTCGAGACGTATTTGGCCCGTAGATGAAGCACTATGAGACTTCCCAGCCCTATCTGGTATTTTGCATTGGTGTCTTTGTATCTAGTGAGAGCGCCGATAGAGGATGCGGTAGCGCAGCACATATCTATGCGTTCAAGCATTCGATAATTTGATCCAGCCTCAGGAAACTCTACGGTTGCCCTCTCTATCTGCATAACCGAAGGACCTGCTGTGTCGGTTTAGACGGGCTCTACTCGGTCGATGAAGCCTGTTTAGAGTTCCTCTCGACTTTCATTCGTAGTCCGAGCTCGCCATCGTCGTAGAAGCCCTGGACAGGCAGCAAGTCGTGAAGTTCGATAGTCACCGGGCCTTGCCAATGACAACGGATGAGAGGTTCCATCAAGGCTTCATTGTAAACCCTCTTCTTCGCCTGTACGTGAAGGATTTCATGGTCAATCTCGCAATTCCGAGCCATCAGTCGGATGTAGGTGACAAGCTTTTTCTGATGCTGTCGGTCACATCGACAGAGCGCTTGTAACTCAGCGTTGTGGTTCCACCATACTTCTGTTTGGATTACGACATTGGCGCACTGCAGGTTGAGGCTGGTGCCACCTAGAATCACCATTAGTCTTTTTCCATAAAGTAGGAGCCAAATTAAGCTCACCAGCACCGCTCGTGATGAGAAGAGGGATTGAAGGATCGGCCTTCGCAAAATCGGCTTCAATTCGTGTGCGCTCAGATGATTTGATCGTTCCGTCGTAGCGATAAGCCTTGATTCCTTCTCGCTTAAGGACCTCTGCGAGGATATCCAAGAACTTGAGATATTGACTGAATATTACGACCTTGCAATCCGGTTCCTGCGCTCGAATCGAAAGGAGCGCGACAATGACATTCTGTACTCGGATAGAGTCATCCGCAAGGCCGACATAGTCTTCCAGAAACTTCAACCACGCTTTGCGTTTTTGAGGAGACTTCATTCCTTTTGTGTCGTCGGTATCATTTAGTAGAAATAACCCGGGGTCATTTTCTTCGGCTTCTGGATCCTCGTCATCCTCGGCATTACTGATGTCACCTAGCAGCAATAGCGGGTGTAAAGCTGCAAGCTGGGCTTTCGTGGCATACGTGAGACATCTCTTGCTGTCTTTGGTGGAAGCACCAACGAATAATTCAGTCGTGTCAAGATTCTTCTTGCGCAGCACGTCTCGATACTTCTTGTAGTAGGCGTTCGAAAGACTCTGGTCCATTTCGTCGACGTCGAATGACTGTTGATATGATACACGACCCACTAAAGTGAGGGACGGCAGAGTCAGGCGTGGCCTGCATATCATCAGGGGCTGAAGGAACCGCTGCAGCCTTCTCGTATTCTTGATAGTTGGGTCATCGAAGCGCCTCTTCCCACCGAATGTAGAGAAGAAATCGCTTTCCTCTGCGAAGGGATGGCCTTTCAAGAGGCAGATGTAGCCCCAAACAGCGTGCCACTTGTTGTGAGTTGGAGTTCCGGTCATGCAGACAACGGCCTTGGCCGGTATCATTTTCACGGCTCGATGTCTAGCTTGCTCTGGCTTAGATATGTTTTGACTCTCGTCCAGAATCATTCGCTTCCATGGCTGGCCGGTTAACTCGTAGATATCTGAGATAAGGTTACAAGTCGGGCGCACTAGCGGCTGGCCTAGTCGACTAAACCGGTCTTTTCTGGTTTTGAGAAACTGGACGTCTCTACGAGCGGCTTTGCGGACACCATGCTCGACGAACTCGTAAGAGCAAATGACAACATCGACTTGAAGACTGAGGAGCTCTGCGGCCGTCATATGCCGATTTCGAAGCACATACGCGCGAAGTCCATCTCCCTAAGGAAACCGATCAGTTAAGAACCAGTCAAGAGAGATGATAGACAAAATGACTGTTGGTCATTTAGGGAAGATCATGGTACTTACTTCTTTGAACGAGTCAATGATTGCACGGTACCACTGTGTAAGGTCCTTCGAAGGTGCAACCACAAGAGACATTCCGGGCTCATGACGAACCATTTCCATGATGCCGATGCCTTGATGAGTCTTACCGAGACCCATCTCATCTGCGATGATACAGCCCCGGAACGGCCCTTCACAGGCTTGGTGTGCCTGTGCGATCCCCTTTCTCTGATGGTCGTGGAGTATGACTGTCATTCTGGTGGGTTGATCGATAGGTGGGATATCATAATGTTGGTCCTGAGGTACGTTAGCAGTGCCACCAGATTGACGAGGGGATATTTACTATCAGATTGAGGTAATCTGATCCCAGGTAATGAGCAATGTGAAAGCTGTCGCCATCACTGAGACGCACAATTGACACTTCTTTGATGCCAGAATGACCTTCGGCGATATCTGTCAGCTTCTCACCATCGACGTCATCGTCCTGCTCTGCGTCTGATTCGAGAGTCAGGTCCTCTTCCTGCAGTTCTTCAGCGCCAGCATTTGCACTGGTAGACTCGTCGTCGTCTTTTCCCAAGTCGGGCGCGGTGGCTTCAGCCGTCTCCTGGGTCTTGAGTACTTGATCCAGTCGGCAAGCCTCACAGAACCAGTCTCCTTCTGGGATTACTGTGATGCCCGCACAATGTAGATGAAATCCACCCTCACAACCGTCGCAAACTAAGAGCTCTCCAAGATCGAGGCATTTTTGACAACAATCGTGGTCATTGAGCTCCTGGAAATCACCATCGGTGATTATCTTGCTCTCTTGATTCGTTGCAGGGCGCCGACGGATGTACGTCTTTTCTTCTTGTATGGTTCCCAACAGCCATCGGCCTGGCTTGATATCCTTCTGGGCGTCCTCCATCAACTTGGAGAATTGATCCTTGTTCATCAGCTTAGTGCCGTCGATTTGGAGATTTCCAAGGACAGCAGTCGAGTCGAGGAGTACACGACTCAGCCTGTTGGGCTCCATCTTGTCTGTCGCTCAGCTTGGGTGCATCCCAAATTCCGGAGAAGAAGAATGTAAGAAGAGTGAAACGATGAGTCTGGCCAAGTTAAAGGGTATGTAGGTCTCGAAAGGAAAGTGAAGAGGTCTCAGATGCAGGATGGCCTCAGTTGTAATGAATTTGAAATCATTTCTACTTCACTTCACTTTCTTCATCTCTCACGCGCACTTTTTCCGCTCTCTCCTTCCAGCCTAGAACCTTTCACGTTTGTACAGCTCATCAATACATACTACTCTACTCAATGTGTAATCAATTTCAACCCTGATTCTTTCACAAAGCCGTACCGTCATGGCGCCCGGCGGCAAAAAGTCCAACTTTACCGGTGTTGGTAAAAGTATTGGAGGCAAGGTCGTGCAGCCAAAAGGCAAAAGAGCCCAGCAGGCAGTATGTGTATCCTGGAAGAATGGCCAAGGGTCATTTCAATGTACCTAGCTACTGACAAAGAGTCCAGATGGGTGACGCGGCGTACTATCCCTACAACGATCCTACCGAGAATGTTGTCGACGACTCCGATCTTGAGGACGTCGACCTCGATGATGAAGAAGTCCAGGCCCTGGTAGAGCAATGTCGCGTGTATTGGGACGTCGAGGAGAATGTGGAAGTACATCCAGACATCAAAAAGGAGCTGGAGAGGCGCTTGAAGGCAGGTCACAAGCTCAAAGCCTTCACCGACCAAATCGACGAGAATGCCACTCGAGCTGGTACACGGCTTGCACAGATAATTGCTACCTATGTATGTTTCTATTATGTCTAGTGAAGTATTGTGTTCTAACGGTTCATGTAGGAAAAGCAGGCTTCTGACCCAATGGCTGACCCTGGCCCGATCATCGACGCCAGTGACCGAAGCGTTGGTGAAAATGTTCCTGCTAACAAAGTCGGCTTTGTCCTCTGCCTCAACGGTAGCTATCGTCGTGAGGAAGATGGCTCGTTCGAGGAGATCAAACGACGTGATAAGAAATGGCCGTGCCCCTGCCCGATCTGCAGTGCACGCGCGAAGAACAGCACCAAGCTTGTCAAGACATACCTCCGCAATGGTAAAAATATCAGTAAATAGCTTCAACGTGGTCTTCGTACGATGAAAATGACCTCTGGTCATTGTGGCAACGAGAGAATATCGACATGCGACGGCGATAAGCAAAGCTTGCGGACTGCTTCGTACCTAACCATCAGAGCAGCAAGCTCTCCGAGGGAGCTTAGTTTCCTAGCATAAGTGCTGGTAGCACAGCTAAATTAATAGCTTTTTCAGAAAATTCACCGTCCATTTTTACCATCTTGGCTTTGGTCTGGGTCTTGCCTTGTTTGGCTATGCGTCTTTAGCTCACTCGCACTTGAAGCGCCTCAAGCCCCATGTCTGGCTTTCGGCCTGCATGTTCATGTTCGGCCTGACCACAATCTGCCAGGGGCTTGTCCAAGGGTATGGAGGATTCCTTACCACTCGATTCTTCCTCGGTCTCTTCGAGGCAGGCATGTTTCCAGGTAATTCACACCTTCCATCACAATGTCTTCATGATGTTAACGATTGCGCTAGGATCCTTCTATGTGATTAGCATGTGGTACAAGCGCCACGAAGCTCAGAAGAGGTATACCTTCTTCTTTGCTAGCACTACTCTCGCAGGTGCCTTTGGCGGTCTCTTGGCCTCGGCCATCGGCAAGATGAACGGCCTCAGAGGCTACCTCGGGTGGAGATGGGTGTTCATCCTTGAGGGCGTTCTCACCTGTGCGGTTTCGTTTGTCTGGTGGTTCATCATTAGCGACTTCCCAGAAGACGCGAAATGGTTGAGCGAGGCCGAGCGCGAGTACCTCAAGGCGAGGCTCCGAGCTGACCAGGGCAAGTCCGCCATTGATCGACGAATCACTTTCAAAGACGTGGTCAATTGCTTCAAGGACTACAAATTCATCTTTGGCTGGTTGATGTATTTCGGCCTCATTGTTCCTGGTGAGTCGTCTCAGGCAGCCTCATGCGCCCATCCTGAAATACCACCACTAACCCCTCTTTTTCTTCTTTCTAGCTTATGGCTATGCTTACTTTGCCCCGACGATCATCAAGTCCTACGGGTACGGCAACATTCAGACTCAACTGCACTCGGTCCCACCGTGGGCTTGCGCTTTCGGTTTTAGCATGTTGGTAGCCATCTTGTCCGATCGACTCCGCCACCGCTTCCTCTTTGCGATGATCCCCATCTGCATCGCCATCACTGGGTTCGCCATCTTGATGAACGTCCATCACGACGCCCACACCGAGTATGCGGCGCTGTTCTTGATCACCTCGGGAACGTACTCTGCTATGCCTATCATTGTGTGTTGGTTCACGATGAACCTAGGTGGCCATCACAGGAGGAGTGTCGGATCCGCCTGGCAGATTGGAGCTGGAAATGTAAGTCCCTTACCTACCCTCTTCGGAGGCATTTCTTTCGGAGACTCTCCTTGGTTCCTGATTTTGACGGTAATCCCACAGATTGGCGGAATCATTGCCAGTTACAGTTTCGCGGCAACGGACGCCAAAACCTTCTTCCACAAAGGTTACAGCATCTGCATCTCGTTCATCTGCTTGAGCGCAGTGAGCTGCATATGCTATTTCCTCGCTTGCGTTTCCCAGAATAGAAGCCGCGCGAAAAGTCAAGATGTCGGCTTGACCGAGTACGAAAAGACCGAACTAGGCGACATGTCTCCCGATTATCGTTATATGCTGTAAAAAAAAGCGGGATGTATGATACGCTGTATAGCTGGACCAGACGTACAAAAAGGACAAAGAATGTCCCTCCGCATGCTTGGAGCGAACTGTCTTGATCACGAACTTGAAGTCTCCTTGGACATTGGGAACAAGGCTGTGTACGGTAGCTTGGCAATTAAGATCATGCGGGAAAGCATGCGTTGGTCCTGACTGCAAACACTTTGGGACCACCAGCAAAATAGATGTGAACTAGAAGCAGTCATGATCCTGGCTTTTGTCTAACCCATGTCAGACCTTCTCCTGACAACGATCCTGTTGGTACAGATGCTCTTCCCAGACATTATAGGGGTTTCTGCCCAAACACATCCTTGATCAACGTCTTCTTGTTGATTTTCCCCATCGCATTCCGTGGTATCGACTCCACAACCTTCAACTCCTGCGGGATCTTGTAGTTGGCCAATTTGTCCTTCAGTGCCCTCCTCATGTCCATGACTCCCCACTGCTTCCCGCCTCTGCCACCCGTCAGTCCAGCAGGAGCCAGAACCACCACCGCTGCGACTTTCTGGCCCCACTGCTCCGACGGGAGACCGACGACAGCCGCTTCCGAGATCTCGGGCAGTGAGAGTAATTCGCGCTCGATCTCCAGAGCGGACACCTTCTCGCCGCCCGTCTTGATGATGTCGACGCTCTTCCGGCCGCGTATGAAATACATTGGTCCTTTCGCCGACTCTTGCTCACTTTGGCCTGTCCCCGGAACACTCTGCCGGACAGCCACGTCGCCAGTCTTGAACCACTTCCCGCCATTGTCGTCGCTTTCGACAAATTCCTCGGCCGTAGCCTTCGGGTTGCGGAAATACTCCTTAAATATCGTCGGTCCACGAAGCTGGATTTCTCCCTCGCGCAACTTGCCGTCTTTGCCCACTTCTTCATTAGGAGGAACCACCTCGCCGGTCTCGGTATCCACAAGTCTGACCTCGACACTAGGCAATGGCCAGCCGACGCTTCCATCCACGCGGTCCTCAAACGCCAAACCGCATGACAGCGCCATGCCGACTTCCGTCATACCGTACCGCTCAAGTAGGACATTCCCCGAACTGAGCTCCGTCCACGCCTGCTTCGTCGGCGTCGGCAGCGCCGCGGACCCCGAGATATTCAGCCTCATGTATTGCGGAGTGATGGCCGTACGTGTGGCTTCTTGCATTTCTGAGGACAACGTCGAATGGCTTGCAAGCAATCTATTATATATCGTTGGCACAACGGTGAGGAATGTGATGGGCCTCTTCGTTGGTGGGGAGTGTGGGAGGAACGGCAGCGCTAGACGCTTCCAAACGGTATCCGCGTTGAAGGGGTATGCGAACTCGACGGCCGCTCCGGCCATGAGAGGCGTGAACAGCGCGTTGATCGTGCCGTGGATGTGGTGCAGGGGGAGAACGTGCAACAGCAGGTCTGAAGGCGTGTATTTCCACGCTTCGATCAGAGAGCGGGCTTGTGCGGTCATGGTTGGTATGGTCAATACGACACCCTTGGGCCGGTTCGTCGTGCCCGACGTGTAGAGCATGAAGCCGCCATTGTTGGTTGGAGCGGAAGAATTGAAGCGGACATTCTCAGCCGATACAGCGCCCGTTTCGATTTTGCTCAGGACTTCAAACTGCGGTGTGTAATTTAGACCTTCTTTGACCACCTCTTGAGCTTTGCCTTGAAACTTCTGCGTCGAGAGGAATAGCGCGGCTTCGCTGTTCTCGAGGATATAGCGGAGCTCGGAATTCGGGTGCGTAGGGGCGAGAGGCAGGGCGATAGCGTCGTGCGAGAGGATCGAAAGGAATGTTACTGTCGCGGCATTAGTTTGCTGGCGACAATAGAGGGCGGCGCGCCCGCACCTACATAGTCATACCCGTTCTCGGCGAGAAAAGCTATTCTCTCGCCGGAGAGTGGTTTCCCCTTGACTAGGGCGCTCAAAGTATCTTTCGCGGCTGCAACATCGTGGAGCAGGCTGCCGTAGCTGAATGTGCGGTCGGAGTCGCTGTGGACAATTGCTGGACTTTTGGGGTCGTGCCGTGCAATGGCCTCGAAGATGGGCGTCGACGGGAGCGTGGATGCCATTCGAACGGCGAAGGTGAGGCTAGATGCGCGGAAACGAAAGGACGAGCTCCGACTTCGAGCTCCAGCTGCTGTCGAGGTTATGAGGGTGCGGGAGAGGAGGCTCATGTATTGAGAGGCCAGGATAACAGCACGCATGCCTGACGGAACATTGTTCAACGAGGTGGTTTGACCTAGTCTCACCTTTTGGACAAGATCGATGCGGACCCTGTGCTGTTAGATCTAGAAGCAAGACAAGAACATCACCACAGTTGCGGGCTTTTCGATCTGGGGTTCGAGAGGGTCATTTTTGACCTCCACAAACAAAACATCGAGAGCTTTACTGGTGACGTCGAAAACTGAGAGCATCACGCCGCTTTAATTTGTGGTAGGAGACACTTTCAGTACGGAGTATTCTGGTCTCTTTTCATCATCAAGCGTCCTCGATGTCAAATTTCACAAGCAACGAGCAGCTTGTTTCTGCCCCTGCCAATCCCAGAAACCTGATGAAATTCCATCCAGGAGCCACATACAGCAGCCTTACCGCAGCGACCGCCAGCTTGGGGTTTCTGGCAAAGCTATCGTCACTCTTGATCAGCATTCGAAGAAAGACCATCTCATTGTCCTCATACTGCCACTCGAGTGTTTCGTCCCAGACTGGATCCTTTGCCGGCGGGTTCTCCCCAGAATGGAAAAAGCCGAGTTTATGTTGCTTGTAGTGTGCTGTCTTGCGCTTCGTTGGCTCGTTGTCGACATCATCAGGGTGGACCAGTGTGCATGTTAGGTAGGGTTTGATATCGGTGGCTTCACGGCCTAGCGGAATTGGAACATCGGAAGCACCGGCAACGTGAAGACGTAGTCTCTTCTTTTTCCCAGTATTGAGCTTTCCGCTGCCACCACTGCGGAGAGCAGCAGGCTTCAAGACGTAGCCATCCGAGCCGCTGAAGAGAGCTTCATTGAGTTGCAGTGGAGCCGCGAATGTCTGCCAGTTGAGAGCACATATCTGAGCACCCAGCGCCCAGAAAGGGACAGGGTTGAGGTTCTTGGATGAGATGCGCGTGCCCTTCGGGTATACGCGCATCAGATGTTGAGCGTTATGTCGAGCAATCTTGTCACTCTCCGCCGGCATGTGAGCGCTGAGTCCGGTCTCGGATACGTTGATAAGATGATGGTGAGGCTCTTTGAGTCCGACTTCGCTGAACCAGGAGGTGTTCTGGGGCTTAACTGACTGGGCGTAGACTCCTAGCTCGGCAAGTTCAGGAATGATAGCAGTAGGAGGAGCGGACTTCTTGGTTTCATTGTAGATCTCTCGGGCTCGTCTCTCATCTTCCGCTTCATCTTCACTGCTTGAGCTGGGGTCATCGTCACTATCACTGGGTTCATCTGGGTAGTGATATTCCACAATGACAACGATTTTGGCCAAAAGTTCTTCGAGAGTCACATGCTCGCCAGTACCCTGTTGCTCTTGATGGCCTTTCTCCCGAACGTGTTTGCTGAGGAGGCGGTCACCCCACACTACTGTCATAATATCAACCAGACGCTGTTGACCTTGAGCGTTACAGTGGTTTTCAAGTGACAAGAAAATTGGTGCAGGTCGAATCTCGGAGTTGCTGGCAGCTTGTGCTGCTTCTCTGTCGACAAAATCGCGCATAGTCTCACAAACAGAGCGGAATGGAATATGAGAGGTCAAAGTGTAACCATGGGTGACCTTGGGCTCCTCTG
Organism: Exophiala xenobiotica; assembly: GCF_000835505.1. Classification (NCBI taxonomy): domain Eukaryota; kingdom Fungi; phylum Ascomycota; class Eurotiomycetes; order Chaetothyriales; family Herpotrichiellaceae; genus Exophiala; species Exophiala xenobiotica. The sequence continues at coordinate 4,746,310 of NW_013562494.1, read as the reverse complement.
GATGGTCCTCGTCGTCCCAGGCGTCTATCTCGACGCAACGGGCCCCGGCATTCAGTGCTGTCTCGTAAGCCGTGGCGGAAGCCTGCCCATAGAGTTGATGTGCCAGCAGGTAAGTGTTGTGGCTGGAACTTATGAAGTACTCTGGAAGAGCATGACTTCTATCAGTAACGGAGGGTGGGACATTGATATGCGGTTTCTCAATGAGATCGTATAGGGGCCCAGGTGTGCTTGCTGGATCGTGTGCGCCGGCATCTTCTTCGGAGAGAACGCCCTGATGGACCAGGAATGACCTCAAAGCATGGCTGACCCTTAATTGACTTCTCGTAATGTCACTTTCTCGAGCCGCATGGCCACCTCCCGCAACGGTGGACGAGTCGATTTCATCACCAGTATCTTCATCGTCAACCTTGTGTTTTGACGTCGGAAAGGGCTTGAAACGGGCCAGGCGTGCAGCCAACCCAGAATCCGACATGGCTTGTAGTGACGTTATTTGGAACAAGAGCCAACGTCTTCAGAGGCAGAGTAAAGCAGCTGGAGAAAAATGGATTGTCATGAGGCTCGCTGCTATCCTTGGTGTCTGTCGGTTGCCGCCAGGCCGCGCAATACGGTACAGCATGAGATGAGGCACCTCGACTTGGCGATGAACAATGACGTAACTTACTAAGCATGGTCACTGAGGTGATAGACTCCTTGTCTGCACTCTTTCTGCCTTTTTCGATGTTCAGGATATCAGAATTTGGTCGGCCTTTGGACGGAAACCTCAGTGTAATGCTGCAATGTCACGACTTCCCCTCAGACACAGTCGAGTTGCACGTGGGCTCAATAGTTGAATGGGGAGTCTGGATGTTTCCCATCGAATAGTCTGATGGACAATGGAAATTCCATTGAACAACGCGACTTATATGTCAATCAGGGGTAATAGTAGGTAGGTGTTTGAGATACCCATGATTCAACGCTTTCAACCCGACGACAGATAGCCAGCAGCAAGTGGAAGAACCTGTCTAATCTCTAACACTGCCTCATTCCGTTAACGACTGATGGCATTAGTGAAGGTAGGCATGGTCAACGTTGTATTGTGGAGGCAATGAAGCAGCTCTGCAGGGACATATATCCCTCGTGCAAATGGTGCAAGTGCACATGGTCGTGGAAGCGTTCCCCCTCTCCTCGTAAGGGCATGACGTACACCAAGGGCAAGTATGATATCAGTGAAGCAACATGGATATTTCATTCTCCAACTGGGTCTTGAGCATTGTCGATACTAGACATCCTATCAAGAGGAAAAGCACCCACCGCCATCATGGGCTCTCGCGAATACCCTCCTGCAGTCATTACCACGGAGCAGACTCCGGAGGAAGAGGTTCGTGCAGCATGCTCCTCTCCCGAATCGATCTGCCAGAATTATTGATGGCTAAGCCCTTGGAGTTCACTTTGACTGACAGTCCTCTTTACCAGCGCAACATCGATGTCTGCAAAAAGTACATGGCAATCGCGTATTCTCCAACCGAGAACAAAGGTGGAGACTCCGTCCGCCATCTATGTCGTGATGATAGCTGGTTCTGGGCTCCGGCCACTTTTCCAGGATGTCAAACGCCAATGGACTATGCGACATCGCACTCGGTCGTAATGGCAAGCGTATCCGACCTCCACATCATCCGGTTCGACCAGGTTTTCGCAAAGAATGGCCATGTCCTGCTCAGATATACGGCAGAAGGTAGCCACTGCGGCAAGCCATACAAGGGAATTCCAGCATCCAATAAACATGCCAGGTGGGCTGCGGCAGCCATTTTCGAGGTCGAAGATGGGAAGATCCAGAGCTTCACCAAGGACTGGGACCAGAAGACCATGCAGGTAAGGTCCACTACAATGTCGGATTGAATGCCTCTCCTAACCGAGGGTAGATCCAGTTAGGCTGGGCACCAGTCAATGAAAGCAAAGACCCAAGGTGGAATGCCGATGCTCTTGCCGACCCCGAGCGTTCCAGGAATCAAAAGGAGAGATGAGCTGGCGATAAGGCGCAAGTTGCCTCGACTTGACGGTCTTAGTGTCCCTTCACAGGCATTGGCGGCCCGTCGTGTCCAGGAGCCGAGACATATCCCTTTTACAAGTGGTATTGCTGAAGATTGTTGACCTCGACTCCTAGCCTCTTCCAGAAGCCTTCCACCCCCATATCCTCTTGGCCACTTTCACTGATATTAGTTTTCGTCACAATGCACAAACAGAATGCACCACTTACTCGGTCTTGGGCATGACCGTCGGCTCCGTCTCGCCTTCCGCCTTGTTCGGGTTCCTGAAGATCACGTTGTGCTTCTGTATGATATTGTCAACTCGTTTGTCTCGCGCTCCTTGTGGCTTCCCACTTACCATGCCCAACGACAGATGAATTCCGGCAGGACCAGGTATGTACTTCTCTTCTGCCTCCCGCCCTTCCAACAATGACTGAATATTTTTGGCAACAACGGCTGCTTGCGCGACTCCTGGCCGTGCAGCCTTATGTGCACCAGTGTCGGCGATATCGCCAACTGCGAAGAGATGAGGATATTTCTCATCGAGAAACTGCAAAGTTGGCCGCACGCGAATATACCCATTGTCTGGGTTGATGACTGCGTTCGGAAAATCAGGGTCCAGATCTCTGACCAGAGTATTGTTAGGGCTCTGCCCGGTTGCCAGAATCACGAAGTCTGTGGAAACTTTCTGCCCGCTGGTGAGCTCGACGTCGAATGGAGAGCTATTGGTGGGAAAGCCGCCGGGCGGGATCTTAACACGAGCGCCGGTAATGAGCTTGACACCCAGTTCATCAAACCTTTTCTTGACAAGCCCATGGAATTTGTGGTGATATTGAGGCATGAGGTGGACCCGCGAATGCACCACCGTGATGTTCTTGTCTGGATAATACTCTTTCAGATCCGTCGCCATCTGCACCCCAACGGCTCCACCTCCGACGATGAGTATGGACTTTGCTCGCTCGACATCGTTTTGGTGCTGCCTCAAGTAGCTTACTGAGGACTGTTTGTCATCCTTCTTCATCGCTGCCGGCTGTGAAAGCAGGGTGCCGGTTGCAACAGTCAGATAGTCAAAGGGAATTTGGCTTGATCCTTCCCATTCACGGTCGAGCTTCACTTCGTGAGGCTGTAGCGAGAGAACTCGTGCCTGAATGACAGCATGTGAAGCTGATCTGGGCACGGATGAGAAAATGCCAGTGTATGGGACAAATGCTTTGTGTTCATGACCAGGCACAACAGCAAACCGGGGCTAATTCGCACATTAGCACAGTGTTGAAGATTGGAACGCCACTGGGCTAGCCTCGGTACCACTTACGAAAGTGAAGAGGTGGTGAAAATGGCTATGAGGCTCGATGAGCAAGACCTTAAATTCATTAGCACGCCTAAGAAATGCTCGACACATACATCCACAGCCTGCTTACCCTGTGCGACGCAGGTACTACCTTGGCGAGTTCCTGTGCTGTAGCCTGGCGTATAATTATCAGCTGGATGGATTCCATAACATGGTATTGAGCATGCCTACTCGTCCAACGTAGGAACCACCAACGACGATGACATTCTTGACCATGCTTGTGATCATAGAGGTTGTCCGGGAGGTTACTTTTTTGGAGATTGCTCAAGATTGTTGTTGGGTAAGCTTTCTCAATCGTAGCCTGCTTCAAGGAAACAGGGACGGCCAGCCCTGGGCGAAATGGGCAACCCAGGAGTTTATGAAAAGACAGGCCGACGGAACAACTTCCGCAGGATTCGCCTGCTTATTTATCAGATTAGATTTCCCAGTTTAACCCCATCACATCCGAAACCGGATCGATCGCAGAGTGTTGGAGCCGAAGAGCGAAAGGCGAGCTTCTCGGTGATAAGACGAACAGTAGACGTGTGCTATGAGCTCTGGGAGATGTCTCTCTTTATGATCTGAGATTACGCGTATGATGTTCGAGTGTTTCGGAAATAGGCCTTCCCAGGAAGTGCATCAATCAGAAGCGCTGATCCCGAGCTGGACTCGCTCGTTGTCGGTGTCGGCATCACCCTCGATGGAGTATACATGTGCCGATGTTCTTGTACAAGCCTGTCCATACTCATATATTATCTGAAGCAGGGTTGCAGGGTTGCAGGTGAAGCAACAATAGTGAGCAATTGCGAAGACAGCACAAGAAGCTCTGCCGATGGCAGGATAGGTCTCCTTGGTCTCCCAAGTCTCGTGGCATATGAAGGACATATTGCTTCGGAAGTGAATGGAAATGATCCTTACCGCCATTAGTATGCCAACAGGCCAGGGAAATCGCCAATGTAGTATATGTAGTACGAATTCATGCGGGCAGGTCACCTTTACAACGCTTGCTGCCCTGCCTGAGCTCTTTGATGGAGGATCCCAATCGACATAAACACCTCGCCGTAAAATTACCATTACGTGCTTGCCGACCCGCCGTAACTGGCAAGCTATCTGTTGGCTATCTAAGGTAGTAGTCAATATCTATGTCAAACCTGTTGATGCCGTCAAACACGACGTTTCCCTTCATTGTGCGAGCTGCAACCACAATGTCCCAATGAGACCTTTCTTGACTTCACGCGGCTCTATCTGGCGCTCCACGTTGCGATCCAGAATGGCCAGCACATCCAGTACGCCGATGGAGGACACAATCCGCCGGAAGGTAAGGTTCTACCTCTATCCTCGCCTGTCTATACAATGCGACTGCCACTGTTTGGTCTCCTTCTTTGGGCCCATCCATGTCATACCCTTGTCTGGAACGCCATACATCGTCGCTATATAATAGCACTTTGCCCATTCCAGAGGTGGCCTTCCATTCCAGGCTATGCTTTGGCCTAGTCGACAATCATGCCCGCACGTCCACTTTGTACCTCCGAAAGACGAGCTGCTTGAAGACCATGAAGAGCTACCTCTGCTACTGCATTTCTGTTTCTGCTCTTCGTCTTCCACTACACACTCACCAGAGCGCAATCCACCTACGACGAGCCTGCTAACTTATTTTCCCACATACACAGGTAACCGAAGCATTGAACCCGACCCTGCTCAGCATCCGGAATGATTCACATCTGCATTCACACCACAAGGCCATGGCTGGAAGTACCTCCAAGGAGACGCATTTCTAGTAAGTCCGATGAAAAGTCGCTTTCGCAGCCACGCTTTGCCTCAGAACACACGATGCGCTTCCTTCTCCTTCGACCGCCTCTCGCAGCAAAGTCAAGGTCCCTATCTACCATATCTAGCACCAAAGACAACAGTCAGCCAGCGCCACAGCGATCATGGCTATAATGGTGAACAATCAACCCGTCTGAGTTCTTACCGTAGGACCCGTCCTGGGGGTCACGCCGAACAAAAAAAATAAAATCAAAGGCTATGCTTGAATGACATCGACCACGGCACCAGCAATCCAATCAACAAATCATCAAACACTACGCATCTTTGCCCGTCGAATCCGAATATCCCCAGGCTCAACGACACCCGCGAACTACAGGATGCCTCAAAACATCATACAACTCTCATACCCACGGCCCCCCTGTTCCACTCTATCGCCCCTCGCTCTCGTCGACCATCCACACGCTCAACCGTCTCTTCCCGTTCCTGTCTCCTCTCCTCACTACGCCTTCCCTACGCCCCCCATTTTCCCACCCATATTCACTCACTCACTGACAAACTCCAGCGTCGAAATAACATCCCCCTCCTTCCAGTCCAAACCCCAACCCGCACGGCACCGCATGGTCTACGCCCTTCTCAAAGACGAAATGGAACAACAAGGCGGGATCCACGCGCTGCAACTACGCACCAAGACGCCCGAGGAGGAAAAGAGACTCAAGGCTAAGTCTTCTCCACCGTCCTGACCATTTCAGCTTCGTGTGAGGCGACACAACTGCAGGAAACACGCACAGGCGGGAGGGTGGGAAAGATGCAAACGCCGCCTTAGAGTCTTATTGACTTGGACCTCCTTCGCCCCTGACATGGGAAGGGATTATCTTGGCTCAGACTCGTTCTACCGAGGTTTCAAGCCCAATCCTTTGAGATTTGAATGTAGCCGCGGTCTTTCCCAAGACATAGTATGTGCGATCGCCAGATAAGCGTGCTGGCTAGGTGGTGAATGGTACTTGAGATGTGCGGAGTCCATCAGATCAGAGAACAATTGAGGTCTGGGATATTCTCTTTCACGCCCTCTCTCTGAGCACTGTTAGGCTTCCAAAGCCATGGGCCTTATTAAGTAATTTGTCTAAGTTGTGCTGTACAAACGTTCCCAATGAAGTCCAACAATAGAAAACACAAAAAGAACAGTAACGCTTTGCGCCGGCTTTTCTGAACATACGAAACTTTCCTCTGCTCTGCATTTCGACCGCCTTTCTCTGGTCCCTCCTCGGTATTGCGCACAGGTAGCAAGCACTGAAGGCCATCAAGGCTCTCCCAGAGAAAACATCTCAAACGGATGATTTGAGGGCATTTCCCCCCTTCCACAAGGCTGCCTTCTCATATGCAAACTGCGCAGTAGAAGAAAATCTGCCTTGACCACAGGATGAGCATCATAATCCGTAGGTAAGACATAAGATCGTCGCCATAACCCGGAGGGAAGGAGTTGGGCATGTGAGCTTGTGGTGGTGTGGCTGTTGTTCGAGTTATCGCGGCGCCCCTATTTCTTCGTAACCTCCACCACAACGACAACCACGACAATGATGATAATGACGATAAGTACTGAATATAAATTAGTACGATTTCGGGGTTTCGACAGAGCGAATACTGACCGGCAATGCCCAAGCACATCCACTTCTTCCTTCTAGCAGCTCTCGCCTTCTTGACGGCCCCATCGAGTTCGGTGTTTGCTTTTGCGACGTGCTCTGTGACTTCTTCTCCGCGTTGCTCAATCTGCGTAACAGCGGGTTCTTGTTGCACGACTAAAGCCTCGAGATCTTGGAAGAGCTGGGCGAGCTCGATCATCTGCCGTTCGATCTTCTGGATATCTTCGTGGCGCTGAGAAACGTTTCGTGCGACGGTCTGTGCCTCGCCACGGCGATCGCTCTGAATCAAAGCAGAGCTGAAGATTTGTTGATTGTTTGGATCCTCCACAGCTTCACGCACTTCAGCATCCGAGGCGTCGGGGCGAACGATTCGGTATTGTCTCGCCATCTGCTCTTGCGATGCCTTTCGGAACTCCCGCTCGACCTGTTGGTACTGGTTGATGGCAGTTTTCAATCTTCGATCAACCTTTCCGACTTGCGGCGCATTACGTGGGTTACCAGACTCTGGTTGTTGCTTGATATTCTTGACACGGCTGACGAGACCTCTGTACTTGGTCATGATGTTTTCGCCGGTTCGGTCGACTTCGATGCGCAGGGGCGATTGAGCAGAGGTGTTTGTGTCAGCAAGGTAACGCGACTGGAGACCCTTCAGACGCTGCAGGTCTGCCTCGATCTCGTCAATGGCTTGGTCGACAGCTCGGCATTCATTGAGGATTCGGTTGGGGTCATTTCCGTTCATATTTCTCATCTCTTTGGGATGGCGGGTCAGCCGGATTCAATATGTGGATGCTCAGAAGATGGATTTACCATATCCGCCAGCTCGCTGCTCTTCATCAGCGTAGTAGTTCCCTCCCTGTGGCTGCGCTGGCGCTTGTGGTCGGTCACTGTAACCTGGCTGATCGTTGTATCCCTGGCCATCGTTGTAGCTCCCCTGAGAATATGGGTTGCCCGATTGTCCATAGGGATTGTAGTTGCCATAGCCTTGGCCGCCCTGTTGGCCGTAACCTTGATTGTACTGGCACGTCTGTTAGTAGGTTACAGAAGATCATGCCGTCTCGTGGTGTTCAATGGGCATGTTTCAGGGGGTGATGATGGCTTCAGGCAACCCGAGGGAGGATAGGATGGGATGATTGACATACGCTCATAATGACCGGAGGATGGGAACGGTAGGAGGAAGATCCAGCTGAAAGTCGCGGCTTAGCGATGTAAAATACGGTGGTGGGATGCTGAATAAAAGTGAAGGGAGGTTATTTGGCGCGTAGGGGATGATACGCGATGCTCGGAGGACGATGCTTCAACGACAAGAGATGCGAGAAACGATGAGGCCGGATAGAATGTAAGGCAGCGACAAATCGAGGGAATAAGAGGACGTTCAAGCTGAGTGATGACAATCTGATCAGGTCGGCATCGGAGAAGGAAAGGAAGTCGCAGCAGCAGCTTGGTAGGACAGGTAGCGCGGCGGAATAGGAAAGGCAAGTCTGGGCGCAGGCAAAGCAAATGGTGTTGAAGATGCAGGTCACAGTTTAGTGCCAAAAAGTGCCAATGCCCCCCGTATCTACCATGGTAGGGAGGCTGTGCTGCTGCTGAACCGTCTTGGTTAAGGTTCTTAGGGCCTCCTCTTTTGGTTCGTCTCCCCGCCCCGCCGCAGCATGACTAGGCCACAGCTCGAGCACTCACAGCACTTCTCCCAATTCTCATGATGCTCCCACATGCAAACAGTCAGCGCTTACTCTTTCGGTTCTTGTCTTGCGATCTCGTCTGTGAGATTGTAACCCATCGTATGAACGGGCTAAACGATTAGTCCTACAGGGTCAAAGGCCGTAGAGATGCTCTATAGCCAATCAATCATCTCTAATCTCCTTTAGCCGGTCAAAACCGTCTGGCCTCACCAGTGTTCCCAACTTGCCTCAGGCAAAATGGACCCGTTACGGCCGCACTAAACATCGTTTCAGCAGTTGCTTGGCCCAAAATCGTGCCCTGTTCGAGCTTAGAAAACGAGCATCAATTGCTTGTCTGCGGAGTGTCCCTTGCCGCAATGGTCCGCTATCATTTGCGACACACCTGATCATGATGATCGTAATCATCGTGGCGGCGCACGTCGGGCGCATCACGGTCCATCATTCCTTTGTACTCTGTGACTGTGTAGGTTCTAGGCACCAGTATATTAATCGCCATCTGCTCGGGAAACGGTGAGTCGTCTCCCGCAACTATCGTTTGACCGCCCCAATGGCTCGACAATCAAGTCCTCCCGCCACACCCCACAGCTCTACAGAGCCTCGATCTAAGACCCACAAGGTCGCTAGGGTCCAGCAAGGCTGCGACATTCTGCTCTTTGCTCGCCGATGGTCCGACACATCACAAACTGCATCACCTGTTCACCACCTCTTAGATTCATCACCTCCCCTCCATTCCTGTTCGATGTAGCCTAGCCGACGCTTCACGTCTTGGACGGTTGCACTGTCGCCCGTGTTCTTCCCAATGTTGTCAGAGATCTTGACTGCCGGTCGGCCGCCTGCTTTCGACAGCTTGATGACAATATTCAGAGGTTTTGACTTTGTTTGTGGATCGGATTTCCGGCTGAAGTCGTTCGTGAAGAAAGTTCCCACACCAAAAGAAGGCTTGAAGCCATACTCTTCTGCCACTTTCTTATACTCCAAGCATTTGTCCACATTGAGCGCATCTGAGAATACAATGTTTTTCCCGCTCACCCCTATAGACTTGTAGAAGTCACTGGCGTGCTTGACATACTCTTTGGGATCTCCCGAGTCTTGCCTTATGCCAGTAAATACCTCGGCGAATGTAGGTTGCTCCGCAGAAGGGTTGCTTTCATCAGAGTAGCCCATGGCCGAGTCTCTTGAGGCCGATGTCTTTGCAGGGATACGCTTGTTGAAGGCTTTGAAGAAATCCTCTGTGCCGAAAGTGTCCGTGAGGGCAATTCCAAGTACACCTTTCCCGAAACAATCGAGCCAATAGCGAAGACCCTGCTCGTTGGCATGTTCGTAGTCGTTGGTAAGCGCGGCAATGCCCATGTACCATTCATGCGCCACAGTCCCAACCGGAGGGATACTGTGCTTCATGGCGAAGTAGACATTGCTCGTACCAGTCAGTTTGCCTGGCCAATCCTTTTCTTTTGATGCCCTCACCAAACCTTTGACCACCTGATCTTGGGTTTGGAAATCTCTTCTTCTTCGAGAGCCGAATTCTGAAAACAGACAGCCTGCTGACAGCAACCGCACTCCTTTCTGGTATGCATTTTCTTCTTGTCCTTCGGGAGACCAATCCTTGTCCACGAACTTGAAATAGGCTTCGCTGGTCAATGCAAGGAGAGGTATTTCGTAGAGTATAGTCTCAACCCAAAGCCCTGCGACCGTGATATCGAGATTGCCGTACGCGTCGTCCACTGGTGTGAACTTAACATGGACGTGTTCCGAAGGCCGCAACTGGAAGGTTTGAAAGAAGTCCAGGTAGTCTGAGCTCAAGTACGGACAGTGTCTCCTCAGGTACTCCAGCTCCTGCTGCGACAGTCTGATGTTTGCCAGCTTTGCGATTTGCTCCTTTAGCCATGCGAACGCTTGCTTATTGAGGCGCATCTGGGGTGTCCGATTGGTGAACTTATACTCGACGTCGACAGAGGGAAAGTATTTGAAGATCGCACACTGCATCGTCAGCTTGTACAAGTCAGTATCCAGAAACGAATGGACGCCCTCAGGCAGCTTGGACTGCGCCATTGTGACGATGGAGATCAACTAGCAGTAGTCACGCTCAGGACTTCAGGAAAGTGATCATGTCTGAATAGATGGTGCGTTGAGCATCGAGCTGCAAGCGCAGGCTTCTCGTGGCACGAAATGAGAGTGCAGGTCGAACAAACAAACGTTTGCAACGTAAGCCTGAACTCATTGACGATTGTCTGGTGGTTTGGATTTATGACCCAACTCCGCAGACAGCGCCTTACTGTTTTAGTCCAAGATTGACCTTCCGGCACCCGCACACGAATGTGCTGAATATCAGATACATAAGGTAGGCGATATTCACTTTTGCAATGTCATTGAAGCTACCTATGGCATTTCGATTGCCAGGCCCAGAGAGGACTCCCATTGCGGCCTCTACAGAGTGACCACTATCTTCACAGCAGACACTCCTGCACGCTGCTTGTCCAGTGCAGCTTGAATACTTTCCACACCGTTGCCAACCACTTCGGGCTTCGGCAGAGGTCTGATCTGGCCACTCTTGAGGGCAGCTGGCAGGAACTCACGGTATATGGTATTTCCCAGTGCCTTGTCCTGCATAAGAAGAACAATGGCAAACACTAAATGTCCTGGTCAGCCTGATTGATTTCCAAAAGAAGAAGAATACGTACCACTCTTCGCTGTTACTGTCGAAGGAATCTCGTCGGTTGGAGGGAGTGTGAGTGCCAGTTTACCTCCACCTAGCTGAGCCAGCACCTGGGCGGTGTTCAATTGTGTATCTCTCGTGGAAATAGCTGAAGTGAAAGTTAGCAGCAAGCGGAGGAGATTATCAGGTCGACACTTACCATCATATGCACCGGCAAGATCATGTTTCTGTAGCTCGGCTGTCAAGTCACCCACGACCCCCGGACTGTTGTAGTCGAATACTTGACTTGCTCCTAGATCTTTGCAGAAATCAAAGTTCTTCTTTGAGGCAGTCGCAACAACCTTCAGCCCAGCAGCGACTGCCAATTGCACAACCGCACTCCCCACGGACGACGCTGCACCCCAGACTAACAACGTCTTCCCGGACTCTTTGACATCATGACTCGGCTTCGGCAATGCAAGGTGATCCTTTGAGAACAGCCCTACTGCAGCTGTAGAAAGAGCGAGTGGTAGGACGGACGCTTCTTCAAAGCTCATGCCATCTGGGATAGGGCATGTGCCGATCGTTGGTGCAAGACTGTAATTCTGAAATCCGCTTTCTTCAGGCTTGCCTGTCGCCAGACCAACGACATGGGCAAGCACACGCTGGCCTTTGGAGAATTCGGTGACATCTTCTCCGACCTCGACGATCTCTCCTGCGATATCTTGCCCCAGGATCCTTGGCTTCTCGGCGGGCAAATATCCATCTTGTATCTTCCAGTCAACAGGATTGATTGCGACCGCTTTGTTCTTTACCAGAACCTGGCCTCGACCCGGCTTGCCAATTTCTGCCGTCCTAATCTCCAACTTCTCCCTGGGTTTCGGGAGCCAAGCTGCTTGGTTTGTTGGTGCCATGTTGATTGCTGCAGGAGTCAGAAATGTAAAAGCAGAGAATCAACGTAAAATGTCAAGTTCAGGACGGGTATTCGAGCATTTCTAAGCATTCAAGGTGGAGGATGGTGTTAATGACCCACGAGGCTGCTATGTCCGTATGGATTCGGGCAGATGCCGGGAATATTTGACATCATGATCCGGCTGCTTCGACCGCAACAAAAGTTAAGGAAAATTTGCTATTGACCACGGCGGCATCGTGCGGGAATTAGTAAGAACCTCACAAACCGGGTGGTGAAGTGAAATAGTTGAGTAAATCTCTCTGCAACACTGGTCGGTGCGTGGAGCTCGACCATCGTCGTTCTCTTGGTGAAAATTTCAATCTCTCTCAAACCAAAAAAAAAAACCTCTACTCCGTACGTTCCTGTGATCGTTCGCCAAATCCAGCCGATATCGATGATGATCCTGCTGCACATCATGTACCTGATGCAAAATTCCAGGATTCGGGGATTCCTTTCAACCAGTTCCCCAGTCCAGTGATAGAGATAGAGGAGACTCTGTGCCACCCATGAATGAAAGAATGATGTTCAAGACCTTCAAAGCGAAAGTCTCACCTTGGCCAATGCCAGTGATACAGCAGCATACCGATCTCATTTCACCACTTCGATGTTGCGCCCGTTGACATCGCATGCTCTCTCGCAAGGCTCTAGATGCAGCAAAACCGCGGTACAGTAGCTGCACAGCCACAACGTTTATCAAGATCATCGGCTTGGGTCCGCACCACGCTGATCTGGGGGTATGGGCAAATTGCATCAAGTCGATCCATTTGTGCACGAACCTTGGAGCACTGCTGAAGAGGATTACTACGTACAAGGACACGACGGCCGACGGGCCGACAAGAAGTGAGGTCTGCACGGTCGAACACGTCGGGAGGCTCAGCCACTTGATTATTGGCGGAAGCTGGATGTTAGCGTGCCCCTTTCGCAAGAGTGTTTGAGTGCGCGTTTCATCTCCTACGATACCCCTTGAGCTCTCAGCTATCTCCCTCGTCACCGCACATTCTGTCTGCTGGTCGACCTCCCTCTCTGTCGAGCACACACCATCGTGTCGCCCGCTGCCGCTCATTTCTGCAGTTTCAGACTCTCATTTATCGTCTCGCTGTCGCCGCTGTGCTGCGACGCGTGCCCACGCTCATTCTACTCCGTAGTCCAAGCTTCAAGCTCAATCTTCTTCCCACCAGTGCCACCACGTCGCACGGTTCAGCATTGACCACAGACGAAGACCCGGAGTCAGCCATCTGAATATTCATTTCGAACAAAGCATTGTGTCGACCTGTCTCGCAGCTTGACCTTGACTTGCATCTGTCTCAAATACTTCCTCTCATAGCTACGAGGAACATAGCCATTCACGACCAACCGCAACCATGCTTTTCTCAAAGACTTCGAAACATGTAGCCCTCCTCTCCTTCCTCTCTACAACGCTCGCCCAAACATTCACAGCATGCAACCCGATGGAAAAGGACGACTGCCCTGCAGACACCGCCCTCGGCGTGTCCAACTACACAATCGACTTCACCAAGAGCATAATGTCGGATCGCGTATGGAATTGGACAGCTGGGAGCGCCAACTACGGCGACTCGGGCGCCGAGTTCACCATCAATGTGCGCGGCGACGCGCCTACAGTCCAGACCAACTTCTACATCTTCTTCGGCCAGGTCGAGGTGTGGATGAAGGCCGCTCCAGGCAAGGGTATCGTGTCCTCGATTGTGCTGGAGTCCGACGACCTGGACGAGGTGGATTGGGAATGGATAGGGCCCAACAACACATACGTGCAAACCAACTACTTCGGCAAGGGAAACACCACCACATACGACCGCTCGGCGATTCACCAGGTGAACGACGCGCAGGGCGAGTTCCACAACTACACCGTCGACTGGACCCCCGAGAAACTGGAGTGGTTTATCGACGGACAGTCGATCCGTGTGCTCAATGCGCAGGATGCAAATGGAGGGCACAACTTCCCCCAAACGCCCTGCAACGTCAGACTGGGTATCTGGGCCGGTGGCGACCCCAAAAACGAGCAAGGCACGATCGACTGGGCTGGTGGTGAGACGAATTACGGCGACAGCCCGTTCACCATGACGGTCAAGTCTGTCCGAGTCTCGGACGCTAGCACGGGGACACAATACGTCTACGGCGACAAGACCGGCAGCTACCAAAGCATCAAGGTTCTCAAGTATGCAATCTCCATTTTTCGCTACCCCCTTCAAGCCATACTACTACTATACGTATACTGACTCCCAAGCAGTGAAACCTCGCCCATCAAGCTCGACGGCGAAAACTCGAGCTCAACCACGCAGACCGTGAAGCAGAAATGGAACGGCCTCACCCCGACGACAAAGTACATCATCATTGGCGTTGTCTGCGGCGTGCTCTTGCTCGCCGTCGCCATCTTCGCCTTCTGCTGCATCCGCCAACGCCGCGCCGGCAAGCATGAGAAATTGATCGAGGACGCCAAGTACGAGAAGAACGCTGCTGAAGTCATGGCCTACCGAGCTGATATGTCTCGCGTTCGCAACGACAGGTTCAAGCAGCCTTACGTCCAAGTCTCCCCAGCCATGGGCAATGCGGGCGCCATTTACCAGCAGCAGGCGCAGCCTATGATGGGAGGCATGCGTAGCCCTTCTCCGGGTTATGGATATGCGCAGAGTGTGAACTCGTATGGAAGGGGTTATCAGAAATATTGAACGTCTAGTAGCGTGGCGTTAGCCTCATGTTGATTTTTGGGCTTGAAACATTGTACATTAAGCGGCTAGTGTCTCATTTGATCGTATTGTCTATCTAGAAGACGCTTATTGTGACATGATCATTCCTTTCCCGCGTTGCAATACGCCGTCTCGATGTTCTCGAGGTCCGTTGATGGCTCGTGCATTCCTTAGAGTTCCATCTTCTTCATGTTGCTTCCAAGCTGGGCGGTGTCTTGTGCACCATCCTGCTCCTTGCCATCCTTTCCCTTGGATCCCCACTTAGGCATCATCTGGCTGATCTTGCTCTTGAGTCCGTGCCCACTTCCAACTGTATCGACCTTAGTGTTGGTGTCGGTAGGAGTAGGCTTCTTCTTGATATCGATGAGCTTGACTTCGCCGGGTTTGACCCAGCGAGGTGGTGGGAGTGGCTTCGGCGACTTGACTGTGACCGTAGAAAACATCTCTTGGGGCAAGGAGAAGCCGGCGTCGATACAGTCTCCCTTGAACGTCACCTCCTTGAACTTCTTTGGATCGAACCAGCGGTAGAAAGGACCAGCGTCAACCACGAAGTTCATCAAAGTGAGATGAGTGATGGGTAGGTAGCGCACATTCTCAATAGGAAGGTTCTTGACGTCGTCCAGCTGGCTTGCTTTCATGGCTTGTTGATCGAGGTATTCGCCGTCTCCAAACTCTTCATGCAAGACTCCAGCACCATGAGCCCCCAAATACATAATCTCCGTCTTTGGTTCGGGGAGACGATTGTAGGTCCATTTGACGTCGATTTTCCGGTATTTGTGCATGATGTCTTTGCAGAAAAGTGGTTCCAAGGCCATTTCGAGGTGAACTTTGGTGAGGTTCTTGTTTTGCCAGCAAGTAGCCCAGATGATCGGTTGGTAAGAGCGCATCATGCCGTTAAGCTGAAGGTAATGGAGGTTCTTGAAGGTTTTGAGAGGCTGGAGTTCTTTGAATGGGAAGACACCTTTGGGATCACCATTTTCGTTCACTTCCTCCTCATCTTCATCTTCGTTGTCCAGCTTGATCGGCCAGAAGAGGTCAAGGTTGAGAGTCTCGCGCTTGGTGTCAAGAAGAGCCCAGAGATGAGGACGAAAGTTTGGGATAGGCTTATGTATACCGCCCAAGTCGACGCTGATGATCGCTGGTGAGTCCATGGTGGATAATGATTTGGATGAAAGTGTCATACCTCAAGACAGTGAAACTGGAATCAGTTTTGAGACTGGTGTTAGATGAGTTCCGATTGTGCCGTCCCCTAGGAGAGCCTGCATTGCTACCGCCTTTCACTTCGCGTCCTGCCGGTTTGCCTTGAATTGGACTGCCACTGGTTATGTCAAACAATATCTGGCTTGGTGAAAGAGTCTTTGCTTTTCCTTGTCCATGTTGTCCCATGTTTGCTTCTGAATCTGGGGTTGGAGGGCTTGCAAAGACATGGCGAGGACGTGGGACTCTGACTGGAGTGTGAAAGTCACCTGTGGTCAATGGAGAGGGAAATGGCCTGGAGAAATTGGGTGTTGTCGAGGAAGGAGCCATGATAGGCTTCCTCACCAGTAACGGATATGGTCTTCAAATGAGGGTTCACAAGTGGGATGAGAGGGCAAGTGAGAAGTTGAATGTGGTGTCAACATACTGTTCACATGGCTTTACCAAAGGTTTGACATGGTGTTGTGAAGACCGCTGCGAAGCGCAACATCACAAGCGGCAGCATTTGCGCTCACTACGCTTCTCTGTGTTCAGATTCCGTCCATGAGGCACTGAAGACCGGCGATCTCTTCATGATATCGGATTCACGACAGATTGCTGCTGAGCCATCCCTCGTGCTGTTCCCAAGGCTGCCACTGATCCCGTCTGGCAGCGGCAGAGAGCCAGTGCTCAGGTGAGTTGGAATCGAGGTCGTCAACTCGCCTCGGTTTCCTTTGTACCCTTTATCATGATCGAACAGAATGTTTGTTTGATGCTTGACAATGGAGAGTGTTCTAGAAACCCCCTAGAAAGCTATATGAAGCCTTTCCACAGTCACTTTGATGGAGCGAATCATCATTCATCCACAGGCTGCTTGTTTTCAAGTAGGTGCCGGTGTAGTACATGCATAGTCGAGCTTGCAAATCTGGCTCTTCCCCCTGTTACCCATCAATTGATCTCTCGTCCTAAAGGCGGGAGTCATTGTATAGCCACAGGAAAGTCATTGTATAGCCACAGGAAAGTCATTGTATAGCCACAGGAAAGTGGTAGATTGTTTCTCGTTGAAGTCGGAGTGGAAAGCCGTGGTACGCTCAGCACGGCTTAGCTAAAGTAACTAATCTCTTGGCCACTCCACGGCCATCGCTTATGACGCGCTTCTTGCCTGCGCTCGTCATTGGGAAATTTGTAACACGGTCTCGATGTTCTGCGCAGCATACTTGAGGCTGCAATGGCGCCTATCAGGCGCTACTTGCGCATAAGTAAACATTCAGTCCTTGAGTGCCGCATCTTCCTTGAGAACCCTGCCGACGAATCGCGATGGCTCCTCAAAGAAAGTGACCCTGCGCTTCCGCGCGTGTTCGAAGCCGTAAAACCATATGTCCTGCCAAAGTTGAGGGAAGAGAACGAAAGAGCACGTGGAAAAGGGAAGAAGAAGAAAAGTGTCAAAGATGTGGTGAAGCAAGGTTGGTGAATCTACTTATCCCTGGAAATAGTTTCTGACATGGTCTAGACGACTTTGAGGTCTCTATATTTCTCACAGATATCAGAACTCGACACTCTCTTCTGGTCAAAAACAAGACGTTCAAGCCGAAGCCACCGATCCAGACCAACAGCGGCAGGAAGCTGACGGGCACCGATGGGGATGCGCTTCTGATTCAGGACGAAAGCGATGGAGAAGATGTCAATCTTGCACGGATACCGCAGGCAGATGATCTAGACGAAGGTTTAGATGCTGATTTGAACACTACAGACGACGATGACAAGAAGAAGCTCGGTTATGAAACCGTATACGAAGGTTTCAGTATCTGGGGCAAGGTGCTCTGTCTCTTCATTGAGCGCAAAGGTGGTCCGGCAAAGAAATCATCGGGAGTCGAAGGTAATGCCCAGGCCCTTATGCAAGACTGGATCGCATCGACGCAAGAGCAGAGAGACGATGACTCCTGAAGATCAAATCTTTCGATCCAACGACACCGCAAGTCAGGAACGTGCTGTCGCAGCTGCAGGCCTTGAGACTAATAAGGACCTGAACGAAATGGATTCCCGCATCTGACTATTGCAAGCTCGTAGTTGGAGCTCGTTTCAGATGAGAATCTGCTCGCCTCACGCATGTCACGTCTGGTTATTTTGAGCCTTTTCATGAGACGCAAGTCGAGACACACTGGCAACGAAAATGTCAGCCTATCAGCAATGGTCCATCGGGGACATCGCAGCATGCCAAGGTCCCGCAGCATATTCGATGTGAGGAATTCAGTGCATGGATCAAGCTCACGGATTAAGCCGCATGCGATAGAAACACGATGTGACACATCTCAGATTGCTGGGGTTTGGGATTATTATTCCCTCACAGTGCATCGTGGCGCGTTGTCACGCAATTTCCACGTGGTGGCTGGCGGAGATCCTTGTCCCTCCTGAAGCCCTGCATGATGCATCAACCTCATACGGCCAGACCCGTTCCACCTCGCCCCGAGTCGCAAGTGCAGACACTCTGGGCTTGAAGCAAGAGATTGGATCACGGATACGAGACAGGAGAATTGCGAGGAGAATATCAAGCCGATCGTGGCATCGGGTGCCTTGTACGAGTATCACTGAGTTCTTCTTCTCACGCCCACCAGTTGTATGAGTCGTGGGAATGTTCGAGCGTTCAGGGCAAGATTTGGTAACTTAGTATGAACCAAGGTTCGGTCGCATTTGCTACAAATGGCAAAGAACTGCTGCAGAATAGTGATGTTCACTGATCTTTACTGTTGCTGGCACAGGTTATCACCTTGATTGGCGAGGGCCACAGTTTCTTGCCCATACCACCAGCCTGAGCGTTGCGTCTTGCTACTGTTGTGTATCCAGAGCGTGGGGACTTGTCTCTAGCAATTCAGGTTCCTGCCCAAGAGAAGCCACTGCAGCCGCTGTTGTAGCTTTCGGGGATGCCTTAGGCTGGGTTTTGGTTGCTCCATCCAAAGAAGGGTTAAACACAACAAAGAAAATTGGATGACCAAGTCCAGCCTCACCGCTACCACCATCTCTTTGCTGGCGAGAAGCTCGGGCTTTTGAACTAGACACGAAAAGGGCAAACGTACAGAATCGATGCGAGATTCGAGAAGCGAACGTGCAGCGTTTCTAGACCCAAGCCACTGCCCGTTTGGGCTTGAGACATCTGTGCATCTTTACTTAGCAATTTTGTCGCAGGTGCGCAGCTGACAAAGTGCTCTGAAACTTGCGCAAGCACGCGCAAGTCAGCTTGCCCTGTTAAGTCTTTGTGGATGGCCAACGTAGCGATATGCGTTCCCTCGCTTATGACTCGAGAAGTCCACCGACTCCATACCAAAACAACTGTTCACCGATTCGTTCCAATTCCAGTCAGAGGAATAGAGTTCTCAACCAGCCCATGACGAAGAACACTGCCAGAGAGTGACGAATGATGGGGAATGACATCAATTGCCAACGTCAGGAAGATTTGACGGGAAGACGATCGCACAGCGATGAGAACCTACGCACGCCGTGGCACGCCTACACAGTACAACAGCTGTATCTGACACAATCTGACTACTTGGCTGGTTCGCCGCAGGTCGCTCAGGGGCAAGACCTGAAACACGCCAGGCACCCACAGGCATCGAGATCCTGACATTGGGGGGTGGCAAAAGGCCATGCGGTGATCGAGGGGCACACTCTCAGAGGGATCTTCAGGAACCCGTCACGGCGCACGCCCGTTTGCGGGATCAGACCAGTATATGGTTAAGCGCTCAACAACGGTCAGAGCGTGGAACCGCGGATGAACCGAACATCTGTGCGGCGATGAAACCGCCATTCGAGAAAGATGTGCAGGGCGCTTCAGATTCAGCATTCTCAGTCGGTTCACGATTGCGTTGCTCTCTCGTCCGTCTCCTGAGAAGAGTCCACAATCGTACGAGTAGTTCATGCTACTTGTACTAGAGGCCCAGAAACTGGGAAGGTTGACGTACCTCTATGATCATTTCGCCAACTGGCAGCTAACGCTGAACATCGGTGTGCTTGCGCTGGCCAATCCAGACGCGCGCTTCACAATCAATGTGAAACAGTATCCCGCGTGACATTTACTAGCCGAACAGCAAGCAAGCAGACCATCACCGATCTTCGAGCTGTCAAAGTCCAACTCCGCAGCTTGAGGAGATAGAACGGGTACCGAGGATGTGCATCCGTCCGCGAATCAGCAGCGTTGCCATTGTTCGACGGCGAGTAAATGGAAAAGATGGTGTGGTGGTCAGAAGATATTCACCGATTTTCAGTTTCACAGTGACCAGCCGAGCCGGGGTCAATGGCACCTTCGGCGATGCGAGGCGAAGCTTGTCCAATCGCCACCCATCTCCCACGTTGGCATAGGCTACCAGGGACGGAACAACGGCAGAATAGGTGATGATGACCGGGTTGGTATCGATCACGAGTTCAATTGCTGACCAATTTACTTTCTACCGTGCAGTAATCCATGCGAAAGCACCGGATAGCCTTACCGGTTCACAAAGATGCAGCGTAGGTATTGGAGGATAAACGACTCCAGCCCAGCCGAGGACACCATGGTTCGTGTCCATTCCCATGTTGCAGATACGGGAGACGTCGGCAGCTGCATGTAGTATCCGTACTGGTACCAAAAACGTATCACAACGGAGAATACTTCTCATCAGGTGGGTGCAACGATGTGTACACAGCAGACTCCTCCCGCGTCCGGAAATACAAGCGAGTGAGGTCGCCAGGAACATGCTCATCCGACCTGCACGGCCATGACTTGATCCGGGGACAACTGGGCCGTTATTTTCGGAATTCGACTTGACAACCAGGCTCTGCGAAATTTGCGCACAAAAATAATCAAAAATGGTACTCACCGCTGGCAGTGTGGAAGCAAGAGTGGGCACTCGTAAATTCGATGAGGGAATAGTGATCTGGTCCGGCTACACCAAGCAGGGAACAGACTGTCCTGGGCCAAAGGACAGTTTGGCAAAGGAGGCCGAAAACGACAAATTTCCTCCTTTCCCCTGGCAGTGACCCAGCAACCCCAGGCACCCGGTCAGCTGGTACCTCCTTTCTGTGCGCCTGAGATGTTTTAGTGTTCGCGCCTAGCCAGATGCCCATGTCAGCTACGGACGCCCCTAACCTGGTTGTGGATAGTGGAAACCAGGGTTTTGAGAGGGGCCTTGATGGGCCCTTCTCCTGTCGCTCCTGTCGCTCCTGCACCTCTTTCACCACCTCATGGGAATCATGTCACACACCGCCAGCCTCATCTCGGGATCCACTGGCCCAGGGCGGACCACCAAGCTAAAAGGTATCCTGCAAGGATGACTGTGCCCACGTCGTCACCATTTCTGGAACAACTCTCGGTTGTGCCGGGGTGAGGCTGCCTGGTCTCGAAAAATAAATATCTGACACGATCCCTTTCGCCCAGCAAGGCACGTTCTTCTAATCCATCACCAGACATCTTCCTACACGGCTGCTATAGTCACTAATACAAACATCGACAACCACGCTGCATTGCAACAAACACTTCGACCACCACGTCCACTCAACCACTATCCCACCAAGGGCATAACAATATCATCACCATGCCAGCTGGCTCGAAATATCCTCCCTGCCCGGGCCCTCCTCCCAATCGACCTCTACCAGCACTTCCAAAGTAATGAGCGTCAGCAAAGGGCAAAAGTCGGGAAATCAATCCCTTCCTAATAGCCATCGATTATGGCTTCAACCAGCCCGCGGCTCCAGCTGGACTCGAGCTTCATCATCCATCTCACATGGTCAATGGCATACGAACCTAGACCTGGTCCAATATTTGGGCCTTTCTCCACCTCGAAGGATGGGCAATCCGCCAACAGAGCCTGACCAACACAATATCCTGACCAACATGAAGCCCTCTGGGTGATATGGAGTCAGTAGGTCATGCCTTCATGCAAAAAAAAAACGATGCGTTGGCGGCTCCACGCATGCACAGCACGACACTCATGCAGCGGTCGGCTGAGCTGGCATCAACACGTTTCCAATCCGGGAAATCTCCAATCCCTGCGGAATGCGCCTGCGTGCAGATACGAGGACATTCTTCCACCCTTACCAACGCCTAATTCACGTTGACCCTTGTACAACTTGCTGCATACCTACTTTTCAACCCCTCGCGGCCTTTAATACAACCCTTTCAAACCCTACCATTGCCGACACCGTGCATTACCAAGCATGATGAAGGATTGGCTGTCTCGTCATCCAGTCCGTGTACCAACTTCTTTTTTTGACCACAGCGCGGAATACATGTACCAATAGTCGATACCCCAACAACTTGAATCATTCGTTTTGCGGAGGAATGCTGGTCTCTAGGCTCTGCTGATGTGACTTGACCTGGGTGGTCAGTCACATGTTTGTACCACTACTTTGAGCACATGATGAGCCCCATGCCTTGATGATGAGCCTTGAACGGCTGAGTTGGTTGTTCTATCTACACTGCGATGGACAATTTTTCCCTTGGCTGTGAGCATCTGCTGGACATTTAATGGATAATATTTTCCCCATCAACTCATGACTCTGCTTCATCCTCGTGCTTGATTATCTTCTCTCATTTGTCATCGTATGGCGGTCAGTACCAAGTCAGATACCTGCAGCCAGACCCGCAGTGTGCGTGGCACCTGATGCGATCCTACGCCATTAAGACCGAGGAGGGCCAAGGACCACGTCCCATTTCTGGAGGGCGGATCGAACAGCAGTCACGATCAGTAGATCTTGAGGTGCATGATGCGAGGAGGAAAGGATGCCTGGAAAGCCTCATAACATATTGCCAAGCAAGACTTCACGAGTGAGAGCCTGATAGGAGATGGTGCTCGGCTTGTCGGTAACTTGATGTGACTGTGCCGCAACGGACTTGTGATCCGCAGTCTGGAGAGGCCACCAGGAACGAAACTCAGGCTTACCAGGCTGTGAACGAGTTAGCCAATCCATGACAAGCAGACCTTTTTCACCGTGTCGGGTGGGATACAAGGAAACAAGGTAACAACCACGACAAGACAATAAGATGGACAGAGCAGAGTCAGACAGAGTTTGTCCTGTTCAATCCGCCCAGCTTACAGTATGTCTTGCGTGTCGGTCTTGGTCCTCGACTTGGGCTCTCCTTGGCTCTCCTCAACTGCTCGTTTCTTGCTTGTCCGCAGGTCGGTCATCGGAGTATTTTGTGGGACAAAATGCACTATGGAGATATCGGGATGCCTAAGGAGACCTAGTGGTACCTAGGAGAGACGCCTACAACAAGGCACACTTGTCGATTGGTTGAAGTTCGATCTGCTCCCACAGGCTTGTTGGGACATGACGAAATGGGCGTGTTAAGCTCTTAAGCTCGCCAACCACCTTGTTTCTCATTGCGCGTCCAGCGGATCCAGATTGTCATGGCGCATGCAATTCTTTCAATGTCCCAGATCTGTCTGTCTATCCCGTCATTAATCGTCCCGAATGGGCACGGGCCTGTCAAACTCGTGCAGTTTTGTTTTCCTTCTACCTACCTAGGTATATACTGTTGTTGCGCAGTGTCCCTCTAATTACCTCCATCGTTCCTGCTTGTTTGCCGTTTTGTTTGTGCGCGGCGGTCGCTCTCGAGACTAATGTTGGGTTGAAGCTGTGTTGTCTGCATCTTTCTTGGATATACTGTCGTTATAGACCAGAGCGCCTCATCATCATGCTCCCTCATTATCTGCCACTCGTTGGCGCTTCTCTAATCGCCCTTGCGGCAGCCCAAGATACGGTCTCTCTAGCCATCACTGCCAAACCCACCGCAGGCGCATCGAAAATCATCAGTCCCTCGTTCGCCGGCTTCGGTATCGAGTCCTCCAACCTCTACTCTTTCACGGGAGGGAGCTCGGAGAACCAGCTCACCAAGAATTTGTTGGCGAATTTGGCAAACTACACGGGCACTCCGCCGCACCTACGCATAGGAGGAAATACGCAAGACTACTTTATTTATGATCAGTCACAAAATGACTATACCTGCGAGCGAAACCCCAACCCGGTCGGTCAGGGCAACTATCCCGCCGATATGTACATTATCGGTCCTAGGTACTTCGAGGTCATCAATCGATTTCCCAGCAACACTCCCATCACTTTCGGGCTGAACCTTGCCTATGAGGAGTCGGACTACATTGACCAGATAACGGCCATGGCAACTGAAGCTGTAAGGGGGCTGGACAAGGTCAACTTGGTCTCTTTCGAGATTGGCAATGAACCCGACCTTTACCTGCAGAACGGGTTTCGAACCGGCAGTTGGGGCGGTCAGGTCTATACCCAAGAATGGCTGGATCGCGCAAGTGCTGTCTGGCAGCAAGTCCTCAAACCCAACGGCCTCCCAAGCAACTTCTTTGAGCCGGGAACTACTGCTTCCACCATCGGCACTTCCTTCATGATCCAAGATCTTGACCAGTACGGCATTACCGTGCAAGCTAACGACTCGAGCAATCCGTACATTGCCAGCTGGAACCAGCACGACTATTATTACTACATCGGAGTGTCGACTTACCCTCTTACGCAGTATGCCTTCATGACACTGTCCACGACCAATGATCAATTTGCTGCATGGGTTACTCAAATACAGCAAGCCTTTGACACCCCTTATCCTTATGCTCTGCGTGAGATGGGTGTCGTTGGCCCCATCGGAATGGATGATATCACGAACGTGTTTGGGGCGGCCTTGTGGACGCTCAACTTCCTTCTCTATGCCGCTACCCTGAATATTTCCTCGGTTCAGCTGCATATGACCGATAATAGCAATGCTAGTGCCTGGCAACCAATCGAATACTACGGCAACCAGCCGTTTGTACGACCCAATTACTATGGCATTGCCGCTTTCGATCTGGCTATTGGGCCCAGCTGTCAGGCCCAGGTTGGTGGTTACATCTTGAACGATCCCCCTGGCAACTACGGCGGCCGGATTGCTGCATATTCCATCTACCAAGATGGTACCCTTGCGACAATTGTCCTGATCAATTCCAACCCCGCCAATGTTTCGGAAACAAACAAACCGACCCTGACTTTTGACCTGTCGCTGCCGACGCAATTTGCCGGTCAGGATTTGTATCTGGCCTACCTCACCAACGATGGTGCCGATGCAAAACACGGTACAACGTTTGCTGGTGTGAGCTACGAAGAGAACGGTGACGGTACGCCAACTCGAGTCAATGATACTGTGGTCAGTGTCAAGATTGGAAACGATGGAAGTGTTGCCGTTCCTGTCCGAGACACACAAGCTGTTGTTGCCAATATCGGGTCGCCACTCGCGCAACGAAGTCCCAACGCAAGCGCCTGTTCGGCTCTCGCATCTAGTACACCAGACGCCAAACCAGCAACGTCTGCTGTGGGAACCAGCACGGCGTTCAGCACGTCATCCTCATCAACTCATACTAGTGCAGCATCGCGTACCGGCAGCAGTGCACGGGCAAGCAGCACCAATGGTGTTGCCGGCCTCTCTACGATGATTTTTGGTACCATGGCATCGGCGTTCTTGAGCGGAGTTTATTTGCTCCTGATATAAATTGGTGGTTAATTGTTCAAGACATGCACCTACGATAGACGGCGTTTTACGAACCTTTTGTCTCAGGATTATGACAGAAAGATGCTTTTGATGTGGAGTTGGCCTTTTTTCTTCTTGTCCAGGAGGCCAGACAGGTTATTGAAAGTTGACGAACTTGGGACAGTCCGATGGAGATTGTCACAGCAGGGAGCTGCCGGTACTTTGTTGGCTGGACATGTTGGGGCATCACATAAAGCGCCTGCACTGGATTAGATTATCTAGACTGGCATAGCTATTGATAATGATTAATGGTACTGGTTCGGGAATGTTGAGAAGCCTCGAAAATGTTTGGAATTCAATACTTCACTGCTCGCTACGCCTTTGTAAGATCTGGTCCGGCAAATCAAAGCGTAAGCACGGCCACGAACGGCCACCCAGATGGGAGGTTCGTGAAGGGCCCAACATGGTCCCATGGTCAACGCAGGATTTAAGGAGACGTAGGAGAAGTGTTGGGCATATACTCGACGATCAACCGTATCCGGCGGAAATGTCTCTAGCATGGGGGACTGTGAATGGTCATGCCCAATGACGCACGCTTCGGTTCTTCTGCTGCGGGAAACCCAAAACTCCGCTGCTCATTCAAAAGTCTTGGACTTCCCATCGACACAAGTCGAAGGCTTCCCTTCTTCAAGGACAACTCGATGTACCAAGCTCATCCTGCCAAGATGCTCTGCTTACTGGCGGGAAACAGATGACCAGGGACCTGTTGCCAGCTACGTATTCCGTACACTGCCTAGCAAGCACTGTCCACGTTGAGACGAGTGTCACGACCGTCAACCTCGACCTTTGTTCGCCTCCGCCAATATGGAGATACCCAGCACTCCTCAGAGACCTGACTACCGCCTCAGCGGGCTCTCACACTTCATTCCCTTGAACGACGACTCTCCTGGCGCAGTGTCAACCCGAGGCCAACGTCTCCCAAGTCTTCTCCAGTCTCGATCGACCACCTCTCTTTTCAGCCTACCCAAGCGTGGCCGCCAACCCCAGCCCCGTCGCGGCTCCTTCACGAGCCACCACAGCACCGAAGACGAAGAACATGGCGTGTCAGTCGACGAACTAGAGCCGCTGCGCAAGAGGCGTAGTGCGCACTCGCCGATGGAAATCGACGCGCGAAGAATGAGCCTGGGACCCGAGATCCTCAATACTCCTCCGATGCGCAGCATGCGGCTCATCGGGCAAAGCAATCCCAGATATTTTTGGCACAAATATTACAAGACAGAGGAGGAGCTGGCACGGATGAAGAAGCCCATCCGGAAATACTACGAGCGCAACAATTTCCTGATTGCTCAGTACATGTACATTGACAGACTGCTCGACTCAAGCCTCCCACACGATCTGATCCAGGAGTACAATCAACCCGCGAATGGAAATGGGTACACATCCACTATGAAGACCATATCCGAGGAACGAGAATTGGGCAGCACCACATCAATGACGGCCCTCTCCAACGCCAACAGCAACAGCAATGCCAACGCCAACGCCAACGCCAACGAGCCCCCGACACCGACCGACACCAGGCTCAAACGCACGCCCAAGAACCTTTACAAGTTGCCCAACAATGAAAACACTCCCTTGCTAGCAGACGAAGAACACGGCAGCGAACCCTTCCCCGACATCAACCTCGACGATCTAGACGAGAACGTCGAACTCGATGACCCCATCGTTGCGATCGCTGTCTATGTCAACCTCGCCGCGAATATTGTCCTACTTGCGGGCAAAATCGCGGTGATAATCATGACCTCGTCACTGTCCGTGCTCGCCTCCTTGGTTGACGCAGCGCTCGACTTCATCAGTACGGCCATTGTTTGGACAACCACGAAACTCATCTCGCAACAAGACCAGTACGCGTATCCGGTCGGCCGCCGGCGCCTCGAACCCGTGGGAGTCCTAGTCTTCAGCATTATCATGATCACCTCCTTCTTCCAGGTAAGCCTAGAGTGCTTCAACCGGCTCCTCTCGCCAGACCACAGCGTCGTCGAACTCGGCATCCCCGCCATTGCCATCATGCTCAGCACCGTCGCAATCAAGGGCTTCTGCTGGTTCTGGTGCCGTCTCGTGCGCAATTCCTCCGTCCAAGCGCTCGCCCAAGACGCCGCGACAGACGTCGTCTTCAACACATTCTCCATCATCTTCCCGCTCGTCGGCTACTACGCTCGCGTCTGGTGGTTGGACGCCCTGGGCGGCCTTCTCCTGTCGTTGTACGTCATATTCAACTGGAGCAAAACCAGTTCGGAACACGTCCGGAACTTGTGCGGCGCTGCGGCGACCGCCGACCAGCGCAACGTCCTGCTCTACCTGACCATGCGCTTCGCCAAGACGATCCGGTACATCCAAGGACTGCAGGCGTACCACGCAGGCGACAAGTTGAACGTCGAGGTCGACATCGTGCTCGATGAGAACATGAGCCTCCGCGATACGCACGATCTCAGCGAGAGTCTGCAGTACGTCTTGGAGAGTGTGCCCATGGTCGACCGCGCGTTCGTGCACGCCGATTATGCCATGATGAATCTGCCCAGCCATATGAATCAGCAGAGTTAGAGTTGATTTTTTGGTCGTGGGTCTTCGCGCGATACTACGGATAATTGTCTCTTTGAAAGGGCCACTGGTCCCGTTAGATTTTGGAGTGTGTAACTATTACTGTTACTATTACCGTTACTATCCTGTTACTATTAGTATTAGTATTACTACATACTGCGACCGTCGCAAAAGAATGGGTGGGAATAGACGAGGACGATGCAATTGCCGCAGAAGGATAGGGCCAGATTTTGCAGGCGGCAAGGAAGATCAGGACAGGATTTAGTTGCTAGACACAGAACCTGATATTCGATCTCCCGCCAAAAATGAGGTGGTATACTCCGTATTCAGAATTAATATCTTCGTCGCAATGCATTGCCCAATCCACGACTCAGCGTGGTGTTCTTTTCTGGCTGTTCACATATAACCACGGGCTCAAGTGTGAAGTTACGTTCGTACACACGAGATATTAAACCATATCAAAAGAAGACCATGCATCAATAATGTACTACCTAGGTGATCAATGATCTCTTTTCCTCAGAGCCGACGACACAATCTATCCATCCTCATGGCCACCACAAGCACTCCGAAGTGCACCAGCATCATCGCGGTAGCCGTCAAGATGCGAATATTAGGCACCGCAAACTCCAGCAATGCAAGACATATCAGCGGGTAAACCAGCGTCGCATTCATCCCGTACGACATGCACGGCTGTAATGTACTGAGCAATTTCAGTCCGAGCATTAACAACCGCGTCGAGGGCGTTGTTAACGGCTGATTCAACAAGACGTAGATTCGGTTGCTCAACGTCACCACACCACGCTGTTCGGATTCTTGCGCAGGTTCAAGCAGCAATTGCGAACGTACAGGAGACGTCGTGCCGGCGTTGGCGCTCGCTTCGGCTTTCATTTTGTGTTCGGGAGAGACGGATCTGTTCTGTCTAAAGCGTGCGCGAGGAGATTTAGGACCGAGATCATGCAGGCCTCGTTGTGGTGAATTGCCTTTTTGTGGAGTGTCGAGCTTTTGAATCCGTCGGCCCGGCGTAAGTTCTTCTGGTTCCATGGAGCCGCGGCGTCGTGCCGCAGGAATGTCGTCGAGTCGGCCGGACTGGACAACCTGAAGAACATCATCTGCACTTGGTCGCTGCTCGGGGTCGAGGGAGAGCAGTCGCTTGAGGAATGTGTAGAGTGCAGCTGGAAGTTCAGGACGTGCCTTGCGCTGATCATCGAACCCTTCCCAGGCCATGATCTCGGCTCGGAGTTGGTCGATATCCTCGCGCTCCTCGTGCAAGACATTGGCGTAGTTGTAAGGAAGAGTGGCGAAGCATAAGAAATGTAAGATCATCCCCAAGGAGAATATATCGGACTTGGATGTGAAGTTCTGGAACGGTCCTGTCGGCGAGATTCTCCGCAACACTTCCGGGGCACAGTAAGATATCGTGCCGGTCGCACCGGTTGATTTCCTGGTTGCATACTCATACTGTACTTCGCCGAAATCGCTGACGAGAACTCTTGTTTCACCACCCGCGGTGTGGAGCAAGCAATTGCTGGGCTTCAGGTCTCGATGGATGAAACCGCTGTGGTGGAGAAACCTCAAGCCTGAAGTGATATCCCTGAAGAAGTTGTAGATCTCGTCAAATGGCAGTCTTTTCGGTTCATTGGGTCGCGGAGGTAATTCAGATTCTCCTTTTGATCGTCGACGAATCCGTTCCTTGAGCTCCTGCGTTGTGGTGGTCGCCTGGGCGGATCCTAGGACATAATTATGCATGTCACCTCCGTTGCAGTACTGCTGAAGGATGAATGCACAAGGTACACTTGGTCCAAAGGTGCTGATTTGATAGTCCTCAAGCCAGACGTGTCTGTACGAAACGAGGTTCTGATGGGACAAGCCTTGCAGTAACTGAACCTCCACGAGAACCTTCTCCAACCAGCCATGATCGTCCCCGATCGGGACTCGTTTGCATGCGAAGTAACCAAGGTTAACGCCATCTAGAACATGCTTGACCAAGAGCACGACACCTCTCCCACCCCTTCCGAGTTCTCGCTCCTCGACAAAGAACCTCTCAAAGTAGTTTGGGGAAAATGCCGTCTCGGAAATCCCGTGAGCTAGTGATGGAGGGGCAGGTGCGCTTGCCACGAATTCTGCGTCTGGAGGCGGTGTTGATACAGCAGGAGATGATGCGCTAAGTCGTGAGCGTAGCGGCTGTACTATGCGCCGCCGAGGAGAAGGCGGTGCAGATGTTTCGTTTGAGCCCGGAAGACTCCGGGCAAGCATATCAAAGTAGTCATGGGTGATGAAACTTGGCTGCTCCTCCAGTGGGCTGCTGGTCGAGTCCTGCGTGGAAGGTCCTCCCTGAGAATGCCATGGCCGCCCACATGTTGGGCAATCGGATGGCCGTCGTTCTACTGCTCGGTCATGGTGGAAAGGAACCAATTGATTCGTCTGCGGATCACGGTAGACGATCGTGTCAGCGTGTCGACTGTTCATCGGCGTCAGCCTTTCACTTCTTCGCTCCATGGTTCTGAGCCGACTTACAGCACGACATCTCGATTGGTATCATAAGGAATAATTGAAAGTGTAGGGACGCCATTGGCGCCGTCTTCATCCATCTCAAACTGCGGGGATTAATGGGACCTCGGACAACAATAGACTCATGAACTCCATCATTTCTTGAAGGCTTTTCGTTTCACTGGAATTGTTTGGGATCGCCAGAGAGCGAAACAAGGGATCGATGAGGAGAAGTGAAGTCAATGTAGTCGAAGGCGGAAGTTGCCGCCGAGCGGAGGCAAAGACTCAAAACGAAGAATCTTCACCTGAGATGCTGCAATAATATACTGACTTACCCTAGGTACCTTAGCTCTCTGATGGTCTCGTATGCACCTCTCCGGAGTATGCAGTCAACAGTCTCCTAAATCGACTATTCGAAGACTGGGCTATTTGACACGAGCGCATTTCGCTTTGCGCTTTTGCTACTTTTCCGTACACAAGCTGCACACTAGGCTAGAACGACTTGAGTCCATGTTTCGATGAACCGACCATTACATTGATTAGACACTATCATGAGCCATGCCCCGGCCTCGGAAACACAGGCATCGTGTTTACATTATTGACATTAAATCCTGAAAAAGTCCCCTGGTTGCTGTGTTGCCAGCCTTGCCCTGTTTCCTGATCCACAAATGCACTCTGCCGGAATGGATTGGTGCTTCCGGTAACATTGGCAGTCACTGGCGTAGTAGCAGTTGCTGGCCGATTTTTGGCGAACGGGTTAGTCCCAGTCCGTTGCGGCTGAAGCTGAGCAGGTTGGGAACCGAATGACGAGGTAGGGGTGAAGGTTTGCTCCGGAGAGATTGGACTAGGAGAAAACGACTGGTCGAAGCCCGTACCGAAGCCGGGTCCATTCTGGGTTACGGCACCGGTATTGTGCTTCGCAAAAGGGTTGGTCGACTGTCGCGTTGGACCCGTATTCATCGAAGAGGTTTGCGAAGATCCGGTTGGCATCATAGACTGACGGAAAGGATTGGTTGAAGTCGGCTGTGGTTGCAATCCCATCGGCTGCGGAGAAGGAAGTGCTTGTGATTGAAAACCTGCAAGTCCATTCTGAGGAATGGGAGAAAGGTTCGACTGGAATTGGAAGGCATGTTGTGGCTGCTGCGACGGCTGAGGTCCATACCCTCCGAAGCCTGCTCCGGTAAGATCTGTCTGCAACGGACTCGGTTGGGGCAAGCCTGGATTCTGGAATGTAGATTGTTGTTGTTGCTGTTGTTGCAGGAAGGGATTGAATCCGGTCTGTTGTGGCATCTGCATCGGTATCTGCTGCTGCTGATAAGGCTGAGCTTGTGGCATTCCTGTCTGGAATTGCTGTTGCGGATTGTTTAGTTGAGCCATGGGCTGCTGATTCTGCTCAATTGACTCAAAGAAGTCGATCAGATCAGGCGCTGGTCCTTTGGGTTGCTGCTGCGGCGGGGGCTGCGATCTGGGTTGATTCTGTGCTGTCACATTGGGTGGCTTCTCAAATGCCTTCGACGTTGCTGCCGACGGAATAGGCTTGCCTGTCCTTTTTGCCTCTTGCTGTGCAAGATATTGCCGTCGATTCATTTCGAAGTCCGGGTCATTCAGGTACTCTTCTAAGGAGGCTGTCAAAGTCGTTGGCGCATGTTTCAACTTGGGAACCTCCAGTCGTGTTGACATCTCGTATTGTCGCGCAAGACTGAGATACTGGACCACTTGCTCAGTCTGTCTCCCGAAGGTC
Source organism: Exophiala xenobiotica (assembly GCF_000835505.1). Lineage (NCBI taxonomy): Eukaryota > Fungi > Ascomycota > Eurotiomycetes > Chaetothyriales > Herpotrichiellaceae > Exophiala > Exophiala xenobiotica. The sequence continues at coordinate 4,714,125 of NW_013562494.1, read as the reverse complement.
TTGTAGATTTGTAATGCCCGTTCTGCATCCGTTCGAGACATTTCAAAGTAATGTTCTGCGATGGGATTAGCACGGTTAGAGGCGCATCTGGCGGTCACACATACCCAGGACATTGATAGTGCCCTCGTTCATGACTCTGAAGAGTTCAAGGAGGTCCATAGTCAGAAGACGGAAGGCTGTCAACGTGATTTCGTTGTCCGGGTCGTGGGTATTCAGGAGCTTCACTGGTCAATGACGTTCGTGGGATATCAAAGTATAGCACTCACATCGCATCGAAGCAACGCTTCTATCTGATCTTGCACGATCTCCGTCTGTCTTAGAAGACCTTTGTCCACTGTCAACCTCCTCATCTTGCCTGTCCCTGACTTGACATAATCCGTCTTCGTGTCCCGGTATGCCCGAACTCGCTCCATGAGGTATTCATAGTATCTTCGTATATTGAGGCCCTGCGTCTGTACTGCTCGTTGTTAGATGAAGTTGTTCCTTTTCCTCCTCGAGATAGAGATGCATACCCTCTGCAAAGCTGCTGATAGCCATTCGCTTTGGCGCATCGGCTAAGTACCTCAGTGTCACCTCTGGCTGTCCTTCTCTGATCATGAGGTGGACCACAATCAGGGACTTGAAGACGATGGTCCATGTTGAGTCTCTCAGGCGTATTTGTAAGGTTCGAAAGACTTCAGCGACACCAGAGTCGCCCCCATTAGTTGCCGACAGGATAGGTTCAATGTACTTCGATTTTGGCGCGGCCAACTACCGACCGGATTAGCCTATGTGTCATTTTACCAGCGTTTCGCGATGTTCACCTTGATCTTTGTAGCTCCCTTGACAATCTTCTCCATGTCTGAAATATCGGCGTCTCCGCCACTGCTGGACTGCAAAGGAACACTACAGCCACAACAACCCCGGCCACACTAAAGGCCGTTTGACTCTGATCTCGAAAGAGCCCCGCGGAGGACAAAGCAGGAGGACGCAGGTCAATATCTCGTCAAGTGGTATCGCAGGTGGGAATCGTAGTTAGGCAGGTAGGTGGTGCTGGCTCGCCATCATAAGGACATGTTGTATGGAAGTCGCAAAAGAGGATGACTGCCTCTGCGCGGCTAAGAGTGAGCTTGTTTCACAGAGATGAGAGTGAGCAACGTCCTGCTTGGCAATGAGTGTAGACTCGTGCCGTGTAACAAGAGTAGCAAAAATCTAGCCTGGGAATCTGTCCTTTGCCGGTGCCTAGCTGTGCAAGATAATTGCGGTCTTGGAGGTTGACGTACGAGACTGCGAGATCTCAGGACATTCTCCAAGAGGCGGACCTCATCGGACAACGCAATCGGTTGCCCCGGGGCTCAGGCAGTCGCACCTAGCTACTACTGTGGTAAGCTGCAGCTGCCTCCACCTTGGCGGCAGCATCACGATCATCACGATGAATAAGCGAGCTTTCCTCGGTCAGATCCCCAGCACGTATCCAGGTCTTTCAAACATTCACAATGGTACACGCCCTAACGATTCTAGGATCCATCTCTGCATCAGCTTCTCACTCTCAGGAAGCTCGTAGCCCAGCATGGTATCTATCAGTCCCTGATCGTGAATTTCATACTTGGCCTCGTACACCTCTGTTCTGGAATTATGCACCTGGTACTTCTCCGCAAACGAGGCAATATCAGAGGCAAATATCTCGTACGAGCCACTGGTGATCAGGGTCTGTTCGGCTTTCGCGTTCTTCCACCAGTCTGGACTCGCGCGTAATGGCACGGTATACTCATCCTCATCTACAGATCCCAAGAACTGCTTCGATGCTCCCTTGCAGCCGAACGCGCTGATCATGTCTATGTCTTGATTCGCTTTTGCCGATGGTGTGTCATAATCGAAGGATACCCAGGGCGATATCAAGGCCACGCCACGGAGGACCTGGCCGCCTAAGTCGACGACGGGGACATCCGGATGTGGGTGTGAGAGGTGAGAAAGCATAGCCAGCGCAAGATTACCGCCAGCAGAGTCGCCAGCGAGGATGATCTGACATAAGTCAGAGACAAGATGGGAAGGAGGGAATGGGTGGCACTCACGCCTGCGGGCGTCAACCCCTTGTTCTTGAGAAGATATTCGAGGGATCCTGCCGCCTGCTTCAATTGGGTAGGATATGTTGCCTTTGGCGAGAGATCTTGTGATAGATTCAGCACGTTGTTCGTCCCGGCCACACTAACAGCCTCACCATAAGATAACACAAATACGGCCAAGTCCACATCTTGCGATTTTGCGGCGGCCACCAAGCTCTTATATCTGAGAAAGAACCCTTCCGAGGCTGGATTCGAGTATGCTCCGCCTACCAAGTCCATCAGTATTGTACGGCGTCATATAGAAAACGTCGCCTTGTGAGTGTCGCTGGAAGCATACCAGGAAAGAATAGCACAACTTTCTTTGCGCTCGTTGGCCCAAACCAATACCCTTCTCCTCCTCCATTCAGCTGCACAACAATTGGCTCGATTTTCTGTTGCTTTGCAAATACTTTGTAGGCCTCCACAGCGCCAGTTCCCTGGGGGTTGTTGTACCGAGAATCGAAGCTCATTGCTCGGAGTCCGCAAGCCATCACGTAGCGTAGGTATGGCATCCCTTCTGGCCGGCCGAAAATGGCAGGGATTGCTGCTCTGAGAGCACCCAAAACTGTATCGGTCAAAGTGGTTCATTAGGTTCAACAATAGCATCGCTTCGCTTGATTGAAACCAACTTACACATTTTGAACATCAACATGGCGCTACAGGGTCCCAGAGCGATAGATGAAGAGAGAAACGTAATTAATCACACCAGGTAAGCAGTTACAGGGGGTTTTGGCTGGGCGAGAAGAGCAATTTAAGGCCTTGCTTCTTGCCTCGACGTACCATTGACACTTGGGCTGAAGCGGACGAGGATCGCGCGTCGCGTTCCGATACTGCAAAACATTGTAATGATGGCAGATCATTTGGCACTTGTGCAGGCGGATTGTCCCGAAACACGGGCACTGGACAGTAATTTAACTGAACCGTAACGGCATCAACCGAACTCAAGGCTCCGAGTATTGAGGAGCTTAGTCGAACAACTGCATTATGGGAACGACGGACACCACACTGCTTGCAAAGTGTCATTCACCCAAAGGAGGAGTAAGAGAAACTTCGTCCCTAGACAAACAAAGCGTTGGTCATACCATTTCATTCTTCATTCATTCTGATTTCGCAAACCCTGAAATGCTGCAACGTAAAGCATACGTGGGCCATCTTTGGCATATCGTACATGATCATCAACATCAACATAACCACAACCGCAGATGAAGCCATTGCCATCATGTTTCACAAATCACACTAATACTATCCAAGCAATGAAAGAGGACGGCTTTCAGCGCTGTCGTACGCACTTTAGTCCAGAGTCATCATAAAGCCGAGTAGCATGCTTACATTGGACCTTTTGTCTTTAATCCATCATGAACTCACCACGAAGCATTCTTTCGCCGAGGTGATCTGGCTTCTTCATCCTGACTGGAGCCGGAGGCTCAACGGCTTTTAAAATTTCTTTTGGCGGCTCCGGATTGGAGTTGCTGACTGCACGAGGTCGACCGCCACCTTGTGTGAATGGATTGCCCGATGAGAACGAGGGTGAGCGTCTGGACCTGTCACGAAGGGCTTCAGACCAATTGAAACCTTCTGTCCGCGGGTCAGCGTGAGTCACTCAACAACACAGAGACTACGCAGAAGCCACACTCAATAGACGGGGCCGTATGAGAAGGACTGGCCTCGACTCTTACCTGTAGTCTTGGCCGGGCTCGACATGCTTGGTCGTGAGGGAGTGAGAGTGGCATTTTCGGAATTGGATTTCTCAACCACGGTAAAAAGGGAGGACGAGGGGCGCCTACCACCGCCAGTAGCAGAACCAGGGCTTGAACCCATTTTCACGTCTCGTAGAGCCTGTGCTCCAAAACTAACTCTTCTGGCGAAGGATGGGGAGGAGGGTTGTCCCATCGTATGTGGTGACGGATCATCCTCTTCAATGACTGCAGGCTCATCTCCAAAACTGTTTTTGAAATCTGGTGAACTTGACGCGGTTGAAGTTGCGATGCTCGCTCGTCGTTGAAAGGCTGTGAAGGGAGACTGGGTGGAAGGGTTGGTGTTTAATCCAAGACCCGTGATTGAGGTGCCTCTTCGATGTTGGGTGGTGTTAGGGTTCGAGGGAGTAACTGCAGAGGGTGGCGAGGAGGAGACTGCGGTGGTAGAGTGTGAGCGAGGATTGAACATCTCGATAAAGGAGGACCGACGTCGGTGTTGGGGGGCAGGAGATGGTGGTGTGTTTTGGCCGGACATCTTAAGAGAAATAGCCCGTGGTGAAAGGTATAGTTGTACAAGAGAAGGCAGAAGTTGTATCAGTTCCTGTTGTCGAGGGTAGTTCGAGACGGCTTTTTGAGGTACTCCGTACTGGACAAAGGAGATGCAGGTCAAAGGTCACGTCATGGTTGGTGCGAGCGTGGGTGGTTGGTGCGGCTGACTGGCGTGTCGAACAAGGAGGGGATCAGCGTCTATTGATTGTTAGGTCGGTCGAGGGGATGAGCAAGTGGTAGGACTGCTGGTACATGGACAATTGTGAAGTCAATGCATTGGGTTTGGACGTTGATGAAGAGGAGGGAGAAAGGAGGAAGCGAGAATCAAGGGCAGGAAATGCTGTCGGTTTAACTTACTTACATAAAGCAGGTGATCGAGAGCAAAAGGATAAGCAAGAGAGTTTCCTTTTACTGTGGCGCCTACTCCAGGCGATAAGTGGGCGCGCATTAGGGTCAGTCTTAGGTCCGTCTTAGTGAGCTCTCTCCAGATTCAAGGGCCACGAAGGACGCTTCCAGTTGGTCAATGGGCTGCACAGGCCTCCAAACCTAAAGCATCCCAGGGACCTTCATCCGTTGCGTCGCCAGTGGCCTTGCCTTGGCAAAGTGTGGGGTAAAGCCACTGAGGTGAACCATGGGTGAATCGATGCCCTTCGTCTGCTTCTCGACACGACACAACACCATACCTGGCACACCCCCTCCATCTTCACACAGGAACCCCTTGGTTCAACCAGTCTCTCCTGCTTAATCGGCCCAGCTTTGCCGTCAACTTCTCTTCTTCCACTCCGTTCTCGTCATCATCTGGGCAACGCAACACGCGACCACTCTTCACTCATCTCACTACCAGCTTCGGCCTGGCCTATCCCATTCAAGATCCCCTTGTGTATCGTCCCACAACCATCCTCTCAGCCAATAACTGTTCTCTCTCACACCCTCTTTTGGTCGGGAATACTCAACGGCCTGATTCTTCGGACATGATACAATCATCAACGCGTGGCCAGCGCTGCATGGTTCTTTGTTTCCACACCTCTTTCTCGTATGGAATTGCAATTCACCTCGTACGCCATCAGCTTTCGGCTCATGGCGGAAGCATCTTCGGATGGCGAGTTTTCGCCCTATGATATTCTTCCATCCGCCGGCAAATCCCAGTGGTGTTCTCTGTCCCTCGTCAGCCGGAAATCCTCGAGTTGGTCCTTGCACGGCACCTCGCTATGTCCGAGCTTTGGCCATCCACAGGAATGTGAGATAAAGGTATTGCTCACGAACGACCACACTAGCCCAAAAGCGAACAATGACCTGCATTCGTCCGCATCGCGAATCCTTTCTCCTTATCAGAATCCGAATGCGGTCGATGAGTGTGGTTGATGCAAACATCTTCCAGACAACACGTACTATGCAGGCCTTTGTCCCAGGTAAGTATTATTTAGTTTTGCTCCGGTAAGTTAGCAGCGTTTGTGAGTTGGTTTTCCTTTCTCTTCGATACCTCCCCAAAATGGCGCCCAAGAAGAACGTGAAGAGTCAACGTCGACGGCTTCTAGTACAGCCTCACAAACAAGCTGCACGGGCACGTCCAGGGAGCAGCGTTGTCCTCCCTCGGCCATTAGCAAGGACCATAACCACTCTACACCGTGGGCATGGTATTTCCATTGCGGCTCCAGGCAGTCCGCGCTATGTCAATCTATCGACCGTACCCAACCCCCAGCCCGATCACTCGACTTCTCACCATACTCCCGTGCAGCAACCGGAGAGCAGTGCTGTATCTATCGCTCGCCAACTTACACGGGTCAATCTCGTCGAGCGGCGTTCATCTCCTGCACTTCGGCTTCCTGACATTGGGAGTCAATGCACACCAGAAGATGCGGAAGACCTTTTGGAGATGATGACTGGATACTTCCGGCGATGGACGGAAACTGGCGCTGTCCTAAGTTTACCTAACTTTTTCGAAGACATGAACACCATCGTCGATAGAATGCAAAGTATTTCAAACCTACCGAATGAAATCGTGGCTTCTCCCAGCCTTCTCCGAAGCCTACATGAGCTCGAAAAGGAGTATACTACATTTGCCTTCATTTGGGCCCCCTGCATCCAGTCAGCATTTGCTGAGAAGCTCGCTGAACTGCAAGCTCAGATCCGCCAATCGCCCACATCCGTCCGTGAACCAACATTCACGTCTCTGATATCAGATATCCAGTCTATGTTGCCTCATCCTGCACTTCGACCTATCTTGGATCTGGCTGAGGAAGATGCACTGGTACTCTTAGACCCGGATGTCGCAAGAGATCTCATGACTCAATGCGAGGAATTGCATGACACCTTCCAAGCCTCGACTTACAAGTCGGAAAGAAGGATGCTCTGGCTTCTCATCTGGAAGTGTCTGAAAGCCGCATTCATGAACTACGAGGTCGGCGGCTTGACGCATGTCACCGATCAACGGTGTCTCGAAGCTGATTTCTTCAGTAAGCCTGGAGTCAGCAGGGAGTTGAGGCGCCTGATCCAGTTGCCCGACGCTGCAAACCCAAGGACAATCGAAAACATAGTCGGCAAATATTGCCGCTTCATTGACAGATGTCGGGCAAATCCCCACGAAAGATATTTCCACCTCCGCCAGTTACGCGAGAAGTCATTGAGAAATCATGTCTTGTCTTCACTCAAGAGGTTTGCCGAGTCCAGGCTACCCGATACGAACATATGGCCCAAACTACACTTTGCAGTCATCCGGCTGAACTCCATAAACGGCGGTCCAGCCGTCGTCAGAAGATGGAGAGAAGAAGAGACACAGGGACAGCGGGTCAATTCGCCTTCTTACCTCCCCTCCTCACCCGGGAGTCATTCTTCGGTCAGCCCTCGTAGGAATCCAGGCGCAGAGACAACCAGTGTGCCGCATGGCGCGGCCCGTTCCTCGCCAGCCACTGATTCAAGCATCGTCGGGGACACAGAGAGCGCTCCGACTACGACAGAACTACATATCGCAGCCCAAATCCGTGAGCGGACAATTAAGCGTTCGTTCCCTCATCCGCAAGGAATAAACTACAGAAGCGCTTACGACTACGTTCATTGCCCGTTTCCCGAAACACGCGCTCATGAAGTTGCTCAAAGCGAGCAGATTTCCCGCGAATTGGCAAGCCCTGAGATCTACTCGGAAGGGCCTCGAGTCGAGTATCTAGTCAACAGACCTCCTGCCCATACTCAAGATCCAGCCACGCTTTCAGTCTTCACAACAAGACGGAAGCTAGGACCCTTTGGGTGGGTTCGCTCGGTCGTACGAAAACTCCTTCACAGTAAAGGTCGAACTGCTTCACCAATTGTTCTCGTCCCTCGCAAGGGTAGGGGGGATCGCCCTTCCGGTCGCCGCCGTGGCGTCATTGACCCAGACAGTCGCATCCAGAAGGCATCACCCACAATCAGGCTACGAGGCGGAGGCGGCGGCGAATCAATCCACAAGCAGCCGGGTGCCAAAAAGCCGTCAATACGGCTACGATTCGCTGCTCCAAAAAGCTTCCAAAACCAGCATATTGCGTTGTTCAAACGCCAATTCCACGCCAGACATGGCTCCCTTGCAAGTCCAGATGGACCCAACATTCTGAGGCTTTTGGAGCGAGCAACATATCATATCGATGATGCTTTGGACCTATATGGAGACCATGCCCTCACACATGACTCTGCAGACACAGAAGTTGCACAAGTTGACGAGCCCAAGGCAGTCGAGGAGAACCGCACTATACCGCGATGGCAGGGTCCTCCTGGACCGTCAGCACCTCCTGCCGGATCAGCTCCCCTGCGACGACCTCTTGGAGAGCTCCCAGCTGGTGGTGAGGTGTATGATGACAATGCAGGAGAGCTTGATGATCTCAGGCCAAACCCCCACCGTCAACCGTTACGTGAGCTCCCGGCTGAAGAAGAGGGGTGTGATAGCGCTCAGGGCTCGCCAGATAGTGCACGAGACCAAAGTCAGCAAGGCTCTAGCAATGATACGGAACGGGAGGGGTCGTTTCATCCGTCGAACCAGGAGAATCAGCCACCTATTGAGATTCATGGCGATGGGCAGTGCCACGAGTGTCCTCAATTCCCTGGACAGTATCATCACTTCTGCCATTGCCAAGTTCAGGTGGTCCATGTGCAGAGATCTCCCCATAGCAGCAACGAGGATGAGCTATCGGAGGATTCAATGGAAGTCCAGGACGAAAACCGAGATCCTCGTCACCCAGAAGATTCCATCGAAATCTACGACGAAAATATAGATACTGATGACCGTGAAGATCCAAGCGGGGACGATGACGACAATGCATCAGTCGATACCATTCCCGGTGGCCAGTATCGCCCAGTTCGAACACTGCCTCACCTTAATGATGACGTGTGGGTAGAGGATTGGCCAATCCGTGACGATGACGGGTTTGGACTTATATTCAAGACCATCGGGGAGGCAGATCTGAGCAAAGTCTTCGGACACTTGGATGGATGTCTTCCAGAACTGGCCACGTCTCCGCAAAAGAGGGCCGAACTTCGCCATGACCTTGAGGATCTTCGAAGGCGCACAAATGAGCTCAGAGCCGCATACAGGGCTCTCGTGGGCAGTATTGAGCCAATACAGTTGGACAAAGTCCCCAAAAACGAGAAGCTGCGGCGCGATCCCGACTTTCCCGCGATCCCAGAACTCATTATGAGAGCATCCATCGAGGTCAAAGAGCAATACAGGCGCATGAAGGGTATGTTGGACAAATATGCAAGGCCACATCCCAACCTTGCTCTTCTTCAGGCTTTGAACCGATTCTTCCGACTAATTCGTGACTTACGGCGGCTATTCATCGAATATGACCACAGGGTTAGTAGCCCCAGTTCAGACGAGGAGGATCTGAGCGACACAGACAGCCAGCCATTTCTCTCGGATGAAGAGCAAGATCGAGTCAACAACTACGAGCCACCTCAACGTCCGGGCCTGCCGACCAGAAAGGAGTATGATATCATGTTCAAGGACGAATTGCTGCGAGAGCTCAAAGTCGAACGCAGGGACCGTCGGAAAAAGATTGATAACATGACCAAAAAGCAGCTGATCCGAGAGCTGACGCGTTGCGATCGGGAAGGGAACTTGGGCGCTGGAGCTCGACATGGCTATAGGAACATGATGGAGGACCCGCGTGCAAGAGGACGACCAAAGGATTTCAAGCTGGACGAGGCTATTGAGGAATACGAGCGTCAGCGAGAGGAGAGAAGAGACGCAGAGAAGGACGAAGCTCACAGGCAGAGGCAGGCAGGCAGAAGGGCTCAAGGACTTTCTAGCACGAGGCTTTGGACAGGCCCACCGAGAGGACAGATGCCTTTCACGCTCGACATCGATGATTTAGGGGTTTCGCGGGACGCATTGTACGTGGAGTCGGAGAACGAGTCTACTCCTACCGCGCCTAGCCAAAGATGAGGAGGACTCTGGAGCGTGACGAAGTATTCTTCAAAGGGTTCAGGGAAGGTTTCGTGGTGAGGACAGACGTTGGGATACCTGATACTGTGTTGCTATACATAGTGGATTAGATTCGAGTAGAATTTCAGCATGTAATAGGAAGAAGTATGACTTCAATTACTTGTATTGATACTCCGTAACTCCCGAAGAGAAATTCCCGTCGATTGCCTTGAGTAATGGAGATTCTTGTGAGTTGATGTCGCAAGGCTGATCGGGGAACCAGTGGAGAGTGTCTGGCATTTCATTTGCTCACTACTCGTACTCGTACCTGTGGACATGCACGATCAATCTCAGGTCTTCCAGGATCTGCGCCACTGCGCCAAATCTCGCTTCGACCCCAGAAAAGGCCAAGTGGATGCTGTACAACAAGCAGCCTGTCGGCCTTTACCCCTTTGGACGTTGCCCCTTGCAGATTCTCCAACAGATTTACCTCCCTTGAAACATTTGACCATCTGCTTATTATACTATAGTATTTCCCATCGAATCCACTCGCGTGACCCAGTGACAAGTCTTCAAGATGGTGCACACGCGTTTCACCAGTCCCAAGTCACAGAGGTATGACATGCGTGGACATGGGCTGCGCCCCTTTAAATTGAGCCTAAGCCTCATCTCCCAAGACTAAGACGTCAAACCACCTTCATAGGCGAGCAGGATACTCCGTACTCCGTATGGATATCCAGGAACAAGAAGACCAAGACCTCGTCAATGTTTCGGGGTCCAAAAACGGTCAAAAGAGAAATCTGTTACGGAGTGGTCACTTAAGTATCGATCTTGCCCAGTGTCACTCCAAAGCCTCTCTCTCATCCGTCCCATTTGCAAAACCACTCACAGTCGTTCCTGCCTCACCTCAACTCTAGCAAACAAACTGCTTTTATCTCGACTTCATCTCCCTCCCTTTCGCTCGTTTCCAAAACAATCACCAAACCCTCTCCTTGCACCAAACTTCGTCCAGAGAACCTTTGCCCACACAAGACAACCAAAATGCGTTTCACAGCCCTCCTCACCACCTTTGCCTTCCTTGCCGCCGGCACCTCAGCACAGGACCTCAGTTCCCTCCTCTCGGAAGCCTCCTCGCTTGTTGGCACAGACACCGCGTATCAATCACTCCTCTCCAGCGCCGCCTCTGTCCTGAGCACCGCCACCTCTGGTCTAACAGGCGACGCCGCATCAGTGTACTCCTCTGCTCTCTCTGCCGCTGGCTCCGAAATCGCCGCCGCAACCAGCATGGCTGGATCCCTCACAAGCGCAGCTGGCAGTGCCGCTGCTAGTGCGACTGCTGCTGCTGGCTCGGCTGCTGCAACTGGCTCAAGCACTGACAATGGTGTCGACAGAGTCGTGCTACCTGCAATGGGGGCCATGGGTGCCGCGGTTCTGGGACTGGCTGCCATGTTGTGAGATAGAGTCGTGCATTGTCGATATCAACAAAATCAGGAGAGCAAAAGGACTGGAATAAAACTCAATCATGTCAAGAAGAGCGAGGGCGAGATCACTGGCGTTTATGGCACCCGCATTACTCTGACGGCGACTTGTTCAACGGCCTGGAATTAGGTTTAGCATCTCGTCAGACGGCGGCGTATGGAATACTGGCTTTCAAAAGATCGAGAGCTCTCTCAAGTTTGCTTAACGGCATGATTGGCTTTGGGCTGGGGACTTGGTGATGGAAAAGTATCAGAGAGCCTTTTGTGCACCACTAGATTGCTACTCTTGCTAAAGCGGAGCATATCTCAGCGGAATTAGTAGACAGAAAATGAGAAAGGCTCGATACTATGCTATTAGGAGGGAGTTTGTGCGCTTTCCAACCTTCCGTTCACGGTAGTATGTGGGTTACGAAGAGTAGGTTGGAAGACGTGTCCCGACTCACAGTCAAACGCCTATCGAAAGCCAACAAGATACCTTCTGCAACAAGTAAGATTACGCTGGTTAAATGGTAAGCAGGAACTCAGGGCGCCTGACGACGGCTATACCAGAAAGGAAAACCGAGAGCTGCATGGTTAGATATGAAAGCTATTCGATAATCTTTACAGAGCCAGGACGGTCGGGCTTCGCACAGGGTATTAGGTTACCACCTTCATGCCTCGCCATACTTCTCTTGGTCGTTCTGTACTCCTGAAGATACTAAGTAAGGTATATGGCATTGACATGTCTTGCGAGGGCTTTCAAAGCTGTGAGACTCTGTGGACTGCACGCGCACATGCCCATGCCCATGCACATTCAGTCAGTGTGTGTGTGTGTGTGTGTGTGTGTGTGTGTGTGTGTGTGTGTGTGTGTGTGTGTGTGTGTGTGT